>NC_134092.1:114935694-115568051 GCF_000715075.1 Nicotiana tabacum
TAAGTTTTGATGTAATTTCTGAATAATTAATTACAAATTGTGAATTATATGCCCTTCCGGTGTGGGGTTCATTATGTGTTGTGATTTTGTGTAATTGAAATTATTTAAAAGGTGAAAATGGAAATTTTTGATTGGCACGATGTGCATATTACTTGTGATCCAGAACTGAGGATGAGATCCTCGTATTTTTAATGTAAATCGATATGTTTAAACCGGGCTACGAGCTGCGGTGAAAGTTATATAAGGACGAAATCCTTGTGAGGAAAATTCTTGTGTTTAAGTTCTCCCTTGTGAAATTAAATTTGTACTATAGCAATAATAGGGAGTCATACCTGTTAGGCTTATTTGAGAATTCTTGTATGAAATTCTCTGTGCATATTTGCCAAATTCATGTTTGTAATTATAGAGTTTTAACCTACGAGGTAGGTGCTTGCCCAGGTGGCGTTAAATATTACTCATTAATTCGGGTAAATAATTATGAGGTCTTCATGCCTCGCATCTCGTTATCAGTATTGTGAAGGTTTGCAGCGAGATTTTTTGTTAACATGAGGTTAATTGGCAATTCTATAATTGATCATGAACAACTATTAAGAACAAATATCCGCTGCCAAGAATTGATGACTTATTTGATCAGCTTCAGGGTGCCAAGGTATTTTCGAAGATTGATTTGAGGTCTGGTTACCATCAATTGAAGGTTAGGACATCTGATGTCCCTAAAATAGCTTTTCGGACTCGGTATGGGCATTACGAATTCCTAGTGATGTCATTTGGGTTGACAAATGCCCCAGTAGCAATTATGGATTTGATGAATCGGTTGTTCAAGCCCTATTTATATTCTTTTGTGGTTGTATTCATTGATGATATCTTGATTTACTCCAGCAGCCGAGAGGAGCATGAGCAATATCTTCGGTATGTGCTTCATACTTTGAAGAATAATCAGTTATATGCCAAATTTTTAAAATGTGAGTTTTGGTTAGACTCAGTTGCCTTTTTGGGGCATGTTGTATCGGCGGAAGGCAAAAAGGTGGATCCTAAGAAGATTGAGGCTATTCAGAATTGGCTTAGAACTACTTCAGTTATAGAGATCCGGAGTTTTCTGGGTTTGGCGGGCTATTATCGTCGGTTCGTGGAAGGGTTTTCATCTATAACAAGCCCATTAACCAAACTGACCCAGAAAGGTGTCCCATTCAGATAGTCAGACGAGTATGAGTTGAGCTTACAGAAGCTCAAGACTGCTTTGACTGCGGCGCCAGTGTTGGTATTACCCACAGGTTCAGGATCGTATACGGTATATTGTTACGCATCTCACATTGGGCTTGGTGTAGTATTAATGCAAGATGGTAGGGTGATTGCATATGCGTCGCGGCAGTTGAAAGTTCACGAGAAGAATTATCATGTTCATGACTTAGAACTGACAACCATTATTCATGCGTTGAAGATTTGGAGGCATTACCTCTACGGTGTTTCGTGTGAGGTATTTACTGATCATCGTAGCCTTCACTACCTGTTCAAACAAAAATATCTTAATTTGAGGTAGAGAAGATGGTTGGAGTTGTTGAAATACTATGATATCACCATTTTGTATCACCCCGGAAAGGCCAATGTGGTGGTCGATGCTTTGAGTAAAAAGGCTGTAAGTATGGGCAGTCTTGCGTATATTCTGGTTGGTGAGAGGCCATTAGTTGCAGATGTTCAGACTTTAGCTAATCAGTTCGTGAGGTTAGATGTTTCAGAACCCATTCGGGTTCTAGCTTGCACAGTCGCTCGGTCTTCCTTATATGAGCGCATCAGATAGAGGTAGTATGATGATCCTCATTTACTTGTCCTTAAGGACACGGTGCGGCACGATGATGCCAAACAGGTTGCTGTGGGGGAAAATGGAGTTCTGCGAATGCAGGGTCGTATTTGTGTGCCTAATGTGGATGGGCTTCATGAATTAATTCTTGAAGAGGCCCACAGTTCCCGGTATTCTATTCATCCGGGTGCCGCCAAAATGTATCAAGATTTGAGGCAACATTATTGGTGGAGGAGAATGAAAAAGGATATAGTTGTATATGTAGCTCGGTGTCTGAATTGTCAGCAAGTTAAGTACGAGCATCAGAGACCTGGTGGTTTGCTTCAGAAGTTAGAAATTCCTGAATGGAAATGGGAGTGTATCACTATGGATTTTATTGTTATTCCCACAGACTCAGAGAAAATTTGATGCAGTTTGTGTCATTGTGGACAGGATGACCAAGTCAGCACATTTCATTCCAGTGGCAGTTACCTATTCTTCAGAAAGGTTAACTGAAATTTACATTCGTGAGATTGTCCGCCTTCACGGTGTGCCCGTGTCGATTATTTCATATCGAGGTACGCAATTTACCTCCTACTTCTGGAGAGCTGTACAGCGTGAGTTAGGCATGCGGGTTGAGTTGAGTACAACATTTCATCCACAGACAGACGGACAATCAGAGCGCACAATTCAGATATTGGAAGATATGCTTCGCACTTGTGTTATGGACTTTGGGGGTTCTTAGGATCAATTCTTTCCACTTGCTGAGTTTACTTATAATAATAGCTACCAGTCGAGCATTCAGATGGCTCCATATGAGGCATTGTATGGAAGGCAATGTCGTTCGCCAGTTGGCTGGTTTGAACCGGGAGAGGCTCGGTTATTGGGTACTGATTTGGTACAGGATGCCTTGGATAAGGTCAAAGTTATTCAAGATCGACTTCGCACAGCTCAGTCTAGGCAAAAGAGTTATGCCGACCGTGAAGTTCGTGATATTGCATTCATGGTTGGAGAAAGAGTATTGCTCCGGGTTTCACCTATGAAAGGTGTAATGAGGTTTGGAAAGAAGGGCAAGTTGAGCCCTAGGTATATTGGACCCTTTGAAATTCTTGAAAGGGTGGGTGAAGTAGCCTACTGGCTTGCATTACCTCCTAGTTTATCAACGGTTCATCCAGTGTTCCATGTGTCTATGCTCCAGAAATATCATGGTGATCCGTCCCATGTGTTAGATTTCAGCTCAGTCTAATTGGACAAAGATTTGACTTACGAGGAGGAGACGGTGGCTATTCTAGCTCGGCAGGTCCGACAATTGAGGTCTAAGAGTTATCCTTTAGTTCGAGTGCACTGGATAGGTCAGCCGATAGAGGCATCTACCTGGGAGTCTGAGTCGGACATGCTAAGTAAATATCCACACCTTTTCTCCAGCACAAGTACTTTTCCTAACTCCGTTTGAGGACGAACGCTTGTTTTAGAGGTGGAGAATATGATGACCCAAAATGTCACTCCGCGACTTGCGTGCGAAGTCTGTAAAAATTTTCGGAATATTTTTTATGTGAAAAATGGATTAAAATGTGAACTAGAGCCTTAAAACTCAACTGAGGTGATTTTGGTCAACATTTTGAGCAAATGGACCCAGATCAGTATTTTGACAGTTCCGGTAGGTCCGTATCGTGATTTGAGACTAGGGCGTATGCCCGGTATTTAATTTGGAGGTCCCTAGCTCAAGTTATGACCATTTAACGGAAACTAGTAATTTAAAGGCTAAAGATTTCCAAGTTTGACCACGGGGTTGACTTTTTGATATCGGAGTCAAAATCCAGTTCCGAAAATTTTCATAACTCTATTATGTCATTTATGACTTGTGTGCAAAATTAAAGGTCAATCGGACTTGATTCGATAGGTTTTGGCATCAAATGTAGAAGTTGGAAATTTCATAAGACTAGAGTTTCAAGTGAGTTCGCACAAGTCCTAACTTCAAATGAGCATAACTCTCATTATACTAAGTGTTATATGGTGTATTACCTATTAAATGAAAGATCTTTGAGCCTAGTTTCTAACGCTTCAAACTGTTCGCCATTTGGACATTGCTGCAAGAAGTTATGACCAAATTACCAAAAGCTGGAAAAATACGATTATGCGGAAAATTGTGCGACCGCAAATCAATTATGCGAGCCGCAAAATAGGTTTACGACCCGCAAAATGGTCGCCGATCTGCCCAGCACACACCACTTCTGGGCATCAATTTTGCAATCCATTGTGCGATCCGCATACCTATTTGGCGGTGCATTGTGCGATCGCATACCTGTTTTCGGAGGGGTAATTTTTCTATTTTCATAACCCAACCCCATTTTGATAAATAGGTTTTGGGGCATATTTTGGGGCAATTATCTGATCATTTTAGAGAGAAGTGAGAGTGTTCTAGAGAGAGAAAGTAGATAAAGTGTCTTGTTTATCAAATTCTTGTCCAAGCCTTGAAATCCAACAAGAAATCCCTCAAGTTCTTCATCAAAGAGATAAGGTTCTAACCCCTAATATTCAATTTCGAGTTTGGGTAATAATGGGTGATTAAGAGTATGGTTCTTGGAGTAAGTGTTCCTTATCCTATATTGATTATATTTCATGATTCCATACTCATTTATATCATGAATCCGTTAATTTGGGGAAGAAAAATCAGATTTTTATAAAATCTTCCAAAAACGAGAATTTAAGATTTGAAGGTCCATTTGATATCGGAATTGGATAATTTTTGTATGGTTGAACTCGTAGCGGAACGGGTGTACGGATTTCGTGAGTTTTTCCGGGATTTGAGAGGTGGTCCCACTGTCGAATATTGAAATGAATTTTGGATTTTTATCCGAAAAATTAGTAAATTCATATGGTATTAATTCCTATGATTCGTATTGAGTATATTGAATTGTTTGTGAATAGATTTGAAGCTTTTGGAGACAAATTTAAAAGGAAAAATTTGTGGTCGAGTAATTGATTTTAATTTGCAAAGCAAGGTAAGTGACGTGGTTAAACTTGACTTGAGGGAATAGAACCCTTAAATTATTTGTTATGTGAAATGCATGTGAACGACGTATAGGCGAGGTGACGAGTGTCTATACGTCGTCAAATTATTGTTTGCCTACTTACTTGAAAAATCATAAATTGTTTTAAATCATGAATTAATTATTATAATATTTATTTCTCTCCTATTCTTTGTCAAATATTAATTCTTGAATTCTTGCATTAATTGTTACATGCTATTTGAATTATGTGTCTTAATTGTTATTTGACATTTAGCATATTAAATATTAAATTGCCTATTTTCTCTCTGATTTCCATAATAACTTGCTATTTGTCATTGTTTGTTTCATAATCATTGTATGCTTGTTGTCTTATAATTTTATATTAATTGTTGCATTTATTGAGGAAATTTCTTCTATAAGAATTGGTAAATGAATATATTGGAGGAGCGGATTGCACGCCGCAACAGAATTGAATTAGTAAATATATATATTGGAGGAGCAGGTTGCACGCCGCGGGTTGCACGCCGCAACAGAATTGATCAATATGAATATATTGGAGAATCGGGTTGTATGCCGTAACAGACTTATTAAAAAGTCAATATTGGAGGATCGGGTTGCACGCCGCAACAGACTTATTAAAAGTCCATATTGGAGGATCGGGTTGCACGCCGCAACAGACTTATTAAAAGTCAATATTTGGGGGATTGGATTGCACGCCGCAACAGACTTATTAAAAGTCAATATTTGGGGGATCGGATTGCACGCCGCAATA
This sequence comes from Nicotiana tabacum, assembly GCF_000715075.1. NCBI lineage: Eukaryota > Viridiplantae > Streptophyta > Magnoliopsida > Solanales > Solanaceae > Nicotiana > Nicotiana tabacum. Next base: position 114,941,252 of record NC_134092.1, read on the forward strand.
GACTTATTTAAAAGTCAATATTGGGGGATCGGATTGCACGCCGCAATAGACTTATTTAAAAGTCTATATATACTTGATTGAAATAAATATATGACAGACTTGATTAAAAGGAATATATTGGGAGAGCGGGTTGCACGCTGCAATAGAATTGAATGTGAATATATTGTGAGAGCGGGTTGCACGCTGCAACAGAATTGATGGAAATAATAATTGGTTATGACTGCTGAATTGGCTTCAATTATTATAAACGAGTTACCTGATTTATTTCTATTATTTGTTGTTGTTACTATCATTGCATACAGATTAATGTAAGTGAACCGCCTTAGCCTCGTCACTAATTCGTCGAGGTTAGGCTCAGCACTTACCAGTACATGGGGTCGGTTGTATTGATACTACACTTGCACTTCTTGTGCAGATTTCGGTGTTGGTCCCAGCGGCGTACCATAGACTTGCTCGGATTTCAGCTACTCATAGGAGACTTGAGGTATAATTGCACGGTGTTCACAGTTCTAAAGTCCTCGTCTATTTTACTTTAGTTGTGTGTTTGTTTCCAGACAACTTTATTTTATTCAGACCTTTATTTGTATTATTCTAGAAGCTCGTGCACTTGTGACACCATTTCTGGGATGGTATTTAGACACCGTTATTTTTATGGATTATTCACTATATTTCAGACCTTACTTTCGCATTTATTTCTTTGTTATTAATAAATTTAAAAATTATTTAAAAATGACTAATATTATTCTAATGTTGGCTTGCCTAGCAAGAGAAATGTTAGGCGCCATCACTATCCGAAGGTAAAAATTTTGGGTCGTGACAAAAATATTTTCAGAAAATTATATGGACTGTGCACGCAAGTCGAGAAATGTTAAATAATGCTTTTCAAGGTCTTAGAACATAGAATTAATTATTAAATTTAAAAATGACTATTTGGGTCATCACATATACATATATATATTAAAAGCTATATTAATACTTAAGTTTTAGAAACAACAACATAAGTGTAACGACCTGGCCGGTCGTTTTGAGAGTTAGAGACCTGATCCCCTAATAACTGTTTTCCCCACGTTTGTTTCCGCTATTGGGACTTGCCAGAGTGATTGGTTATGGAATTCGGAGAGTTTTGATATTAATTGATGTGTGGGTGCCGTGTACGTGAGGTGACGAGTACGTACACGGGCTATTATTGCAAAAATCTTGTTTTTCCTTTTTAAATCATAAACTATTTTCCCTTATTAAATTGCACTAATACGTATAATTGTTTAGCTTAGATTAGAGAAGCCTGTTTACGTGTTTTAACTGCCTATTTGACATTCTGTGCGCCATGCTTAGTTAAGTCCTTACTTTCCTTATCCGTGTTCAGTGTAAACTGTATAACTCAATGCCACACCTGTCATTTCATCTTGCGTTGCATATTTAAATTGGGACTACGGACGTATTCCGGGAGATTTCCCCTGTCTTGCATATTTAAATTGGGACTACGGACGTATTCCGGGAGATCCCCCTGTCTTGCATATTTATTTTAGGACTACGAACGTATTCCGGGAGATCCCCCAGCACTGCATATTTACTTTGGGACTACGGACGTATTCCAGGAGATCCCCCTATACTTCATATTCATTCGGAACTACGGGACGGTATCCCGGGAGATTCCCCATTGTGTTTACCTTGTTCTGAGCCGAGGGATCCCTTAACTGTTAAATTTTTGAGAATTTATTTAACTGTGTTACCGTAAACTTTACTTATATCTTTTACTGTTTAATTTATTATATTTACTCCGGTAGGGCCTTGACCTGACCTCGTCACTACTCGACCGAGGTTAGGCTTGGCACTTACTGGGTACCATTGTGTTGTACTCATGCCCTTTTCTGCACATGTTTTCGTGTGCAGATCCAAGTGCGAGCTATCAGCCTCGGGGTTAGTGCGTGCTACTGATTCTAGGAGACTTCAAGGTACTTCTGCTTGCGTCCGCAGATCTTCGGAGTCCCCTTCTACTCCCTCGCCTAGAGACTTTCTTTATTATCTTCAGACTTTTGTATAGAGCTACATAGATTATAGCAGATTGTGACTTAGTGATATTCCGGGTCTTGGAAAATTATTTTGTATATGCCGAATGGTATTACTCTAAGTTATTCACAATATGTTGTTTATATTTAAAATGTTGTGTTTTCTTTACATTTTTTGTAATATTAGGCTTACCTAGTCGTAAAGACTAGGTGCCGTCACGACACCTTACGGAGGGTTAATTTGGGTCGTGACATAGAGTCTTGCGGATCTGTCTGATGATGTCCATACTTATCTTCGAGAGGCTACAGGGCATTTAGGATATATACTTCCTATCTTTCTTTCCTTATCGTGCGAGATTGATTCAGCTTGAGACATAACTCTTAGATTTATTTTCTTATTTAGTCACCGATCAAGCATTCGAGTATGAACAGTTGAGAATAAATCATCAACGCTAGTCATATGTATGTAAGTGTAAATTATCGAGTTTAATTGATATAGTCATTGTATCCAACATGCTATGATATAGTCATTGTATCCAACGCTATATTCTCCAATCGTGTGATTTAATATCCACTACATCTATATATATATATATATATATATATATATATATATATATATATATATATATATATACTAGAGTAAGTGTATAGTATATAAGCTATAAATATAGTGTATAGTATATAAGATATATAAAAAGAATAAGATGTGAACTTAGGATTCAAACTTTGACTAAATATAAAAGAAAAAATATAGAAATTTTAACATATTCTGAGCGGCAACATTGTAACAATGTGTCACGACCCGAAATTTTTTACCGACGGGGCTGTAATGGCGCCTAACATTTCACTTGCTAGGCAAGCCAATATTAGAATAATATTAGCCATTTTAAAATAATTTTAAACTAATTAATAACAAAGAAACAAATACGGAAGTAAGGTCTGAAATGTAGTGAATAATCCATAATAATAGCGATGTCTAAATACCATCTCAGAACTGGAGTCACAAGTGCACGAGCTTCTAGAATAATACAAATAAAGGTCTAAATAAAATTCAAGATGTTTGAAATATAATACACAGCTGAGATAATATAGAAGGGGACTTCAAAACTGCGAACGCTGTGCAGTTATACCTCAAGTCTCCACTAGTAGTTGTATCCGGGAAAATCTACAGTACGCCACTGGGACCAACTCCAAAATCTTCACAAGAAGTGCAGAGTACAGTATCAGTACAACCGACCCCATGTACTGGTAAGTGCCAAGCCTAACCTCGACGAAGTAGTGACGAGGCTATGACAAGGCACGTATGTAAACCACCTGTACAAGTATATACAAATACAAAGTAACAATAATACAACAAATAACAATTTATAAATTGGGAGGGAACATGCGAAGGGGAAGGATATAATAATTTCAGTAGGAGGAGTGTCACTTAGTAGCCAATTAATTTATCAACAATAAAATGAGCAAATGATAATATGAAAATGGCACGGCACCACCCTCCGTGCTTTTACTCTCATTTGACACGGCATCACCATTCGTGCTTTTACACTCACAAATGGCACGGCAACACCCTTCGTGCTTGTCACGACCCAATTTCCCCTCCGTATGACGTCGTGACGGCACCTAGTCTCTATGACTAGGTAAGCCTAACATTTGAGGAATAATGAAATGAAAACATGAATTAAACAACTAACTGTTCAAAATACATAGTAATCCCAAAACCCGGAACATCGTGAATCACAAACTACAGAAGGAAAAATCTAGTGTCTCTATACATCAGAATCTAACAAGGAAAATACAGAAGATAATGGACATGAGAAAGAGTAGAAGGGGACTCCGAGGTCTGCGGACGCGGCAGGTATACCTTGAAGTCTCCAAAGCTGTCCCGGCTCACTGATAGTGCGGCTGATAAGGTGCACCTGGATCTGCACACGAAAATCATGTGCGGAGAGTAGCATGAGTACATCACAATCGGTACCCAGTAAGTGCCAAGCGTAACCACGGTCGAGTAGTGACGAGGTCAGGTCAGGGCCCTACTAGCAAATATATAATAAAAACAATATAGAGTGTAATACCGCAATAAAATAAGGGCTGAAATTTAACAACAATGAGATCATAGAAGGTAATAGCTCAGTACACAGAAAACACAATAGGGGATCTCCCGAGATACCGTCTAGTAGTCCCAAACGTAAATGTGCAGGGGGATCTCCCGGAATACCGTTCCATAGTCCCCAAGTAAATATGCAGTACAGGGGGGATCTCTCGGAATACCGTTCCGTAGTCCCAAAGTAAATATGTAGTACAGGAGGATCTCCCAGAATACCGTTCCGTAGTCCCAAAGTAAATATGCAGCGCGAACGACAGAAATACAACTACATCACGAAATTCTTACAATTTAGGCTAAGTACCAGTCAGGGAAGAAGCAGGAAATTCACTAAGCACGCTGCACATAATTCACATAAACAAATAAGACACGTAGACATGTTGTATTAGACTAAACATGATAGCTACACATATGGAAATAACACAAATAAGAATGAAAATAGATTAGTACTCATAAAAAATGGTATAACTCAAAATAGAAAGGAAAACATGTTGCTGCTCAGTAAGAAAATCAGGTTTTACCACAACTAGCCCGTGTGCGTACTCGTCACCTCATGTACACGGCGCTCACAAATCACAATAGTTCCAAATCTTAAGGGAATTTCCCCCACACGAAGTTAGGCAAGCCATTTACCTCGAACCAAGCTCAATCAATCGGTCAAAATGCGTTTCCCACGAATATCCGGCTCTGAATGGCCCAAATCTAGCCAAAAGCAATTACATATCATAAATACAACCATAATAGACTCATCTAATTAATGAAATCAACACTTTAACAAAAATTCCGAAATGAACTCAAAAAATTGCCTGTGGGGCCCACATCTCGAAATCGGGAAAAAGTCATAAAATACGAACACTCAATCGCTCACGAGTATAACCATATAAAATTTACTCAAATCCGACCACAAATCCCCTTCAAAACTCAAAATCTTTGTTGAAGAAGTTCTTCCAAATGTTTCCCAATTTCAACCCCAAAATCCAAACTTAAAGAGGAAATTAATGATAGATTAGTGGGATATAACCATAAAGGAGTTAAAAATCGTTACTCAATTGATATCTCTGAAAATCCCTCAAAATCTCATCCAAATTCGAGCTCCATATCTCAAGTTTTTGGTAAAATGACAAAACCCCTGTTTTTGGAATGTTTAAGCACTGCCCAGGTATGCCCTTCTTCGTGAACGCGGTCAAAGCCTCGCGTTCGCAAATCACAAGCTGCTTCAGACCAAAATATACTCATCGCGAATGCGATGCACTGGTCGCGAACGCAAAGCTCAACTAGTCTGACCCTATGCGAACGCGGGACATCCATCGCGAACGCGTAGGCTATCATGCTTGGAACCCATCTGGCTGTTGACTCTACGCGAACGTGAGGTCCTTATCGTGAACGCGTAGCCTTAGTGTTGCATATCTTTGCAAACGCAGGAACAAAGTCGCAAACGTGAAGAACAACTTAGTTGTCTTTCCCAGATGCTCTACACGAATGCGAGACCTCTCTCACGAACGCGATGAAGGATTGTCTGCAACAAAAATACCAGAAATCTGCTATCTTTCAAGTCCAAAAACTAGTTCGTTAAGCACCCGAAAATCACCCGAGGCCCCCGGGACCTTGACCAAACATACCAACCAATCCTAAAACACCATATGAACTTAGTCGATCTCTCAAATCACATCAAACAACGCTAAAATCATGAATCACCCTCCAATTCAAACTTAAAGAACTTGAAACTTTAAAATTCTACAACCGATGCCGAAACCTATCAAATCACGTCCGATTGACCTCAAATTTTGTGCACAAGTCATAATAAACATTATGGACCTACTCCAACTTCTGGAATCAGAAAACAACCCCGATATCAAAAATTCCACTACTGGCCCAAAACTCCAAAAATTTGACTTTCGCCATTTCAAGCCTAAATGAGCTACGGACATCCAAAACACAATACGGACACGACCCTAAACTCAAAATCACCTAACAAAGCTAACGGAACCGACGGAATTCCATTCCCGAGTCGTCTTCACATAGTTCTGACTACTGTCCAAATCCTAAGGCTTAAGCTCTCATTTAGGGACTAAGTGTCCCAAAACACTCCGAAACTCAAAACCAATTATCCCGACAAGTCACAATAGCAGAAATAGATATGGGAAAAGTAGTTAATAGGGGTTCGGGGCTCTAACTCTCAAAATGATCGGCCGGGTCGTTACATCCTCTCCCTCTTAAAACAATTGTTCTTCCTCGAACGAGCATAGAGACATACCTGAAGTGGTGAAAAGATGAGGATAACGGTTGCGCATATCCTGCTCGGTCTCCCAAGTCGTCTCCTCGACTGGCTGTCCCCTCCCATGAAACTTCACGGAAGCAATGTTCTTTGATCTTAGCTTTCTGACCTGCCCGTCTAAAATAGCCACTGGCTCCTAAACATAGGATAGATCCTTGTCCAATTAAACTGAGATGAAATCCAACACATAGGATGGATCGCCGTGATACTTTCAGATCATTGAAACATGGAATACCGGATGAACTCCTGCTAGACTGGGAGGCAAGGCAAGCTCATAAGCAACCTCCCCAACTCGACGCAATACCTCAAATGGACCAATGAACCTTGGGCTCAGCTTACCCTTCTTTCCAAACCTCATAACACCCTTCATAGGCAAAACCCAGAGCAAGACTCGCTCTCCCACCATGAATGTCATATCGCAAACCTTTCGGTCCGCATAACTCTTCTGTCTGGACTGGGTTGTGCGAAGTCTATCCTGAATCACCTTCACTTTTTCCAAGGCATCCTGAACCAAGTCCGTACCCAATAATCTGGCCTCGCCGGGTTCGAACAAACCCACTGGGGACTGACACCGCCTACCGTACAGAGCCTCATATGATGTTATCTGAATGTTGGACTGATAACTGTTGTTGTAAGCAAACTCCGCAAGTGGCAAGAACTGGTCCCAAGCACCCCCAAAATCTATCACGCACGCACGGAGAATATCCTCTAATATCTGAATAGTGCGCTCGGACTGTCTGTCCGTATGAAGGTGAAATGTTGTGCTCAACTCAACCCGAGTACCCAACTCATGTTGTACAGCTCTCTAGAATTATGATGTAAACTGCGTACCCCGATCAGAGATAATTAGATACCAGTACGCCATGAAGCCTGACGATCTCACGGATGTAGATTCGAGCTAGATGCTCGGAAGAATAGGTAGTCATCACAGGAATAAAATGAGCTGACTTGGTCAGCCTGTCCACAATCACCCAAACTGCATCAAACTTTCGCTGAGTCCATGGGAGACCAACAACGAAGTCCATAGTGATCCGCTCCCATTTCCACTCTGGAATCTCTATCTTTTCAAGCAACCCACCCGGTCGCTGATGCTCATACTTCACCTACTGGCAATTCAGACATCGAGCCACATACTCTACTATGTTCTTATTCATTCTCCTCCACCAGTAATGCTGTTTCAAGTTCTGATACATCTTTGCGGCACCCTGGTGAATAGAGAACCGCGAACTGTGAGCCTCCTGGAGAATCAACTCATGCAAACCAACTACATTGGGCACACATAGCCTGCCCTGCATCTTCAGTGCACCATCATCTCCAATAGTGACCTCCTTAGCATCACCGTGCTGGACCGTGTCCTTAAGGACAAGCAGATGGGGGTCATCATACTGACGCTCCCTGATACGATCATAAAGAGAAGACCGAGAGACCACACAAGCCAATACTCGACTCGGCTCAGAAATATCCAATATCACAAACTGGCTGGCTAAGGCCTAAACATCCAATGCCAATGGCCTCTCTGCTGCTGGTAGATATGCTGAACTCCCCAAACTCTTTGCCCGACGACTCAAAGCATCGGCCACCACATTAGCCTTCCCAAGGTGGTCCACAATAGTGATATCATAATCCTTGAGCAGCTCCAACCACCTCCGCTGACGTAAGTTAAGATCTTTCTGCTTAAACACATGCTGTAAACTTCGATGATCGGTGTAAATCTCACAAGGAACATCGTACAAATAATGTCACCATATCTTCAAGGCATAAACAATAGCTGCTAACTCAAGATCGTGGATAGGATAGTTGTTTTCGTGCACCTTTAGCTGTCTGGGCGCGTAGGCAATCACCCTACCGTCCTGCATCAACACTGCACTGAGACCAATCCGCGATGCATCACAATATACAGTATAAGGCCCCGAACCTGTAGGTAATACCAATATTGGGGCTGTAGTCAAAGTTGTCTTGAGCTTCTGAAAGCTCTCCTCAGATTCCTCTGTCCACCTAAATGGAGCACCCTTCTGGGTCAGCCCGGTCATAGGTGCTGCAATAGACGAGAAACCCTCTACAAATCAGCGATAATACCCCGCCAAACCAAGAAAACTCCGGATCTCTGTACCTGAGGACGGTCTGGGCCAACTCTGCACTGCTTCAATCTTCTTCGGATCCACCTGGATCCCCTCACTCGATACTATATGACCCAATAATGCCACTGAGTCTAGCCAAAACTCACACTTTGAAAATTTTGCATATAACTTCTTTTCTCTCAAGGTCTGAAGTGCCGTCCTCAGGTGCTGCTCATGATCTTCCCGAGTCCAGGAGTACACCAGAATGTCGTCAATAAACACAATGATGAATGAATCAAAATAAGGCCGGAACACACTGTGCATCAAGTGCATAAAAGCTGCTGGGGCATTGGTCAGCCCAAAAGACGTCAAAAGGAACTCGTAGTGATCATACCGAGTCCAGAAGGCAGACTTCGGGATATCTGGCTCCCGAATCTTCAAATGATGATAGACGGAACGTAAATCAATCTTGGAAAACATTCTGGCACCTTGTAATTGATCAATAAGTCACCAATACGAGGCAATGGATACATGTTCTTCACTGTGACTTTGTTCAATTGGCAGTAATCAATACACATCCGCATAGAACCATCCTTCTTCTTCACAAATAAGCAGGAGCACCCCAAGACACACTGGGCCAAATGAAGCCCTTATCAAGCAACTCCTGTAACTGCTCCTTCAACTCAAGATGAGCCATACGATATGGAGGAATAGAGATAGGCTGAGTGCCCGGCAACAAATCAATGCCAAAATCAATATCTCCGTCAGGCGGCATGCCCGGAAGATCAGCTGGAAACACATTTGGAAAGTCCCCCACTACCGAAATTGACTCCACTGTAGGGGTATCAATACTGACGTCTCTCACATAAGCTAGATACGCGTCACACCCCTTCTCAACCATTCGTTGAGCTTTAAGAAATGAAATAACTCTGGTGGGAGTATACTCTAAGGTACCTCTCCACTCTAACCACAGTAAACCTGGCATAGCCAGCATCACGGTCTTAGCATGACAATCAAGAATAGCAAAATGGGGTGACAACCAGTCCATGCCCAAGATAACATCAAAATCTATCATGCTGAGTAATAATAAGTCGGCTCTGGTCTCAAAACCACTAAGAGAAATCAAACACGACTGATACACGCGGTCCACAATAAGAGAATCTTCCACAGGAGTAGACACATAAATATGGGAACTCAAATAATCCCGCGATACGCCCAAATACGGGGAAAAATAAGAGGACACATAGGAATATGTAGAGCCTGGGTCAAATAATACCGACGCATCTCTATGACAGACTGGAACAATACCTGTAATGACACAATCAGAATCAACTGCCTCTGTACGAGCAGGAAGGGCATAATATCTAGCCCAGCCTCCCCCTCTAGGGCGACCTCTACCTCCCCGACCTCCACCTCGAGCTAGCTGAGCAGGTGGGGTGGCAGCTTGTGCTATAATCATAGCCTGAGGACCCGGTGGAGCACGATGTGGATGAGAAGTCTGTGGAGGCGCACCCCTCCTAATCCTGGGGAAATCCCTCACAATATGGCAAGTGTCGCCACACTCAAAACAAGCTCTGGGAGGACGTGGCTGTTGTGGCTGGCCCGATCCATATTTGCTGGACTGACCGCTAGCAACACCACGTGCAGGAGGCACACTAGATACTGGCAATGCATAATACCTCCTGGGGCCTAGAAGGGACCGGAATACCACTGGCGGCTGGAAGAGCTGAATGGACGGGGCGACTCACATAACCCCTACCATGGCGAGCTGCTGGGGCACGAGCACCAGAATAAGAACCAGTCTCTCGAGACCTCTTGGCCTCCCTCTCCTCTCTATCCCTGGCAAGAATGCCCTCCAATCTCCTAGCGATACTCACAACCTGCTGATAAGAAATATCCATCTCCAACTCCCTGGCCATACTAATCCTGATACTGGGGTAGAGTCCCTCAATAAATTGTCGAACCCTCCCTCGAACTGTGGCAACCAAGGCCGGTGCATGTCGGGCCAAATCAGTGAAACAGACTGCATACTCTGACACAGTCATAGCACCCTGGCGCAGCTACTCAAACTCCGTGCGGCATGAGTCCTTGAGGCTCTGAGGGACATACTTTCTCAAAAACATGTCTGAGAACTGAGTCCATGTAAGTGAAGCTGCCTCAGCCGGACTACTCAACTCATAAGCACACCACCACTAATAGGCTGCTCCTCTAAGCTGGAATGTAGTAAAAGAAACCCAGCTCGTCTCCGCTACGCCCATAGTATGGAGAATACGATGTCACTCCTCCAGAAAACCCTGAGCATCATCTGTAGCCAATCCGCTGAAGGTAGGTGGGTGGTACTTCTTGTACCTCTCAAGTCTGAGCTGCTCCACCTCAGAAGCTGCTGCCCTAACCTCGGGTTGAGCTAGAGCTACCGGCTGCATTAGTACAACCTTTAGAACCTGGTCGACCTGAACCCGCTGCTCTAGAGTACCGGCGACGGGAGTCTGTGCTCCTCCCCCGGCCTGAGATGTGGCAAGGGCAAGTAGAATCAATCTAGCCTGAGCTAAGGTGCTGAACATGCTCAGAAATAGGGCTAGAGTCTCCTGGAGGGCTGGTGCAGCAACAGGTATCTCATGTGTCTGCCCTCCATCTTGAGCTACCGGGGCTCCTCTGTAACAGCTCGTGCGAGTGCTCTGGCTGCACCACGTGGACGTCCTCGGCCTCTACCCCGGCCCCGACCTCTCGCGGCTCTAGCAGGGGGCGCGGGTACCTGGTCATCAGATCCGCTTGTATGTGTCCTCACCATCTGTGAGAGAATAGAATACAGAAGTTTATAATCTTTGCAAGTCAACAAATTTTTTGCACGACATGGAATAAAAGTAGTGAAATTTTCCTAACAGTTTCATAGCCTCCCAAAGATAAGTGCTAACGTCTCCGTACCGATCCGCGAGACTCTACTAAACCGGTTTGTGACTCACGTCACCTATGAACCTAGAGCTCTGATACCAACTTGTCACGACCCAATTTCCCGTCCGTATGACGTCGTGACGGCACCTAGTCTCTATAACTAGGTAAGCCTAACATTTGCGGAATAATGAAATGAAAACATGAATTAAAAAACTAACTCTTCAAAATACACAGTAATCCATAAACCCGAAACATCGTGAATCACAAACTACAGAAGGAAAAATCTAGTGTCTCTATACATCAGAATCTAACAAGGAAAATACATAAGATAATGGACATGAAAAAGAGTAGAAGGGGACTTCGAGGTCTGCGGACGCGGCAGATATACCTTGAAGTCTCCAAAGCTGTCCCGGCTCACTGATAGTGCGGCTGATAAGGTGCACCTGGATCTGCACACGAAAAACATGTGCAGAGAGTAGCATAAGTACACCACAATCGGTACCCAGTTAGTGCCAAGCCTAACCTCGGTCGAGTAGTGATGAGGTCAGGTCAGGGCCCTACTGGCAAATATATAATAAAAACAATATAGAGTGTAATACCGCAATAAAATAAGGGCTGAAATTTAACAACTATGAGATCATGGAAGGTAACAGGTCAGTACACAGAAAACACAACAGGGGATCTCCCGAGATACCGTCTCGTAGTCCCAAACGTAAGGGTGTAGGGGGATCGCCCGGAATACCGTTCTGTAGTTGTAAAGTAAATATGAAGTACAGGGGGGATCTCCCGGAATACCGTTCCGTAGTCCAAAAGTAAATATGCAGTACAGGGGGATCTCCCGAAATACTGTTCCGTAGTCCCAAAGTAAATATGCAGCGCGAACGACAGAAATACAACTACATCACGATATTCTTACTATTTAGGCTAAGTACCAGTCAGGGAAGAAGCAGGAAATTCACTAAGCATGCTGCACAGAATTCACATAAACAATTAAGACACGTAGGCATGTTGTATTAGACTAAACATGATAGCTACACATATGGGAATAACCAAATTAAGAATGAAAATAGATTAGTACTCATAAAAAATGGTATAACTCAAAATAGAAAGGAAAACATGTTGCTGCTCAGTAAGAAAATCGGGTTTTACAGCAACTAGCCGTGTACGTACTCGTCACCTCACGTACACGGCGCTCACATATCACAATAGTTCCAAATCTTAAGGGAATTTCCCCCACACGAAGTTAGGCAAGCCACTTACCTCGAACCAAGCTCAATCAATCTGTCAAAATGCCTTTCCCACGAATATCCGGCTCCGAATGGCCCAAATCTAGCCAAAAGCGATTACATATCATAAATACAACCATAATAGACTCATCTAATTAATGAAATCAACACTTTAACAAAATATCCGAAATTAACTCAGAAATCGGCTGTGGGGCCCACGTCTCGGAATCAGGAAAAAGTCACAAAATACGAATACCCAATCGCTCACGAGTCTAACCATATAAACTTTACTCAAATCCGACCACAAATCCCCTTCAAAACTCGAAATCTTTGTTGAAGAAGTTCTTCCAAATGTTTCCCAATTTCAACCACAAAATCCGAAATTAAAGATGAAATTAATGATAGATTAGTGGGATATAACCATAAAGGAGTTAAGAATCGTTACCCAATCGATATCTCTGAAAATCCCTCAAAATCTCGTCCAAATTGGAGCTCCCTATCTCAAGTTTTTGGTAAAATGACAAAACCCTCGTTTTTGGAATGTTTAAGCACTGCCCAGGTATGCCCTTCTTCGTGAACGCGGTGAAAGCCTCGTGTTCACGAAGCACAAGCTGCTTCAGACCAAAATATACTCATCGCGAATGCGGTGCACTGGTCGTGAACGCGAAGCTCAACTAGTCTAACCCTACGCGAACGCGGGACATCCATCGCGAACGCGTAGGCTATCATGCCTGGAACCCATCTGACCGTTGACTCTACGCGAACGTGAGGTCCTTATCGCGAACGCGTAGCCTTAGTGTTACATATCTTCGCGAACGCGGGAACGAAGTCGCGAACGCGAAGAACAACTTAACTACCTTTCCCAGATTCTCTACGCGAACGTGATGAAGGATTGTCTGCAACAAAAATACCAGAAATCCGCTATCTTTCAAGTCCAAAAACTAGTCCATTAAGCACCGAAACTCACCCGAGGCCCCCGGGACCTCGACCAAACATACCAACCAATCCTAAAACACCATACGAACTTAGTCGAGCTCTCAAATCACATCAAATAATGCTAAAATCATGAATCACCCTCCAATTCAAACTTAAAGAATTTGAAACTTCAAAATTCTACAGCCGATGCTGAAACCTATCAAATCACGTCTGATTAACCTCAAATTTTGCGCACAAGTCATAATCAACATTACGGACCTACTCCAACTTCCGGAATCGAAAAACGACCGCGATATCAAAAATTCCACTACCGGCCCAAAACTCTAAAAATTCAACTTTCGTCATTTCAAGCCTAAATGAGCTCCGGACCTCCAAAACACAATCCGGACACGCCCCTAAACCCAAAATCACCTAACGGAGCTAATGGAACCGACGGAATTCCATTCCGGTGTCATCTTCATACAGTTGCAACTACGGTCCAAATCCTAAGGCTTAAGCTCTCATTTAGGGACTAAGTATTCCAAAACACTCCGAAACTCAAAACCAATTATCCCGGCAAGTCACAATAGCAGAAATAGATATGAGGAAAGCAATTAATAGGGGTTCGGGGCTCTAACTCTCAAAACAACCGGTCGGGTCGTTACAGTGCTCTTACACGCACAAATGGCATGGCAACACCCTTCGTATTTTTACACTCACAAATGGCACGGCAACACCCTTCGTGCTTTTATACTCTTCCTTACCATGAAAATAATAATATAAATTCGGAACAGTATTTGAATGCGGGGATATACACTTATCAATCAATTCAATTACAAAATACCGACTTCACCTTCCAAAATATTCAACAATAATTAAAGGAATAATAATTTCACGAATAATGATCAAATTATCAATAATAAACTTAAGCAGGAATATCTTTATTAAATAGACAATTATTCACAATAAATAAATTCCACTCGCATGCTTTGACTCAACCACAACGCATAAGTACTCGTCACCTCACATATACGTTGTACCCGCACATTAAATCATGTAGCAAATAGACAATTAAGTCCTACTCCCACAAGTCAAGGTTAACCACGACACTTACCTCGCTTTGCAACCAAATTCAAGAATCCAGTAAACCTTTGCTTCACGAATTCGTGTCCGAAATCCTCAAATCTAGTCATAAACAATTCAATATACTCAATACAAATCGTAGGAATTAATTCCATATGAATTTACTAATTTTCAGGATTAAAATCCGAAATTCATCTCAAAAATCAACATTGGGGCCCACATTTCGAATCGCGGAAAAACTAACAAAATCCGAACACCCATTCCGAGATGAGTCCAACCATATAAAAAATACTAAATTCCGATATCAAATGGACCTTCAAATCTAAATTTTTCGTTTTTGGAAAGTTTTACAAAAATTCCAATCTCTTCCATCTAAATCCGAAATAAATGATGAATATAGACATGGATTTATGAAATATAATCACTTTTGGTTATAGAACACTTACCCAATTCAAAGTCGTGAAAATCCCTTTGGAATCGCCAAAATTCGAGACTCAAAACTCAAAAATGAGTAAAAATGGCTAAAACCCGATTTTATGTATTCTGTCCAGCATTTTCGCATCTGCGGGCTATATTTTCGCACCTGTGGCCTCGCATTTGCGAGACAAAGCCTGCATTTGCGGAGGAAAGCTGCCCAACAGAGGACCGCATCTGCGGACCTTCACGTCGCAGATGCGACTACGCAAAACATGAAGGAAGCCGCAGAAGCGACCTCGCACGTGCGGCCAAAATTGCGCAGGTGCGACACACCAGAACCAGACATGCAATCTTTACAAAAATGGTCTAAAACTCGTCTGAAACTTATCCGAGCCCCTCGGGACCTCGTCCAATTATGCCAACCAATCCCGTAACATAACACGGACTTACTCGGGGTCTCAAATCACATCAAATAATATTGAAATTACAATTCACACCTCGATTCGAACTTTTGAGTTTCAAACTTTTCAATTTACAAAATTTGTGCCGAAACATGTTAAATGAATCCGGAATCACTTCACATTTGGCACACAAGTCATAAATGACATAACGGAGCTATTCCCATTTCCGGAATCGGATTCTAACCCCGATATCAAAAAGTCAAATCTGTGGCCAAACTTTTGGAAATCTTTAGCTTTTAAATTACTAGTTTCCGTTAAATGGTCATAACTTGAGCTAGGTACCTCCAAATTAAATTCCGGGCATACGCCCAAGTCCCAAATCACGATACGGACCTATATGAACTATCAAAACACTGATCCGGGTCTGTTTTCTCAAAATATTGACCAAAGTCAACTCAGTTGAGTTTTAAGGTTCTATTTCATATTTTAATCTATTTTTCACATAAAAACTTTCCGAAAAATTATACTGACTGTGCACACAAGTCGAGGAGTGATAAATAGTGCTTTTCGAGGTCTTAGAACACAGAATTAATTATTAAATTTAAAGATGACCTTTTGAGTCATCACATTCTCCACCTCTAAAACAAACGTTCGTCCTCGAACGGAATTAGAAAAAGTACCTGAGCTGGTGAAAAGGTGTGGATATTTACTCCGCATGTCCGACTCGGACTCCCAGGTAGATGCTTATACCGGCTGACCCTTCCATTGTACCTGAACTAAAGGATAACTCTTAGACCTCAATTGTCGGACCTGTCGGGATAGAATAGCTGCCGGCTCCTATTCATAAGTCAAATCCTTGTCCAATTGGACTGAGCTGAAATCCAACACATGGGACGGATCACTATGATATTTTTGGAGCTTAAACACATGGAACACCGGATGAACTGGTGATAAACTAGGTGGTAGTGCAAGCATGTAGGCTACTTCACCCACCCTTTCAAGAATTTCAAAGGGTCCAATATACCTAGGGCTCAACTTGCCCTTCTTTCCGAACCTCATTACACCTTTCATAGGTGAAACCCGGAGAAATATTCTTTCTCCAACCATGAATGCAATATCATGAACTTTACGGTCGGCATAACTCTTTTGCCTAGATTGAGCTGTGCGAAGTCGATCCTGAATAACATTGACTTTGTCCAAGGCATCCTGTACCAAATCGGTACCCAACAACCGAGCCTCTCCCGGTTCAAACCAGCCAACTGGCGAACGACATCGCCTTCCATATAATACCCCATATGGAGCCATCTGAATGCTCGACTGGTAGCTATTATTATAAGCAAACTCTGCAAGTGGCAAGAACTGATCCCAAAAACCTCCAAAGTCTATAACACATGCGCGAATCATATCTTTCGATATCTGAATAGTGCGCTCTGACTGTCCGTTTGTCTGTGGATGAAATGTTGTATTCAAAACAACCCGCGTGCCTAACTCACGTTGTACAGCCCTCCAAACGTGTGAGGTAAACTGCGTACCTCGATCTAAAATAATAGACACGGGTACACCGTGAAGGCGGACAATCTCACGAATGTAAATTTCAGCTAACCGCTCTGAAGAATAGGTAACTGCCACTGGAATGAAATGTACTAACCTAGTTAACCTCTCCACAATGACCCAAACTGCGTCAAATTTTCTCTAAATCCATGGAAGCCCAACAACAAAATCCATAGTGATTCGCTCCCACTTCCACTCAGGAATTTCTAACTTCTGAAGAAAACCACCATGTCTCTAATGCTCGTACTTAACTTGCTGGCAATTCAAACACCGAGCCACAAATGCAACTATATCCTTCTTCATTCTCCTCCACCAATAATGTTGCTGCAAATCCTGATACATTTTGGTGGCACCTAGATGAATAGAATACCTGGAACTGTGGGCCTCTTCCAGAATTAATTCACGAAGCCCATCCACATTAGGCACACAAATACGACCCTACATTCGCAGAACTCTATCTTCCCCCACAGCAACCTGTTTGGCATCACCGTGTCGCACCGAGTCCTGAAGGACAAGTAAATGAGGATCATCATACTGTCACTCTCTGATGCGCTCATATAAAGAAGACCGAGCGACTGTGCAACCTAGAACCCGACTGGGTTCCGAAATATCTAATCTCACGAACTGATTAGCCAAAGTCTGAACATCTGCAGCTAACAGTCTCTCACCAACCGGAATATACGCAAGACTGCCCATACTCACAGCCTTTCTACTCAAAGCATCAGCCACCACATTGGCCTTTCCGGGGTGATACAAAATAGTGATATCATAATCTTTCAACAACTCCAACCATCTTCTCTGTCTCAAATTGAGATCTTTTTGCCTGAAGAGATACTGTAGGCTACGATGATCAGTAAATACCTCACACGAGACACCGTAAAGGTAATGTCTCCAAATCTTCAAAGCATGGACAATGGCTACCAATTCTAAGTCATGAACAGGATAATTCTTCTCATGAACTTTCAACTGCCGCGATGCATATGCAATCACCTAGCCATCTTGCATCAATACTGCACCAAGCCCAACGCGAGATGCATCACAATACACCGTATAGGATCCTGAACCTGTGGGAAATACCAACACTAGCGCCGTAGTCAAAGTAGTCTTGAGCTTCTGAAAGCTCAACTCACACTCGTCTAACCATCCGAATGGAACACCTTTCTGGGTCAGTCTGGTCAATGGGCTTGCTATAGATGAAAGCCCCTCCACGAACTGACGATAATAACCTGCCAAACCCAGGAAACTCCGGATCTCTGTAACTGAAGTAGGTCTAGGCCAATTCTGAACAACCTCAATCTTCTTAGGATACATCTTAATGCCTTTTGACGATACAACATGCCCCAAAAAGGCAACCGAGTCTAACCAAAATTCACATTTTGAAAATTTGGCATATAAGTGATTATTCTTCAAAGTCTGAAGCACACTCCGAAGATGTTGCTCATGCTCCTCTCGACTGCTGGAGTAAATCAAGATATCATCAATGAATACAACCACAAAAGAATCCAAATAGGGTTTGAACACCCGATTCATCAAATCCATAAATGTTGTTGGGGCATTTGTCAACCCAAATGACATCACTAGGAATTCGTAATGCCCATACCGAGTCTGAAAAGCTGTCTTAGAGACATCAGATGCCCTAATCTTCAACTGATGGTATCCAGACCTCAAGTCAATCTTTGAAAACACCTTGGCACCCTGAAGCTGATCGAATAAGTCATCAATTCTTGGCAGTGGATACTTGTTCTTGATAGTAGCCTTATTTAACTGCCGATAATCTATACACATTCGCATTGAACCATCTTTCTTCTTTACAAATAGTACGGGTGCACCCCAGAGCGAGACACTGGGTCTAATGAATCCCTGATCAAGTAAGTCTTGTAACTGCTCCTTCAATTCTTTTAACTCTGGCGGGGCCATACGGTATGGTGGGATAGAAATGGGCTGAGTGCCCGGAGCTAAATCAATACAGAAGTCAATATCTCTGTCGGGTGGCATTTCCGGCAAATCTGCAGGAAATACTTCTAGAAATTCATGAACAACTGGTACTTAGTCCATAAAAGGAACATTCGCACTGGGATTGCGAATATAAGCCAAATAGGCTAGACACCCTTTCTCGACCATGCGCCGAGCCTTCATATAAGAAATAACCCTGCTGGCAGAATGACCAAGAGTTCCTTTCCACTCTAATCGAGGTAACCCCGGCATGGCTAGGGTCACTGTCTTGGCATGACAATCCAATATAGCATGATAAGGTGACAGTCAATCCATTCCCAAGATGACATCAAAATCTACCATATCAAGAAGTAAAAGATCCACACTAGTCTCAAGACTCCCAATAGTAACCACTAGAATGATAGACATGATCTACCACGATAGAATCTCCCACTGGAGTGGACAAACACACAGGAGCACTCAGAGAATCACGAGGAATCACCAAATATAAAGCAAAATAAGAGGACACATAGGAATAAGTAGATCCTGGATCAAATAGAACTGAAGCATCTCTATGGCAAACTAGAACAATACCTGTAATCACGGCACGGATGATTCGGCCTCAGGCCTAGCTTGAAAAGCATAAAATCGGGGCTAGGCCCCACCACTCTGAACTGCGTCCTTGGGAAGGCCTCTAACTGGCTGGCCTCCACCTCTAACGGTCTGACCTCCACTTCTAACGGTCTGACGTCTGACCTCCACCTCTAGCTGCCTGACCCCTACCTTTAGCTGGTTGAGCACGCGGTGAAGCAACCGGTGCTGGAACCATAGCACGAGAACCCTGCTGCTGCATGCTGCCCTGAGACATAGGAAGAATCTAGCAATGTGCCTCGGATCACCACAAGTATAACAGGACCTCGGCTACTGTGACTGCTGACCCTGAAACTAACCCTGTCGACCTGAGTAACCACTGGTGGTGCACTGATAGAAGCTGAATGTGCACAAAATGATGGCTGCCCAGAGTAAGGCATAATAGGACCGTGACTCCCTGAAGCACCGGGAGATGCCTGAAGTGCTGAATGAAACGGTCTGGGAGGATGACACCTACCAAAATTACCCCTGCCTCCAGACGAGGCACCACTGAAACCACCGAACTGACAAGGCCTCTTATCAGACCTCTGCCCTCTCTCCTTTGCAAGAACTATCTCGATCCTCCTCGCGACATTAGCAGCCACCTGAAAGGAAATCTCACTTCCGGCCTCCTTGTCCATCTGAAGCCTGATAGGGTGAGTGAGTAACTCAATAAACCTCTTCACTCTCTCTCCCTCAGTAGCTAGTAAAAGGAGAGCATGACGGGCTAAATCTACAAAACTGGATTCATATTGAGTAATAGTCACACTTCCCTGTTGTAGATGCTCAAATTGCCTGCGGTAATCCTCTCTCAATATGATAAGGAGAAACTTCTCTAGAAATAGCCATGAGAACTGTTCCCAGGTCAATGCAGGCAATCCAATTGGCCTGGTCAATGTATAATCTCTCCACCACCTCTTGGCGGAATCCATCAACTGAAATACAGCAAAATCGTCCCCAGTGGTCTCAACTATACCCATGTTTCGCAGTACCTCATGGCAGCGGTCAAGATAGTCATGTGGGTCCTCAGAAGGTGTACCAGTGAAGTGAACTGGAAAGATCTTAGTAAACTTATCCGGTCTCAATAAGGCCTCAGAAGACATGGCAGGCCATTATCGATCTGTGCTGCAATAACTGGCTGAACTACCCCAACTGGCGGGGCTGCTGGAGCCTGATTCTGGGGAGCCATCTGCTCCAGAGCGGGAGTAGTGGGAGTTTGTGCTCCTCCCCCAGCCTGTGAGACGGCTGGTTCCACTGGAAATGTACCATTCTGGGCCACGCCCTCCATAAGACTTACCAAATGGACTAGAGCATCCTGAAGCACTGGAGTAGCTATAAATCATTCCGGGACATGAACTGGTCTAACCGGTACAGTTTGAACGGGAACCTCTTCCTGAAGATCCACCTGAGGTTCTACAACAGGTGCTACTGCTCGAGCTCTAGACTGAGCTCTATCTCTGCCTCTGCCTCGGCCTCTAGCACGACCACGGCCTCGACCTCTACCCCTGGCCATAGTTGCCACCGGGGGCTCTGGTCCCTGTCCCTCGGTAGATGTATTACGTGTTCTCGCCATACGCGAGAGAATAAGAATAGAATGGTTCAATTATCGTTGATAGAATAAGATCACACGATAGGATAAGAAAGAAGTGATATTGTTCCTAAACTTCATAGCCTCTAATAGATAAGTACAAACGTCTCCGTACCGATCCTTCAGACTCTACTAAGCTTGCTCGTGACTCGTGAGACCTATGTAACCTAGTGCTCTGATACCAACTGTCACGATCCGAAATTCCCACCTTCGGGACCGTGATGGAGCCTAACATTTCACTTGCTAGACCTTTGCATTTGCATTCTCTCAGCCACAGAAGCGACCTCAAACCTGCGGCCAAAATTGCGCAGGTGCGACACACCAAAACCAGACCTGCAATTTTTACAAATATTGTCTGAAACTCACCCGAGCCCCTCGGGACCTCGTCCAATTATACCAACCAGTCCAGTAACATAACACGGACTTACTCGGGGTCTCAAATCACATCAAATAACATCGAAATTACAATTCACACCTCAATTCGAACTTTTGAGTTTTAAACATTTCAATTTACAAAACTTGTGCCGAAACATGTTAAATGAACCCGGAATGATTTCAAATTTGGCACACAAGATATAAATGACATAACGGAGTTATTCAAATTTTTGGAATTGGATTCCGACCCCGATATCATAAAGTCAAATCCTTGGCCAAAATTTTGGAAATCTTTAGCCTTTAAATTACTAGTTTTCGTTAAATGGTCATAACTTGAGCTAGGGACCTCCAAATTAAATTTCGGGTGTACGCTCAAGTCCCAAATCACAATACAGACCTACCGAAACTGTCAAAACACTGATCCGAGTCCGTTTGCTCAAAATGTTGACCAAAGTCAACTCAGTTGAGTTTTAAGGCTCTATTTCGCATTTTAATCAATTTTTCATATAAAAAATTTCCGAAAAATTATACGGACTGTGCACGCAAGTCTAGGAATGATAAATAGTGATTTTCGATGTCTTTGAATACAGAATTAATTATTAAATTTAAAGATGACCTTTTGGGTCATCACATCTTGTGAGGGGGAATTTACCCCTTAGGTGATTTAAATTAATAATTGTTGCTAAATGTGGGGGCTACGTATGCACGAGGTGACGAGAGTCCATACATAGCTACTATTTATGCTTAAGTACGGGTAGTTTAGGACTCAAAAATCATGAATTACATGTGTAAATTGTATTCTTTATTTAATTAAATTATTTGTAATATATTGTGAATTGTTAGGGAAAGATAGTAAAAGATGGAAACCTCATATACTTAATTTTCTGTTTTAATTAACTATTTGTTAAAAGAAATTGTTCATCCTCTCAAATTAATCTTATAATAAATACACTCTCATTCCAGAGGTACATAAGAAAATGTCCTCCTTTCTTGTGGAGCGGGCCGAATGCCTCGGCAGTATAGATGCATCTATGGATCGCGCCGCATGTCCCTCGGCAGTGTACACGACACTCTGGATCAGGCCATACGACCTCGGAAGAAATTGTTTCTAATAAAAATAATAATTACACGATACCTTGATATTTTAATTGCAGCTTGTGAAATAGATTGGGAATTGTTGCATTTGAAGGAATTTTAATTATTTCTGTTAGTTAAATAAAATTATTGTTAACTCTGTGAGTCATGTTGATTTAAATATTTTTATTTTATTTATTATTATTGGCCCTTAGTGAGTGTCAAAGTCGACCATCTCGTCTTTACCTCTTCGAGATTAGGCTTGATACTTACTGGGTATACGTTGTTTACGTACTCATGCTACACTTGCTGCACTTTTTGTGCAAGATCTGATACAAGTGCTATAGTTGGACCTATCAGCGCACACCCACAATATTCAGAGGCTTAGTGGTTAGCTGCCCTTTTGAGCCATTCTGTAGCAATCAGTGCCTCTTCCTGAATGTTTATTCTGTCTATTTTATTTCAGACAGTATTTGAATTTTTGTATAATCTACTAGATTCTCATATACTTGTGACACCTGGTCTTGTCACACACACTAGTAAAAAATTTGGATTTAATTATTTTCTTGATTATTTAATTTACTAAATCTTTTTATATTGTCTAAATTCCTGCAAGTAAGATGAGTTTAATTACTCGGTTAATTTTAAAAGGATTGAATACGTGTTTAAATTACTAGTTGGCTTTCCTAGCTGTAGTGTTGGGCGCCATCACGACCTATAGGTGAAATTAGGTCGTGACAACATGGTATCAGAGCACTAGGTTCACGTAGGTCTCACAAGTTATGAGCAGACCTAATAGAGTCTTGCGGATCGGTACGGAGACGTTTGTACTTATCTTCGAGAGGCTATATGGTGTTAGGAAACTACCTTTCTTCATATTCCATCGTGCAATTGATGTAGTACTAAATATCTTTCTCTTATTCTCTCACAGATGGTGAGAACGCGCTCTAACGAGGCTCCAGACCAGGGAAGAGCTACTGCCCCAGTTCTTAGAGGCCGAGGGAGGGCTTTAGCCCATGGTAGGGGACGAGGATGTCCCAGGACTGATCCAGTTAGGCCACCAGTGGGTCCAGTAGAGGATCTCATCATTGAGGAACAGGGCGAGGTGCCTGTGGCAGTGCCAGCTCCAGTGGATTTCATATCTGCACCGGGATTCCAGGATGTCATGGGTCGTATGTTGCGGTTCATGAACACTATGACTCAGGCCAATTTATTTCCGGTAGACCCAGCCATATCTCAGGCGGGCAGGGGAGAACAGACCCCTACCGCAAAGGCTCATGGGCAGGCAGCTGCTGTATATCAGACCGAGGGTGCACTACCCGTGGGTGGAGCCCAGCCAGTGGCAGCAGCTACACCTGAGCCCAGGCCAGCTGCAGCCGCTGATCCGCAGAAACTATTGGACAGATGGACTAGACTACATTCTCCTATCTTTGGGGGTGAGCGACATGAGGATCCCCAGGACTTCATTGATCGGTGCAGGGACAAACTGCACAACATGAGGATATTGGAGTCTCATGGGATAGACTTTGCTACTTTTCAGCTAGAGGGCAGGGCCCGTAGATGGTGGAAGTCTTATCTTCTTGGCAGACCAGCAGATTCTCCTCCCATGACTTGGGACAGATTCACCCGTATTTTCTTGGACAGGTATATTCCACCCTCCTAGAGGGAAGAATTGCGGTTTCAGTTTGAGCAGATCCAGCAAGGTCAGATGTCAGTGACCGATTACGAGGTGAGGTTCTCTGAGTTATCTTGCCATGCACTTATGATACTCCCTACTGAGGCGGAGAGAGTGCGTAGGTTTGTTGTGGGTTTACATACTAGCATTCAGGCCATTATGGCTCGAGAGGTTGAGATGGGTACTTCTTATGAGATAGTCGTGGAGATATCCCGGAGGATTGAAGGTGTGCGTCAGCATAGCCGAGAGCAGGTTATGAGAGACAAACGGTTTAAATATTCTAGAGAGTTCAGAGGTGCTCCATCTAGGGGGAGAGGTCAGTTCGTGAGAAGGCAGTCCAACAGGCCCCCATATCCAGCACCACCGCCTCCTCAGGGTCCTCCAGTGCAACCTTATTTTAGTGCTATGCCAGAGAGTTCTTATCGCCCACCAGCTGTTCAGGGTTCTTCCAGTGGGTATTCAGGTCACCAGGGCCAGACTCTTAGTTAGTAGCCCATCGCACCGAAGAGTTGTTACGGTTGCGGGGATCCCAATCACATACGGAGATTTTGCCATAGGCTTTGGGGTAGACCAGTGCAACAGGGTTAGCAGCCTATGATTACCGCACCAGTTGCTCCACCAGTCGTCCGACCACCAAGAGGTGAAGAACAGGTGGGTAGGGACCATCCTAGAGGTGGAGGTCAGCCAGGCGGAGGCCAGCCAGTTGGCGCTCCAGCTCAGTTCTATGCTTTTCCAGCCAGACCAGATGCAGAGGCCTCAGATGTCGTGATTACAGGTATTATTTTTGTTTGCGGCAAAGATGCCTCCGTATTATTTGATCCAGGGTCTACATATTCCTATGTGTTGTCTCTATTTGCTCATTTGTTGGGTGTTTCTCGTGAGTCCTTGAGTACTCATTTTTATGTGTCCACTCCTGTGGGAAATTCTGTTGTTATGAATCAGATCTACCGGTCCTGTATTATTACATTCTGTGGTTATGAAACTAGAGAAGATCTCATATTGCTTGAGATGATTGACTTTGAAATCATCCTGGGCATGGACTGGTTATCTCCATATCATGCCATCCTAGATTGCCATGCCAAAACTGTTACCTTGGCTATTCCAGAATTTCCTAGGTTGGAGTAGAAGGGTTTGTTTGTTAGTGCATCTAATCGGTTATTTCTTTTATGAAGGCTCAACACATGGTTGAGAAGGGTTTTTTAGCTTATCTAGCCTACATTTGAGATACTACTGCAGAGACTCCGACTATTGATTCAGTGCCTGTAGTTCGGGAGTTCTCCGATGTATTTCCTTCAGATCTTCCAAGCATGCCACCTGATCGTGATATTGATTTCTGTATTGATTTGGCTTCGGATACCCAGCCTATATTTATCCAACCGTATCGCATGGCTCCAAAAGAATTGAAGAAGTTCAAAGAAAAGCTTGAGGAGTTACTAGCCAAAGGGTTCATCAGACCGAGTGTATCGCCTTGGGGTGCACCGGTATTATTTGTAAAGAAGAAGGATGGAACGATGCGAATGTGTATTGATTATCATCAATTGAACAAAGTCACTATTAAGAACAAGTACCCGTTGTCACGTATTGATTATTTGACCAGTTGCAGGGTGTTAGGGTGTTCTCTAAGATCGACTTGATGTCGGGATACCATCAGTTGAAGATTCGGGATTCGGATATTCCGAAGACTGCTTTCCGGACTAGATATGGTCACTATGAGTTTCTGGTGATGTCCTTCGGTTTAACTAATGCCCTGGCAGTGTTTATGGATTTGATGAACAGGGTATTCAGACCATATATGGATTCATTTGTCATTGTCTTCATTGATGATATTTTGATTTACTCGCGCAACAAGGAAGAGCACGAGCAGCATATGAGAGAGGTGCTTCAGACGATGCGGGAATAAAAGCTATATGCTAAGTTCTCCAAATGTGAGTTCTAGCTAGAGTCTATAGCATTTTTGGGGCATATTGTATCAGGCAAGGGCATTAAAGTTGATCCCAAAAAGATTGAGGCAGTTCAGAATTGGCATCGTCCCACTTCGGAGACTAAGATCAGGAGTTTTCTGGGCTTAGCAGGTTATTATCATCGGTTCGTGGAAGGTTTTTCATCTACTGCAGCACATTTGACCAAATTAACCCAGAAGGGTGCTCCGTTCTGATGGTCCGATGATTGTGAGGTAAGCTTTCAGAAGCTCAATGCAGCATTGACTATAGCACCAGTGTTAGTGTTGCCTTCTGGTTGGGGATGTATATAGTGTATTGTGACGTTTCACACGTTGGCTTGGGTTGTGTATTGATGCAGGAAGGGTGAGTTATTGCGTATACTTCACGTCAGCTGAAGCCCCACGAGAAAAATTATCCAGTACATGATTTGGAATTAGCTGCGATTGTTCACGCTCTTAAGATTTGGAGGCATTATCTTTATGGGGTGTCTTGTGAAGTTTACACTGATCATCGCAGTTTGCAGCATTTGTTCAAGCAGAGGGACCTAAATTTGAGACAGCGCAGATGGCTTGAGTTACTAAAAGATTATGATATTACTATCATGTATCATCTGGCAAAGCAATTGTGGTTTCAGATGCCTTGAGTAGAAAGGCGGAGAGTATGGGTAGTTTGGCATTCATTTCAGCAGAGGAGGGGCCATTAGCTTTAGATATTCAGTCATTGGCTAACAGATTTGTGAGGCTGGATATTTCAGAGCCCAACTGAGTTCTTGCATGTGTCATGGCCCAGTCTTCATTATTTGAGCAGATTAAGGCTCGCCAGAATGATGATCCACACTTAATGGTTCTTCGAGAAACGGTGCTACGGGGTGGTGCCAAGGAAGTTACTATTGGCACGGATGGTGTTCTGTGACTCCAGGATCGTCTATGTGTTCCTAATGTGGATGGACTGAGGAAAGAAATCCAAGAGGAGGCACACAGTTCTCGATATTCTATTCATCCAGGCACTACGAAGATGTATCGTGACCTGAGGCAGCATTATTGGTGGCGACGAATGAAAAAGGACATAGTTTAGTATGTAACTAGGTGTCTAAATTGCCAGCAAGTTAAATATGAGCACCAGAGGCCAGGTGGCCTACTTCAGCAGATGACTATACCAGAGTGGAAATGGGAACGCATCACTATAGACTTCGTAGTTGGGTTGCCGCGGACCTTGTGGAAGTTTGATGCAGTTTGGGTCATTATCGACAGGTTGACCAAGTCGGCACACTTTATTCCTGTTGTGACTATGTATACTTCAAAGAGGTTGGCCCAGTTATATATTCAGGAGATAGTTCGGGTGCACGGTGTGCCAATTTCTATCATATCATATAGAGGCCTCAGTTTACTTCACATTTCTGGAGAGCAGTACAGAGTGAATTGGGGACCCGTGTAGCGCTCAGCACAGCCTTTCATCCACAGACCGATGGGCAGTCAGAGCGGACAATTCAGATTTTGGAGGATATGCTCAGGGCATGTGTGATTGACTTTGGAGGCCAGTGGGATCGTTTCTTGCCTTTGGCCGAGTTTGCTTATAATAACAGTTACCAATCTAGTATCGAGACGGCTCCATTTGAGGCTTTATATGGTCGGCGATGTCGTTCGCCCATCAGATGGTTTGAGCCTGGTGAGGCTAAGTTATATGGTACTGATTTGGTGAAAGATGCCTTGGAAAAGGTAAAGTTGATTCAGGAGCATTTGAAAAACCTGCTTGGACAGAACCTTAAAAACGGACGAGGCTCAATTCATTTTAGTCCGTTTTTCTTCCATGTTCGGGCAATTTGAGAGCTTTTTGAGAGGGGATTTCAACTAGCAATATGAAAGTAAGTAAATTCTACATACCTTGAGTTAAATACATAGATTTTGGGTAGATTATAACCGGTAAATCTTAGAAATCAAAGGTTTAGATGAAAAACCTAGATTTGTATAAAAAAATGAGATTTTAACCACAAAAATGGTTATGGAATTGGATAGAAATTATATATTTGAGTTCTTGAGATTATGTTTAACGTTTTCCTCCGAAAATTTCTGGAATCCGGGCACATGGGCCCAGGGTAAATTTTAGGAATTTTACCATTTTGGTTAGGGTAATTTATTTAAAAGATAAATTTCGAATTAGTGATCATGTATTAATTATTTTATGTAACTTTTGGATAGTTTCGGATTTTTCGTCATCGAATTGAAGCTTTACGCGACATTTGATCGGAAAAGTGGACTTTGAGACAAGGTAAGTCTCTTGTCTAATCTTGTGAAGGGGAATTTACCCCATATGTGATTTAAATTAATAATTGTTGCTAAATGTGGGGGCTACGTACGTACGAGGTGACGAGCGTCCGTACATAGCTACTATTTACGCTTAAGTCCGGGTAGTTTAGGACTCAAAAATCATGAATTACGTGTGTAAATTGTATTCTTTATTTAATTAAATTATTTGTAATATATTGTGAATTGTTAGGGAAAGATAGTAAAAGATGGAAACCTCATATACTTAATTTTTTTTTTAAATTAACTAATTGTTAAAATAAATTGTTCATCCTCTCGAATTAATCTTATAATAAATACACTCTCATTCCGGAGGTACATAAGAAAATGTCCTCCTTTCTTGTGGAACAGGCCGAACACCTCGGCAGTATAGATGTATCTATGGATCGCGCCGCACGTCCCTCGGTAGTGTACATGATACTCTGGATCGGGCCGTACGACCTCGACAGAAATCGTGCCTAATAAAAATAATAATTACACAATACCTTGATATTTTAATTGCAACTTGTGAATTTAATTAATAGATTGGGAATTGTTGCATTTGAAGGAATTTTAATTATCTCTGTTGGTTAAATAAAATTATTGTTAACTCTATGAATCATGTTGATTTAAATTTTTTTTTTTTTTTTTTTATTATTGACCCTTAGTGAGTGTCAAAGTCGACCATCTCGTCTCTACCTCTTCGAGATTAGGCTTGATACTTAATGGGTACACGTTGTTTACGTACTCATGCTACACTTGCTGCACATTTTGTACAAGATCTGATACAGGTGCTATAGTTGGACCTATCGGCGCGCACCCACGATATCCAGAGGCTTAGTTGTTAGCTGCCCTTCTGAGCCATTCTGCAGCAATCAGTGCCTCTTCTTGAATTTTTATTTTATCTATTTTATTTCAGAGAGTATTTGAATTTTTGTATAATTTACTAGATGCTCATATACTTGTGACACCAGGTCTTGGCACACACACTAGTAAAAGTTTTGGATTTAATTATTTTCTTGATTATTTAATTTACTAAATCTTTTCATATTGTCTAAATTCCTGCAAGTAAGAAGAGTTTAATTACTCGGTTAATTTTAAAAGGATTGAATATGTGTTTAAATTCCTAGTTGGCTTGCCTAGCTGTAGTGTTGGGAGCCATCACGACCTATAGGTGAAATTGGGTCGTGACATATATATATATATATATATATATATATATATATATATATATATATATAAAAGCTATATTCGATATTAAATATTGAATATTAAAATTTAGGATGTTAAATCAATTAAATATTATGTACATACATACATACATAGATAGGATATAGTGTCCATATAAAAGTAATTTAAAAAAACACATACACACTCTCTCACACATACTGTGATGACCCAAAAGGTCATCTTATGTTTTAGAATTCGATTCTGTGCTCTTAAACCCTAAAAATCTCATTTTTACCCTTCTCGATTTACGTGCACAGTCCGGACATGTTTACAAAAAGCTTTTATGTTGAAAACTAATAAAAATAAGAATTATTGCCTTAAAAGTTAATTTTAGTTGACTTCGGTCAACATTTTTGGTAAACGGGCCTGAATCTGTGTTTTGACGGTCCCGGTGGGTCCGTATCGAATTAAGGACCTGGGCGTATGCCCGGAATCGAATTCGGAGGTCCCTAGCTTGAGTTGTGAATTTTTGAATGAAAATTAAAAGTCTAAAAATTAATTATTTTTAAGAATTGATTGATGTTTGGCATTGTGAGTACCGGGTCCGTATTTTGGTTCCGGAGCCCGGTACAGGTTCATTATGATATTAAGACTTATCTGTGAAATTTGGTGAGAAATGGAGTTGATTTGACGTGAGTCGGACGTCCAGTTAAGAAGATAGAGATATTAAAGTGTTCTTGAGAATTTTATTTGATTTGGTACTAAATTCGTAGTTCTAGGTGTTATTTTGGCGATTTGATCGCGCGAGCAAGTTCGTATGATATTTTTAGACTTGTGTGCATGTTTGGTTTGGAGCCCCGAGGGCTCGGGTGAGTTTCGGGTAGGCCACGGGATCTTTTGGACTTTGAAAATCTGGTTTTCTGCAGATTCTGGTGTCTGGCATATCCTTCTTCGCGTTCGCGAAGGACCTCTCGCGAACGCGAAGAGTAAACTGGTGAGGCGAGACTTCTTCTTCGCAAACGCGAAGACCTGGTCGCGAATGCGAAGTGATGGGGGATTTACCCTCCGCGAACGCAAACGCGAAGCACTTGGGGACCTAGGGGAGGGTTGGTCGTTCCTTCATTGCGAACGCGAGCAATGTTTCGCGAACGCGAAGGCCAGGGGGGGATTAACCATCACGAACGCGAGCAGGGTCTCGCGATCGTGAAGGCTTGGCAGCCAGTACCGTTCGCGAACGCGACAGTAGCCTCGCGAATGTGATGCACACTGTCGCCCAGTGCATAAAACAGAACCAAACACGGGTTTAAGCCATTTCTTTAACATTTTTCAAGAACCAAACGGGTAGAGGCGATTTTCAAGAGTCATTGTCTTCCCCAAAGTGTTGGTAAGTGATTCTAAACCATTTCCTTTCAATTACCCATTACATTTCTTGAATTATCAACCTAAAATCTAGAGTTTTCATGGTAGAATTAGGGGTTAGGGTAGAAAACTAGGGATTTCGGAAATTTGGGAATTTAGACCTCAATTTGAGGTCGGATTCCAAAACTAATAACATATTCGGGTTCGGGGGTGAATGGGTAAAAGGATTTTGGTCTGAACCTCGGGTTTTGACCATGCGGGCCCGGAGTCGATTTTTCGACTTTTTGGATGAAAAATTTGGGAAATTTAATTTATGCAATATAATTGATTTCTTTGGCAATATTTGATATTATTGAGTCATTTTTGAATAGATACGAGTGGTTTGGAGGTGAATTCCAAAGGAAAAGCTGTGATTGAGAATTAAGTGGCCTTCTAAACAAGGTAAGTGTTGTATCTAACCCTGACTTGAGAGAAATTAGGAACCTTAGATTATTTGCTAAGTGAAATTCATGTAAGCGGCGTATATGTGAGGTGGCGAGTACTCATGCGCCGCCAATTTACCTGTTTTTCCATGTTTCTTCCGTTTTTCTTATATTGTCTCTTTCCTATGCCTAATCGATGCATGTTTATACTAATGTTGTTAAATTGATCGTCATTATCATGTTTACGGATTTTCTGTTGGTAATCAAGTATTTATTTAAAAGTTGAGATTTATATTGTGGAACCAAATGTTGAAGTAAGATCTGTACTTGTTATTCTATCTCCCTGTTGTTATTTATGCATTACATTATGGTAAGGGAGAGTGTTAATGCATAAAGGGTGATGCCGTGCCATATTGTGAGTGTTAATGTACGAAGGGTGATGCTGTGCCATATTATGAGTGTTCATGCACGAAGGGTGATGCCGTGTCATATTGTTAGTATTAATGCACGAAGGGTGATGCTGTGCCATATTACGAGTGTTAATGCACGAAGGGTAATGTCGTGCTATATTGTGAGTGTTAATGCCCGAAGGGTGATGCCGTGCCATATTGTAAGTGTAAAAGCACGAAGGGTGATGTCGTGTCATGATATGAGAGTTAATGCAGGAAGGGTGATGCCGTGCCGTTTCTATT
This sequence comes from Nicotiana tabacum, assembly GCF_000715075.1. Lineage (NCBI taxonomy): Eukaryota > Viridiplantae > Streptophyta > Magnoliopsida > Solanales > Solanaceae > Nicotiana > Nicotiana tabacum. The sequence goes on from NC_134092.1 coordinate 114,973,315, forward strand.
GATTTTTATGGTGAGATTGAGAGTAAAAGCACGAAGGGTGATGCCGTGCACTTTTCCTTTACTATATTCATTATTCCTGTTGATTCATGGTATATTGACTGCTTCGGTTATCATTCTGTTATAGTTCTTTATTTCGTATTCCCCTCAGTATGTTCCCCTCCCGACATTTCCTGTCTAGTTCTAAGTTTTTAGGCTTGAATCCGTGCTTAATTCATGTATTTGTTGTTGTTCGATGTGGTTTGAAGGCTCAACTAAGTTTATATGGTGTTATAGGATTGGTTGGTAGGTTTGGTTGAGGTCCCGGGGGCCTCGGGTGTGTTTCGAATGCTTAACGGAATGAAATTAGACTTAGGAAAATCTGGTGCCTTTGCTGGTTCTGGTGTTTCGCACCTGCGGAAGGGAGGCCGCAGGTGCGGAGGGAGTGCGCAGATGCGGAACTGGTGGGGCTGGTGATGGAGCGCAGGTGCGCAAGTTTGACCGCACCTACGAGCCCGCAGGTGCGAAGCGTGGGCGCAGGTGCGGAGCCTGGCTGCTGTAATGAAATGCACAGATGCGCCGTTTAGACCGTAGGTGCGGTATCCGTAGGTGCGAGAAATGGTCGCAGGTGCGAGGATCACTGGGCAGAAAAGGGGATTTCGAGGGTTTGAAACTTTATAACACAAAATTCGATTTAGAGCTCGGTGGGAGACGATTTCTCAAGGGATTTTGAAGGAGAACTATTGGGTAACTAATTCTAACTCTATTTTGATCATAATACATTAATCTATAGCAATTTTCCTCATTTAATCAAGGGATTTGAGTGAAAGAGTGGGAATTTGGGAAAAAAGTTCCCCAATTGAATTTTTGGGTTTTGATCTAGTTCTAGGTGTCGGAATTGGATAATATTTGGACGAGTGAAATCGTGAGTGAATGGGTGTTCATAATTTGTGATTTTTACCAGATTCCAAGACGTGGGCCCGGGGAGACTTTTTGGGGGGGTTTCCTAATTTCACGTTTTCGCTTTAAATTAATTAGTTAAATTAGTTACTTGTAGTTATATTTACATAATGCAATTAATTTGAATAGATTCGGGCCATTCGGAGTTGGATACTCATGGCAAGAGCGTGGTATCGAGTTGATTTGAGCGGTACGAGGTAAGTGGCTTGCCTAACCTTGTGTTAATGACTTTCTCCATAGGATGTTTGATATTAATTGATGTGTGGGCGCCGTGTATGTGAGGTGACGAGTACGTACACGGGCTATTATTGCAAAAAAAAAATCATGTTTTTCCTTTCTAAATCATAAATTGTTTTCCCTTATTAAATTGCACTAATATGTTTAATTGTTTAGCTTAGATTAGAGGAGCATGCTTACGTGTTTTAACTGCCTATTTGACATTTTGTGCACCATGCTTAGTTAGACCTCTATTTTCCTTATCTGACTTAGTCTAAATTGTATAACTCGATGCCATACCTGCCATTTCATCTTGCATTGCATATTTAAATTGGGACTACGGACGTATTGCGGGAGATCCCCCTGTATTGCATATTTAAATTGGGACTACGGACGTATTCCGGGAGATCCCCCTGCCTTGCATATTTATTTTGGGACTACGGACGTATTCCGGGAGATCCCCCAGCACTGTATATTTACTCTTTGGACTACGAACGTATTCTGGGAGATCCCCATGTACTGCATAATTATTTGGAACTTTGGGACGGTATCCTGGGAGATTCCCCATTGTGTTTACCTTGTTCTGAGCCGAAGGCTCCCTTAACTATTAAATTTTCGAGAATTTCTTTAACTGTGTTACCGTAAGCTTTATGTATATCTTTTACTATTTAATTTATTATATTTACTCCGGTAGGGCCTTGACTTGAGCTCATCACTACTCGATCGAGGTTAGGCTTGGCACTTACTGGGTACCATTGTGGTGTACTCATGCCCTTTCCTGCACATGTTTTCATGTGCAGATCTATGTACGAGCTATCAGCCTCGGGGTTAGTGTGTGTTTCTGATTCTAGGAGACTTCAAGGTACTTCTTCTTGCGTCCGCAGATCCTCGGAGTCCCCTTCTACTCCCTCGCCTAGAGACTTTCTTTATTATCTTCATACTTTGTATAGAGCTACATAGATTATAGCAGCTTGTGACTTAGTGATATTCCAGGTCTTGGGAAATTATTTTCTATATGCCGAGTGGTACTACTTTTGATTATTCACAATATGGTGTTTATCTTTAAAAAGTTGTGTTTTCTTTACATTTTTCGTAATATTAGGCTTACCTAGTCGTAAAGACTAGGTGCCGTCACGATACCTTACGGAGGGTTAATTTGGGTCGTGATGCGGTTTAGCCCGAGAACCTACGAGAGCTGCGTCAGAGGAGCCCCCAGCAGCTCCAGCTGGAGGGCCAGCACCGGAGATCCCTATTGCTACTCCAGTCCTCCAGGAGACTTTAGTTCAGTTCATGAGCATGTTCAGCACTTTGGCTCAGGCTGGACTATTTCCAATAGCTCCCGCTACATCTTAGGCCGGGGGAGGGGCGCAGACTCCCGCAGCCCGCACTCCTGAGCAGATGGTCAAGATTTGATGAACCGGGTGTTCAAGCCCTAGTTGGATTCCTTTGTGGTTGTGTTTATTGAAGATATCTTGATCTACTTCAGACTCTGAGACATAGCCAGTTATATGCCAAGTTCTCAAAATGCGCATTTTGGTTTAGTTCAGTTGCTTTCTTTTGTCACGTTGTATCAGCAGAAGGTATTCAGGTGGATCCTAAGAAGATTGAGGCAGTTCAGAACTGGCCTAGACCCACATCAGCTATAGAGATCTGTAGTTTCCTGGGTTTGGCGGGCTATTACCGTCGATTTGTGGAGGGGTTTTCATCCATAGCAGCCCCGTTGACCAGATTGACCCAGAAGGGTGCCCCATTCAGGTGGTCAGACGAGTGTGAAGCGAGCTTTCAGAAGCTCAAGACAGCTTTGACTACGACACTGGTATTGGTGTTACCCACAGGTTCAGGATCTTATACAGTATTTTGTAATGCATCTCGTATTGGTCTAGGTGCGGTGTTGAAGCGGGGTGGCAAGGTTATTGCATATGCCTCGCAGCAGTTGAAGGTGCACGAGAAGAATTACCATGTTCATGATCTAGAGCTGGCAGCCATTGTTCACGCGCTAAAGATTAAGAGGCACTATCTTTACGGCGTGCCATGTGAGGTATTCACTGATCATCGGAGCTTGCAGTATTTGTTCAAGCAGAAGGAACTCAATTTGAAGTAGAGGAGGTGGCTGGAGCTATTGAAAGACTATGATACCACCATATTATATCATCCCGGGAAGGCCAATGTGGTGGCCGATGCTTTGAGTAGAAAGTCAGCCAGTATGGGCAGCCTTGCTTATATTCCAGTTGGTGAGAGACCACTAGCATTGGATGTTCAGGCCTTGGCCAACCAGTTCGTGAGTTTAGATGTTTCTGAGCCCAGCCATGTTCTAGCTTGTACAGTTGCTTGGTCTTCTTTGTTTGAGCGCATCAGAGATTGGCAGGATGACGATCCTCATTTACTTGTCCTTAGAGACACAGTGCGGCACGGTGGTGCCAAGTAGGTTACTTTTGGAGATGACGGAGTTTTGAGGATGCAGAGTCGTATTTGTGTGCCTAATATGTATGGATTTCGTGAGTTGATTCTTGAGGAGTCTCATAGTTCCCGGTATTCTATTCATCCAGGCGCCGCCAAGATGTATCAGGACTTGAGGCATCATTATTGGTGGAGGCAAATGAAGAAATACATAGTTGCATATGTAGCTCGGTGCCTAAATTTCCAGCAGGTAAAGTGTGAGCATCAGAGACCTGGTGGTTTACTTCAGAGGTTAGAGATTCCTGAGTGGAAGTGGGAGCGTATCACTATGGATTTTGTTGTTGGACTCCTACAGACTTAGAGGAAGTTCGATGCAGTTTGGGTAATTGTGGACAGGCTGACTAAGTCAGCGCATTTCATTCCTGTGGCAGTTAACTATTCCTCGGAGCGGTTGGCAGAGATTTACATCCGGGAGATCATCCGTCTTCACGGTGTGCCCGTGTCTATTATATCTGACCGAGGTACGCAGTTCACCTCGCACTTCTGGAGGGCAGTACAGCATGAGTTGGGTATGCGGGTAGAGTTGAGCACAGCATTCCATCCCCAGACGGACGGGCAGTCTGAGCGCACTATTCAGATCTTGGAGGATATGCTATGTGCTTGTGTTATAGACTTTGGAGGTTCTTGGGATCAGTTCTTGCCCCTTGCAGAGTTCACCTACAACAACAGTTACCAGTCGAGCATTCAGATGGCTCCCTATGAGGCATTATATGGTAGGCGTTGCCAGTCGACAGTTGGGTGGTTCGAGCCGGGAGAGGCTCGGTTGTTGGGCATAGGCTTAGTACAGGATGCCTTAGATAAGGTTAAGGTTATTCAAGATCGACTTCGAACAGCTCAATCCAGGCAAAAGAGTTATGCCGATCGCAAAGTTCGTGATGTTGTATTCATGGTCGGAGAGAGAGTGTTGCTCTAAGTATCACCCATGAAGGGTGTAATGAGGTTCGGAAAGAAGGGCAAGTTGAGCCCTAGGTATATCGGACCTTTTGAGATTATAGAGAGGGTAGGAGAGGTGGCTTACAGGCTTACGTTGCCACCTAGTTTAGCAGCTGTTCATCCGGTATTCCATGTGTCCATGCTTCGAAGGTATCACGGTGATCCATCCCATGTGTTAGATTTCAGCTCTGTCCAGTTGGACAAGGATTTGACTTACGAGGAGGAGCAGGTGGCTATTCTAGCCCGGCAAGTTCGCCGTTAAGATCAAAGAGTTACCCTTCAGTTCGAGTGCAGTGGAGAGGTCAGCCTATTAAGGCAGCTACTTGGGAGTCCGAGTCTGATATGCGGGATAGATATCCCCACTTTTTCACCATCCCAGGTACTTTTCTATGTTCGTTCGAGGACGAACGGTTGTATTAGAGGTGGAGAATCTGATGACCCAAAAGGTTATCTTATGTTTTAGAACTCAATTCTACGCTCTTAAGCCCTAAAAATTTCATTTTGACCCTCCTCGATTTACGTGCGCAGTCCGAGCATGTTTTCGAAAAGCTTTTCTGTTGAAAACTAATGAAAATAAGAATTTTTGCCTTAAAAGTTAATTTTAGTTAACTTCGGTCAATATTTTTGGTAAATGGGCCCGGATCCATATTTTGACAGTCATGATGGGTCCGTATCGAATTATGGGACCTGGGCGTGTGCCCGGAATCGAATTCGGAGGTCCCTAGCTTGAGTTATGAATTTTTGATGAAAATTAAAAGTCTAAAAATTAATTATTTTTAAGAATTGATTGATGTTTGGTATTGTGAGTACCGGGTCTGTATTTTGGTTTCGGAGCCCAGTACAGGTTCATTATGATATTAAGACTTGTCTATGAAATTTTGTGAGAAACGGAGTTGATTTGACATGATTCGGACGTCCAGTTGAGAAGATAGAGATTTTAAAGTGTTCTTGAGAATTTCATTTGATTTGGTGCTAAATTCTTAGTTCTAGGTGTTATTTTGGCGATTTGATCGCGCGAGCAAGTTTGTATGATGTTTTTAGACTTGTGTGCATGCTTGGTTTGGAGCCTCGAGGGCTCGAGTGAGTTTCGGGTAGGCCACGGTATGTTTTGGACTTTGAAAATCTGGTTTTCTGCAGATTCTGGTGTCTGGCATATCCTTCTTCGCATTCGCGAAGGTCCTCTCGCGAACACGAAGCACTTGGGGGCCTGGGGAGGGTTGGTCGTTCCTTCATTGCGAACGCGAGCAATGTTTCACGAACGCGAAGGCCAGAGGGGGAGTAACCATCGCGAACGCGAAGGCTTGGCAGCCAGTACCCTTCGCGAACGAGACAGTGGCCACGCGAACGCGATGCACATTGTCGCCCAATGCATAAAACAGAATCAAACATGGGTTTAAGCCATTTCTTCAACATTTTTCAAGAACCAAACGGGTAGAGGCGATTTTCAAGAGTCATTGTCTTCCCCAAAGTGTTGGTAAGTGATTCTAAACCATTTCCTTTCAATTACCCATTACATTTCTTGAATTATCAACCTAAAATCTAGAGTTTTCATGGTATAATTAGGGGTTAGGATAGAAAACTAGGGATTTCAAAAATTTGGGAATTTAGACCTCAATTTGAGGTCGGATTCCAAAACTAATAACATATTCGGGCTCGGGGTGAATGGGTAAAAGGATTTTGGTCTTAACCTCGGGTTTAGACCAAGCGGGCCCGGAGTCGATTTTTCGACTTTTTGGATGAAAAATTTGGGAAATTTAATTTATGCAATATAATTGATTTCTTTAGCAATATTTGATATTATTGAGTCATTTTTGAATAGATACGAGTGGTTTGGAGGTGAATTCCAAAGGAAAAGCTGTGATTGAGAATTAAGTGGCCTTCGAAACAAGGTAAGTGTTGTATCTAACCCTGACTTGAGGGAAATTAGGAACCTTAGATTATTTGCTAAGTGAAATTCATGTGAGCGGCGTATATGTGAGGTGGCGAGTACTCATGCACCGCCAATTTACCTGTTTTTCCATGTTTCTTCCGTTTTTCTTATATTGTCTCTTTCCTATGCCTAATTGCTGCATGTTTATACTAGTGTTGTTAAATTGATCGTCATTATCATGTTTACGGATTTTCTATTGGTAATCAAATATTTATTTAAAAGTTGAGATTTATATTGTGGAACCAAATGTTGAAGTAAGATCTGTACTTGTTATTCTATCTCCCTATTGTTATTTATGCATTGCATTATGGTAAGGGAGAGTGTTAATGCACGAAGGGTGATGCCGTGCCATATTGTGAGTGTTAATGCACGAAGGGTGATGCCGTGCCATATTGTGAGTGTTAATGTATGCATTGCATTATGGTAAGGGAGAGTGTTAATGGATGAAGGGTGATGCCGTGCCATATTATGAGTGTTAATGCACGAAGGGTGATGTCGTGCTATATTGTGAGTGTTAATGCACGAAGGGAGATGCCGTGCCATATTGTGAGTGTTAATGCACGAAGGGTGATGTCGTGTCATGATATGAGAATTAATGCAGGAAGGTTGACGCCATGCTGTTTATAGTGATTTTTATGGTGAGATTGAGAGTAAAAGCACGAAGGGTGATGCTGTGCACTTTTCCTTTACTGTATTCACTATTCCTATTGATTCATGGTATATTGACTGCTCCGATTATCATTCTGTTATAGTTCTTTATCTCGTATTCCCCTCAGTATGTTCCCCTCCCGACATTTCCTGTCTAGTTCTAAGTTCTTAGGCTTGAATCCGTGCTTAATTCATGTATTTGGTGATGTTCGATGTGGTTTGAAGGCTCGACTAAGTTTATATGGTGTTATAGGATTGGTTGGTAGGTTTGGTTGAGGTCCCGGGGGCCTCGGGTGTGTTTCGGATGCTTAACGGAATGAAATTAGACTTAGGAAAATCTGGTGCCTTTGCTGGTTCTGGTGTTTCGCACCTGCGGAAGAGAGGCCACAGGTGTGGAGGGAGTGCGCAGATGCGGAACTGGTGGGGCTGGTGATGTAGTGCAGGTGCGCAAGTTTGACCGCACCTGCGAGCCCGGAGGTGCGAAGCGTGGGCGCAGGTGCGGAGCCTGGCTGCTTTAATGAAATGCGCAGACGTCGTTTGGACCGCAGGTGCGGTATCCGTAGGTGCGAGAAACGGTCGCAGGTGCGAGGATCACTAGGCAGAAAAGGGGATTTCGAGGGTTTGAAATGTTATAACATAAAATTCGATTTAGAGCTCGGTGGGAGACGATTTCTCAAGGGATTTTGAAGGAGAACTATTGGGTAACTAATTCTAACTCTATTTTGATCATAATACATTAATCTATAGCAATTTTCCTCATTGAATCAAGGGATTTGAGTGAAAGAGTGGGAATTTGGGGGGAAAATTCCCCAATTGAATTTTTGGGTTTTGATCTAGTTCTATGTGTCGGAATTGGATAATATTTGGACGAGTGAACTCGTGAGTGAATGGGTGTTCATAATTTGTGATTTTTACCAGATTCCGAGATGTGGGCCCGGGAAGACTTTTTGGGGGGGTTTCCTAATTTCACGTTTTAGCTTCAAATTAATTAGTTAAATTAGTTACTTGTAGTTATATTTACATTATGCAATTAATTTGAATAGATTCGGGCCATTGGGAGTTGGATACTCATGGCAAGAGCGTGGTATCGAGTTGATTTGAGCGGTTCGAGGTAAGTGACTTGCCTAACCTTGTGTTGATGACTTTCCCCATAAGATGTTTGATATTAATTGATGTGTGGGCGCCGTGTACATGAGGTGACGAGTACGTACACGGGCTATTATTGCAAAACAAATCCTGTTTTTCCTTTCTAAATCATAAATTGTTTTCCCTTATTAAATTGCACTAATACGTTTAATTGTTTAGCTTAGATTAGAAGAGCATGCTTACGTGTTTTAACTGCCTATTTGACATTCCATGCGCCATGCTTAGTTAGACCTCTATTTTCCTTATCTGAGTTAGTCTAAATTGTATAACTTGATGCCATACCTATCATATTATCTTGCGTTGCATATTTAAATTGGGACTACAGACGTATTCCGGGAGATCCCCCTGTCTTGCATATTTAAATTGGGACTACGGACGTATTTCGGGAGATCCCCCTGCCTTGCATATTTATTTTGGGACTACGGACGTATTTCGGGAGATCCCCCAACACTGCATATTTACTCTTGGGACTACGGACGTATTCTGGTAGATCCCCATGTACTGCATAATTATTCGGAACTTCGGGACGGTATCCCGGGAGATTCCCCATTGTGTTTACCTTGTTCTGAGCCGAAGGCTCCCTTAATAATTAAATTTTCGAGAATTTCTTTAACTGTGTTACCGTAAACTTTACGTATATCTTTTACTGTTTAATTTATTATATTTACTCCGGTAGAGCCTTGACTTGAGCTCATCACTACTCGACCGAGGTTAGGCTTGGCACTTACTGGGTACCATTGTGGTGTACTCATGCCCTTTCCTGCACATGTTTTCATGTGCAGATCCATGTACGAGCTATCAGCCTCGGGGTTAGTGTGTGTTTCTGATTCTAGGAGACTTCAAGGTACTTCTGCTTGCGTCCGCAGATCCTCGGAGTCCCTTTCTACTCCCTCGCCTAGAGACTTTCTTTATTATCTTCAGACTTTTGTATAGAGCTACATAGATTATAGCAGCTTGTGACTTAGTGATATTCCGGGTCTTGGGAAATTATTTTCTATATGCCGAGTGGTACTACTTTTGGTTATTCACAATATGCTGTTTATCTTTAAAAATGTTGTGTTTTCTTTACATTTTTTGTAATATTAGGCTTACCTAGTCGTAAAGACTAGGTGCCGTCACGACACCTTACGGAGGGTTAATTTGGGTCGTGACAAGTTGGTATTAGAGCACTAGGTTCATATGAGTCGCGAGACACAAGCCAGTTTATTAGAGTCTCGCGGATCGGTGCATCCCTATTGCTACTCCAGCCCTCCAGGAGACTTTAGCTCAGTTCATGAGCATGTTCAGTACTTTAGCTTAGGCTGGACTATTTCCGATAGCTCCCGCTACATCTCAGGCCGGGGGAGGGGCGCAGACTCCCGCAGCCTGCACTCCTGAGTAGAGGGTCAAGGTTGATCAGGCCCAGAGTATATTCCTATGCCCCCAGTGGCTCCGGTTCAGCATGAGACCAAGGTAGTTGCTTTTGAGGTAGAGCAGCTCAGACTTGAGAGGTACAAGAAGTACCACCCACCTACTTTCAGCGGACTTGCTTCAGATGATGCTCTGGGTTTTCTTGAGGAGTGTCATCGTATTCTCCGCACTATGGGCATTTTGGAGACGAGTGGGGTTTCTTTCACCGCTTTCCAGCTGAGGGGAGCGGCATATCAGTAGTGGCATGCCTATGAGCTGAGTAGTCCGGACGAGGCAGCCTCACTCACTTGGACTCAGTTTTCAGAGATGTTCTTGCGTGAGTATGTTCCTCAGAGCCTCAGGGATGCTTGGCGTATAGAGTTTGAGTAGCTGTGCTAGGGTTCTATGACTATGTTGGAGTATGCAGTCTGTTTCGGTGAGTTAGCTCACATGCACCGTCTTTGGTCGCCACAGTCAGAGAGAGGGTTCGTCGCTTCATCGAGGGACTCCACTCCAGTATTCGGACCAGTATGGCCAGAGAGTTGGAGATGGATATCACTTATCAACATGTAGTGAGTATTGTCAGGAGGGTAGAGGGCATGTTTGCTCGGTACAGAGAGGAAAGGGAGGCCAAGAGGTCTCGAGAGAATGGTCATTATTCAGGAGCTCATGCACCAACAGCACGCTATGGTAGGGGTTTTGTGAGTCACCATGTTCATTCAGCTCTTCCTGCAGCTAGCGGTGTTCCATCTCCTCCTAGACCTCAAGAGCCCTGTTATTCACCGCCAGTACCGAGTATGCCTCCTGCTCGAGGTGTTATTACTGGCCAGTCCAGCATGCCAGGTCCAAGTCAGTCTCAGTCACCGCTTCCTCCGAGAGGTTGTTTTGAGTGTGGTGACACTCGTCACATGATTAGAGATTGCCCCAGAGCCAGAAGGGGTGCACCTTCACAGACTTATCAGCCTCCACGTGCTCCACCGGGTCCTCTGGCTATTTTTTCAGCCCCACCTTCCACCCCACCTCCTTAGCCAGCTCGAGGTGGATGTCGGGGAGGTCGAGGTCGCCCTAGAGGGGGAGCCCAGGCCAGGTACTATGCCCTTCCAGCCCATTCAGAGGCTGTTGCTTAAGATTCAGTCATCACACGTATCGTCCCTGTCTGTCATAGGGATGCATTAGTATTATTTGACCCAGGCTCTATGTATTCATATGTGTCTTCTTATTTTGCTCCACATTTGGGGATATCTCGGGATTCTTTGAGTTCTCCTGTTTATGTATCTACTCCCGTGGGAGATTCTCTCGTTGTGGACCACATATATCAGTCGTGTTTGATTGCTCTTAGTGGTTTTGAGACCATAGCCGATTTGTTATTACTCAGTGTGGTAGATTTTGATGTTATCTTGGGCATGGACTGGTTGTCGCCCCATTATGGTATTCTTGATTATCACGCTAAGACCGTGACTATGGCTATGCCAGTCTTGCCAAGATTAGAGTGGAGAGGTACCTTAGAGTATACTCCCCGCAGGGTCATTTCATTTCTTAAGGCTATTTGGCCTATGTGAGAGATGTCAGTATTGATACCCCTACAGTTGAGTCAGTTCCAGTAGTGAGGGACTTCCCTGATGTGTTTCCAACTGATCTTCCGGGTATGCCGCCCGATAGAGATATTGATTTCGGCATTGATTTGTTACCGGGCACTCAGCCCATATCTATTCCTCCTTACCATATGGCTCCTCCTGAGTTGAAGGACCAGTTGCAGGAGTTGCTAGATAAGGGTTTCATCAGGCCCAGTGTATCACCTTGGGGTGCTCCGGTCTTATTTGTGAAGAAGAAGGATGGTTCTATGCATATGTGTATTGATTAACGGCAGTTGAACAAGGTTACAGTGAAGAACATGTATCCTTTGCCTTGCATCGATGATTTATTTGATCAGTTATAGGGTGCCAGGGTGTTTTCCAAGATTGACTTGCGTTCTGGCTATCATCAGTTGAAGATTCAGGAGCCGGATATCCCAAAGACTGCTTTCACGACCAGATATGGTCACTATAAGTTTTTTGTCATGTCGTTTGGGCTGACCAATGCCCCAACAGCCTTTATGTATTTGATGTACAGTGTGTTCCGGCCTTATCTTGATTCCTTCGTCATTGTGTTTATTGATGACATCCTGGTATATTCCCGGTCTCAAAAAGATCATGAGCAGCACCTGAGGACCGTGCTTCAGACTTTGAGGGAGAAGAGGTTGTATGCAAAATTTTCTAACTGTGAATTCTGGCTTGATTCAGTGGCATTCTTGGGCCACATAGTGTCTTGTGATGGGATCAAGGTAGATCCGAAGAAGGTGGAGGCAGTGCAGAGTTGGCCTAGACCATCATCAGCTACGGAGATCCGCAGTTTCCTTGGTTTGGCGGGGTATTACCGTCGCTTTGTGGAGGGATTTTCATCCATTGCAGCACCTATGACCAGGCTGACCCAGAATGGTGCTCCGTTCAGGTGGACCGAGGAGTGTTAGGAGAGCTTTCAGAAGCTCAAGACAGCTTTGACTACAGCCCCGGTATTAGTATTGCCTACAGGTTCGGGGTCCTACACTGTCTATTGTGATGCCTCGAGGATTGGCCTTGGAGTGGTATTGATGCAGGACGGTAGGATGATTGCCTACGCATCTAGACAGTTGAAGGTGCATGAGAAGAATTATCCAGTCCATGATCTCGAGTTAGCAGCTATTGTTCATGCCCTGAAGATCTGGCGTCATTATTTGTATGGTGTTCCTTGTGAGATCTACACTGAACACCGGAGTTTGCAGCACTTGTTCAGGCAGATGGACCTTAATTTGCGTCAGCGGAGGTGGTTGGAGCTACTTAAAGACTATTATATCACTATATTGTACAGCCCGGGGAAGGCCAATGTAGTGGCCGACGCCTTGAGTCGCCGGGCAGAGAGTTTGGGGAGTTTGGCATATCTTCCGGCAGCTGAGAGGCCCTTAGCCTTGGATGTCCAGGCCTTAGCCAGCCAGTTCGTGAGATTGGATATTTCAGAGCCTAGCCGCATATTAGCTTGTGTGGTTGCTCGGTCATCTATTTATGGCCGTATCAGGGAGTGCCAGTATGATGATCCTCATCTTCTAGTTCTTCAGGACAGGGTTCGGTGAGGTGATGCCAGAGATGTGACTATTGGTGATGACGATGTGATGAGGATGCAGGGCCGGATCTGTGTGACCAATGTAGATGGGCTTCGGGAGTTTATTCTCGAGGAGGCCCACAGCTCGCGATACTCCATTCATCCTGGTGCCGCGAAGATGTACCAGGATTTGAGACAGCACTACTAGTGGAGGAGGATGAAGAAGGATATAGTTGGGTTTGTGGCCAAGTGTCTCAACTGTCAGCAGGTGAAATATGAGCACCATAGGCCGGGTGGATTACTTCAGAGGTTAGAGATCCCAGAGTGGAAGTGGGAGCGGATCACCATGGACTTTGTAGTTGGACCTCCACGGACTTTGAGAAAGTTCGATGCTATTTGGGTGATCGTGGATCGGCTGACCAAGTCAGCTCATTTTATTCCAGTGTTGACCACTTATTCTTCTGAGAGGTTGGCTGAGATTTATATCAGAGAGATTGTCTGCCTTCATGGTATTCCAGTATCCATCATTTCAGACAAAGGTACACAGTTCACATCACGGTTTTGGAGATCCGTACAGCAGGAGTTGGGTACTAGGGTGGAGCTGAGCACAGCCTTTCACCCTCAGATGGACGGGCAGTCCGAGCGCACGATTCAGATTCTTGAGGATATGCTATGTTCCTGTGTGATAGAGTTCGGAGGGTCATGGGACCAATACTTGCCACTTGCAGAGTTTGATTACAACAACAGTTACCAGTCCAGCATTAAGATGGCACCGTATGAGGCTTTGTATGGTAGGCGGTGCCAGTCCCCAATGGGATGGTTTGAGCCGGGCGAGGCCCGATTGTTGGGTACAGATTTGATCCAAGATTCCCTGGATAATGTGAAGGTGATTCAGGAGAGACTTCGCACAGCCCAATCCAGGCAAAAGAGTTATGCGGACCGGAAAGTTCGTGATTTGGCATTTATGGTTAGTGAGCGGGTCTTGCTTTGGGTATCGCCTATGAAGGGCGTCATGAGATTCGGGAAGAAGGGCAAGCTGAGCCCGAGGTTCATTCGTCCTTTTGAGTTATTGCGGCGAGTTGGGGAGGTTGCTTATGAGCTTGCCTTGCCTCCCAGCCTAGCAGGAGTTCACCCGGTATTTCACGTGTCTATGCTCCAGAAGTATCACGGTGATCCGACTCATGTATTGGATTTCAGCTCAGTCCAGTTGGACAAGGATCTATCTTATGTTGAGGAGCCAGTAGTCATTTTGGACAGGCAGGTCAGAAAGCTCAGGTCAAAGAATATTGCTTCAGTAAAGGTCCAGTGGAGGGGTTAGCCGGTCGAGGAGGCGACTTGGAAGACCGAGCAGGATATGCGCAGCCAGTACCCTTATCTTTTCATAGTTCCAGGTATGTCTTTATACTCATTCGAGGACGAACGATTGTTTTAAGAGGGAGAGGATGTAACGACCAGGCCAGTCGTTTTGAGAATTAGAGCCCCGATCCCCTAATATCTTCTTTCCCCACATTTTTTTCTGCTTTTGGGATTTTTCGGAGTGATTGGTTATGGAATTCGGGGAGTTTTGGGACACTTAGTCCCTAGTTGTGAGTTTAAGCCTTAGAAATTGGACCGTAATCAAAATCGTGTGAACACGGATCCGGAATAGAATTTCGTCGACTCTGTTAGCTCCGTTGAGTGATTTTGAGCTTAGGAACGCGTCCGGAATATGGTTTGAAGGTATGTAGTAGATATAGGCTTGAATTGGCGAAAGTTAGATTTTCGACGATTTCGGCCGATAGTGGAAATTTTGATATCGAACTCTGAATGAATTTCCGAAAGTGGTTGTAGGTTCGTAGTATCATTTGTGACCTGTGTGTAAAATTTGAGGTCATTCGGACTAGATTTGACGTGGTTCGGCGTCGTTTGTAGAATTTGAAAAATTCTAAGTTCTTAGGCTTGAATCCGTGCTTAATTCATGTATTTGGTATTGTTCGATGTGGTTTGAAGGCTCGACTAAGTTTGTATGGTGTTATAGGATTGGTTGGTAGGTTTGGTTGAGGTCCCAGGGACCTCGGGTGTGTTTCGGATGCTTAACGGAATGAAATTAGACTTAGAAAAATTTGGTGCCTTTGCTGGTTATGGTGTTTCGCACCTGCGAAAGGGAGGCCGCAGGTGCGGAGGGAGTACGCAGATGCGGAACTAGTAGGGCTGGTGATGGAGCGCAGGTCCACAAGTTTGACCGCACCTGCGAGCCCGTAGGTGCGAAGCGTGGGCGCAGGTGCGAAGCCTGGCTGCTTTAATGAAATGCGCAGATGCGCCGTTTGGACCGCAGGTGCGAGAAACGGCCGCAGGTGCGAAGATCGCTGGGCAGAAAAGGGGATTTTGAGGGTTTGAAATTTCATAACACAAAATTCGATTTAGAGCTCGGTGGGAGACGATTTCTTGAGGGATTTTGAAGGAGAACTATTGGGTAACTAATTCTAACTCTATTTTGATCATAATACATTAATCTATAGCAATTTTCCTCATTTAATCAAGGGATTTGAGTGAAAGAGTGGGAATTCGGGAGAAAAGTTCCCCAATTGAATTTTTGGGTTTTGATCGAGTTCTAGGTATCGGAATTGGATAATTTTTGGACGAGTGAACTCGTGAGCGAATGGGTGTTCATAATTTGTGATTTTTACCAGATTCCGAGACGTGGGACCGGGGAGACTTTTTGGGGGGTTTTCCTAATTTCATGTTTTAGCTTCGAATTAATTAGTTAAATTAGTTACTTGTAGTTATATTTACATTATGCAATTAATTTGAATAGATTCAGGCCATTCGGAGTTGGATACTTGTGAAAAGAGCATGGTATTGAGTTGATTTGAGCGGTTCGAGATAAGTGGCTTGCCTAACCTTGTGTTGGGGACTTTCCCCTTAGGATGTTTGATATTAATTGATGTGTGGGCGCCTTGTATGTGAGGTGACGAGTACGTACACGGGCTATTATTGCAAAAAAAAATCCCGTTTTTCCTTTCTAAATCATAAACTGTTTTCCCTTTTTAAATTGCACTAATACGTTTAATTGTTTAGCTTATATTGGAGGAGCATGCTTACATGTTTTAACTGCCTATTTGAAATTATATGCGCTATGCTTAGTTAGACCTCTATTTTTCTTATCTGTGTTAGTCTAAATTGTATAACTCGATGCCATACCTGTCATATTATCTTGCATTGCATATTTAAATTAGGACTACGGACGTATTCCGGGAGATCCTCCTGTCTTGCATATTTAAATTGAGACTACGGACGTATTTCGGGAGATCCCCCTGCCTTGCATATTTATTTTGGAACTACGGACGTATTTCGGGAGATCCCCCAGCACTGCATATTTATTCTTGGGACTACGGACGTATTTCGGGAGATCCCTCTGTACTGCATAATTATTCGAAACTTCGGGACGGTATCCCGGGAGATTCCCCATTGTGTTTACCTTGTTCTGAGCCGAGGGCTCCCTTAACTATTAAATTTTCGAGAATTTCTTTAACTGTGTTACCGTAAACTTTACGTATATCTTTTACTGTTTAATTTATTATATTTACTCCGGTAGGGCCTTGACCTGAGCTCGTCACTACTCGATCGAGGTTAGGCTTGCCACTTATTGGGTACTATTGTGGTGTACTCATGCCCTTTCCTGCACATGTTTTCGTGTGCAGATCCATGTACGAGCTATCAGCCTCGGGGTTAGTGCGTGCTGCTGATTCTAGGAGACTTCAAGGTACTTCTGCTTGCGTCCGCAGATCCTCGGAGTCCCCTTCTACTCCCTCGCCTAGAGACTTTCTTTATTATCTTCAGACTTTTGTATAGAGCTACATAGATTATAGCAGTTTGTGACTTAGTGATATTCCGGGTCTTGAAAAATTATTCTGTATATACCGAGTGGTACTTCTTTTGGTTATTCACAATATGTTGTTTATCTTTAAAATATTGTATTTTCTTTATATTTTTCGTAATATTAGGCTTACCTAGTCGTAAAGACTAGGTACCGTCACGACACCATACAGAGGGTTAATTTGGATCGTGACACACACACACATACACTCTCTCTCTCTCTCTCTCTCTCTCTCTCTCTCTCTCTCTCTCTCTCTCTCTCTCTCTCTCTCTCTCTCTCTCTCTCTCTCTCTCTCTCTCTCTCTCTCTCTCTCTCACACACACACACACACACACACATATATATATATATATATATATATATATATATATATATATATATATATATATATATTAAGTATTAAATATTATTTATTTAAAAGCTATTTATATAAAACCGACCGACTTCGGTTGGTAATTTCATTAAATTTATATTTTAATTATTTTAAAATTGTGTTTCCGACCGAACTCAGTCGGAAATATTTAATTAAAATTTATTTTGGTTGGTAAATTAAATATATATAATTGTTGTTCTATTAAAAACTTATTGCCTTGGGCGGGAAAGCATAATTTCAAATATTCCAACCGAAATCAGTCGGAATTTTTGAAAAGTTTTAATAAAAAATTATTTTTGTAGATAATATACAAGTATGACCAGGTCTTTGTCAAATATTGACCAAGTTCCGACCGAAATCGGTCGGAATTTTTATATATTTGCTGTGGGACCACTATTTCCATTGTCAGAAATATTTTCTTTGACTTTTTCGACCAATTTACTTAATTTTCGGCCGATTTCGGTCGGTATTTTTTCAGACCGATTTCGGTCGGTATTCTGTGGACGGATTTTGACAGTTTTCTAGTAGTGAGGGGTGAGGGATAATTAATCATGAGATTAAATTTGAGATGAATTTATCTCATATTTAGTTAGGATAAAATCAAGGTACACTTAATCCGAGGATTAGTTATTCCGGAATTATAATATTATTTTTATACCTATAGGAGGGTGGAATTACAATTCCAGAATAACTAATTTTTACATAACTTATCCTCCAACCAAACAACCTCCTGTGTTCTTCTTGTCCCTGTAGCCAGGACACTTGTCTTTGAACACCTAAGCGCACTCTGAATCACAAAAATCTTCTAAAAATGCAACCCCATCTCTTTGTTCCTCGCATTTATATCTCGTCTGTAGAATGTATCAACCCCTACATACAGGCTACATGGCTTTAGACTATTCTATAAAGCACCACCTAACAGACAAAGAACATTCTGGAATACTTATCACTCTCCTCCACTAAATAAATATAAGTACAAAAGAACTTCAATTGTTAAAGGAAAATAATGAACATATTGGAATAAACTCAATAACTCATTGAATATACGGAAAAGGGCCAAAAATGCCCCTAACGTATTGAAAATGGTTCAAAAATATCTTCTGTTAATCTTTTGGTCCGCAAATGCTCCTAACGTTTATTTTTCGGCTCAAACTTACCCCTATATCTAACAGAAGGGCCAACAATACCCCTAACGTATTGAAAATGGCTCAGAAATACCCTCCGTTAACCTTTTTGTCCGCAAATGCCTCTAACGTTTGTTTTTGGGCTCAAACTTACCCCTATATCTAACAGAACTAACCTGATCAATTTTTTGACTTTAACTTCGCCATGTGGCCTTTTTTTAATAATTGTATTAAATAAACCCACTTGTATCTTTTAAAATACCCAACGACCCTGACCCGCTCCTATATATTTGGACGGTCGGCTAAAAATAATTACATTCGCTAGTTAAATATATAAAAAATATACATTGATTATATATAAAAATATGTATATTATACATTAATATTTTAATATATATTTTACATGATATTATGTTTAGGAGAAATTATACGGTGTAGTTTTTCCTTCAAATTTTGCAAATCTTAACAAGTTTAACAAATATAAATTTTAATTTGCAAACATAAAAATGATAGTGTTCTATTTATATGATTCTAAAGCAGAAGCAAAGAAACAGATGGAAAGGAAATTATTTAAAACCTTTAATTATATACATATCCAACTGCTTAGCACATTAATGGACTTCACATGATCTTTTCAATGGGAACTAATAGTGTTTTAATATATAACGATAGAGCTAAAATATTAGCAAAAACTATTGTTCCATTGTCAGATTTGCTTAATAAATTCGAGTTATAAATCATAATTAATAGGAAAAACTACACCGTATAATTTTTTCTAAAACTAATATCATGTAAAATATATATTAAAATATTAATGTATAATATATATATTTTTATATATAATCAATGTATATTTTTTATATATTTAACTAGCGAATGTAATTATTTTTAGCCGACCGTCCAAATATATAGGAGCGGGTCAGGGTCGTTGGATATTTTAAAATATACAAGTGAATTTTATTTAATATAAATAATACACGTGGCGGATTAAAAAAATATCACATGGCGAAGTTAAAGTCAAAAAATTGACCAGGTTAGTTCTGCTAGATATAGGGGTAAGTTTGAGCCCAAAAACAAACGTTAGGGGTATTTGCGGATCAAAAGGTTAATGGGGGGTATTTTGAACTATTTTCAATACGTTAGGGGTATTGTTGACCCTTCTGTTAGATATAGGGGTAAGTTTGAGCCTAAAAACAAACGTTAGGGGCATTTGCAGACCGAAAGATTAACGGAGGATATTTTTTAGTCATTTTCAATACGTTAGGGATATTTTTGGCCCTTTTCCGTTAAATATAATAGAAAAATATGATGACCATGCAAATTAGGTTTTTCTCAAAATGCTATACTAGTAAACCAAGCTTTCACTTAAAAGTTAAAAGTGAATGACTATGATTTATGCAAATAAAATTTACCAGGAATATAGTGCAAAGATATTTCATAGTGCCAAAAATATTCCCTCCAAAAAGAGGGGTTGTTCTGACTTTATATTTTTATTGATGATGACCTTTGAGTACGAGGGAGTTGTCCTTCCCATTCAAAAGGTTAAGAGTGGTTTTTTAACCCTTAAAGATTAAGAGAATAAATTAGATTTTACTCACACACACAAAATAAAAAAATAAAAAAGGCACCAGGATTTTAATATGGAAACCCCTTTTGCATTAGGAAAAAAATCATCAGCTGAGGAGTAAAGTAATCCACTAAAATAAATTATACTTAATTGTACTAAGTAACATACTTAAAAGACTACTACACGTTCAAAGAAAATTATACTTAGTAGTACAAAGTAAAATACTTAGAAAATCACTACACATTTAAAAGAAAAAACTTTCTTTTAATTTTCTCTCATCACTGTAATATTGCCCACGCTCTTTATTTTTCCTCTAAAACTTTCCTTTACTGTATATGTAATATTCTCAATCCTGTTTCTAATCATGTAATAAAGAAACCTCCTCTCCTCTATTTATAGCAGTCGTGGCCTCCGAGTTGAGCAAAGAAGCCTCAACCACATATTTCATCCCTTGGCCAACAAAGATCAATTTTGTCCACAGATCTTGATCAGCAAATATCAAAGGCACATGCCATATTTATTTTGCTCTACAATGGATGGACCCCACATATTAATTTTAATTATTAAAAGTAAACAAAGGTGGCCATGTCTAAAATCTCAATATATATCGTTTTCTTCTCTGTATTCATGGCAAGCTGTTGAAGCTGCAAATCTCCTCCTTTTTCTGAATTGAAAATTCAGTTGGTTTCTAAGTCAGTATTAGAAAGGCTGCTCTTAGAATACTTGATATATCAAAAGTAAGATTTTGATCACTCTAATAAGAGTGGTCTCAATTCAAAGATTAAGTGCCGTCTTATCATTGGCGAAGTAATAATACAAAGTACAGCCACCAGATCAAAAGTAAGTACTAGTAAGAATATTCTTTTGTTTTTCAAGAATATAATTCATTGTCTTTTAGTTATAAAGGGAAAGTTGAGCAGAAATGGGGTGAGTGGCCCATGAAAAGGAAAAAGGACGTAATTGTTCCTATTGTTTCGCATTAATCAATGGGTACAATACGAACAAAAGTGGTCTAAACTTAGGAAGCAAGATTTACGTACTTTTATCGTATTCCAAACTTGTTATAGATTTGTACTGTGTCCTATATATAATACTTAGATTGTTTTAAAATAGTAATTAAATAGTATTTTTAAGATGTAGACATATATATAGTTTAACTTTTCGATCACTCTCGTGTTAGATTTAATTCTTGAAATTTTATCGATAAAAGGTGAAATAAGAGTAATAGATAAAAGAACATTGTTGCTTATGAAGATTAATTTTCGCAGTTATGTAAAACTATATATTAAATAACTTTTTTTAATTAAAATTTCACATATTCTAAAATTACACGAAAAGTGTTGTAAGTTATAATATCCTTATTGTTAAGCAACACATGGTCAAAACTCAAATGTTTCGTCCTTGAATCTAGAAAACACCAAGTGGCAAATATAGTGAGACAAAGGTAGTAAGTATTAGTCTACTTTTTGGATAAAAAAGTGATGAGTGCGAAATTTTTTTAACTATGTATATAAGTTAAAATCTTTTACTAAAACTTTATTTCAAAATAGTTAAATTAATATTCACTATGGTATAAAGAATTTTTACATTATAATTTATGAATTATTACTTGTACATAGTTTTGAATGACCTAATAGTGTAAAAATATCTGACGTGATACCATTTAAATATTCTAGTACTAGTTCTTCGTCTGTTGCTTCTCCAGAGGACTTGAGGAGTAGAATTGAGTCATTTCATATGCTAGGGAAGGATGGTGTTTCCAAGAGTGATTCTGCAGAAAAGAAACTTTCATGGCTGCGTTCTCAGATAATTGGTGAAAATATCGATTTTGAGACACCCTTTGGAAAACGTAGGCTTACTTATGCTGATCACACTGCCTCTGGAAGATGCCTTCACTATATTGAAAATTATATCACTAATAACGTCCTTCCTTTCTATGGTAAGTTTCCCTTAGTTCTTCTTTCTATATATACCCCAAAAATTTTACACTATCAGTATCAGTAGTGTAATTTAACTTCTGATTTTACTTTGTGAAGGTAACAGTCATACCAGTGACAGTTACGTTGGATACCAAACCACGAAAATAGTGAATGAAGCAGCAGCCTACGTGAAGAAATGCTTAGGGGGAAGAGAAGAAGATGCTATCATATTCTGTGGTTCTGGTTCTACTGCAGCCATTAAAAGGCTCCAAGAAGTTATGGGAATTGCAGTTCCTTCAATCTTAAGAGAAGAAGTCCTCACAAAATGCTTCCGAAATGAGACAAAAGAGAGATGGGTAGTATTTGTTGGCCCTTATGAGCATCACTCCAACATCCTTTCGTGGAGACAAAGTTTAGCAGAGGTTTTGGAAATTGGTTTGGATGAAAATGGGCTTGTGGATATGGAAGCTTTGAGAGTTCAGCTTGAGTTCTACAAGTCTATGAATAGGCCATTGTTGGGTTCATTCTCAGCCTGTAGTAATGTCACTGGAACTTACTCTGATACGAGAGCCATCGCTCGTCTTCTTCACAAAAATGGAGCTTATGCTTGCTTTGATTTTGCCACAAGGTAAGTAACACCGTCAGTGTAAATGCAATTATAATAAAATCTTTATGATAAAGCATTACTTCGCAACCTGATTAAAGAAAATCGAATACCAATTGAAGTAAAGGGTTTCTTCAAACAGCAAGGGGTAGGGTCAATCATTCAATCAAATGATATTGAACATGTTTCCCATATCTTCAGGAAAAACAAGTAGGTTATTTCTTTGCAAAACTATGCTTAATTTCATATGTAGCAATTCCGCCAAGATCTCTTCGTTAGTTGGGGAAGTATCCCCTCGAATCGGATGCAAGCTCATTTGTTCGTTTGCCTGCTTGACTAGTCAAGCATAGGTTAATTCATAGATCTTTGGGCTATGATTGCCAAGGAATATAGACTTTACAAATAAAGCCCGAGGATTGTGCTGTAATTTTTTTATGTATATGGGTACAATTATCTCTGCTCCCAATGTGCCTATGATGTAGTGCATGACGGGCTGTTAATTAGTGTGAGTCATCTACTACATGACGGGCTGTTAATTAGTGTGAGTCATCTTACAAGAATAGAAGATGGTGTGGATCATGCAAAAGAAGTATGTATAAAAGTATTTGCCTCCGGGAGGAATCCTAGAATCTTTAGATTCATTGTTTCACTCTGATAGTAGAAATGAATACATTTACATATTATAAAATCCTATAAGTGAACTAGATAAAACAGAATCTTGTACCGGATCTTATGGATTATGCTCATGTACAAACATGCTTATCATAGAAAAGTAATTTCGAAATGAAATGAGGACCTCGCATGGAACGGGCATAACCTCAAGTTCAGGAACGGACACAGTTCTGATTCTCTCGCAGGAGAGAAATCGAGAGTCTCAGATGAGTAACCCCTTATGATATGTGTATATGATGTACTTAATGTGTCCGAGCCTGCTCCATAGATGTATTAAAAATCATACATTGGGACGGTTATAAGGCCTAACAAATTGCTTATGCTCCACGAATATATATGATGTACTTAATGTGTCCGAGCCTGCTCCATAGATGTATTAGAAATCATACATTGGGACGGTTATAAGGCCTAACAAATTGCTTATGCTCCACGAATAGAGGACTGTGTTAGTTGTAAGAGATGCGAATCCACCTGCTATCCAGAGGCGTATCCAGTTTGAGGGGTATGGGTTCACGTGAACCCATAGTCTTTTTCCTAAACCATGTATAATAATGTTATATTTCTTCAAAATTACTTAAATATATGTATGTGCACCCATGTTCAAAGACTCTTATGGTATAATTATTATTTGGTGCACCGTTACAAGTGATATTGCGGTTCAAATCCCACTCTGAACGGTCTTGTTTTCAGCATGGAGTATAAATATATGTAAAAATTATTAAAATTTCAAAAATAATATAATTTTGAACCTATAATTTCAAAATTACAATGGGTTCATGATAAGAGACAAAAGTTAAACCTGTCAAATATAAATTCTAGGTGCACCTCTTTACATCAGTGCACCCATCCTCTTGAAATCCTGGATCCACCTCTGCTGCTATCATAGGTTAAACTACATTTCTGGTTTACTGTATGTAATTTAAATCCTATTTGTTGTCCTATTTCTACATATTTCCAGTTTTGGGTATATATTCTTTAACTATTTGTTCTCATCTTGCAGTGCTCCTTATGCAAAAATAGAGATGAGATCAGGAGAAATAGATGGCTATGATGCTGTTTTCCTTAGTCCCCACAAGTTTCTTGGAGGGCCAGGGACACCGGGAATCCTTTTAATGAACAAGGCACTCTATCGGCTGAGAACTTCACCTCCCTCAACTTGTGGTGGTGGAACTGTTGATTTTGTCAACCCCTTTTATGAAAAGGTATGTCTTTTTAAAAGTGGATACGCCTTAAATAGCGCTATAAAAACTATCTTCCAGTTCAAATTTTGATAAAATAATGGATTGTCCATCTACCCTTCTCGAGAAAAATCACAAATACCCACTTTTACGGGTACTATCTGAAAATTAGCCACATTACCTAAACTAGTTGAAATTTAGCCATTTTTTCAACTTAAAAAGCAGCAGAGACTCACTTCGTCATCTTTTTCTCTTTTTTTGAACTTCAGCACCCTGTCAAGGAGTTCAGTTTTTGTATCTTAAAACTTTAGGACATTGTCCTGGAGTTCGAAACTGAAGAACAAGCTAAAAAAGGACATTATCCTAGAATTCAGTTTTCTAACTTAAAACTCAAGGAACCGAAGAAAAGCTTTCCCAGTTCACCAGAGTTGCTTTAGACTAAGATGTTAAGGGTGCGGATAGCATAAAAACGGAAGCTAAATGATGCTACTATAAAGTGAGGTAGCTGCAATGAGCAAAAGAAGCTGGGATGACAAAACCAAGTGGCTGCAGGTGAAATACTCAAATGGGTGCATTCTCATTTCTCCGTGTTGATTAATGGTGGCAAAATGGATAAAAAAAAAATAGGTTGGATAATGAACTTTTTAAATATGGATAAGATCCATATTATCCACTTAAAAAATGAATAATCAATGGGTTTAACTTTTACATTTACAAAGACTCAAATTGAGGGTTCCTCAAGTTTGAGAGACTAGGAATTCTCCCATAAATGATTATATCCAAGAAGCCATGGATATCCATATTATCCGTCGGTTAATCCGTTTTCTATTCGTATTGAATATGGATCGGGTCGGATATTTTATCTGTTTTCAATCCGCCCATATCCGATCCGACCGCTCGTTTGTCACTCGTAGAGTTGATAATTGTTTCATCATAATATACTTCACTAGACAGCAAAAACTAAAAGGAGAAAAAGAAAGGGAACAAACCATGAATCTTTGTGTAAAAATTGAGCAAACAAAATGAATTAAATGAAAGTCTTGTTGGAAAGGACCTGAAGGACTTGTTGTCATTGCTTTTTATCGATGCAATCAAAAAATATTCTGGAAAAATCTTGAGGACACCGTCCTGGAGCTTTAAGTTGCAAAAACTGAACTTCAGGACAATATTCTATAGTTTCACTTGCGCCCAAAAAGTGGCTAACCAGTGCTATTTTTACATACTTCTCCAATTAAATAAAAGATTTTATAGGGTTTGAACCCATGACATGCACCTAACCCACACGAACCCACACTCTTACCCACTAGACCAAAGCCCAGAGGGCTGCTTTTGTTTTCTTTCTCAGTTACAAAAAGGCACTCTGCATGGGGCAACACCATATCATCCCGAATCTTTTAAGAATAAAAACTATGAACATCAAATTAGATTATGTAAACCAGACAACTTTTCTCCGGTTACTATAAAAAATGTTGGACAAGATAAATTATATAACTAAGTGACCCATCTAACTGTTTTTCTTCAGAAAATGTTTTCTGTTTACTTTCTTTTCTTTTCAGCTCAGCTCGAAGGATAGTTACTTGATTTATGATACAATTACCAGGATACAATCTATGTGGAGAACATTGAAGAAAGGGAGGAGGCTGGAACACCACCAATCATCCAGAAAGTGAGAACAGCTCTAGCATTTTGGGTGAAAGAGTTCATAAGTCACAAAGTAATTGAAAGAATGGAGCGCAGCTACATTGAACTTGCACTAGAAAGGCTTCTCCCAAATCCTAACATAAGGGTTTTGGGAAATGTAACAGCCAAGAGACAAGCTGTGGTTTCTTTTCTCGTTTATACCACAACTTACTCTTCATCAAGTGATAAGAGTGGTGAAAACAACAAGCTTTACCTATGGAGAGAGACAGGGAACAAGAAAGGCAAGCCTCTTCATGGCCGTTTTGTCGCTAAACTGCTTAATGACTTATTTGGTATCCAGGCTAGAGGAGGGTGTGCTTGTGCAGGACCCTATGGACATACCTTACTCAAGATTGATGAGCCTCAGTCACTTGCCTTAAAAGCTGCAATCGAGTTGGTGAGTCCACAGTTTACACATATGTATCTTAGGTAGTTCACTAAGTTTTCTAAATTCCATCTCTATATGGAGGGCACATTTGGTTAGTAGATTGTTGGGTACACTATAATTGAATTTCAAGGTTTTAGACATTCAGTATTTATTTGACATTTAACAGGGCTATACTGGAGTGAAGCCGGGATGGACAAGGGTCAGTTTTCCCTACTACATGTCCAAGGAAGAATTTGACTTCATTATAGAAGCAATAGAATTCATAGCCATTTATGGACAGAGGTACCTTCCAATTTATCATTTCAACTGGAAGAGTGGTGCTTGGACTTTCAAAAAAAAGGCTTTCGAGGAGGCACTCATTGGGAAAGATCAAAATTGCCATTTTTGTGGCTTGCCAATGAAGGGATTGAACCTAGATTGCCACAACACAAAAAACCACAACCATGGAGAAGGCATCACAAAAGAAGGCCAAATTTGCAGGTATGTAAAGTACCTTGAGACAGCCAAGCGCATTGCTGGCCACCTTCCCAAGTTCCCGCCTCAACAGTCGATACCTGAAGAAATAAACCCTAATCTTGTACCATTTAGAGTCTGAACATTGTAAATCACATCGCTGAACTTATACTATTGGAAAGAGAATGTTTGTTCTCATTCTCCAATATGATCGTGCAGTTGTCTAATCTTTGGTAGGGTAAATACAAGTGTTATTATATGTAATAAACTAGAAGAATAAGATGAGCTAAACTATATTTTAAAGATTTTCTTTTTTCTTATGATTGTTATGAAATTCATGTTTAATCCATTAGAAACAGAATGTTCATTCTCATTGTTGGAAAAGATAGTGTCAGTCTAACATTTAATTGGACAAATAAACTAAGGAGAATGTGTATTAAACAGTTTGTAGGAAGAGATTATTTTGAATATTTAAGTACCCCAGAAGCAATTTACCAAGACATTAAACAGTTTTTGCTCCTAATTCCAATATACCATTATTTGTTTACAAAGATAAATACTGAAAAACATTTGGTGCAAGAGGGATTGAGTGCCAGAGATGGACAAGAAAAGGCCATATTGCATATGTACCAAGATACTTAATCACTAGTCTAATGTACAAAAATTGAAAGCTTAGTTACCGCCATCCCACCATAGATAAAATGGCCAACAAATAATCAGGAACAGAGAAACTGAAGTTGAATAAGATGGTTGAAAAAATATGATTTCAGGCATTTAGATGACTGAGAACAAGAGAGACCTGCTGGCTGGAAGCAGACAAGAAGTAACCCCTTTATTTTCCCACTTGGGTTCTAGAACTGCATATACACTCCGGATGTGGATTTTGGTAAAACGGCTCTTCCAATCTTGATCTTGCTCGACCTTTGACTCCCGGGGGAGCACCAGCTCTTTTTCTTGGAGCGCCTTGCCTGTAATGTATTAATTATAAGTCCGGAATTTATCAGTTATCAAGCAACATGGTTGTAATTGTTGAAGGCTTTACAATTCCCTCCGAAACAGTTTAAAACCGGTTGTTGTTTACTAGTTACATAAGTTTCCTGGAAACAGGTTGAAAAGACTTTAAATCAAGAAAGTTTTTGAAATGATTAGTTGAAACATTTTTCTTTGGAAATACTTTGACAAGATTCCAGCTTTAAAGTAAGATTTCTGCTGCTTGAATCAAAATGATCTAATATCTAATACCAGAATGTGAAGAGCACGTGGTATGATTAAAATGTGAAAGAATATAGTATCAAAACCAAAATCTTAAAACAATGGGTGAAATAATCCAAAACCGTTACAAATCCCTTGGAAAAACCATCTAAAACTGACATGGGATGGTATTTATCTGTAACATCATCTTGCATGTATAACCCAGATTTACGGGTTTAGACGTGTACTGAAGATAATTTATTTTTTTGGCTTTTCTTGTTTTTTTTCTTTTCCTGTTTTCTCTCGAGTCTCGACTATATTTTAAGGAGCTCACAGAGGTTCAACAGGAAAAAGAGTGGACTTGGGATGAGCGATAAGCTCAAGAATCTAAGAAAGGGGGTCTGAAAGAGAGAGAGAGAGAGAGAGAGAGAGAGAGAACAAGCTCAACGGAGTGAGATGCTGGCATAAAGCTGGAGTTAGTAGCTTGATCGATTGCATTGAGGAAGAAGTCCAAAGCAATAAAATAAAGAGAACAATAAACAACTGGTCAGAGTGCAAAGAAAATGATTATGAGAGAGGAGCTATACGTAAGAACCAACTTACCGAATTTTGGTGCTCATACAATGAAAAAAACCTAAGTTTTCTAGGACCTATACGTGAGAGAACGAGCTTGCCAAATTTTGGTGCTCATATTATGTAAAAGAATCTAAGTTTTGACCATTATGAACACCTTAGAAGCTCTTGTACAATCGATGTGGGAGGTTATATATCTCCAACCTAAAATTATTCTTTAACAAGGAATCTAGTAGCAGCCAATGCCAGAGTAAAGTCCCTTGGTTCAATTCCTGAAGTTATTACTCCCAGGGTCCATTGTTGCATCCAAGTAACAGAAACAGAGAGAAAAAACTTTTGACAGAAACAATTACGTGAACAAGTGCAAGCGATAATGTGAGTATCCATTGCGTATGTATTATCACCTGTTCTTATGCAAATGCTTGACAAGATGTGAAAATGATGGTCCTTCAAGCTGACCAGCTTCCAGCTTATCAAATATTTCAACTAAGCCTTTCCTGCATAATTTAGCAGGTAATTATGTTGCTTTTAATATGTAAATGAAGAGTCCAAGGCCACAAAACTTAATCCAACTTGCGCAATTTCAAAGTTTTAAGGACTTCTATATGACTCTTCCCTATAAGAATGCTAAGCTGTTTCCCCAACAGCACCTCCAACATGCCAGTCAAGATGAACTTTCATGTTACCATAGAACTCCCTGATTTGTAGGTGAACTTTTCAGCTATTTCTATCCCATGTACTCGTAGCCTCTTTGTGAAGCATTAAAATATAAAAGAATGGTTGATTTGTGCCCTAAATGAAGGCACTGGTAACACCTCAATAAAGAAAAATTCCAAGCTTAGCAGTGCTAAAAGAAAAATTGAAAAATCACCCTTCTAAAATTGATAAAATCAAAAAAAAAATTCACTTGCAAACCACACGAACTGAAACTCTATACCAACCAAAAGCAACAGAAAAATTTCATTAATTACTTGAGTACCTGTCAGGAGTGATTGTTTTTCGGTGGCCTAAGAATCTGCGGTGCCCCTCAACTGCTCTTGCCATATTACCTGAGTGTGATGGAATGAAAACATCACTCTCTACAGAGATGAGATAATCGAGTGCTGCAGTTTGTGAGGCATGATTGGCAAACCCTCTCAGTTCTTCTGGCGTTGCCAGCATTTCCTGCCATCAGTAAGACATTTGGTTTGGAAGGTAGAATACACTATTTGAGAAAGAAATTAACTTCGAGCCGCATGACTTCCAGAATGATAAGGTGCAGGTACAAACCTTGAAAATAACATTAGGAAAGCGAGATGTGAGCTCTGAGAGGTGAGTGTTACCACCATAAATTTCTCCGGCAGCAATATAAATCAATGTTGACAGAGGATAACCAAGAGCCTGAAGAAATAATCCAACCTCCTTTGGAGTGAGAGGGCAGAAACCATCAATTCTCTGTTCAGTTGAGTTGATAACCTTAATCTTCCAATGATTTGTATTCTCTCTAGTCATGGATGAGTAACATTAGATATTACATAACACATTGGTTGTCATTCTAAAGATCATTGCTACAAGCCTACAACTGAAGAAAAGGGAAAAGATCTAAGCAGAGTCCGCCCTCTTACAAGAAACCATGACACCAGATGAATTGGAGCAGTTGCTTTGATGTTAAATAAAATACATAGATGACATTTTGACATGCATAGTATAGTATGTGTCTCTCAGAGCCTCTGTGTCTGAGTAAGTTGTACAGAAGAAGAGCTTCTGAAATTTCACAATTCAATCTGAAGGCTCTAAATATCCTGTGTTAGAGAATACACTTGTCCTCGTGGTTGTGTAAGGATTTCCAAAGGAAACATAAAGTCCTAGGCCACTTCACTCATTGCCTTAAGGATTTTGGTTGGATGCCCAGATTCCTTCAAAATAGTACCAGAGCAGGCACGGGTAGTTCAAGATTCACCGCTACCCATTATTGAAAAGAATTTTTACGTGCTTGCGCTATGAAAAAGAATCAGGCCCGCACGTAAGGGGATGTGTTGAAGACATATTTAAGTAAATTAAAAGTGTGCTCTCTCTCAAAGCCTAAGTTTTTAGATGAGATGGTCACACATTTCAACTTGATATTGGCGCCAAGCTAAATCCAGTTATTTTGTGTCTCAATGTTGGACCCCCATATTATGTTGTCTACGCTCCAATTGGCAGACTTAGGCATGTGGGCGTTTAAGTGTCTCATATTGGTGTAAGTATAGGTTGTTTGTCTCCTTATAAGGTTTTCGGAAATCCTACCTCATGAGCTATCTTTTTAGATTGAGTCAGGCCCAAGGTCGATTTCTTTACGTGGTATCATAGCCAAACTTTGGTGAGCCCGTTTGCATAACCGCATTCTCTCTTCTAGTTCTATTGCTCTGGGCTTCTCTCCCTCAACTCAACCTATGGAGTTGCGTTGTGCTTCTCTCTCTTTATTCAGCCCATTGAGCTACAAACTTTGCCCGGCCCACTTCTTAGCCTGCTGAGCCTACTATCCTCTTAGTTGCAGCCCACTCTTTAGTCTGTTGAGCCTAATTTCTCTATATATATATACACACATTAGGTCCACTCTTAAATCTTCTCAAGAAAAAGGACAAAATTCAGTGCACGGTTAAACGCAACGGGGTTACACATGCAAGAAGGTGTTAAAGAATACACTCCCCTCATCTGTTATGTAAGAGTTTCCAAAGGGGTTTATCAAGCCTTAGGCCACTCCATCCATTGCCTTAAGGTTTTGGGTTGGATACTCTTCTTTCACCGCCTGTATGTATAAACTTGTGATCAAGGAACTTGCCGCTCCTAAATAACCTACAAGCCATGATTGAGACGCAATAATCTCATTGGGCTCAGAAAAATAAATAGATTGAAGAAAGGTGGTTTAGCCCTCCTTTATGCAGATAATCATTAATACAATGAGCTTAATTTAAGGCATATATTATAGGAAAATCATGACAAAATATGATAGTGATAATGAGAGAGTTATAGATAACCTCATCACGCGAAGCTCCTCTGCTTCTAGTTCAGTAAGACCGTAAGTACAGCCAGTAAAAGACAGCATGTCCTTCTCATATCTCAAATGGAGTGCAACATATCTATTTGCTCTTGTTCGGAGCCGGTCCACAAGCTTCTGTAGTATCATCATCATGTATTACCAAACCCTAATTAATGAGGAATTCTAGTTGGAGACCTTACAAATGAGATCCAAAACATAAAAGGATGTAGATAAACTTGTATTTAGGGGTGGCAAATGGGTGGATCGGATCGGATATGGACGGGTTGAAAACGGTTAATGCAAAAATGGATGCATTATCCGACCCGACCCATATTTAATACGGATAAAAAAGGGTTAACTGACGGATAATATGGATATCCATATTATCCTTGCCTTCTTGAATATGATCACTTTTGGGAGAATTCTTAGTCTCACAAACTTGAGGAACCCCCAATTTGAGACTTTACAAATGTAAAAGTTAAACCCATTAGTTATCCATTTTCTAAGTGGATAATATGGTTCTTATCCATATATGACCCGTTTTTAAAAAGTTTATTATCCAACCCATTTTTAATGGATAATATGGGTGGATAACTGTTATCTTTTAACCATTTTGCCAGCATAAACAGGCATGAGAATCCTACACCTAATATTACAGCATATTTATTTCATAAGTTGAATGCCATTCTTAATCAAGGAGATCTGGACACCAAAAAGGTTAGTGGAAATACAATAGCCAACAAAAAGATTCAGTGTAGTGTGACTATCCAAAAGGGAATCGCAAAACTACATACTCCCTCTGTTTCAGTTTATATATGACGCAGTTTGACTTGGCACGGAATTTAAG
This sequence comes from Nicotiana tabacum, assembly GCF_000715075.1. Taxonomy (NCBI): domain Eukaryota; kingdom Viridiplantae; phylum Streptophyta; class Magnoliopsida; order Solanales; family Solanaceae; genus Nicotiana; species Nicotiana tabacum. The sequence goes on from NC_134092.1 coordinate 115,005,504, forward strand.
GGGGGGAAAGAAGATTTTTGAAACTTGTGGTGTTGAAGGTTGAAGGGTAAAAGCTTTGTGGGACATAAACTATAAAAGCTTCTCGTAAAGGATGAAATGGGTAAAATTGAAAGTTTAAAGTTAGATTATCGCCAAATATATAAATGTGTCATTTTTTTTAAACGGAGTAATAAGGAAAGTCTATCATATAAATTGAAACAAAGGGAATAAGTGTTTATGGTGTGACCAGAACATCTAGTCCAAAACTGTAAGCAAATTTCTCAAATGATTGTTCTAACCTTTCCAAGTCTCTCAATAGGAGGAGAGAAGCGGAGAGCATTATATAGAGCACGACATCTTAATCTCTGAATATCAAGAGGCAGTTCATTGTTTGCAAGGCGAGAATCAGATTTAGCAACATGAATTACCTGCAATTAAGATGCAATAAGCCAATTTTCAATTTCAGATATATGATTTGCTAGAGAAGACAAAAGAAAATTAGGATCAAGTCCCCCGAACAAAAGGAAATGGAAATAGAGACTCTTTGATTATGGATTATATTGATAATATCAACATAATAAACTGATAAAGTTAATAAAACGACAATTCAAATCCCCTCCAGGATTTGATGATTTTGGGATTAAATGCCATCTCTCTGACATCTCATAGTAGCTGATAATTTTAGAAGGGCTTTAATAACTGACTATTGAGAAGAAAGTTAATTTTTTCTTGCCTAATAAATTCCAATGGTCAATAATAGCCTTCCATGTACAACAAGGAATCGAACTCATAAATATTCGCAAGTTTTTGGTAGTAATGCATCCATATGTTAGCACCACCTTGAGTCAAGCATTGGCAGTGATATAATACACTTGAAGTTTTTTTATTTTCTGCTAATAATGGGTGAAGATGTCCCTTACTTCCCATTGAATTGAATAACATAATCGAAGGTTATTTCTCATATTGTTTAATATACTTTCATATAATAATCAGAGGGTTTATTCTGTAAATGTTGTTTGAAAAGAGACACTATCTTACTTGGTGCAACAAGAAAAACTGAATCGCTACGACCACCATGAACACTACTAACATGTTGAGCATATAGATATATAATACAGTTCAACTAGAGAACACATTATCATAATAACTTCGCCAACGACATCATGTTCCATGGTCGTCCATTTAAATATCAACAATTTCCTTTGACAGCAAGCAAGGGCAACAAGTAGCAACAATTTCTTGTTTTGGGTCCATTGCAAGAGAGAGGTTAAGAAAATCTACTTTTAAGAAGAAGGTGATAGGAATAAGATTTACATGCCTGATGCTCCTTCCACAATTGTGTCATTTCTTCATAGTAACCCATTCCTGACCATGACGTAAAGTGCTTCCTAGCTCGAGGTAATGATTCTATTTCTTTGGGAAGCTCTTTAAGAATCCTGAGGTCCCCTTGTAATGTTTCAATGAAATGGTTCTCATCAAATATATCTGAAAATGTACTGTACATTAGCCCATTAGAACAAACAAGAGTAAGTATGTTTAGATAAAGTGAAAATAAAAAAGAATTGCTAGAGATTAAAGCACTCATCGGCATTCTAGAAGAAACAAGAAAAGGCCACAAACAGTCTCAGGCAATGTATAAAAACATTTCTTAAAGAATGACAAGCAATGTAAAGTAGAGAGAGACACAGTAGAGAACAAAATATGACCTTGAATCTTGCCAGAACGATCGCTTGTCCAATTGAGGAATTACCAAAGTTGCATTCATTACGTGTGCCACTGCCACCATGTCAGCTATCTGTAAGTAAAAAGGAAAAAAAAAAAAAGCAAATTGACAAATTAAGACTGAAGGGAAAAATTCATCAACGTACAAATATGTGGACATATTTGCTTAAAAAATGGGTATGACCACAATGATATTTCAATAATGAGATGTGACTACATCCACAATCAACAACATGAAAGATCCGCGAGTAAGCTCTCTACAAGTCATGGCATAATCATCTTATCAACGAAACAGCAAACTAGTAAAACTTAGCTAGCGTTTGGCCATAGATTCCCAAATTTATTCTGAAAAATCTGATTTGGGTGAAATTTGGTTTGAAGATGAAAATGTGTTTGGACATCTGTTTTGGATGAAGTTTGGTTTGGAAAAACATGAAACATGACTTATACCCACAAGTTCTAAACACTATCACAAATACCCAACAGTACCATTATCAATAACATTCATTATATTATCGCAAACCATAGTCCTGAACATAAATAAATTTGATACAAAATTATCATTTTTATAATGAACTACATGATACACTATCAGATGACCGAGAAGACGAACCAACATCGTTACAAAATAATAAATGGTGAGCTCTTTTATAAAATACAAAAGTTTGGGGCAATTTTTAAAAAATATAATAGTGATATTTTGGACCAAAACCAGCTATTGAGCTGGTTTTGGCATTTGGGATTTGGCCAAAATGTAGGCAAAATCTATGGCCAAACATGTGTTTGCCAAATAAAACCCAAGTTTATTTTGACAAAATCTATGGCCAAGCGGGTCCTTAGAAGCTTACTGAACACTAGCTCTTAGAAATTCAGTTGAGACTATATCTTTCACCAAAGAGTAAATCTTATATCATTTTCCAGTTGTACTTCCAATAAAAATTAAATTCTCTTACCAATCATGCCAGGCTTTGTCTTATCTTCTATTCAGCTATTTTACCCAAAACCAATATAGAATTTATTCAGCTATTTTGCCCACAACTTCGTATGAGACTGCTTTTCTTGTTAACTTCTCTTCTCCCTTTATCTAGGGATGTTACTTCCTAACATATAATTCACTCCAAAACTGTGAATAGACTTTAAGGAACCACATTTCCAAGCTGAAGGTTTCTAAATAGCCATCTTCAATATGTCAACATGTTAAATGATACCCCAGGACTCTGCACAGAATCATATACAAGCTACCACATGTCCACTAGCATTTCCAAGTTGGGCTGATTCAAAACGTTTAGCTTGTTTAACAGTAGCTCGAATAGAACAAAAGCTATTCCGTTGAAATTTGTGGTTTAAAACAAGAATGATTGTACAACGTGTTGCACAGCTGGGTCTACAAGAGTGGGAAGAGAAGTCCAAGGACGTCGAAGCTTGCACCTCTAGCTATTATGTGGGTCTACAAGAGTGGGAAGAGAAGTCCAAGGGCGTCGAAGTTTGCACCTCTAGCCATTATGTGGGTGATATGGAAAGAGAGAAATAGCAGATTTTGAAGGGGGTGAGCTAGACGTTGTAGAGTTGCAAAATAGTGTTTTTTTTCTCTAGTTTATTTTTGGTGTACCTATGAGGTGTCTATTTGTATAGGTGATTTGGTTTCCTTTGTTGAGAACCATATTTTGATGTAGGTTCTCTTTATTCTTGTCAAATATAAGCTTTGGACCTAACTCACACCCCAAAATCCCCTTCATTGTCGATATGGGACTCAACACCCCCTCTCACGCCCAGGACTGGACATCTGGAGCGTGCACAATTGTAGGGGCCCAACATCGTGTAACAGCCCAGCTCACTTGTGATATTGTCCGCTTTGGGCCTAGGCCCGCACGAGTTTAAAACGCGTCATTAGAGTCTAAGGCATGTTTACTGATATACCTAGCATCTCTCTTATATTTTGTCGATGTGGGATTCACCTAGGGTATCACATACACCCCCTTAGGGACTCAGCGTCCTTGCTGAGGTTTGCCCCACCATCGTTCAGGGTTGCACGCGGAGTGGCTCTGATACCAGTTGTTGGGTTAAAACAGCCCAAAGATACTCTTAACATGGTGTGATAGTGTCCGCTTTGGGCCAAGCTCGCACGGTTTTCCCCAAAAGGCCTCACACCATTAAGAGATCCCTACACCTTATATGTAGGCTCCCAATCTTTTCAGGTACCAAAATGGGACTTTGTTCGCACACTCAACCATTGCCACGATCCACGGGTCAATTTCCGAGATTCTTTAATATGCCCCTCACATGCAGCTTTGATTCATTTAGATGAGTCAAGCACGTGAAAATTATTTTTGGTGTTGGTGGCGGTGAGAGTCGAATCTAGGACCTATGTCTGCTCAGATATCATATTGAATTATTGAAGTGTGTAACCATCTCATCTAAAAGCTTAAACTGTTAGAGAGTACATATTTTTAATTACTTAATTATGTCTTCAACAGTTTTGAATACATCTTGTATATGAGGTTCTCCCCTTCTTTTCATAAAATTATTTACCTTATCAGCCATTGTTACTGCTTAGTGTTATTACTTTTCTCTCTATTTTCTGGTTATTATGTTGCTGATGTTATCTTTCTAGATTCCTTTGTTGTTACTGCTACACTGTCTAGTTTTCATTTTATTGTGCCGAGAGTCTATCGGAAACCCTCTCTACTCCTCCGGAGTAGGGGTAAGGTTTGCGTACACACTACCCTCCCCAGACCCCACTTGTGGGTTCACTGGGCTATTGTTGTTGTTGTTGTTATTTACCTTATCAGGAAAAAAAACAGGAATGATTATGTAACATACAGAAAATGGAAAATAGAAATCAAAAAGAAGATTGAACTTACACCCGTCCTCATTTGATTTAATCCACCATTACTTTTTACAGTCAAGTAGCGATTCCATCCTAGAGCAGCTGGACAAGAAGGATAAATTCTGCATAAGACTTTCGAGCGGAAAAAGTTGTGGCACATAAAAATTTCATATTGTGCCTGAGGTGGTACAGGTCAAGGAGATTGAGAGAGAGAAAGCAGAGGAAACAGCACAGGCATGATATTTTTCTTTTATGACCGAGAAATCTGCTGTTTCAGCTTTGAATCAGCACATGCATGAGCTGATAGCACCATAAGAAGAGTAGATAGAAAAGAAATTGTTTCCCAAAATAACTATGAACACCCCCTCCCCCAAAAAAGAAAAATCAGGAAAATCGAGATCTTGAGAAAATCCAGATGAGTATCTTCTTTATAGAACATAGAAAAGCATTAGTGCTCCCAAGAGGAAATGAAGATACTATTTCCAGTTTAAGTTGCAGGTAGCAGAAGAAACACAAGCTATTCTAATAGAGTTTAACCTTTATATCTCACAGTTGGCTTGACACATGGATGTAAACCATGACTGTGTGAAGTTTCCCAGACAGAATTATCTGCATTCTGCAAAAGACAAAAGGAGACATTCTCACTACCAGGAGTCTAACAGTTATCATTACGAGAGCTAGTCACTGATGCAAGCAAGACACCAAAAGACTACACAGATACAACTCTAATATTTTCAAACTGACAAGTTACACCAAGGACAAATGAAAAATATTCCTTAAGATTCTAATTTATCTGTTATACAAGTACATAATTTACATATTCACTCTTTGTATAAATTGGAGGAAATAAGTTGAATAGGGTTGACCCTAAAAGAAATAAAACTCATAAGCATAGGAAAAGGACGAAACAATCCTAGAGCAAAATACATGTGGAAACTAATTAAAAACTCATTCCTTAGAACTACAAACATGTATACTTGAAATATCTAGCTACTATAATGCTGATGAATCCTGAAACGAAATTTCTCAGCAACTATCGCAGTACAAAGAAATATCATAGAAGTGGAAGAGAGATATAAAAACCAATAGCATGACATAAACTTGTTATTTTCCTTTCTTTTCCAAAAGGCTCCTTATCATTCTTCAATTGCTTATTTTGCAGGAAGCACTTAAACAAGTACAATTAAGACAAGCCCCAAATATACAAAAGGTGAAATACATAAATGGCCCCTTTATGGCTATATGTTGTTCACAACGACCAAATAGACACCTCAACTAACCGTATTACCAATTACACACTTCTTCACGACTAAAGTGCGACCTCGTGAACCCCCCACGCTGACATGGCAAAGTGTGTGCTTTATATTCACATTCGAGCGCGTAAAACCCTTAAAATTAAAGTTTTTTCTTTTTCTTTTTCTTTTTCTTTTTTAAAATTAACCTGACTTTATGTGAACCCCACTTACCTTCATTTTCACACTTCTCCTTCTTCAATTTTTTCACCTTCGATTACAAGTTATGAAATCAATTTTTGTCCTTTATGAAATCAGGTTTTGTCATCTAATCATTCTCACAGTGTCTGATTATAAGCTATAAAGAAAAGGAAAATAGATTTGAAAGAGGATTAATTAGGGTGGAAAATGGAGGTGGGAACGGAAGGTGACGGTGGGGGACTTGTTGGCGAGGAACAAAGTTGTTGTCGCCGGATCTGTTGTTGTAGTTGTCTGCTGCTGCTTTGATGCTTTAAATCTCTGACCTTTACGGGCTTGACCGTTGTTGATTTAATTTTGCTATTTCCAATTTGTTGTTATTTCTACTGGATATTTTAATTATTTGTGGAGATACTATTAGGGGTGGGCGTTCGGGCCATTCGGATTGGATATGAGAATTTCGGTTTGGATTTTCGATTTTCGGATTGAAGAAATGACAATCCAAATCCAATCCAAACAAGTTCGGATTGAATCGGATATTTTAAGTTCGGTTTCGGATTAATCGGTTTGGATATTATGGATTTTCGGTTTTGAGCATATAAGTTGAGATGTTTCTACTTTTTACAAAAATGAATATCCAAATGAAGTTCTCATGTTAAATTGCCTGAAAAGTTCCTCATTCTTGCTGCAATCACCCAAATAAAGTATTCAAGTAATGAAATTATTATCAAAAAAATACAACAGAGACATTAATACGGCCGATAAGAAGTAGCAACAGTAAAATCATGTCCAAATAGAAAGTATTCTCATAGTAGCTTAGTAATTAATATTGAATATATGAGATAATATCTAATGGATAGAGTATTGAACTTATTACTATTGGCATATGGATAATGGACTAAATATAAAGTATAAAAATTTTGAATTTTCGGATATCCAAAGTACCAAATTCAATATCCAATCCGAAATCTAAAAATTTTAAAAATTATATCGAAAATCCAATCCGTAATCCAAAAATCCAAAAAATTCGGATTTCGGTTTGGATTTCGGATTTGCCCAAATTTTGCCCACCCGTAGATACTATGATGTATTCATCTTAGCTCGCCTCATTTGTGTATGTAGTTGTTCTGTTAATGAGCATTCATATATCCACCAAGAAAATCTGACAATGACATATGGGCATTGACGAGATCAGAGAGCTTTTGCACGTGTAATCTCTTGTGTACTTGGGTTGTAGGAGCTCTGTCAATTCAAATTTTTGGTCAGTTCGGTGACTCCATTTTTGCCAGCCTGGAACTGCCCGGAAGTTTGGATTAATTTTTTGGTTGTTTTTGTTTTAATTATTACAAATTATACGTGTCGTTCTTTAATTGGTTCATTTGATATGTCATTAGCAAGTGTAACTCACGCATATGTTTTGCTGCACCCGGGTGTTTACTTGATACACTTAATAGCCACTTGAAGTATTTAACTGATCTATCTGATCGTTGAGGACAACTTTTTTTTTTATAAGGTAAATAATTTTATTAACAATTAGGAACTAACCCCGTATACAAGCTGTATACCAAAAAGAGAACCTACAAAATAAAGGGGCCGTTTATGTATTTCGCCTATACAAAATAAAGGATCACACACAAGGCACTTATTTTACCCTTTTAAGGTACCAAAACCTGTTCACACTATTTCATAAAAATTTAAGGAATAAAGCTCATCCTATCATTTGAAAAATGTTAGGAACTAAAGCCCTTTTTTACTATCACTAATGCCGTCTCTTTTTCTTTCTTTTTTCTTAAAACAAATTGAAATTTCACTTCATATAACAAACAGAAATAAAACTTGAAATTTATCCAACATATTGTAGGATAAAAAAGAATTGTGATAGGTCGATGGCCAGCATAAAAATAGTTTAATCATGATGAATTCTCTGAATAGTGAACATAATGGATTAACACTATTCATCCAGCTCATCATAAAAAATTTGGAATTGAGGCGTAACTGATTGATTGAATATTCATTGCCTTTCTTGCCCCTACACTTTCTTGTTGATAATTCAAATTTCTTGTTGTGTTGTGCCAAGGAAAGCAAGCAAATACTGAATCAGAAAGCTCTTACCAAATTGAAATGTGAAGACAAAAGATAAGCATATTTGCCACAAGGCCTCTTTACATACTACCAATTTCAGTTCTATGTTAGGTTATCACCACTAGGCCACTTTCTTTAAGTTCACAATTTGCCGATTTTGCCTTGCTTTTTTTTTTTTTTATATCGTTTACCCATGTTAATCCAAACTAGGAGGTCCAAGAACTATGTCAATCTACAAAAGCATTAAGTAGGATGATAGCAAACTTCCATTTTTTATGACAAATCGCAAGATAACAAACTCAGGAGAAAGCATTTCAAAAGTGTCCCATACAGCAAACCATCTGAGAAACTAAAGAATTCCCACAGAGACATGTACGGATTTCTAAGTCTTAAAGTTTCTGCAGCAATGTATACATGCATATATAACGTAATCCGAACAAAACAAATGAATTATAAAGTTAGCTTGCAACTTAATTAGAACTTGAACTAAGTTAGCTTGCTACATCACTTGCTACTTAGGGTAAGTTGACTGGCAGAAAGTTGGCTAGCAAACTTGATTCAATATTAAATAAGTTGATTTGCAACTTGATTACTACTCAGAGTAAATTGGTTCACAACTACTAGCTTGTTGTTTACAACTTGGACTTTATAAGAAATATTAGAGAATGAAGTGTTAAGATACACTTTGATTAAACATAATTGGCTGAACCACCTAAATCCTTGTGCCTCTATTTCTATTATTATTATTATTATTATCATATTTTGTTCTCCTGTTTCAACCAAATGTAAATTTAGCTCCAAAATTCTGACCACCAATTTCAATCCAAATAAGAAGCTAAAATTCTCGGAAATTTAATAAATTATCCAGATACTTTCTAGACCAAATTACAAAAAATCAGCACATATCACCCAATTCACAAATAAATAAATAAATAAATAAATAAATAAATAACAGACCTCTTCGGATTCGGGCTCCTTCTTCTCCGATACTACGAGACGATTTTGCTCATCTTCTGATATATCTTTAGAGTACAAAACGAAAACGAATATTGAGAAAACAAAGAGGAGGAAAATATAGAGAGTGATTGAGAAATGAGATGTTCTTCTTGTTGTCCTGTGGCCTCTGTTCACCATTTTTTTCTATAAATATAATTCGAAAGAATTCTGCTGCTATATTTCTACGCTGATTAATGGCTACAAATTTTAGGACTCTGTTGCTTAAACTTTAAAGTAGCAAATTGTGGGGAATTTATTGGTTTGGGTTGGAATTCAGATTCAGTGTTAACAGTTTGAAGACGAGATCAGAGGATGTTTAAGTTTGAGAAAATTGCACTTTTGGACCCCCTGCTTTATAGATAATTCTTAGATTGCCCGGATTTCTTACACCTGGTCCATCTCAGCTCCTTTTCTTTTTTTAATCAAGGCAATGTAACATGAAATATATATTGCATGTTTTACAAATTAATATATTGATTTAAATGTATGTGAGAAAAAAATCAAAATAATTATTTAAAAAATGTTCAGCCAGTATAAATATTAGAAACAAAAATAAAGATCATTGACTGTCAAATTGGAGAACGGAATAGAATATATTGTAAGTTGTAACTTGTAACCAGTGTTTTAAAATACAGGAAGCCAGAATATGACGTTTACCCTATCATGAAACAAAATACTATCTTTGAAAAAATAGAATAATAAAGAAATAGATGAGAACTGATAAATTACAAAATAACATTTAAAATTTTATGAATCCAGAAACAGAAAATGTTTCATCTACTGGGATGTAGTCTCATAAAACCTTTTGTTAGTGATTCTCGAGGACCCCAGCCAGAGGTAGTTAGTGATTTAGTTTGTTCCATTGATTGATTAAAATTGATGGTTAATACTATTTTTTTCCTCCAACTTTTTCTTTTCGTTATCATTTTAGGTTGTTAATGAGTATATAGTGACATTTGGCCTCCTAATAACCATATATTAAGTTTCTAATATAAATAGATTTACTGATTAATTGGAACAACATTTGTTAAAGTCACGACTCGTTCATCATGCATTGTCACCCATTCGATTTTCTTCTCTCATTTTGGTTCTCTCGTGCTTTTTTTTTTGTTGTTGAAATTCAAACATGTGACAGTATGATTCGAATTATGACCTCTTAATCATTAAATTATTCTATTGAGAACATGGAGAAATTTGCATAGATAGTCCTTTACGGGAGTTATGAGTTTGTGTCATATTAGAGGTAGTGATTATTTTCGACGCCATAGGAGGAGGAATTAAGGGGAAGCAAAAGTAGGATGATATTGTTGTGATTAAAAGATTGGTGAATAGGAAATGAAAGGATGAAAATGAAGGGAAAGTGAGCTCCCTTTTGCTTTGAAAAGAGAAGTGTCCCTCATTGGTGGTGAAAAAAAAAGAAGTGAATGTGCTTATTGAAAAAGCACTTCCCTTGGTGTTACATGGGTTGGAAAGAAAGTAAGTCTCAGGTCGTCGTTGTTGCTCGTCTTCGGTTAACGATTGATTTATTAATCTTTTTGGACAAAATTTCTTTCAATTATTTAATTAATTAACGAAAAGTCAACCTGGAATAACTCAGGACCCGCGACCCGACCCGATCCGTTTCTTTCACGGGGGGTTTAAATGGGAATCGTTCCCACCTGTTCCAACAGCTATAGCTGTTTCTGAAAGGTTGCAAACTTTTCAGAAACAGTGCCAGAAAATGGCTATAAATATGCCTTGGTCCCAGAATATTTCCTTACGAAAATTTTCTGAACTTCTTCTGCACAATTAAATTCCAGTGTGGTTTACAGCCTTCAAGTGGTTCGCTATTTCTCTGGCGTTTTTGGTACCGATACTCTGGTGAGTTAAATCATTCTATCCTGGGAGAATAATATTCCAACACATCGGGTACTTGAGGGGAATAATTTCCTTAAGGACACACTGTGCATTTAGTGGGCTCGATTTTATTCCGAAATATATTTACTGATTATGGTTTCTGATAATCTCTAGTTTCTGCTATTTTCTGTTTTTCTTCTTTATGTTTTATGTTACAGAAATTTACTGTTTCATAATATTATATTATAGTATTAAAGATTACTAACAAATGTTTGTTCATATAGAATAGGATGATCACATAATCTCTTTCGCCTGGTCAGGTCGCCTGGTCAGGTCACCGGAAGTGAAGTAAACTTGGCTCGTGATCCTAATGTAGCATTGTGCACTTAAAAGTTGAAACCCCTCTATTAAAAGGTACGCTTTCTCTACACGGTGGATCCTTAGCTTTTTGTTGCTACTCGGTCAACTACTCAAATAATTTAGAATTCGTTTTTGTTAGGACGGGTTGAAAGTTAAATGTACCAAGCAATAAGTTGAAAATCAAGTTATAGTTAAACATTACATATGAAAATTTGCTTCAACGTGAAAAGTCAAAAGGACAATATTTCAGCATATTACATATTACATAATACGAATGTGTTTTCTATACGTGGATTTAGATAGTTTTCTCGACCTTTGGATAAGATCAAGTATACGAGTATTTAGTATTTATAGGGACAAGGCACATAGCATCTGGCAATAAAAAGTCTTGGCCAAACCAATGTCAACTTGTAAACCTTAATACTAATCTTCCTTTTTGAAAATTCTTCAATAACTCCAAAATATACAGACATGGCCATCTTACCAACTCCTTTGAAGGACTTCTTAAACCAGTCCTTGAAACTGTATTTCCTTCTGGTAAAATGGTAGCTACTCAGAAATGCCCTTCTAGCCTGCCAATATTCATAATCTCCAATATTATAGTAGACTCCATTGATGGATCTAAAGCTTTCACTCTTTAAAACATCAGAAGGGAAGATTGGACAGACTTTTGTACTATGGATTGCACTGCAACTGTTCATCCAAGCCATAGTGGAGTATTCTGTGTGTGTGTGTGTTAATCTGTTTGTATTTTGTAGTTTATTTATATGGGTAAAGCTTACAACATCATGTGAAAGTTTCTTGAGTAGTTGAACAAAGCTAGCTAGTTGTTGTATACTAGGTTTGGTAGCTTTTGTTGCACCCATCAATTGTCCACCAATAACATGGAGTTTAGACTAATAAATACTAACCACTTACTAAGTTGAACTTAGTGTCAAAGCTCATTTTCTTAAGGTAAAGGTGTACATCATTCTATATATTAGGTTATTTACCTGATGATTTGTTGACCATATATAGGAATTTATGCGCACACGTAAAAATAAAAAGATTAACTAATGCGCATGCAAATTATGATTCCATTATTACGCAAGATAACATGTTATAAATGAAACTATATAGATCAACTTAATAAACAAATTAGTTTAAGTAAGAAGTGTTGTAAGAGACAAAATTAATGGAGAGGCAAAACGTTCGAGTTGAGTGATTTTGGTTCACAGACCATTTAGCAAAATCTTAGCTCTTTCCATTCTTGTTATTTCCTATATATTCATGACCCAGGCTCCAGATTGGTTCATTGTGAAATTGATAAACTACATAATAACTTAAAGAAAACGATCATTCCATTTAATGAGTCCCAAATTTCCAAGAACTGATATCATATTCCAGTGCCAATGGTAGGACGCAAATGTGCCCTTAAACATATGTTGCATATCACCAACAAAACAAAGGCCACATTGAGAAAGAAACTGAACAGAGCCATTTCAATTATCCAGCTCACATCAAATGCAACTGATTTCAACTCTTTATTTCAAAGTTCAAAACGACATACAGTTACTTCCACGCCTTTTGATTGGTAAAACCATGTTTCCACAATCAACGTCAGTGATGACCACCACCACCATCGCCACCTTCTTTTTTCTTTTGTGAAGCAGCTCTTAACTGGCGCTGCTCCTCTTTGTAAATTCGGTTCCTACGTTGATACTGCAGTAAAGGAAACAACCCTGTAACTAAGAAGTATAGTGAAAAGTACCAGAATTTGTTACAAATATACATAATTCATCATTTTCTAAGTGTTTTTGAGCTAGAAAATTCCGGCTTTTGCCACATCAAAAATAAAAATAAGGATTAATACAATTCTTTATTACTTTAAAAAAAGGATTTAAAAAGGAGCCAGTAATTTACAGTTACAAGCAAGAGGAAAGCGAAGAGAGATGAATATATATCCTTTTATTTTAATAAGTGGGAGATAACCATATCACTTCTTCTCGTTATTCCTGTGTGACTAGAGCAGGCTGGGCCGTAACTGAGTTCAGAGAAAACTACACTGTTTAAAACATTGACAGCCGCCAGCAGTAAAGAGTTCTCAGAGTCTCTGTCTGAAAATTAACTAGCGTAGGGTACTGACACACCACTTATGCTGTTTGATCAAGAACCTTACTAGCTCATGCACCTCCCAAGGTTTCAATTTCTCCTGATCTTGATTCGCTACATATAGAAAAGAATCTAAGCTCTGTACTTTGCTTTATTGTTTGATCTACCATAAAATACAGCTTAACATAAAAGTAAAAAGGAATAGAATTACTTCCATTTAGGAAAACTTAGGGATTTCCTGAATCTACAACTGGAAGCAGAAAGATTAAACTTTAAAGGGCTGACTTGGGGCTTATTTTTTTGTTAAATCAGAAGGAAAAATCAATCAAATTAAATAAATTCTAATAGCATGCACGGTTAACACTGAAGAACATTATGAGAGTTGAGAAGAAGCAATGTCCTGGACAACACATTAACTTTTAGCATACACAGGACAGTAGACTAGTTTTTTTTTAATAAGGCACAGGACAGTAGACTAGTATACTAGTAGTCTGGAAATCTAAGTAGAATTAAGAGCTGCAAAGGATCCAAAGAAACTGAAAGAAGGTTGACCTACAACACACGAAGAGTGAAGCTAAACTAACATATTGGAGTTTGACATGCGCCAGTAGATTAGTAGAGGACTAGGGAGCACAGACACGATACCTAATTTAACATATTGGAGTCAGACACTAGAACTCTAGAAGTCACCAACACACCTCGAAAAATGACTGACACATTTGTTTCTTTTTTATATTTTATGCTTTCAACATGCAAGTGCTATTCTTGGACACCAACTGGACACTTTGCCTTCCAAATTCAACCTAATTGAAAGGAACATAGACAGATAGCAATGCATAAAATTTTCCCCAAAAATAATTTTCAAAATGCCACGATATGTAAGTCCATATATGTGGAGGGTTTGCTACTTGCATAATCTGATTCAGAATGCAAGTGCATTAGTACCAGAAACATAAGTCAAAAGAAGAGGACTCTGCAAAACTCATGTCTCCGAATGCCAAAGACAAGAGCAGAGGAGGAAGGTACAAACAGGGAAAAAGATGTCACTTTCAGTTGAGCAGAGTCATGACCGTTGAGATTATTAAATAATTTTATCACATTTCCTTATCCAGAAAATAATTAAATAAGTCCATCACACACTTTTCCCTTTTTTTGTTCTTTTGGGGGATGGGGGTTTCATGTTAGATGCAAAAGTTTTTCCACATACGATTGCTTAAGGCTCAGGGATTAACAAATATTGACCTTGAGCACAGATATTATAATCTATTTGGCACCATTAAAAGAATAAGGTACCTTCCCCATCCAACTAGTGCAATTGAGTCTAAGAAAGCATAGTTTCCTTGATGAAGATAATCTCTTGCAGTAGCTAAACTTGGAAAAGTGCTTCCACCACTTTATTCACCTATCAACATATTAGATACTTAAGCTTGTCTTAATACAATTAGAATTAGTAGATAAGCTGCAGAGTCTGAAATATGTACTCCCAGCATGGAAAATGGAAGGAGGGTTTGCTGCTTTATCGGACATCTATAAACAGTTGAAGCTTCTTTCCTATTAATTCCACCAATTCCTAATCTTTCTCAATCAATTAAGGAGGCTTATACATCTCCGCAGGATCATAAAACACCTAGCCTCAAACGCCCAACTTATGAAAAAAATATGGGGTGTAGCTTGAGGCACTCTCAAGAGACAAAACAACAATGATTCTAAGGAGAATAGACAAAAATGCAGAGAGCGACCAGGATATGAGTTAATGAAAGAGCCATAATGAGAAAAGAGGAGACAGTAGCTGAATAAATCAAGAATAAGCTCTTTCTGGGACTCAAACAATTAGCTTGTGTCATTGTGTATAATCTTTTCTACAGATAAAGGACAGAAGGTGATGCAAACAAATGCTTTACTACAGATGTTCCAGTTTAGTCCTTGTAAATCAGCTACCCCCAATTAGACCATTTCCAACTCATAGAACTAGAAGTGCCTTTGCATTCATGCCTTCTCTAACAAATCAGTCAAGAGAGCCTAAATAAGACTAATCAAAGAGATGCCATGTATAAATAGACAAAAAAGGGAAATCTGCAACTCTTTTACAAAGAATGAGAGACACACCAGTAGTCTAAAGAACTCTTGTCAAAGCCATTAAAGTAGATCAATCAATCATACAACTAAACCTCAATTACAAACTAGATGGACCGACAATACAAATCCTTCATATATGCTCTATCCGTGCCAATTTCATTTCAATACTAGCGAGTAATTCGGCTTTAGGCAAATCGGAGGTTATTTACATCTCGCACTTATCTCTGTCCGAACCTAATGTAGATGTTACACCAATCAACTAACTTTAATCCCACTTAGTTCATATCACTTGTATGGATCCTTTACTTCCATTCTATTCTATTTTTAGCTAAATTTGTATAGGTTTGGTTCTACGAATTTGCAGATCTTTTAAGATAATTTTCCACCATGTGATTTTAGGCCTATCGCATCTCATTTTAACACCCTTGTGGTGTAATTGAACTAATGTATTTGAAGATCTACGGTATGCATGGAAAAACCATCCCAGCAATTTTTTTCTCATTTTATGTCTTTGTGTGCTACTTGAACTATCTTTAGTGTGTCGTTTTCTAATCCAGTTTTGTATGATCGCATATCCATCTTAACATCTACATTTCTATGTTACTTAAATTGTTAATTGTTGAGACTTAGAGTAGCAACATCACTACCATATATGATACAATATTGTCGGTCTCACAACCATTCTATAAAAGCTAATATCTTCCTATAACATAGCAATCATGTAGCACCTCCTCCACTACAACCATCCTATTTTAATTATGTGTTACGTCTTCATCGATCATGTCATTTTCATGTAAGACTGGACTCAAATATCTGAATTTTTTCATTTAGGAACCACAGTCTTGTCCAACCCCACTTTACTTTTGTTCTTATGGGAGCTATACTTATAATTTTGCTAGCATCTATTATGTTTTACTTCTACAAATCTTGCTTTTCATAGTACTTTTCCATTGTTCTTGCTATTAATTAACACTTTCACTTGCTTTGTCATTAACAAAAAGTCATCTGCCAGTAGCATGCATTATGGAACTTCATCTTGTATACTATTAGCTAACTCATTCATAACTAGAGTAAACAAGTAAGATCTCAAGATCGATCTCTAGTGTAAAACACGGTTATGGAGAACTCCTTTGTATCTCCTCCTACAGTTCTCACACTTGGGACTGCTCCCTCATACATATCCTTTATGCATTCATTTATTAGATATCCCAAGCACCCCAATTCAGCTTAAAAGCACATGCCATCTAATGTTGTTGGAGGAAATGACAAAATTCATACTTCGATACGATACAAAGCTGAGAATCTTTTATCGGATATCAAATTCTACAAAATATTTATTCACCAATTCAGCTTATAACATATCAAGTTTCTAAAACCCTATCTTTCCTCATTTTGTCTATGAGTACCACTTAAACTATCTTTCTAATGTGTCGTTTCTAATGTTGACCAACTTTGTAACAGCACATCTATTTACCATATGCGGAAAAAGCGTCTTGCAAAAATGCAAGGTAAGATTGCGTACATAAGACCTAATGTGGTCCAGTGCAGCGGGGGCTTAGTACATTAGGCTGCAATTTTATATCTATCTTACCATATATGATGTAATATTTTTGGTCCCACAATCATTCTATAGAAGTATCCCTTGACCTTGTTAGGTGTCCTTTATCGTATAGCAATCATGCAGCATCTCCTCCACTTTAACCATCCTATTTTCACTATATGTCCTACATCTTCATCTATCATGTCATTCTTATGTAAGATTACACACAAGCATCTGATTGTTTGCACTTAGGAATCACAATCTCGTCTAATCCCACTATACTTTTGTTCTTCTTATGGAGGTTGAACTTTCAGTGTTGCCTGCATATATTCTTAAATTATATATTACTTTTACAAACGTAATTTCCAGACTGCATCTCCATCGTTCTCGCTATTAATTAACTTTGTCGTTTGCTTCATCAATTAATGAAATGTCATATGAAAATAGATGGAACCTCGTCTTGTATACTATTGGCTAACTCACCCACCATGACTAGAGCAAACAAGTAAGATGTCAAGACAGAATTCTGGCGGAAACACACGGTTATGCATGACTCCTGTATCTCATCCTGCAGTTCTCACACTGGTAACCACTCCTTCATACATATCCTATACGGCATTTATTACTGTATTTGATATCTCAAGCACGTTGTCGGAGGAAATGACAAAATCCATACTTTGATGAGATTCAAACTCTATCGGATATTTAGGCACCAATTCAGCTTATAAAATTTCAAAATTCTAAAACCCTAACTATCCTAAAAACAGCACAGGAAGAATTAACCACGGTACAAGGAACCACCGACTAATTCAAATCTTCAGGACTAGGGAGATTTAAGCAAAGGTGAAAGTACCTAAAAGATCGGAATCGAATCAAAAAATTAAAAATGGGAACAAATGGAAATGTACCTCTTTAGAATGATGAAGGCACTCGAAGTAGTCTTCTCTAAGAAGGGAACAATCTTTGGGTTCCCTGCATCGAGACATACACTCACTGAAGTCCATCCAGAAATCATAGCATCGGCCTTTGTTCCCTGTTATTCCCCATCCTGACGCCATTAGAGCAAACGCTTGTTCCTCCGAACTTTGAAGGTTCTGCTATGGTAATTGCGAATTTGCGATCAGAATCGGATGTTCTTAAGGGCTAATGTTGGGAGTAGTTGATGTACGGAGCGGATCTACATTTGGGCCAAGACCCGGCATCTTCTACAAATTGAGGCCCAAACTGTTGCCCATCTCAGGCATTTTCTTTTGAAAATTACAAATTACAATCTAAAGAATCTTTTTCTTACAAGATTTGATGGTTATTACTTACTGTATTGTATCGTATTATTACTTTAAATATAATATTTATTTTGATTATTACTTAAATTTTATTGTATCGTATCTTTAAATTTGCGGTTACGTAACGATTAAAAGTGTTACTTTATGGAACGACCGATTTGGTGTGTTCGCGTTGTTATATTTTTTTTTATCTTGCCCTTCTTTCTTATTAAATAATTCTATTTTATCCTTTACCCTACCTTTTTATATAATAATTCTATCTCGTATCTTACTTTTTAAAAAAAATATATTACAAGCTTATTTTTCATATTGTTGGTGGATGACGTCATGAGAAACGACGGCAACCATAATATATCCAAACACTATATACATCAAAACGTTACAATACAATACAATACTATGCGATACATTATAAAATCCAAATAAAAAAAAAAATTCTTAAACAGTATACGTTAAGTCAAATTATGTTACATAAATAAAAACAAATAGCGTACTTTATTTTGTAACTTCTATTTACATTATTGACACCTCGCTTCACCAGTTTTTGAGCAAATTTTTTTATTAAATGAGATATTGCATAATAATCAATTTCTTTTTCTTTGTTCCTTTTCAACTCATATCATTTTTAGTTTCTCTCTAATTCCTACCAATAATATATTCTCATTTCGATACATAAAAATCATCCAAACAATCTGTGAGTGGAGTTAGGTAAGGGTTAACACTAGGGTTGTTTAAAATCAAAGCGAAACCATTAACTGAATTGTACCGATAGCTTATTGGTTTATTGGTATTGGGTTATTGGGGGTAATGAATGGGAAACGAATTGAGATTTTATAATTAACGGCTTAACGGTTTGGGAGCGGATTACTCAGTTTTCTTATCGGGTAAACCGTTAACCCGTTAAGAAGTTTTATATTTACACTTTTACCCCTATGTATATAAAGTACCATTGTTTATCCGTCTCGTTCTCATTGTTATTTGTATATTACTATTCTTTTTCCAACTTCTTGATTCAATTACATGTGGCTGCCTAGTTTTATATGAATATTGATTTTTTCCACATGTTGTACCTTTATCTATTTGTATATTACAGAATAGAATTACATCTTCTAGCTAAGTTAAGCGTCAGAGCTTTGAGGGCGAAGGCTGAAGCTTTTGCCTTTTGATTGATTATAAACGAATGTCCTTTTGAAAGTTTGACTTATTACTAAACGAATGTGTTTTACTGGTTTTACAAATTTGGTTAATATATGTAATGACAGTATGTATAGTCTTGGTATTGATTGAATGATTGTTCAAAAAAAAAAGTATTTGGTTTGGTCGATAAGCCTCCCGATAATTGTTAATCCGATACCAATCTGCCCGTTGTCTTATTAAATGGCTAGCGGATTACTACATTTATAATCCGATAACCGTTAAACCGAACCGTTTAGTGTAATTATCCGTGCGATCCACCCGATAAGCACCCCTAGTTATCACCGAGACGTACAGTACTTTAGTCCAATAGTATTGTCGGAGTCTCTCATAAAATAAGTTTGAGTTTAATTGTCTCTATCATTTGTCCTCTTTTCTTTTCCTGATCCTTCAATTGAAAAAAAATATTGTTTGAACAATCTAAAAATTTTATTCAAAAAATTGATCTATTAGTGACGCTTGACAGAAATTTCAACAATAATTGCTTGTTGACAAAAAAAAATAATATTGCAATTGAGTTCAGATCCAATTTGGTAGTGGTGAATAAAATAATAGTACAATATTTTTTGACAAATGGTCTTAATTGGTAATAATGTAATATAGTGTAGCACTTTTATAAATTCACCATGTTGTGGATATCCATTCAATGAGTGATTTACACGTGCATGACGCTTTGCGCGTGTACCTGTGTCCATAAGTAAGAGTTTTTAAAAAAAAATACATATAAAACTTATTAAAAATTATGTCTTGATTATAAAATAAAAGTTATAAAAACATATTGTTTCTAAAATGACGAATAGTAGAAAAATATTTTTCCTCTAAGGTCCTCATAGCCTTAACTCCAATTATTTGCTTATTTATTATCTGAAGAAGTATTTTATTTATTCCAAGCGAACGCATGAAATTAAAATTAAAAATTATACCAATCATTCAGCTTTGCAGTGTTATTGTTCAATTTGTATTTAAAAATTCTATTAGTATTAGTTAACTTCAAATGCTAAATAAGCTTTCTCCACAAGTTTGGACTTTGAAGCTCAGTTTTGTAACCATGTCTAATAGTAGTACACTCTATCATTCCATATACATAAAAAAAAAAATAGTATGATAGGTATTTATGAAAATCTATATCAAAACATACAATGATTTTTTTTTTTTGCAAAACAATTCTCTATTTACTTTTCAAGTATGGGTCTGGCAAAAAAGTATTATGAACATATTACATATTCAAACATGTAATAAAAAGCTTAACAATATGAATGAGAAAATAAAATTCAGGAAAAAAACATGCCTTTTAATCCAATTTTAATTGGCATAACGTCTCAATCACATGCTCCACATGAAATTTCATTCACATGTATAAGAATATTGAAGAATCAATCAATAATTTTATAGATTTGTTAAATATATATTGTTTGAACAAGGTAAAAAGTCTAATAACTTTACAAGACATCAAACATATTGA
Organism: Nicotiana tabacum; assembly: GCF_000715075.1. Lineage (NCBI taxonomy): Eukaryota > Viridiplantae > Streptophyta > Magnoliopsida > Solanales > Solanaceae > Nicotiana > Nicotiana tabacum. The sequence goes on from NC_134092.1 coordinate 115,026,382, forward strand.
TGACGAAAAGGTAGAAAAAGAACAGTAATATTTATGAAACATTAGAAATCTCGAAGAGTTATTTTTCTTTTAAGACTCATGTTGATACGAAAATAAAAAATGGATAAAATATTCCTAACAATTTCTAACTACTCCGAGTAAAAGAAAAGAAATTTAGCTCTTAAAAATTTATGGCCGTAAAAATACGTATTTTTCATTCACTCCTTAACTTAAAAGAAGTTGAAAGTGGTCAAATATTTGACTAATATTTAGAATTTTATGTTTTAATTTATAAATATATACTCATCATGGAATATTGATGCCTATTAAATTTACCATATCAATTTAAAAGTTAGTTTCAACTTTTTTGTTATATTTCCTTTACAAATATATTATATTACATAGTTTAAATAAGTAAGGATTTAATACACAAAATATAGTTGATTTCGAAGTCCCAAATATTAGAAAAATACTTAAACAAGTATTCCTAAATATTAGGGAAATAATTAAATAATTATTTTATCCATTATAAAATTTACTTTTAAAGGATAAAAAAGACGAACGATATTTCGCTAAGGGTTTTCGTGCTTTTAATATAATATAGATAATATTGTATCACAATCGCTTTTTCATCTTATAAAAGGTGCTCTACCTTTTTTTTATGACATACACTTGAAGAAATAATAAGGTTTCATCTCTTTCTCTCATATTTTTCTCATCTTTATTTTATTGTTTTTTTAATTATTCTATAACAAGTATATTATTGTATAAGATTTTAAAAATAAGATGTATGATGGCTTTTGGACTACTTATTTAAGGTTTGTATAGAATATTAAGATTTTACTAGTATCATAGCCAAATAAATATTGACTAATATTTTATCCTTTCTTTTTTCTTTGTGATACCGGAATTGCTTTCCTTGTTTGCTTGTCTAACTAGATGATTAGGAACTAAGAGATTGCTTTGGGCGGGGGGGGGGGGGGGGGGTTGAAATAGTCCCGCACCAATTTTGAGGGCGGAAAAATAGTCCACCTAGAACTAAGATAATTATGAGTTAATTACGTGGGTACCAAATAAACATATATCTATTGGTATATGTTATCAAAGGCATGACCCCATTTTCTATAAATTTCCTCTTTCGTTCGACCCAATTTCGAGATTCTAGAGAGTTTTTCATTAACCATAATATTTTTATTTGTTTTTAATATATTTTAAATTATTAATTATTGTGACTTATAAACTTATAGGAAAACTTCAACCAAATTTTTAATTTTTTGTCAAACAAGATAATACAATTCCTATTGCAAAAATAAAAGCATATACTATAAATTAAACCCAGCTCATGCACGAATTTATACAGTGTCAATAGAAGTTTCCAAGAATCCATAATTGTTATATTATGTAAATATAAAAACTAAAAACCCTGAGTCCTGAGAACAACATCTATAAAAATCCAAAAACGATAATAATTATAGAAGTTTTCGAAAATTAATTACAACATCGAAAAAGTAAAATATAAACACAACCTAAAGAGAGCATTAATTAGAGCATCGAGCATTAACCTCGATGCTCTTGCTCAAATCCCTTGTATTCCTCCACCACCAGCTCAAATAGCTCATCATAACCACCTGAAATTCCCCATCCAGCACTACCTGAAAATTCCCTTTCTACCACCACTAGCAGTTTCGTTAATATGTGTCAAAATATATAAAAGTAAACATACCAGGTAAGTCAATACATAGTATATATATACATATAATATTTTTTTACCTACCTATACTATATTTTTCCCACGAAAGGATGTCATTCCTTCCTATAAGGTGGCTTTGCCACTGTAATGACCCAACCGGTCATTTTAACTTTTAGAAACACGTTCCTTAAAATAAAACTCCCCGAACATGCTTTTATTAATTTATGACTCGCGGGGATGGTTGGTTCGAGATTTGGAAGTGTGTGAGTTGAAATCAGAACACTTGGTTCCTTAAGTTAGCTTTAAATGGACAAGTTTGACTTCGGTCAACATTTTGAGAAAACGACCCCGGAATCAAAATTTGACGGTTCCAATAGGTTCACATGATGATTTTGGACTTGGGTGTATGTTCGGATCGAGTTTTGGGGGACCCGGGAGCGTTTCAGCGCCTAATAGTGAAAGTTGGTTCTTGAAGGTTTTTTGTAACACCCCAAAAAATTTCGAAATACTTAAGTGGTAAGCCCGGTAAATTTTGCAAAGAAAATAATATTTTATGGTGTCGGACTAGGCTTACATGCGGCTCAAACTTTTTGGGTTGAACAATACACCGAAAAGTAAAGAAAATTTTTTGGCGAAAAAGTGCATTTCTGCGGTCCATTATGCGACCGCAAAATCACTCTGCGGACCGCATAATGGCCGCAGAGTGAGGCAGTTAATTGGGCCAATTGGAAGCAATTATGCGGTCGACTATGCGACTGCATAACTGTTATGCGGATCGCATAGTGACAGCATACACGGTTATGCGATCACATACCTTGTTCCAGAGCTCCATTTTTGAGTTTTTAAAACCCGACCCTATTTCGTTAAATACACTCTTTGGGTCATTTTTGAGCTATTATCTAACATTTTAGAGTGAGAGAGGGTGCCCTAGAGTAAGAAGGTGTTCTTCAATATTTGTCCTTCAATTCTTGCCCAAGTTTTGGAAGATTAAGAAGGGAAAACTCACTAGGTCTTCATCCTAGAGGTAAGATTCTATACCCTAACCCTCACTTTCGAATTTTGTGTAGAATTGGATAATTAGCAAGATAATTTCTGAGCAGTAGGGTTGTTTATTTACATGCATGTAATATCAAGGGGTGTAGGAAGATTGTTGAACTAGGCATAGTAAATATTGGGTTGTGGGATGATGGAATTCTCCATAAAAAGGGTCTTGAAACCTTAATGCACACCTAGTATTTGATAAAATGCTCAAATGAGCTAGAACCATAATCATCTTCCTAATTTTAGTTCAATTTGTTATATTTCTAAAATAGATTGAAGTTGCTAAGAATTCCGGAACATTTAGAGTGTAAGGAAGCTCAAGTGAGATATGTTGGCTAAACTCTTCTTTAAGAATTAGAATTCCCAATATCCTTGTAAGTTCCGAGATGTTGATTATAAATGGAGTATTCCGATAAGTTTTGTGGTGAAGATATATGTTCGATTCGTGTTTCAAATGCTTTTATCATATTGCATTATAAATTGAGGATGTGTCCCAAACTATGGATTATGTATCCACATGTTATAATTTCTAGTCGTGGTTTATGTGAAAGTTATTATGCCAAGTTGTGTAGAGATTGTGATTGTGATACACCTCCACCCGCATACATTGGGGTGAGGCGGCATGATCGCTTTGTGTAGGGATTATGGTATAGATATTGTGATTGTAATACACCTCCACCTACATACATTGGGGTGAGGCGGCATGGCCGCTTTGTGTGGGGATTATGGTATAGAGATTGTGATTGTGATACATCTCCACCCGCATATATATATTGGGGTGAGGCGGCATGACCGCTTTGTGTAGGGATTATGATATTGTGGGACTGCACCTCCATCCGCTTACATTGGGATGAGACGGTACGACCGCTTTGTGTATGATTTTGGTATTGTTGTGGCACCACCACCCGCATACATTGGGGTGAGGCGGTATAGCCACTTTGTGTTGGTATTGGTATCGTTGATGCATTTTCACCTGCATATATTGAGGTGGGGCTGCATAACCGCTTTGTGTAGGTTTTTGGTATTGTAGTTATACATCCACCCGCGTACGTTGAGGTGAGGCGGCAAGGCCACTTGATTTGAGTTGTGGTATTGTACTTACACCTCCACCTGCATACATCGGGTGAGGCGGTGGGGTCGCTTTGTGTGAAGATGGTTATAGAAGATCTCATCTTAAATCCTATAAATGTTGTTGATAGCTTTTAATAAGCTTGCTATGGTTGAGACAGTTATCTATATTATTCTATTGCCGCATTGGTTCATCATAGTTATCTTGTATTTCTAAATTCTTAAATTGGTGTTTAGTTTTCATACTAGTACTATTCGACGGTACTAACGTCCATTTTTGCCGGGGGCGCTGCATCTTTAAATGGATGCAGGTGGTTCCACAACAGAAGACATTGATCAGTGATAGTAATACACCTTCTTCCCAGCTGACTTGGTGAGCCCCACTTCATCTCAGGGTCATGTATCTTTTGTTCTTAATGTATTATAGTTGAGATATAGCCGGGGCCTTGTTGCCAGCATTATCATTGTACCCTTCTTTATCTATAGAGGCTCTCTAGACATAGTGCAGGTTGTGTATTGGTACTGGAAAAGACAAACTATGCTATGTTGTGGTTGTATTACTTGCCCCTTTGAGACTTTAAAAATGGTGAAACTTATGATAAGAAATTGGTAATGGCAGACACGACCACTTTATTATTTAATTAAGGAAAACATATATTATCTTTATTCATGAATGAGTTTGGGTAGAAGAAATCTAACAGGCTTGCTCGGTCGGGTTCACTTGGTTGAGCGCCGGTCGCGCGCCACGGTTTTGGGGCGTGACATTTTTGAAGTTTTTTAAATTTGGTTTGGAGTAGGTTTTGGTGATACCGAGATTCGAATGGAATTATAAGACTGGGTATAGTTCCGTAAGGTCATTTAAGACTTGCACGCAAAATTTGGTGTCATTCCGAGTTGATTTGATAGGAATCGGACGAGCAGAAGTCTTTTTAGAAGTTTTTGAATTCATAAGTCAATTCATGCGTTTTGGCGTCCCATTCTTGGTTTTCGATGTTATTTCCGGATTTTGATGGCTCGAGCGAGTTAGTATGAGGTTATTAGACTTGTGTGGATAGTTGGTGTGGAGCCCCGAGGGCTCGGGTGAGTTTCGGACGTTTGGAAGGAATAAAAATACATCAGTTTTCTGGTGTTTCTTGGCAGCAGTTACAGGTCTCGCAAATGCGAGAAATTGTTCGCAAATGCGAACCTCGCATTTGCGAGAAGGGCTTCGCAATTGCGAAGAAGCCCGACCTAGGAAGTGTTCGCATTTGCAACACATTTGATGCATTTGCGATCCCAGCAGAGTTCACATTTGCGACTCTTTGGTCGCATTTGTGACCCTAGCAGCTGAAGGCCAAGCTTCGCATTTACGATAGTTGTGTCGCATTTGCGAACCTGGTGTCGCAAATGCGATATTAGAGGCTTGTGCCCAGCTCATTTAATGCGCGACTTAGGCCATTTATCTCACTTTTCTTTCATCTCTTGGGCGATTCTTGGAGCATTTGGAAGAGGATTTTCACCTAGCACTTTGAGGTAAGTAATTCCTACATAACATGAGTTACATACATAGATTATTGGTAGATTATAACATGTAAATTAGTAAAAACCATGGATTTAGGTAAAAACCTAGGTATTTGACAAAAATGAGATTTAACCACGAAATTTGTTATGAAACTTAGTAAAAATCATATATTTATGTTCCTAAGATTATGGGTAACGTTTCCATCTGAAAACTTTCCAAATTCGGGCACGTGAGCCCGGGATGAATTTTAGGAATTTTACCATTCTGGATAGAGTAATTTATTTAATAGATGAATTTCGAATTATTGAACATATATTAATTATTTTATATAACTTTTGGATAGTTTCGGATTTTTCGGCATCGAATCAAGAATTTTACGCGACGCGATAATCGGAAAGTGGACTTTGAGACGAGGTAAGTCTCTTGTCTAATCTTGTGAGGGAAAAATTACCCCATAGGGATTAAATTGAATAATTGTTGCTAATTGCGGGGGCTACGTACACACGAGGTGATGAGAGTCCGTGCGTAGCTACTATTAATGCTAAAGTCCCGGTAGTTTAGGACTCAAAGCATGAATTACTTGTGTACATTGTATTCTTTGTTTAATTAATATTAATGGATATATATATATGAATATATTGTGAATTGTTAGATAAAGATATTAAAGGATGAAAATCTCATATGCTTGATTTTCTGTTTAAATTAATTAATTGTTATAAATTAATTAATTGTTAAAAGAAATTATTCTCCTCCCGAATTTATCTTATAGTAAATATACTCTCCTTCCGGAGGTACATAAGAAAATGTCCTCCTTTCTTGTGGAGCGGTCCGAACGCCTCGGCGGGATAGATGCATCTATGGATCGTGCCGCACGTCCCTCGACAGTGTACACGACACTCCGGATCGGGCCGTACGTCCTCGGCAGAAATCGTGCTTAATAATAATAATTACACAATACTTTAATAGTTATTTCAGCTTGCGAAGCTAATTGATAAATTGGAAAATCCTTGAAATTTAATGAATTATTATTTCTGCTTGTTAAGGAATTAATTGTTATTCCTGTAAGTGAGATTAATTGATAAATTAGAAATTATTTGAATTTAAGGAATTTAATTAATATATTGAGAATTGTTGCATTTGAAGGAATTTGATTATTTCCGCTGCTTAAATAAATTATTGTAAATTTTGTAAATCATGCTGATTTAAATATCCTAGTTGTATTTCAATTATTATTATTGACCCATAGTGAGTGTCAAAGTTGGCCATCTCGTCTCTACCACTTCGAGATTAGGCTTGATACTTACTGGGTACACGTTGTTTACATACTCATACTACACTTGCTGCACTTTTTGTGCAGGACCTGAGGCAAGTACTAGTGGGGGACCTATCGTCTTACACCCACGTTATCCAGGGGCATAGTGGTGAGCTGCACTTTCTGAGCCGTTCTGCAGCTACTAGTGTCTCTCCTTGTCTTTTTCATTCTGTCTATTTTTTATTTCAGACAATATTTGAGGTTTTGTATAATCTACTAGATGCTCATACACTTGTGACACCAGGTCTTGGCACACACATTGGTAGAATTTGGTGTTTTATTATTTTCTTTGTTTTAAATTTTGTCAATATATGCTTAATTTATTAAGTTGGCTTGCATAGTTGTAGTGTTGGGCGCCATCACGACCTATAGGTGAAATTGGGTCGTGACGACATGGTATCAGAGCACTAGGTTCACGTAGGTCTCACAAGTTATGAGCAAGCCTAATAGAGTCTTGCGGATCGGTACTGAGACATCTATACTTATCTTCGAGAGGCTGTAAGGTGTTAGGGAATTACCTTTCTTCATATTCCATCGTGCAATTGATGTAGTTCTAAATATCCTTCTCTTATTCTCTCTCTCAGATGGTAAGAACGCGCTCGGATGAGGTTCCAGGCCAGGGAAGAGCTACTCCCCCAATTGCTAGAGGCCGAGGGAGGGCTCCAGCCCGTGGTAGAGGGCAAGGACGTCCCAGGACTATTCTAGTTATGCCGCCAATGGGTCCAACAGAGAACCCCATTATTGAGGATCAGGGTGAGGTGCCTGTGGCAGAGCCAGCTCCGGTGGATTTCACATCTGCACCGGGATTTCAGGATGTCATGGGTCGTATGCTGCGGTTCATAGACAATATGACTCAGGCATGTTTATTTCCGGCAGACCCAGCCACATCTCAGGAGGGCGGGAGAGCACAGACCCCTACCGCGCAGGATCATGGACATGCAACTGATGTATATCAAACCCAGGGTGCACTACCTGTGGGTGGAGCCCAGCCAGTGGCAGCAGCTACACCTGAGCCCAGGCCAGCTGTAGCCGCCGATCCTTAGAAATTATTGGACCGATGGACTAGAACTACATCCTCCTGTCTTTGGGGGTGAGCGACATGAGGATCCACATGACTTCATTGATCGTTGCAAGGACAGACTGCACAACATGAGGATATTGGAATCTCATGGGGTTGACTTCGCTACTTTTCAACTAGAGGGCAGAGCCCGTAGATGGTGGCAGTCTTATGTTCTTGGCAGGCCAGCAGATTCTCCTCCCATGACCTGGGACATGTTCACTCGTATCTTCCTGGACAGGTATATTCCACCCTCCCCAGAGGGAAGAGTTGCGGTTTCAGTTTGAGCAGCTCCAGCAGGGGCAGATGTTAGTGACTGATTATGAGGCGAAGTTTTCTGAATTATCTCGCCATGCACTTATGATACTCCCTACTGAGGCGGAGAGAGTGCGGAGGTTTGTAGCCAGTTTACATACTGGAATTCAGGACACTATGGCTCGAGAGGCTGAGATGGGTACTTCTTATGAGCTAGTTGTGGAGATAGCCCAGAGGATTGAGGGTGTGTGTCAGCTGAGCCGAGAGAAGATTATGAGAGATAAACAGTTCAGGTACTCTGGAGAGTTCAGTGGTGCTCCGTCTGGGGGCAGAGGTCAGTTCGTGAGGGGGCAGTCCAGCAGACCCCCATTTCCAGCACCACCACTTCCTCGGGGTACTCCAGTGCGACCTTATCTCAGTGCTATACCAGAGAGTTCTTACCACCCACCAGCTATTCAGGGTCTTCCCAATGGGTATTCAGGTCCCCAGGGCCAGACTCTTAGTCAGCAGCCCATCGCACCGAAGATTGTTACGAGTGCGGGGATCCCAGTCACATGCGGAGGTTTTGCCCCAGGCTTCGGGGTAGACCAGTACAATAGGGTCAGCAGCCTATGCTTACCGGACCAGTTGCTCCACCAGTAGTCCGACCACCAAGAGGTGGAGGACAGGTGGGTAGGGGCCGTCCTAGAGGTGGAGGTCAGTCAGGCGGAGGCCAGCCAGTTGGCGCTCCAGCTCGGTTCTATGCTTTTCCGGCTAGACCAGATGCAGAGGCCTCAGATGCTATGATTACAGGTATTATTTCTGTTTGCGGCAAGGATGCCTCAGTATTATTTGATCCAGGATCCACGTATTCATATGTGTCATCTCTATTTGCTCCATTCCTGGGTGTTTCTCGTGAGTCCTTGAGTACTCCTGTTTATGTGTCCACTCCTATAGGCGATTCTGTTATTGTGAACCGGATCTACCGGTCTTGTATTATTACATTATGTTGTTATGAAACTAGAGCAGATCTCTTATTGCTCGAGATGACCGATTTTAAAATTATTTTGGGTATGGACTGGTTATCTCCATATCATGCTATTCTAGATTGTCATGCCAAAACTGTTACCTTGGCTATTCCATCTTTGCCTAGGCTGGAGTGGAAAGGTTCGTCGGTTAGTTCATTTAATCGGGTTAATTCTTTTATAAAGGCTCAACACATAGTTGAGAAGGGTTGTTTGGCTTATCTAGCCTATGTTCGAGATACTACTATAGAGACTCCGGCTATTGATTCAGTGCTAGTAGTTCGGGAGTTCTCCGATGTATTTCCTTCAGATCTTCCAAGTATGCCACCTGATCGGGATATTGATTTTTATATTGACTTGGCTCTAGATACTCAGCCTATATCTATTCCACCGTATCGCGTGGCTCCTAAAGAATTGAAAGAGTTGAAAGAACAGCTTGAAGAGTTACTAGCCAACGGGTTCGTCAGACCGAGTGTATCGCCTTGGGGTGCACCGGTATTATTTGTGAAGAAGAAGGATGGCACAATGCGAATGTGTATTGATTGTCGCCAATTGAATAAAGTTATTATTAATAACAAGTACCCGTTGCCACGTATTGATGAACTATTTGACCAGTTGCAGGGTGCTAGGGTGTTCTCTAAGATCGACTTGAGGTCGGGGTATCATCAGTTGAAGATTCGAGATTCGGATGTTCCGAAAACTGCTTTCCGTACTAGATATGGTCATTATGAGTTTCTGGTAATGTCTTTCGGTTTAACTAATGCCCCGGTAGCGTTTATGGATCTGATGAACAGGGTATTCAGGCCATATATTGATTCGTTTGTCATTTTCTTCATTGATGACATTTTGATCTACTCGCGCAGCAAGGAGGAACATGAGTAGCATATGAGAGTAGTGCTTCAGACATTGCGGGAACAAAAGCTATATGCTAAGTTCTCTAAATGTGAGTTTACCTAGAGTCTGTAGCATTTTTGGGACATATTGTATCGGGCGAAGGTATTAAAGTTGATCCCAAAAAGATTGAGGCAGTTCAGAATTGGCATCGTCCCACTTCGGCGACTGAGAAAGGAGTTTTCTGGGTTTAGCAGGTTATTATCGTCGATTCATGGAAGGTTTTTCATCTATTGCAACACCTTTGACCAAATTAACCCAGAAGGGTGTTCAGTTCCGATGATTGTGGGTCAAGCTTTCAGAAGCTCAAGACAACATTGGCTACAACACCAGTGTTAGTGTTACCTTCTGGTTCGGGAATGTATACAATGTATTGCGACTCTTCACGCGTTGGCTTGGGTTGTGTATTAATGCAGGAAGGGTGAGTTATTGCATATGCTTCACGTCAGCTGAAGCCACACGAGAAGAATTATCCAGTACATGATTTGGAGTTAGCTGCGATTGTTCACGCTATAAAGATTTGGAGGCATTAGCTTTATGGGGTGTCTAATGAAGTTTACATTGATCATCGCAGTTTGCAGCATTTGTTCAAGCAGAGGGACATAAATCTGAGACAGCGCAAATGGCTTGAGTTACTAAAAGATTATGATATTACTATCCGGTATCATCCGGGCAAAGCAAATGTGGTTGCAGACGCCTTGAGTAGAAAGGCGGAGAGTATGGGTAGTTTGACTTTCATTTCAGTAGAGGAGAGGCCATTAGCTTTAGATATTCAGTCCTTGGCCAACAGACTTGTGCAGCTGGACATTTCAGAGCCCAGCCGAGTTCTTGCATGTGTTGTGGCTCAGTCTTCACTATTTGAACAGATCAAGGCTCGCCAGTATAACGACCCACACTTAATGGTTCTTCGAGAAATGGTACTACGAGGTGGTGCCAAGGAAGTTACTATTGGTGCGGATGGTGTTTTGTGACTCCAAGATCGTCTGTGTGTTCCTAATATGGATGAACTGAGGAAAAAGATCCTGGAGGAGGCACATAGTTCTTGGTACTCTATTCATCCAGGTGCTACGAAGATGTATCGTGACTTGAGGCAGCATTATTGGTGGCGACAAATGAAAAAGGACATAGTTGAGTATGTAGCTATGTGTCTAAATTGCCAGCACGTTAAATATGAGCACCAGAGGCCAGGTGGCCTACTTCAGCAGATGACCATACTAGAGTGGAAATGGGAACGAATTACTATGGACTTTGTAGTTGGGTTGCCACGGACCTTGAGGAAGTTTGATGCAGTTTGGGTTATTGTTGACAGGTTGACCAAGTCGGCACATTTTATTCCTATTCTGACTAAGTATACTTTAGAGAGGTTGGCCCAGATTTATATTCAGGATATAGTTCGGTCGCACGGTGTGCCAATTTCCATCATATCAGATATATGCCCTCAGTTTACTTCAAATTTATGGAGAGCAGTACAGAGTGAATTAGGGACCCGTGTAGATCTCAGTACAACCTTTCATCCGCAGACCGACGGGCAGTCAGAGCGGACAGTTCAGATTTTGGAGGATATGCTCAGGGCATGTGTGATTGACTTTGGAGGTCAGTCGGATCGTTTCCTGCCTTTGGCCAAGTTTGCTTATAATAACAGTTACCAATCCAGCATCGAGATGGCTCCATTTGAAGCTTTATATGGCTGTCGATGACGTTCACCTATCGGATGGTTTGAGTTAGGTGAGGCTAAGTTATATGGTACTGATTTGGTAAGGGATGCCTTGGAAAAGGTAAAGTTGATTCAGGAGCGACTTCGTACAACACAGTCCAGACAAAAGAGTTACGCGGATCAGAAAGCGCGTGATATATCATTTATGGTAGGTGAAAAAGTTCTCTTGAAGGTTTCGCCGATGAAGGGAATTATGAGATTCGGGAAGAAGGGAAAGTTGAGCCCAAGGTTTATAGGCCCATTTGAGATATTGAGACGAGTTGGGGAGGTTGCTTATGAGCTTGCATTGCCTCCTAGTCTATCGGGAGTTCATCCGATTTTCCATGTATCTATGCTCCGGAAGTATCATGCCGACCTATCACATGTGTTGGACTTCAACACAGTTCAGCTAGATAAAAGTTTGGGTTATGAAGAAGAGCCATTTGCCATTGTTGTTAAACAAGTTCGCCAGTTGAGGTCCAAGAGGATTTCTGCAGTATCGGTCCAGTGGAGGGGCCAACCAGTCGAGGAAGCGACTTGGGAGGCCGAGGAGGACATGCGGAGCAAATATCCACACTTATTTAGCACTTCAGGTATTATTCTAAACCTGTTCGAGGACGAACGTTTGTTTAAGAAGTGGAGAATGTAATGACCCAACCGCTCATTTTAACTTTTAGAAACCCGTTCCTTAAAATAAAACTCCCGAACATGCTTTTATTAATTTATGACTCGCGGGGATGGTTGGTTTGGGATTTGGAAGTGCGTGAGTTGAAATGGACAAGTTTGACTTCGGTCACCATTTTGAGAAAACTACCCCGGAATCGGGATTTGACGGTTCCAATAGGTTCGCATGATGATTTTGGACTTGGGCGTATGTTCGGATCGAGTTTTGGGGGACCAAGGAGCGTTTCAGCGCCTAATAGTGAAAGTTGGTTCTTGAAGGTTTTTGAAGTTCTTTAAATTTGGTTTGGAGTAGGTTTTGGTGATACTGAGGTTATGGAATTCTGAGATCGGGAATAGTTTCGTAAGGTCATTTAAGACTTGCACGAAAAATTTGGTGTCATTCCGAGTTGATTTGATATGAATCGGACGAGCAGAAGTCTTTTTAGAAGTTTTTGAATTCATAAGTCAATTCATGCGTTTTGCCGTCCGATTCTTGGTTTTTGATGTTATTTCCGGATTTTGATGGCTCGAGCGAGTTTTTATGAGGTTATTAAACTTGTGTGGATAGTTGGTGTGGAGCCCCGAGGGCTCGGGTGAGTTTCGTACGTTTAGAAGGAATGAAAAACATCATTTTTTTGGTTTTTCTTGGCAGCAGTTGCAGGTCTCGCAAATGCGAACCTCGCATTTGCGAGAAGGGCTTCGCAAATTGCGAAGAAGCCTGACCTAGGCAATGTTCACATTTGCGACACATTTGATGCATTTGCGATCCCAGCAGAGTTCGCATTTGCGACTCTTTGGTCGCATTTGCGACCCTAGCAGCTGAAGGCCAAGCTTTGCATTTGCGAGAGTTGTGTAGCATTTACGAACCTGGTGTCGCAAATGCGACATTAGAGGCCTGTGCCCAGCTCATTTAATGCGCGACTTAGGCCATTTATCTCACTTTGCTTTCATCTCTTGGGCGATTCTTGGAGCTTTTGGAAGAGGGTTTTCACCTAGCACTTTGAGGTAAGTAATTCCTACATAACATGAGTTAGATATATAGATTATTGGTAGATTATAACATGTAAATTAGTGAAAACCATGGATTTAGGTGAAAACTTAGGTGTTTGACAAAAATGAGATTTAACCACGAAATTTGTTATGGAACTTAGTAAAAATCATATATTTATGTTCCTATGATTATGGGTAACGTTTTCATCCAAAAATTTCTGAAATCCGGGCACGTGGGCCCGGGATGAATTTTACCATTTTGGATAAGGTAATTTATTTAATAGATGAATTTCGAATTATTGAACATATATTAATTATTTTATATAATTTTTGGATAGTTTCGGATTTTTTGGCATCGAATCAAGAATTTTACGCGACGCGATAGTCGGAAAGTGGACTTTGAGACGAGGTAAGTCTCTTGTCTAATCTTGTGAGGGGGAAATTACCCCATAGAGATTAAATTGAATAATTGTTGCTAATTGCGAGGGCTACGTACGCACGAGGTGACGAGAGTCCGTGCGTAGCTACTATTAATGCTAAAGTCCGGGTAGTTTAGGACTCAAAGCATGAATTACTTGTGTACATTGTATTCTTTGTTTAATTAATATTAATTGATATATATGAATATATTGTGAATTGTTAGATAAAGATATTAAAGGATGGAAATCTCATATGCTTGATTTTCTGTTTAAATTAATTAATTGTATATATATATATATATATATTGTGAATTGTTAGATAAAGATATTAAAGGATGAAAATCTCATATGCTTGATTTTTTGTTTAAATTAATTAATTGTTAAAAGAAATGGTTCTTCCACCCGAAGTTTTCTTTAATAAATATACTCTCTTCCCAGAGGTACATAAGAAAATGTCCTCCTTTCTTGTGGAGCGGGCCGAACGCCTCGGTAGGATAGATGCATCTATGGATCGTGCCGCACGTCCCTCGGCAGTGTACACGACACTCTGGATCGGGTCGTACGTCCTCGGTAGAAATCGTGCTTAATAATAATAATTACACGATACTTTAATAGTTATTTCAGCTTGCGAAGCTAATTGATAAATTGGAGAATCCTTGAAATTTAATGAATTATTATTTCTGCTTGTTAAGGAATTAATTGTTATTCCTGTAAATGAGATTAATTAATAAATTGGAAATTATTTGAATTTAAGAAATTTAATTAATATATTGAGAATTATTGCATTTGAAGGAATTTGATTATTTTCGCTGTTTAAATAAATTATTGTAAATTTTGTAAATCATGCTGATTTAAATATCCTAGTTGTATTTCAATTATTATTATTGATCCATAGTGAGTGTCAAAGTCGGCCATCTCGTCTCTACCACTTCGAGATTAGGCTTGATACTTACTAGGTATACGTTGTTTACGTACTCGTACTACACTTGTTATACTTTTTGTGCAGGACCTGAGGCAAGTATTAGTGGGGGGCCTATCGTCTTACACCCACGTTATCCAGGGGAATAATGGTGAGCTGTACTTTCTGAGCCGTTCTGCAGCTACTAGTGTCTCTTCTTGTCTTTTCATTCTGTCTATTTTTATTTCAGACAATATTTGAGGTTTTGTATAATCTACTAGATGCTCATACACTTGTTACACCAGGTCTTGACACACACATTGGTAGAATTTGGTGTTTTATTATTTTCTTGGTTTTAAATTTTGTCAATATATGCTTAATTTATTAAGTTGGCTTGCCTAGCTGTAGTGTTGGGCGCCATCACTACCTATAGGTGAAAATGGATCGTGACAGCCACTGACCACCAATAGAGATTTTTGTGTGTTATCCCTTCAAAGCGAGGTAATTTGCCCCCCTTAATGCCATCAATAGTCACAACCGAGACGCTCATAAGAAAAGCTTCTTTTAGTGTCCTATATGCCGTTTTGTTTTTCGCTGGTCTCTTCACCTTGAAGAGCACCAGCTGGATAGTGGCCATTGACGACTGATGAAATCCTAGATCTAGATTGAGCTGCTAAACTATGGAAATGAAGAAGCAGTTAAGCAGATACAGAGGAGAAAGTGATTCTCTTTATTTTCTGTTAAAATTGGATACACTGTACATTGATGTATATATATACTAAGTAAGCTATTAGTTAAGTTTCTATGACTCAGTGTGTCACGACCCGAAATTCCCTCCTTCGGGACCATGATGGCGTCTAACATTTCACTTGCTAGGCAAGCCAAGTTAGAATAATATTAGCCATTTCTAAATAAATTTTAAATTAATTAATAACAAAGAAACAAATGCGGAATTAAAATCTGAAATGTAGTGAATAATCCATAATAATAGCGATATCTAAATATGTCGCGACCCGAAATCTTACCTGTCGTGATGGCGCCTATCTCAATACTAGGCAAGCCGATAACATCAATAACCCCCGATTTTCTTTAAGTTTGAAAAACATAATATTTAAATACAATACAAAATCCCACAAATACTGATACGAACACTCCCCAAAACCTGGTGTCACTGAGTACATGAACATCTAATGTGATTACAAGTCTAGAAAATATGGTCTATGATAGTCTAAGACCAAATACAGTAAACAAGGAGATAGGGAATGAGAGACAAGGTCTGCGAAACACGACAACTACCTCAGAATCTCCGGAAAATTAACTGCGCGAAAGAATCAACACCCGCTATGTCCGGGAACACCTGGATCTGCACAAGAAGTGCAGGGTGTAGTATGAGTACAACCAACTCAGTAAGTAACAATAATAAATAAATAACTGAAAGTAGTGACGAGCTTCTCAGCTAAGTCTAAATACAATACTTTCCAATATAAACAAGTAGTCATGCTCTCATGTTCAACATTTAAGATTTTCACTGAAATTTCATATCAAGTTTGACCAAAACAGAAAATAATGTTTTTCCGAAATTTCTAAAATAGTGATATATGACAGCTGAAATGCAGCAAATAATGAAATCAATGCATCCTCTCAGAGTAACAGTCACTTAGTCCTCCCATTCACTCTAACCTCACAGTCATTCTTTCCTCACAGTCACTCATTCCTCATAGTCACTCATCACTTGGCACTCGCGTTCGGCACTCGCACTCAATAGGTACCTGCGCTACTAGGGATGTGTATACAGACCCCGGAGGGGCTCCTTCAGCCCAAGCGCTATATCAAGCCAATTATGGCGTTAATCAATAAAAATATGTTGCGGCGTGCAACCCGATCCATAAATATCCTCACAATTAGGCCCTCGGCCTCACTCAGTCATCAACCTCTCCAGTCTCTTGGGCTCTCATAAATCATGATAATCAGCCCAAAATTTATGATATGATGTTTTAATAAATAGCAACAGAGACTGAGATATGATATGAAATGAATAAACATGACTGAGTGTGAAATTGCAATTTGAACATATAATTCAACCACAGAAATGACCATAGTAGAGAATAACAACTTATGTCTAAACATGATTTTTAATACGAGTCTCAGCTCAATTTTCCCCATCATGTAGAGAATGTACGAATATCAACAGATAATTCAACTACACAGTTCCATGAAATTTTACCAAGTCACAATTCCTACGGTGCACGCCCATACGCCCGTCACCTAGCATGTCAAAATCAATCACATAACACATAATCCGGGGTTTCATACCCTCAGGACCAAATTTAAAACTGTTACTTACCTCAAATCGTGTAATTCTTTATTCTGCAATGTCTTTTCCTCGTGAATTGGCCTCCAAATGCCTAAAATCTAGTCACAAATAATTTGATTCAGTAAATAAAATTTATTGGAATTAATTCCATAAGAAACTTCTAATTTTCCAACAAAATCCAAAATTTTGCTCAAAAATTGGCCGTGGGGACCACGTCTCGGAACCCGACAAAAGTTGCAAAATCCGAACACCCATTCCGATACGAGTTCAACCATACCAATTTTATCAAATTTTGATAATAACTCGACCTCCAAATCTTAAATTTCCGTTTTTGGAAGATTTTGCAAAAATATTGATTTCTTCCATTTAAATCCAAAATTAATTATCAATATAACCATATAATCATGAAGTATAATCACTTTCAGATGTAGAACACTTACCCCAATCTATATGGTGAATATCGCCTAAAAAATCGCTTCAATTCGAGCTCCATAGCTCCAAATATGTTAAAAATAGCTAAAATCTCGAAATATATCTACTGCCCAGGTATTTACTCTTCGCGATCGCGAAACACAAAATATTTCAGCCCCAAAATTGCTCTTCACGATCGCGGAAAACCAATCGCGATCGCGGAAAACCAATTGCGATCGCGAAGAACAAACTCCCCAACTCTTCTAGACAGCCTCTAGTATAATGGTCATAACTTTTTATACAAAAACTTCAAATTGCAAATGGTTTAACTTTCTGGAAACTAGACACCAAGGGCTATAACTTTCATTTGTTGCTCATCTCCCAATTCCTTATAGATTGCGAGATATAAGCTTCCAAAGTCGGGTCAGTGCAGCAGGATTTTTCTCTACGCGATCGCGAAAAGGCTTCCGCGATCGCGATTCACAGTGTCCAAATAGCGAAATTGCTCTTTGCGATCGCGACCATTTGTCTGTGATCGCGATGCATACCTCTGTGGCAAAAAACCAGCAACTAAGAATGGCCTATAAATGGTCCGAAACCACCCCGTAACTCACCCGAGTCCCTCGAGACCTCAACTAAATATACCAACAAGTCCTAAAATATTATACGAACTTAGTCGAAGCCTCGAATCACATCAAACAACGCTAAAACCACGAATCGCACCTCAATTCAAGCCTAATGAACTTTGAACTTTCAAATTCTATATCTTATGCCGAAATACATCAAATCAATCCGGAATGACTTCAAATTTTGCACACAAGTAATAAATGGCATAACGAAGCTATTCCAATTTCCAGAATCGGATTCCGACCTCGATATCAAAAAGTCAACCCCCCGATCAAACTTTCCAAAATTCAACTTTCGACATTTCAAGCCTAATTCCACTACGGACCTCCAAATAATTTTTCGGACACACTTCTCAGTCCCAAATCACCATACGGAGCTATTGGAATCATCAGAATTAAATTCCGAGGTTGTTTATACATAAGTCAATATCCGGTCAACTATTTAAACTTAAGCTTCCAACATGAAAATTCATTCTTCCAAGCTAACTCTGAAATACCTTAAAACCAAAACCGACAATTCACACAAGTCATAATACCTTGTAGGAAGTTATTAAAGATTTCAAATAGTTGAAAGGAGCGTAAATGCTCAAAATGACCGGTCGGGTCGTTACAATCTCCCCCACTTAAACATACGTTCGTCCTCGAACGTGCCAAGAGTTATTCTTAACCTTTAAATCTCTATTCCACCTTACCATGCACATACCCGGGGGTGATCTCACGTCACCCTATTCTATATAGACCTGACCACACAACCTAA
Source organism: Nicotiana tabacum (assembly GCF_000715075.1). Lineage (NCBI taxonomy): Eukaryota > Viridiplantae > Streptophyta > Magnoliopsida > Solanales > Solanaceae > Nicotiana > Nicotiana tabacum. The sequence continues at coordinate 115,044,951 of NC_134092.1, forward strand.
CCTAAAATCATTAATTTAACCTTAGCCCAAAAACCTTGGAGCCAAATTTCTAACATCCAGATTTCTTTTCAAGACCCGAATCTCACATCTACACACTGTATAAGCCTGAACAAGCTGTATCTAGCCATAACCATAATCCCAGATATAATCGCATAACATATTACACAACTCGCATGCTCGTAACACCATTTCTGATCACAGTAACTACTCAAAACAAACCAAGTACTAGTATATAAAACCTCATATCAAACCAAACCTAGTTCCAAAAACCTTCGTACACTACTGATAATAAAGAAACATGCAGAAATCTCATGACCCCTTATCAGAGCAACAAGTCATGGAGCTTTCTCGCCCTAACTAGAACTATAATCACTTTCTAAGCCGACTTTTCATATTATCCTCCCGAATATACCATAATCAAACCTGATAGTACCCATTCTAGGTCCAATGACCTTATACTATTAAACACAACTATCCATAGACACACCACATCAATATAACTCAAGCCACAACTGCGCAATCCGTGTACCCAAATATGGGAGATGTCTCAAGGAAGAGAACTGTATTGCAAGTTCAACAAGCACCACTACAACCGTAATGTTACAACCAACTCCTCAAATTTCATGAAGAGGATAACTGTAGGCTCATATGCACAATTGTAGAGGAAGGAAATTGATAAATCAGATAAATTATCATAGAAATAAAATTCCCACACACGGCACGGATGACTCACGTGCCAATAATATGAATCGCCTGGCATGGTCACAGGCCTCCAGTCCCAGCATATCATACAGGAGCAATTAAACAAGTACACTTGTATATGATAATGAAATAAGATTCTCATGCTCCTAGACTGGTATAAATAACACGCCATAGTGTAAGCATGTGCAAAGTCTGCTACCACACTTCAAATCGGCAATTTAACGCAAAAATAGTAACTACCCCATTTATTCAAGGAAATTAGCCTCTTTGTAACCTCAAATGTAGCCCAGATAGTTTTCAACAAAGGTATGAACATGAGAAGCGTTATAACTTTACGCTTAACAGTCAACTCTAGGCATATCATAGCCTAAGCATTCTTTCGAGTATGAATACTTGCCCTGATGCTCACACATTGGCTCAAGCCTTACATATATGCACACTTATAGCGCGTAGCTATCACAAATAATTAGCGCAACTAGTGCCTCCACTGAGTTTAAAGAAAATACTCATCTCAAACAGGCCGCAACCTGAAACAATATACTTTTGAGAACTCTCAGTCTCCAAATTCATCAAACACATGAATCACCGTAACTGATTCCAACTCCAACACTAGAATGACTAACACATCTTCCATTCACGATCTTCCCATAAGGAATACTTTCATAATTCTTCCGTGCCACATAGCAATAATTTGAATATCAACAGTCTATTAACCAGGTGATTATTGCAATACCAATGAACATCCGTAAGTCAAAATACAATGCACCTTTTGAAATGCGCACCCTTCTCAGGGATTACCGAGCATTTATAACATTCATCGAAATATCTGAAATTGACCATGTTGTCCAATATTCGTTACCTTCTCTTCAAGACTGAACTGTCACCTTGTACATGTAAATCCTAATCCCGCACAACACACCACATCTATTATGCCATCATGTGACAAGCACAAGAATCCCATTATCAACTTTGAGTCACCAGCAAATTACATACCCGGTTAGTTCAAAACCTTCCTCTTGCTTCCTTCCAGGAGAAAATCACAATACACAACACGTTTCCCACACCAGTAGAAAATATCCAGTTCAAACCATGGTAGGAACCATCAAGAACACTTTAAAAATCTATTTTCTCCTAATCTAGCTATCAAAACTAAATTCCTCTTACTCGACCAAGCCATGCATGTCACCAAATCTAAGAATATTGCCACCAAAACATCTGTAAAGCCTCAACACATCTGATCATAACCATTAACAAACTGGTCCAGCCTACTACCCAGTCGTTCTATTTTCTCCGAATTTCTTCTGAACTAATCTCAAGTTGACACTTCTCCTTGTTAGAAATCCACGATCCTTACCCAAAGCTCACTACAATACATCCTAACATACAACTACACTGCCCTAAGGCCCATAAGACATTGTATTCTTCTTAAGCACCACAACTGAGACACCCAATATGAAGGAACTTATGTGAATTTAAAATTGTTTCTTATTCCTTTCTTATATTGAAATGTAGAATCCATAGTCATACAAAATTACCGCAAGTCCCGACACCTTCAAATGCAGATCTCAGATTTTATCCCTATTTTAGCCATAAACAAATCCGCCAAAAATTCTCAATTGTTACATATTAATCTCGAATCCATTAGAACTTTCTCAAGAGTCACCCCCTTTGTTAAAATCCATATTACACTGCCCAAATGGGCCAAAAGACACGTGCCCCATTAGCACAACAACACTCAAAGAAGTAACTCTACTTTAATACTACCTATCAAATTCATACTCCGTGCGCATTACATCATTCACAAATAACAACTCACTCATCCCACGATTTTCATATACTCAAAAAGCGCAATATAACCCGTATCCAAAAATTTCCTTACTCGAGTCATCCTCGAACTCCACCTCTGCAAGTCATCACTGATTCCCAAGTATACTTCAGACCAAAACAAAAAAATTTGACATATAACCATGAATTGAATTGTCAATAGCAGACTCCCCCACATGGCTCAAAGACATAGATTAAAATACTTGATAACTCACAATACCCATACTTTATTACTGCCTTAATACCGCAGTCAGTTGAACAAAAATTCTTCTCAAGCTCAAGACACACCAACCATAAAATACCTCAATCATCCGCTAATCTCGCATTCATTCTCTTAACACTCAAGTCAACTTTCTCAACCAGATTTAAATTCAAGTCTCAACACATACACCCTGCTGGAAAAAAAAAGAAACTCTTTATTCACATCATAAGGAACATACCTACATAAATTACTCCGCAGGAGATAACTCACATGCTTAGTCTCAAATTGGCATCTTGTTATACCCTTTCGCAGCCACAATTACTATGAAATCACTTAATCTTTCTGAGTCCAAACTCATTAACTAGAGATGAGAATTTAATTTGCCCCAAAATTTAACAACGTGAAAGATCTTTCAAAACATTCACACTCGAGATTGTACGTCACATCAAAACGAAAATAAAGCACCCAATGGCCTTCTTTACATTTCAAGGAAACACTTCTCGTCACATTCAAATCATCTTAACACATCCCGCAGTTACATCATACTTATCACAAAGGCATTCCACCACTCATCGAGCCACAAATTCCACTCGTAGGGACATTACCAGACATATGAGTCCAAATGTACAGGTTACAACTGAAGCTACCGAGCCTAAGCTGCGGTCTAAACCTGGCCTCAAGTCCTCCAGACTAGCCCATCACCAAAACACATAATACACAACTTGAACCTCGTTCATAGAATCACAAGCCGGTGATGCACAACTGATACCGAGCGCTCATATGCACATACGAAATGCGTGGAAGGAATTCAAAGAGTTATGTTTCAAGATGAATCATTTTCGTACGATAGGATACAAGAAGGGAAATTTTCCTAAGGGTTCGACAGCCTCTCGAAGATAAGTACAGACATCTCCGTACCGATCCGCAAGACTCTACTAAACCTGTTCATGACCCGTGAGACCTATGTCACTTAGGGCTCTGATACCAACTTGTCACGACCCAAAATCTGATATGTCGTGATGTCGCCTATCTCAATACTAGGCAAGCCGATAACATCAATAACCCCCGATGTCACGACCCGAAATTCCCTCCTTCGGACCGTGATAGCGCCTAACATTTCACTTGCTAGGCAAGCCAACGTTAGAATAATATTATCCATTTTTAAAACAATTTTTAAATTTGTTAATAACAAAGAACAAATGCGGAAGTAAAGTCTAAAATATAGTGAATAATCCATAAAAACAACGGTGTCTAAATACCATCCCTGAATTAGTGTCACAAGTGCACGAGCTTCTAGAATAAATACAATTAAAGGTCTGAATAAAATAAAGCTATCTGAAAATAAACACATAGCTAAAGTAAAATAGACGGGGACTTCAGAATTACGGACGCCATGCAGAATTGCGGCGTGCAACCCGATCCTCCAATATGGACTTTTAATAAGTCTGTTGCGGCGTGCAACCCGATCCTCCAATATGGACTTTTAATAAGTCTGCTGCGGCGTGCAACCCGATCCTCCAATATATTCATTATAATTAATTCTGTTGCGGCGTGCAACCCGCTCCTCCAACATATTCATTTACCAATTCTTATAGAAAAATTTTTTCCCAATAAATGCAACAATTAATATAAAATCATAAGACAACAAGCATACAATAATTATGATTTAATTATGAAACAAACTAAGGCAAATAGAAAATTATTATGAAAATTAGAGAGAAAATATGCAGTTTAATATTTAATATGCTAAATGTCAAATAACAATTAAGGCACATAATTCAAATAGCATGTAACAATTAATGCAGAAATTCAAAAATTAATATTTGACAAAGAATAGGAAAGAAATAATTATTATAATAATTAATTCATAATTTAAAATAATTTATGATTTTTCAAGTAAGCAGGCAAACAATTAATTTGACGACGTATAGACACTCGTCACCTCGCCTATACGTCGTTCACATGCAATTCACATAACAAATGATTTGAGGGTTCTATTCCCTCAAGTCAAGGTTAACCATGACACTTACCTCGCTTTGTAAATTCCAATCAATTACTCAAGCACAACTTTACCTTTTAAATTTGTCTCTGAAAGCTTCAAATCTATTCACAAACAATTCGATATATTCAATACTAATCATAGGAATTAATTCCATATGAATTTATAAATTTTTCGGATAAAAATTCAAAATTCATTAAAATATTCGACAGTGGGACCCACATCTCAAATCCCAAAAAACTTGCGAAATCCGAACGCCCGTTCCGCTACGAGTTCAACCATACAAAAATTATCCAATTCCGATGTCAAATGGATGTTCAAATCTAGATTTTTCGTTTTTGGAAGATTTTTGAAAAATCTGATTTTTCTTCCATAAATTCACGGATTCATGATATAAACGAGTATGAAATCATGAAATATAATCAATATAGGATAAGGAACACTTACCCCAATGTTTCCCGTGAAAATTGCCCAAACATTCGCCTTAACCGAGCTCAAAATGACCAAAATGAGTAAAAATGTCGAACTCTTCGATATATACACTGCCCAGGTATTTTCGCACCTGCGGTGCCTGGACTCGCACATGCGAGTTCGCATCTACGAAATGTCGCAACTGCGGAGGAAAAATGCGCACCTGCGCTGACCTCCACTTCTGCGATTATTGTGTTCGTTTCTGCGGACGTGCGGGTGCGTGCAGGTTTTCGCACCTGCGGACTTTTGCCCAGCCACGCCCGGGTGGATCTGCGATCAAAGGCTCGCTTCTGCGAGCTCGCACCTGCGGTCAAAAATCCGCAGGTGCGATTACACTATAAGGCCAAATTTTAGATTTTTGCTTAAGTTCAATTTTTGTTCCGATTTCGATTCGAGTCACACTCGAGGTGCTTGGGACCCTATCCGAATATACCAACAAGTCCCGTAACATAATACGAACTTACTCGGGGTCAAAAATCACGTCAAACAACGCTGAAATTACAATTCACACCCCGATTCGAACTTTGAGTTATAAACTTTTCCATTTGCAAATCCCGTGCCAAAACATATTAAATGAATCCGGAATGACTTCAAATTTGGCACACAAGTCCTAAATGACATAACAGAGCTATTCAGATTTTCAGAATCGGATTGCGGCTTCGATATAAAAAAGTCAACCCTATGGTCAAACTTGGAAGTCTTTAGCCTTTAAATTGCTAGTTCTGTTAAATGGTCATAACTTGAGTTAGGAACCTTCAAATTAAATTCCGGGAATACACCCAAGTCCCAAATCATGATACGGAGCCACCGGAACTGTCAAATCACTGATCCAGGTCTGTTTGCTAAATATGTTGATCAAAGTCAACTTAATTGAGTTTTAAAACTCTATTTTACATTTTAATCCATTTTTCACATGAAAAATTTCCGAAAACTTTTACGGACTGTGCACGCAAGTCGAGGAATGATATGCTTTTCTACACCTTAACACATAATTACTTATGAAATTTTAAGATGACATTTTGGATCATCACATTCTCCACCTCTAAAACAAACGTTCGTCCTCGAACGGAGTTAGAAAAAGTACCTGAGCTGGTGAATAAGTGTGGATATTTACTCCGCATGTCCGACTCGGACTCCCAGGTAGATGCCTCTACCGGCTGACCTCTCCATTGCACCCGAACTGAAGGATAACTCTTAGACCTCAACTGTCGGACCTGTCGGGCTAGAATAGCCATCGGCTCCTCCTCGTAAGTCAAATCTTTGTCCAATTGGACTGAGCTGAAATCTAACACATGGGACGGATCACCATGATATTTCCGGAGCATAGACACATGGAACACCGGATGAACCGCTGATAAACTAGGTGGTAATGCAAGCCTGTAGGCTACTTCACCCACCCTTTCAAGAATTTCAAAGGGTCCGATATACCTAGGGCTCAACTTGCCCTTCTTTCCGAACCTCACTACACCTTTCATAGGTGAACCCAGAGCAATATTCTTTCTCCAACCAAGAATGCAATACACAAACTTTTCGGCCGGCATAACTCTTTTGCCTAGACTGAGCTGTGCGAAGTTGATCCTGAATAATCTTGACCTTATCCAAGGCATCCTGTACCAAATCGGTACCCAACAACAGAGCCTCTCCCTGTTCAAACCAACCAACTGGCGATCATCATCGCCTTCCGTATAATGCCTCATATGGAGCCATCTGAATGCTCGACCGGTAGCTATTATTATAAGCAAACTCCAAAAGTGGCAAGAAATGATCCCAAGAACCTCCAAAGTCTATAACACAAGCGCGGAGCATGTCTTCCAATATTTGAATAGTGCGCTCTGACTGTCTATCTGTCTGTGGATGAAATGCTGTACTCAACTCCACCCTCATGCCTAACTCACGCTGCACAGCCCTCCAGAAATGTGAGGTAAACTGCGTATCTCGATATGAAATAATAGATACGGGCACACCATGAAGGAGGACAATCTCACGAATGTAAATTTCAGCTAACCTCTCTGAAGAATAGGTAACTGCCACTGGAATGAAATGTGCTGACTTGGTCAACCTGTCCACAATGACCCAAACTGCGTCAAATTTTCTCTGAGTCCGTGGGAGCCCAACAACAAAATCCATAGTGATACGCTCCCACTTCCACTCAGGAATTTCTAACTTCTGAAGCAAACCACCAGGTCTCTGATGCTCGTACTTAACTTGCTGACAATTCAAAAACCGAGCTACATATGCAACTATATCCTTTTTCATTCTCCTCCACCAATAATGTTGCCGCAAATCTTGATACATTTTGGCGGTACCTGGATGAATAGAATACCTGAAACTATGTGCTTCTTCAAGAATTAATTCACGAATCCCATCCACATTAGGCACACAAATACGACCCTGCATTCGCAGAATCCTATCTTCCCCCACAACAACCTGTTTGGCATCATCGTGCCACACCGTGTCCTTAAGGACAAGTATATGAGGATCAGCATACTGCCTCTCTCTTATGTGCTCATATAAAGAAGATCGAGCAAATGTGCAAGCTAGAACCCGACTGGGTTCTGAAACATCTAACCTCACGAACTGATTAGCCAAAGTCTGAAAATCTGCAGCTAATGGCCTCTCACCAACCGGAATATACGCAAGACTGCCCATACTCACATCCTTTCTACTCAAAGCATCGGCCACCACATTGGCCTTTCTGGGGTGATACAAAATGGTGATATCATAGTCTTTCAACAACTCCAACCATCTTCTCTGCCTCAAATTAAGATCTTTTTGTTTGAACAGATACTGAAGGCTATGATGATCAGTAAATACCTCACACGAGACACAGTAGATGTAATTCCTCCAAATCTTCAGCGCATGAACAATGGCTGCCAATTCTACGTCATGAACAGGGTAATTCTTCTCGTGAACTTTCAACTGCCGCGACGCATATGCAATTACCTTGCCATCTTGCATTAATACTGCACCAAGCCCAATGTGAGATGCGTCACAATATACCGTATACGATCCTGAACCTGTGGGTAATACCAACACTGGCGCCGTAGTCAAAGAGGTCTTGAGCTTCTCAAAGCTCAACTCACACTCGTCTGACCATCTAAATGGGACACCTTTCTGGGTTAATCTGGTCAACGAGTTTGCTATAGATGAAAACCCTTCCACGAACCGACGATAATAACCTGCTAAACCCTGAAAACTCCGGATCTCTGTAACTGAAGTAGGTCTAGGCCAATTCTGAACAGCCTCAATCTTCTTAGGATCCACCTTTATGCCTTCTGCCGATATAACATTCCCCAAAAAGGCAACTGAGTCTAACCAAAACTCACATTTTGAAAACTTGGCATATAACTGATTATTCTTCAAGGTGTGAAGCACACTTCGAAGATGCTGATCATGTTCCTCTCTACTGCTGGAGTAAATCAAGATATCATCAATGAATACAACCACAAAAGAATCCAAATAAGGCTTGAACACCCGATTTATCAAATCTATAAATGCTGTTGGGGCATTTGTCAACCCAAATGACATCACTAGGAATTCGTAATGCCCATACCGAGTTCGAAATGCTGTTTTAGGAACACCAGATGCCCTAATCTTTAACTGATGGTAACCAGACCTCAAATCGATCTTCAAAAATACCTTGGCACCCTGAAACTGATCAAATAAGTCATCAATTCTTGGCAGCGAACATTTGTTTTTGATAGTGGCTTTGTTCAACTGCCGATAATCTATACACATCCGCATAGAGCCATCTTTCTTCTTTACAAATAATACTGGTGCACCCCAGGGTGAGACATTGGGTCTAATGAATCCCTGATCAAGCAAGTCTTGTAATTGTTCTTTCAATTCTTTCAACTCCGGCGTGGCCATACGATATGGTAGAATAGAAATGGGCTGAGTGCTCGGAGCCAAATCAATACAGAAATCAATATCTCTTTCGGGTGGCATCCCCAGAAAATCTGCAGGAAATACTTCTGCAAATTCACGAACAACTGGTACTGAGTCCATAGATAGAGCATCCGTACTGGGATCGCGAATATAAGCCAAATAGTCTAGACACCCTTTCTCTACCATACGTCGAGCTTTCATATAAGAATAACCTTGCTAGCAGAATGACCAGGAGTTTCTTTGCACTCTAACCGAGGTAACCCCGACATGGCTAGAGTCACTGTCTTGGAATGACAATCTAATATAACATGATAAGGTGACAGCCAATCCATACCCAAGATGACATCAAAATCTACCATATTAAGAAGTAGAAGATCCACACTAGTCTCAAGATTACCAATAGTAATCACACACGAATGATAGACATGATCTACTACAATAGAGTCTCCTAACAGGTGTAGATACACACACAAAAGCACTAAGAGAATCACTAGGCGCAACCAAATATGAAGCAAAATAGGAGGACACATAGGAATAAGTAGATCCTAGATCAAATAGAACTGAAGCATCAGATGACTCGGCCTCAGGCCTAGCTGGAAAAGCATAAAATCGGGGTTGGGCCCCACCACTCTGAACTGCGTCTCTGGGACGGCCTCTAACTGGCTGGCCTCCACCTCTAACGGTCTGACCTCCAACTCTAATGGCATGACCTCCACCTCTAATGGCATGACCTCCCCTCTAGCTGCCTAACAGTAAAGCAACCGGTGCCGGTATGATGGCACGAGAATCTTGCTGAGATTAGTTACTCGCCAATCTAGGGCAATACCTTCTGATGTGACCAATGATTCCACACTCATAACACCCCCGTGGCTGCTGAAGCTGAAGCTGACCCAAATGGGCCGGATAACCGATGTAGTAACTCTGGAGTGGTGATGCACTGATAAAAGTTGAATGTGCACTGAATACTGGCTGCCCGGAGTAAGGCATAATAGGATTCTGACTCTCTGAAGCACCGGGAGATACATGAAGTGCTGAATGAAATGGTCTAGGACGATGACCCCTACCAAAATTACCTCTGCCTCCAGACGAGGCACCATTGAAACCACCTAACTGACGAGGCCTCTTACTGGACCTATGCCCTCTCTCCTGTGCAAGAATCATCTTGATCCTCCTTGCAACATTGGCAGCCGCTGAAAAGAAATCTCACTTCCGGTCTCCTTGTCCATCTGAAGTCTGATAGGGTGAGTGAGTCCCTCAATAAACCTCCTCACTCTCTCTCCCTCCGTAGGTAGTAAAAGGAGAGCATGATGGGCCAAATCCACAAAACGGGACTCATACTGAGTAACGGTCATACTGCCCTGCTGTAGACGCTCAGATTGCTTGCGGAATTCCTCTCTCAGTGTGATAGGGAGGAACTTTTCCAGAAATAGCTGAGAGAACTACTCCCATGTAAGTGCAGGCGATCCGACTGGTCGGGTCAATGTATAATCTCTCCACCACCTCTTGGTGGAACCCGTCATCTGAAATACAGCAAAATCAACCCCATTGGTCTCAACTATACCCATGTTCCGCAGCACCTCAAGGCAGCGTAAGATAATCCTGTGGGTCCTCAGAAGGTGTACCACTAAAGTGAACTAGAAAGAGTTTGGTAAACTTATCCAGTCTCAATAAGACCTCAAAAGACATGGCAGGCCTATCACCGATCTATGCCGCAATAACTGGCTAAACTACCCCAACTGGCGGGGATGCTAGAGCCTGATTCTGGGGAGCCATCTACTCTAGAGCGGGAGTAGTGGGAGTTTGTGCTCCTTCCCCAGCCCGTGAGACGGCTGGTGCCACTGGAAATGTACCATTCTGGGCCATGCCCTCCATAAGACTTACCAAACGGACTAGAGCGTCCTAAAGTACTGGAGTGGCTATGAATCCTTTCGGGACCTGAACTGGTCCAACCGATACATTCTGAACTGGAACCTCCTCCTGAAGGTCCACCTAAGGTTCTTCAACAGGTGCAGCTGCTCGAGCTCTGGACTGAGCTCTACCTCGGCCTCTAGCACGACCTCGGCCTCGACCTCTACCCCTGGCCATAGTTGCCACTGGGGGTTCTGGTCCCTGACCATCGGTAGAGGTATTACATGTTCTCACCATCTGCGAGAGAATAAGAATAGAATGGTTCAATCATCGATGATAGAATAAAATCGCGCGATAGAATTAGAAAGAAGTAATATTGTTCCTAAACTTCATAGCCTCTGGGAGATAAGTACATACGTCTCCGTACCGATCCTTCAGACTCTACTAAGATTGCTCGTGACTCGTGAGACCTATGTAACCTAGTGCTCTGATACCAACTGTCACAACCCGAAATTCCCTCCTTCGGACCGTGATGGCGCCTAACATTTCACTTGCTAGGCAAGCCAACGTTAGAATAATATTATGCATTTTTAAAACAATTTTTAAATTTGTTAATAACAAAGAACAAATGCGGAAGTAAAGTCTAAAATATAGTGAATAATCCATAAAAACAATGGTGTCTAAATACCATCCCAGAATTGGTGTCACAAGTGTACGAGTTTCTAGAATAAATACAATTAAGGGTCTGAATAAAATAAAGCTATCTGGAAATAAATACACAGCTAAATTAAATAGACGGGGACTTCAGAACTGCGGACGCCATGCAGTTATACCTCAAGTCTCCTCCGAGGAGCTGGAATCCTAGCAAGTCTATGGCACGCCGCTGGGACCAACTCCAAAATCTGCACAAGAAGTGCAGAGTGTAGTGTCAGTACAACCGACCCCATGTACTGGTAAGTGCTGAGCCTAACCTCGACGAAGTAGTGACGAGGCTAAGGCGGGCCACTTACATTACCTGTACGCAATATTAGTAACAACAACAATAATAGAAATAAATCAGGTAACTCATTTATAATAATTGAAGCCAACTCAGCAGTCATAACCAATTATCATTTCCATCAATTCTGTTGCAGCGTGCAACCCGCTCTCACAATATATTCACATTCAATTCTGTTGCAGCGTGCAACCCGCTCTCACAATATATTCACATTCAGTTCTGTTGCGGCGTGCAACCCGCTCCTCCAATATATTCATTTTAATCAAGTCTGTTGCGGCATGCAACCCGATCCCCAAATATATAAATATGTATATATATATATATATATATATATGTCGACTTTTAAATAAGTCTGTTGCGGCGTGCAACCCGATCCTCCAATATGGACTTTTAATAAGTCTGTTGCGGCGTGGAGCCCAATCCTCCAATATGGATTTTTAATAAGTCTGTTGCGGCGTGCAACCCGATCCTCCAATATATTCATTATAATTAATTCTGTTGCGGCGTGCAACCCGCTCCTCCAACATATTCATTTACCAATTCTTATAGAAAAATATTTCCCCAATAAATGCAACAATTAATATAAAATTATAAGACAACAAGCATACAATAATTATAATTTATTTATGAAACAAACTAAGGCAAATAGCAAATTATTAAGGAAATCAGAGAGAAAATATGCAGTTTAATATTTAATATACTAAATGTCAAATAACAATTAAGGTACATAATTCAAATAGCATGTAACAATTAATGCAAGAATTCAAAAATTAATATTTGACAAAGAATAGGAGAGAAACAATTATTATAATAATTAATTCATAATTTAAAATAATTTATGTTTTTTCAAGTAAGCAGGCAAATAATTAATTTGACGACGTATAGACACTCGTCACCTCGCCTATACGTCATTCACATGAAATTCACACAACAAATAATTTGAGAGTTCTATTCCCTCAAGTCAAAGGTTAACCACGACACTTACCTTGCTTTGCAAATTTTAATCAATTACTCAACCATAACTTTTCCTTTTAAATTTATCTCCGAAAGCTTCAAATCTATTCACAAACAATTCGATATATTCAATACTAATCATAGGAATTAATTCCATATGAATTTACAAATTTTTCGGATAAAAATTAGAAATTCATTAAAATATTCGACAGTGGGACCCACATCTCAAATCCACGAAACAATTCGCGAAATCCGAATGCCTGTTCCGCTATGAGTTCAACCATACAAAAATTATCCAATTCCAATGTCAAATGAACCTTCAAATCTAAATTTTTCGTTTTTGGAAGATTTTTGAAAAATCTGATTTTTTTCCATAAATTCACGGATTCATAATATAAACGAGTATGAAATCATGAAATATAATCAATATAGGATAAGGAACACTTACCCCAATGTTTTCCGTGAAAATCCCCCAAATATTCGCCTTAACCGAGCTCAAAATGACCAAAATGAGTAAAAATATCGGACTCTTCGATATATACACTGCCCAGGCATTTCCGCACCTGCGGTGCCTGGACTCGCACATGCGAGCTCGCATTTGCGAAATGGGGCTGCCAGGCAAGGCCTCGCACTTGCGGAGGAAAAATGCGTACCTGCGCTGACCTCCGCTTTTGCGATTATTATGCCCGCTTCTGCGGACGCGCGGGTGCGTGCAGGTTTCCGCAACCTGCGGACTTTTGCCCAGCCACGCCCGGGTACATCTGCGATCGAAGGCTCGCTTCTGCGAGCTCGCACCTGCGGTAAAAAATCCGCAGGTGCGATTACACCAGAAGGCCAAATTTCAGATTTTTGCTTAAGTTCAATTCTTGTTCCGATTTTGAATCAAGTCATACTCGGGGTACTTGGGACCCCGTTCGAATATACCAACAAGTCCCGTAATATAATACGGACTTACTCGGTGTCAAAAATCACGTCAAAAAATGCTGAAATTGACATTCACACCCCGATTCGAACTTTGGGTTTTAAACGTTTCCATTTGCAAATCTCGTGCCAAAACATATTAAATGAATCCGGAATGACTTCAAATTTGGCACACAAGTCCTAAATGACTTAACGGAGCTATTCAAATTTTCAGAATCAGATTCCGGCTCCAATATAAAAAAGTCAACCCCGTGGTCAAACTTGGAAGTCTTTAGCCTTTAAATTGCTAGTTCCGTCAAATGGTCATAACTTGAGCTAGGAACCTCCAAATTAAATTTTGGGCATACGCCCAAGTCCCAAATCACGATATGGAGCTACCAAAACTGTCAAAATATTGATCCGAGACCGTTTGCTAAAAATATTGACCAAAGACAACTCAGTTGAGTTTTAAAGCTCTATTTCAAATTTTAATCCATTTTTCACATGAAAACTTTCTGGAAAATTTTACTGACTGCGCACGCAAGTCAAGGAATAATAAATGATTCTTTTTGAGGTCTTAGAACACAGAATTAATTATTAAATTTAAATATAACATTTTGGGTCATCACACCCGATTTCCTTTAAGTTTGAAAAACATAATATTTAGATACAATACAAAATCCCACAAATACTGATACAAAAACTCCCCAAAACCTTGTGTCACTAAGTACATGAACATCTAATATGATTACAAATACAGTAAACAAGGAGATAGGGAATGAGAGACAAGGTCTGCGAAATACGACAACTACCTCAGAATCTCCGAAAAATCAACTGCGCGAAAGAATCAACACCCGCTATATCCGGGAACACCTGGATCTGCACAAGAAGTGCATGGTGTAGTATGAGTACAACCAACTCAGTAAGTAACAATAATAAATAAATAACTGAAAGTAGTGACGGGCTTCTCAGCTAAGTCCAAATACAATACTTTCCAATATAAACGAGTAGTCATGCTCTCATGTTCAACATTTAAGATTTTCACTGAAATTTCATATCAAGTTTGACCAAAACAGAAAATAATGTTTTTTTGAAATTTCCAAAATAGTGATATATGACAGCTGAAATGCAGCAAATAATGAAATCAATGCATCGTCTCAGAGTAACAGTCACTTAGTCTTCCCATTCACTCTAACCTCACAATCACTCTTTCCTCACAGTCACTCATCACTCGGCACTCGCACTCAGTAGGTACCTGCGCTCACTGGGGTTGTGTGTACAGACTTCGGAGGGGCTCCTTCATCCCAAGCGCTATATCAAGCCAATTATGGCATAAATCAATAAAAACATGCTGCGGCGTGCAGCCCGATCCATAAATATACTCACAATTAGGCCCTCGTCATCACTCAGTCATCAACCTCTCCAGTCTCTCGGGCTTTCAAAAATCATGATAATCAACCCAAAATTTATGATATGATGTTGACTAAGATATGATATGAAATGAATAAACATGACTGAGTGTGAAATTGCAATTTGAACATATAATTCAACCATAGAAATGACCCCAGTGGGTACCAATAATAACAACATATGTCTAAACAAGATTTTAATACGAGTCTCAGCTCAATTTTCCCTATCATGTAGAGAATGTACGGATATTAACAGATAATTCAACTACACAGTTCCATGGAATTTGACCAAGTCACAATTCCTATGGTGCACGCCCACACGCCCGTCACCTAGCATGTGCGTTACCTCAAAACCAATCACATAACACATAATCCGGGGTTTCATACCCTCAAGACCAAATTTAAAACTGTTACTTACCTCAAGCCGTGTAATTCTTTATTCTGCAATGTCTTTTCCTCGTGAATTGGCCTCCAAGCGCCTCGAATCTAGCCACAAATAATTTGATTCAGTCGATAAAATTTATTGGAATTACTTCAAATAGAAAAAAAATTCTAATTTTCCAACAAAATTCGAAATTTAGCTCAAACATTGCCCGTGGGGCCCACATCTCGGAACCCGACAAAAGTTACAAAATCCGAACACCCATTCCGATACGATTTCAACCATACCAATTTTATCAAATTTCGATAATAACTCGACCTCCAAAACCTAAATTTCTGTTTTTGGAATCCAAAATAAATGATGAAAATAACCATGTAATCATGAAGTATAATCACTTTCGAATGTAGAACACTTACCCCAATCTATATGGTGAAAATTGCCTAAACAATCGCTTCAATCCGAGCTCCATAGCTCCAAATATGTTAAAAATAGCTGAAACCTCGAAATATATCTACTGCCCAGGTATTTACTCTTCGCGATCACGAAGCACAAAATTTTTCAGCCCCAAAATTGCTCTTCGCGATCGCGGAAAATCAATCGCGATCGCGAAGAACAAACTCCCCAACTCTTTTAGACAGCCTCTAGTATCACCAAGGACTATAACTTTTATTTGTTGCTCATCTCCCAATTCTTTATAGATTGCGAGATATAAGCTTCCAAAGTCGGGTCAGTGCAGCAAGAATTTTCTTTACGCGATCGCGTAAAGTCTTCCGCGATCACGATTCACAGTGTCCAAACAGCGAAATTGCTCTTTGCGATCACGACCATTTGTCTGCGATCGCGATGCATACCTCTGTGGCAAAAAAACAGCAACTAAGAATGGCTTATAAATGGTCCGAAACCACCCCGAAACTCACCCGAGCCCCTCGGGACCTCAACCAAATATACCAACAAGTCCTAAAACATCATATGAACTTAGTCGAAGCCTCGAATCACATCAAATAATGCTAAAATCACGAATCGCACCTCAATTCAAGCCTAATGAACTTTGAACTTTCAAATTCTATATCTTGTGCCGAAATACATCAAATGAATACGGAATGGCTTCAAATTTTGCACACAAGTCATAAATGACATAACGAAGCTATTCCAATTTCCAGAATCAGATTTCGATCTCGATATCAAAAAGTCAACCCCCCGGTCAAACTTTCCAAAATTCAAATATTGGTATTTCAAATCTAATTCCACTACGGACCTCCAAATAATTTTTCGGACACGCTTCTAAGTCCAAAATCACCATACGGAGCTATTAGAATTATCAGAATTAAATTCTGAAGTCGTTTACACATAAGTCAATATCCGGTCAACTATTTCAACTTAAGCTTCCAACATGAAAATTCATTCTTCCAAGCTAACTCCAAAATACCTTAAAACCAAAACCGACAATTCACACCAGTCATAATACCTCGTAGGAAGTTATTCAAGACTTCAAATAGTTGAAAGGAGCGTAAATTCTCAAAACGACCGGTCGGGTTGTTACAAAATACCATTTTAGAATTGGTGTCACAGGTGCACGAACTACTAGAATAATACAAATAAAGGTCTGAATGAAAATAAAGCCATCTGAAAGAAAATACACAGCTATGATAAAGTAGAAGAGGACTTCAGAACTGCGAACACCATGCAGCTATACCTCAAGTCTCCTGCGAATAGTTGAATCCGAGCAAATCTACTATACGCCGCATGGACCAACTCCGGTATCTGTACAAGAAGTGCAGAGTGTAGTATGAGTACAACCGACCCCATGTACCCAGTAAGTGCCGAGCCTAACCTCGACGAAGTAGTGACGAGGCTAAGGCAGGTCACATACATTAACCTGTACGCAATAACAATAATAATAACAATAATAGAAATAAAACAGGTGTCTCTTTTCAACAGTTGAAGCCAACTCGGCAGTCATAACCAATTATTATTTCAATCAGTTTCCGTTGCGGCGTGCAACCCGATCCCACAATATATTCATATTCAATTCGGTTGCGGCGTGCAACCCGCTCCCAATATATCTTTTCAATCAATTCTGTTACGGTGCGCAACCCGCTCCTCCAATATATTCATTTCAATCAATTTCATTGCGGCATGCAACCCGCTCCTCCAATATATTCACTTTCATTTCCGTTGCGGCGTGCAACCCACTCCTCAAATATATTCAATTATCAGTTCTTATAAAAAACATTACTCCAATAAATGCAACAATTAATATGAAATTATAAGACAACAAGCATACAATAATTATGATTTATTAGAAATAAGTAATGACAAGTAACAATTAATTGTGGGAATTAAGGATGTAATAGGCATTTTAATAATTTGTATGCTAAACGTCAAGTGGCAATTAAGTCACATAAATCAAATAAGCATGTAGCAATTATAGCATGGATTCAAGGCATGATATTGAGCAAAGAACATGAGAAAAATAATTAATATAATAATTAATTCATTATTTAAAACGATTTATGATTTTTCAAATAATTATGCAAACAATTGATTTGACGACGTATAGACACTCGTCACTTCACCTATACATCGTTCACATGCATTTCACATAACAAATAATTTAAGAGTTCTATTCCCTCAAGTCAAGGTTAACCACGATAATTACCTCGCTTTGCAACCAAATTCAAGAATCCAATAAACCCTTGCCTCGCGAATTCGTGTCTGAAATCCTCAAATCTAGTCATAAACAATTCAATATACTCAATACAAATCGTAGAAATTAATTCCATATGAATTTACTAATTTTCCGGAATAAAATCCGAAATTCATCTAAAAAATCATCAGTGGGGCACACGTCTCAAATCTCGAAAAAAACTTACGAAATCCGAACACCCGTTCTGAGACGAGTCCAACCATATAAAAATTATCAAATTCCGATGTCAAATGACCTTCAAATCTTAAATTAAAGTCTTTGAAGATTTCTACCATTTTCAACCCAATCTTTACCCATTTGAACTCAAAAATCTTCCCACAAACCTTATTGATACAAGCATATATAAATAATACTCTTACATCCAAGAATCATACTCCTAATCAACCATCTTCTCTCCAAATCCGAAATTGAAAAACTAGGGTATGAAACCTTACCTCTTAGATGAAGAACTTGAGAGATTTCTTGTTGGATTTCAAGGCTTGAGCGAGATTTGATGAACAAGACACTTGAGCTTCTTCCTCTCTCTAAAACACTCCCACTTCTCTTTAAAAATATCAGATTTTAGCTCAAAAATGACTTAACCCCTCTTCTTACTCGGCCTTGGGGGTATTAAATGAGCTCTTACGTGCACGGCCACGCACCTGGGCAAGTGGCCGCACATCCGGCCATGCACCTGAGGCATAAAGTCTCAAGTATGCGTGACCGCGCATTTGGGCGCACATATGACACATGTCCAGTAAAATGGGCATAACATTCTGTATACATATCCGAATGAAGTCCAAATGACAAATGGCTTGAAGCGTTAGAAACTAGAATCGAAGATATTTCATTTAATAGGTTGTTAATCACATAAATCCTTATATATATGTAGATATGCTCGTCCAAAGTTTGGTCTTGTGCGTACTCATTTGGAACTTTAGTCTATTATGAAATTTTCCAACTTGGCTTAGACTTAGGACTTTCCTTAGACCCCATATCACTTATAATATGCCTCGTACACTTATTATCATATCCAATAGGTTTCCATTATGTTAATAGTACTCGAATGTGAAGTAGAGTCCGCCCCTAAACACATAACATAACTTATCTCTTCTTTCGCACATTTCAATTTCCCAAATTTTACTAACTCCCAAATTTTTCAAAACTTTCGCTAGAGTTTCCTTTGTAACTAAGCCTATCCACCTGCCAGAGAATCCCAGTAACCAATCCTAACCATACATACAAAATCCAATCAACGTAACATAATATGAAAATAGTACTAACAATGGCCTCATAAGCAATATATTTCTAGAAAATGAACGACATTAACATCAACTATTCAGGTGATGCGTAACTCATAGCAGGTAAGCTCCCAACATCTTCATAAAACACAGAAATGAATGTTTAAATTAAAGATGACATTTTTGGGTCATCACATTCTCCACCTCTAAAACAAACGTTCGTCCTCGAAAGGAATTAGAAAAGTACCTGAGCTGGTGAAAAGATGTGGATATTTGCTCTGTATGCCTGACTCGGACTCCCAGGTAGCTGCCTCAATCGGCTGACCTCTCCATTGTACCCGAACTGAAGGATAACTCTTAGACCTCAACTGACGGACCTGCCGAGCTAGAATAGCTACCGGCTCCTCCTCATAAGTCAAATCTTTGTCCAATTGAACTGAGCTAAAATCTAACACATGAGACAGATCATCTTGATATTTTTGAAGCATGGATACATGAAACACCAGATGAACTGCTGATAAACTAGGTGGTAGCGCAAGCCTATAGGCTACTTCACCCACCCTTTCAAGAATTTCAAAGGGTCCGATATACTTTGGGCTCAACTTGCCCTTCTTTCTGAATCTCATTACACCTTTCATAGGTGAAACTCAGAGCAATACTCTTTCTCCTGCCATGAATGCAACGTCACGAACCTTACGGTCGGCATAACTCTTTTGCCTAGACTGAGCTGTGCGAAGTCAATCCTGAATAATCTTGACCTTATGCAAAGCATCTTGTACCAAATCGGTACCCAACAACTGAGCCTCTCCCGGTTCAAACTAGCGAACTAGCGAACGACATCGCCTCCCGTATAATGCTTTATATGGAGCCATCCGAATGCTCGACTGGTAGCTGTTATTATAGGCAAACTCCGCAAATGGCAAGAACTAATCCCAAGAACCTCCAAAGTCTATAACACAAGCACGAAACATATCTTCCAATATCTGAATAGTGCGTTCTGACTGTCCGTCTGTATGTGGATGTAATGCTGTACTCAACTCAACCCGCGTGCCTAACTCACGCTGTACAACCCTCCAGAAGTGCGAGGTAAACTGTGTACCTCGATCAGAAATGATAGACACGGGCACACCATGAAGGCGGACAATCTCACGGATGTAAATCTCCGCTAACCGCTCTGAAGAATAGGTAATTGCTACTGGAATGAAATGTGCCGACTTGGTCAACCTGTCCACAATGACCCATACTGCATCGAACTTTCTCTGAGTCTGTGGGAGCCTAACAACAAAATCCATAGTGATACGCTCCCACTTCCACTCAGGAATTCTTAACTTCTGAAGCAAACCACTAGGTTTCTGATGCTCGTACTTAACTTGCTGACAATTCAGACATCGAGCTACATATGCAACTATATCCTTTTTCATTCTCTTCCACCAATAATGTTTCCGCAAATCTTGATACATTTTGGCGGCACCCGGATGAATAGAATACCGGAAACTGTGGGCCTCTTCAAAAATTAATTCATGAAGCCCATCCACATTAGGAACATAAATACGGTCCTGTATACGCAGAACTCCATCATCTCCCACATCAACCTACTTGGCACCACCATGCCGCACCGTGTCCTTAAGGACAAGCAAATGAGGATCATCATATTGTCACTCTCTGATGCGCTCATATAAAGAAGACCAAGCGACTGTGTAGGCTAGAACCCTACTGGGTTCTGAAACATCTAACCTCACGAACTGTTTAGCCAAAGTCTGGACATTTGCAGCTAACAGTCTATCACAAATCGGAATATAAGCAAGGCTTCCCATACTCACAGCCTTTCTACTCAAAGCATCGGCCACCACATTAGCCTTTCCGGGGTGATACAAAATGGTGATATCGTAGTCCTTCAACAACTCCAACATCTTCTCTACCTCAAATTGAGATCTTTTTGTTTGAACAGATATTGTAGACTATGATGATCAGTAAATACCTCACACGAGATACCGTAAAGGTAATGCCTCCAAATCTTCAGCGCATGAACAATGGCTGCCAATTCTAAGTCATGAACAATATAATTCTTCTCGTGAACTTTCAACTGTCGTGACGCATATGCAATCACCCTGCCATCTTGCATCAATACTGCACCAAGCCCAACGCGAGATGCATCACAATGCACCGTATAAGATCCTAAACTTGTGGGTAATACCAACATTGGCGCTGTAGTCAAAGCAGTCTTGAGCTTCTGAAAGCTCAACTCACACTCATCTAACCATCTAAATGGAGCACCCTTCTGGGTCAATCTGGTCTTAATAGTTGTTCATAATCAATTAGAGAATCGTCAATTAACTTCATGTTAACGAAAATCTCATTTCAAACCTTCACAATACTGATAACGAGATGCGAGGCATGAAGACCTCATAATTATTTACCCGAATTAACGAGTCACATTTAATGTCACCTGAGCGGGCACCTACCTCGTAGGTTAAAACTCAATAGTTACAACACGAATTTGGCAAATATGCACAGAGAATTTCATACAAAAATTTTCAAATAAGCCTAACAGGCATGACTCCCTATTATTGCTATAGTACAAATTTAATTTCACAAGGGAGAACTTAAACACAAGAACTTTCCTCACAGGGATCTCGTCCTTATATTACTTCCACCGCAGCTGGTAGCCCGGTTTAAACATATCAATTTATATTAAAATGCGATGATCTCGTCCTCAGTTCTGAATCACAAGTAGTATGCATATCGTGCCAATCGAAAAATTCTATTTTTCTCCTTTTAAATAATTTTGGTTACACTAAATCACAATACATAATGAACCCCACACTGGTAGGGCATATAATTCACAATTTGTAATTAATTATCCGAAAATTACGTCAAAACTTACCGAAATGAGTAACAGAAAGCCACCTTTAGCCTCACAGCTCTTATTAGTGACCAACATGGAATGATAGGCGTAGTTATCTCCATAGAATCTCCCAAAAGGAGTAAACACATAAGTAGATTATAGAATTACGAAGCTCACTCATAAGTGGAGCACAATAGGAGGACTCGTCTCGATACTCAGAACTGAATCAAGTTAGGGAAATTATTCCTTTATATTAAATCGAGGTTGTATATGTAACAACACTATCTGATGTAGCGACCTCTGCCATATCATAAAACAAATATATCAACGGTTGGGCCTCCACCTCCAGGACGCCTTCTACCCGCCTGTCTTCCACCCCTAACTAGTCGTGTGGGTAGTGTAGTAACTTCAATGGGGCACGTAGCAAGAGTGCTTTGATGAAATGTGTCTCTCCCAAGTCTGGGACAATTTTCTCATGTTGTGCTTAGTATCACCGCATTCATAACAACCCCTTTTCAGGTTTGGATGCTCATACTGAGTCTGTGCCAGATAACTAGAATAACCATTATAGGAAACTTATGTCTGTGGTGCATTAAAAGAACTTACTAGAGCACCCCGAGTAACCCAATGTGCGGACTGGGCTAGCTGACTGCCCGAGCCCCCGCCATAATGATTTATACCCACAGAGTAGAATCTACTAAATCCCCCAGAATCTCGAGACGTCTTGTTCTCCTTAGTTTCCTTTTTCCTCACCCCGAACACATTCTAATAGCTTGGCAATTTCTACCACTAGCGAAAATGAAGTATCAACCTATAGCTCCCGAGTCGTACAAAATTTTATGATCATAATTGAGTCCTTTAATGAGTCTATGGACTCGCTCTCTGGCTGTAGGAAGCAAAGTAGGAATATGACGGGTTAACTTATTGAACCTGATGGGATATTCTGACACCGTCATGGTGATCTGACGCAACCGTTCAAACCCTATGTGCCACGTATTACGGAGAGTCCGGGAAACAAAATCTTTCAAAAGCGTCTCTGAGAACTGAGCCAAGTGGGCGGTGTTGCATTGGCTGGTATGCCCTCTTCATAGGCTTGCCACGAACACCTGTGGAGAATTATCTCTCGTAAGGCCAATTTCTTCTTTTGTTATGCTGACTCAACACTGCTGAGTTGACCCATTTCTTAACATACTCTTTGATTCTTCTTTGGGGTAACCCTTACCCCTATTTATACACAATGATCATAAAATAGAGCTCCATACAGACAAATATTGGCACGAACCACATAGCCCAGAATCTTGTCAACCACTGTACTTCCTCCGAAGCACCCCAAAATCCGTAACCATAACGTCCACGCTGAGTAGACCTTCTGTAAATTTAAAGTTGTTTCTCTAACTCCTTTGGTACTGAAGTATAGGATTATTAAGTAGGCATACATACCGCAAGTCCCAACCTTATCCTCGACAAAATCTCATGCCTTAAATATGTGTAAATTTTTTGGCACACACATATATATATATATATATATATATATATATATATATATATATATATATATATATATATATATATATATATATATATATATATATATATATATATATATATATATATATATATATATATATATATATATATATATATATATATATATATATATATCCCGCAATCTATCCATTGATAGTGGACTCCCCCACTCGGCGCGAAGTCATAGTTCATCACGTCCGATGATCCACAATATTAACCTTTACAACTCGTATAAATCAACCAGATTCCAAGGTCTATTGCACCCCCCACATGATTCACTAGGTGATCTCTCAATACGTCCGCAACTTCAGTCGGAACCACACGTTGAGGCAATGTTTGAGAATCTCTGGCTCCCTCGTTGTCCATCTGTGGCATCACGAACTGTCGACACAAAACTGATACCGAGTACGCAATGTCATACACGAGTGGATACAAAGGAATATGAGATATATGTTTTAAGCCAGATCAATGTCGCACTATAAGGAATGAAAGAAGTGGAATTGTTCCTAAACTCTGTAGCCTCTGAAGGATAAGTACAGACGTCTTCGTACCGATCCTTCAGACTCTACTAAGCTTGCTCATGACTCGTGAGACCTATGTAACCTAGTGCACTGATACCAACTTGTCACGACCCAAAATTCCCACCTTCGGGACCGTGATGGTGCCTAATATTTCACTTGCCAGACAAGCCAACGTTAGAATAATATTAACCATTTTAAAATAATTTTTAAAACTTGCCTCCAAACAAATTGAATCTAATCAAATATAATTCAACAACAACAACAACAACAACCCAGTAAAATCCCACTAATGGGGTCTGGGGAGGGTAGTGTGTACGCAGACCTTACCCCTACCCCGAAGGAGTAGAGAGGCTGTTTCCGAAAGACCCTCGGCTCAAAAAAATAAAAAGACAAAATGAAAAAAATGACAAAAAGGAAACAATATTAGTATCACAACAACAATCATAGGATAAATAGGAACACCATGAAATCCAGAAGAAAGATGTAAAGAAAAGGGAGACAATATTAGTATCACCACAACAATCATAAGAAAATTAGGAACACCATGAAATCTAGAAGAAAGATGCAAAGCAAAAGCAATAGCTAGTAGCGATATCTAAATACCATCCCAGAATTGGTGTCACAAGTGCACGAGCTACTAGAATAATACAAATAAAGGTTTGAATAAAATAAAGCTGTCTGAAAGAAAATACACAGCTATGATAAAGTGGAAGGGGACTTCAGAACTGTGAACGCCATGTAGCTATACCTCAAGTCTCCTGCGAATAGCTGAATCTAAGCAAATCTACTATACGCCGCTGGGACCAACTCCGGTATCTGCACAAGAAGTGCAGAGTGTAGTATGAGTACAGCCGACCCCATATACCCAGTAAGTACCGAGCCTAACCTCGACGAAGTAGTGACGAGGCTAAGACAGGTCACATACATTAACTTGTACGTAATAACAATAATAGAAATAAAACATGTGTCTCTTTTCAACAGTTGAAGCCAACTCGGCAGTCATAACCAAATATTATTTCAATCAGTTTCCGTTGCGGCATGCAACCCGATCCCATAATATATTCATATTCAATTCGGTTGCGGCATGCAACCCGCTCCCAATATATCTTTTCAATCAATTCTACTGTGGCGTGCAACCCGATCCTCCAATATATTCATTTCAATCAATTCTGTTGCGGCATGCAACCCACTCCTCCAATATATTCACTTTCATTTCCGTTGCGGTGTGCAACCCGCTCCTCCAATATATTCATTTACCAATTCTTATAAAAGAAATTATTCCAATAAATGCAATAATTAATATGAAATTATAAGACAACAAGCATACAATAATTGTGATTTATTCGAAATAAGTGATGACAAGTAACAATTAATTGTGAAAGTTAAGGATGTAATATGCATTTTAATAATTAGTATGCTAAACATCAAGTGGCAATTAAGTCACATAAATCAGCAATTATAGCATGGATTCAAGGCATGATATTGAGCAAAGAACATGAGAGAAACAATTAATATAATAATTAATTTATGATTTAAAATGATTTATGATTTTTCAAGTAATTATGCAAACAATTGATTTACGACGTATAGACACTCGTCACCTCGCCTATACGCCGTTTACATGCATTTCACATAATAAATAATTTAAGGGTTCTATTCTCTCAAGTCAAGGTTAACCACGACACTTACCTCGCTTTGCAACCAAATTCAAAAATCCAATAAACCCTTGCCTAGCGAATTCCTGTCCGAAATCCTCAAATCTAGTCATAAACAATCCAATATACTCAATACAAATCGTAGGAATTAATTCCATATGAATTTACTAATTTTCCAGATTAAAATCCAAAATTTATCTAAATAATCATCAGTAGGGCCTACGTCTCGAATCTCAGAAAAACTTACGAAATCCGAACACACGTTCCGAGACGAGTCCAACCGTACAATAATTATCAAATTACGATGTCAAATGAACCTTCAAATCTTAAATTAAAATCTTTGAAGATTTCTACCATTTTCAACCCAAGCTTTACCCATTTGAACTAAAAAATTAGGGTATGAAACCTTACCTCTTAGATGAAGAACTTGAGAGATTTCTTGTTGGATTTCAAGGCTTGAGCAAGATTTGATGAACAAGACACTTGAGCTTCTTCCTATCTCTAGAACACTCCCACTTCTCTTTAAAAATATCAGATTTTAGCTCAAAAATGACTTAACCCCTCTCCCTACTCGGCCTTGGGGGTATTAAATGAGCTCTTACGTGCACGGCCGCGCACCTGGGCAAGTGGCCGCGCATCCGACCGTGCACCTGAGGCAGAAAGTCTCAAATATGCGCGACCGCGCATCTGGGCGCACATATGTCACATGTCCAATAAAATGGGCATAACATTCTGTATACATATCCCAATGACAAACGGTTTGAATCGTTAGAAACTAGACTTGAAGATATTTCATTTCATAGGCTGTCCATCACATAACCCTTTATATATATATGTATATAGCCTCATCCAAAATTTAGTCTTGTGCGTACTCATTTGGAACTTTAGTATATTATGAAACTTTCCAATTTGGCTTAGACTTAGGACTTTTCTTAGACCCCATATCACTTATAATATGCCTCGTACACTTATTATCATATCCAATAGGTGTCCATCATTTTAATAGTCCTCGAATGAGAAGTAGAGTCCGCCCCCAAACACATAACATAACTTATCTCTTCTTTCGCACATTTCAATTTCCCAAATTTTACTAACTCCCAAAATTTCCAAAATTTTGCCAGAGTTTCCTTTGTAACTGGGCCTATCCACCTACCAGAGAATCCCAGAAACCAATCCTAACCACACATACATAATCCAATCAACGTAACATAACATGAAAACAATACTAGCAGTGCCCTCATAAGCAATATATTTCTAGAAAATGAACGACATTAACATCAACTATTCAGGTGATACGTAACGCATAGCAGGTAAGCTCCCAATATCTTCATAAAACACAGAAATTAATGTTTAAATTAAAGATGATATTTTTGGGTCATCACACTAACTAATGCTCCACTAACTTAATACAACTAGCATCCAGCTGTACCTTCTAACACCCTAACTAACATTTCAACACCCTCCCTCAAGGTGATGGTTGAAACAGATCCTTCAACCTCAGCTTGGATATCAAATAGTCGTGTTGTGCTTTCCCAAGACTCTTAGTAAGCAAATTAGCTTGTTGCTCTTTGGTAGGTACATGATGTGTCTTGATCAACCCTTGTACAATCTTTTCTCTTACAAAGGGGCAATCAATGTCAATATGTTTGTTTTGTTCATGGAAAATAGGATTAGTTGCAATCTGAATTGCAGCTTTGCTATCACAGTGTAGGTCTATAGGCAGAGTAACCTTCACACCCAACTCTGAGAATAATCCTGTAAGCCAAGTCAATTCTGCAACAGTCAAAGCCATACTTCTAAACTCTGCTTCAGCTAAACTTCTAGCAATTGTTTCCTGTTTCTTGGACTTCCAAGATATCAATGCATTACCAAACTTAACCGCATATCATGTTATTGATCTTCTTGTTTGTAAGCAACTACCTCAATCTGAGTCACAATAAGCTTCAAGTTTCCCAGATCCTTCTGAGGGCATCAGTAGACCAAGTCCTGGAGCTGTCTTGATGTACTTGACAACTCTTAGAGCAACATCCATATGAGACGGCTTAGGTCTGTGCATAAACTGACTAAGTACCTGAACTACATATGAGATATCAATTCTAGTCATGGTAAGATACAGAAGTCTACCTATCAACCTATGATAAGGACCAACATTCTCCAGTTCTTTGTCTTCTGTATCAGTTTCATTAGAGGGGCTTTTGCTAATGAAACTATCAAACTCAACAGAGGTGAGTTTAGAGCTGGTCGGTGTACCAGCAGGTTTGGCGCCACCAAGTCCCAGTTCAGCAATTAACTCCAATGCATACTTCCTTTGGCTCATTACAATCCCTTGGTTTGACCTGGAAAACTCTATTCCTAGAAAGAACTTAAGTTCACCCAGATCCTTCTTCTTAAACTTGAGCTTTAAATCATTTCTAGTTTGTAAGATTAGGATTGGACTGCTTCCTGCTACCAGTAGATGATCAACATAGACTAGTACTAGTACCAGTTCTGTCTACACCTTTTTTTGTAAATAATGAATAGTCAAAATGAATTTGAGTGAATCCAAGCTGAACTAATGCATCTGTGAGCTTCTTGTTCCACTGTCTAGGGGCCTGTTTAAGTCTATACAAGGACTTATGAAGTTTGCAAGCCATTTGTTTCCCTCCCTGTCTTGCAAAACCAGGAGGAACTTCCATGTAGACTTCTTCAAGCAAATCTCCATACAAAAATGCATTGTGGACATCCATCTGATAGATGAACCACTGCTTGGCAGCAGCCATGGCCAGAATAGACCTCACAGTGACCATTTTAGCCACTGGAGAGAAGGTTTTAGTGCAATCTAGACCCTCTTGTTGACTGTAACCTTTGGCTACAAGTCAAGCCTTATATCTTTTTACCTCTTCTGAAGAAGTGTACTTAACTTTAAAACCCCATTTGCAACCAATGGGCATCTTTCCTGGAGGTAAAGCAACTATACTCCAGGTGTTGTTATTCTCCAAAGCTGAAATTTCATCCTTAATTGCAGCAACCCACTTAGGATCTTTGACAGCTTCAGCAAATGTCTTTGGTTCAATAATGGCAGAATAAGCTGCCAAGGCACTACCAAAGGATGATGAGACATTATCATAGCTGACACAGGTGGAAATAGGATAGCAGAAATGAGCCTTCCCTCTGTTATGAGTGACATAGTCCTTCATCCAAATAGGAGGTTTACTATCTCTACTGGACCTTCTGGTAAGAGAAGCCTCAGGAGAAGGCAATGGTGAAGATAAGGTCAAGCGTGGCTCAGCTGGTAGAGACACTGAAACATCATGATCACCAGCAGATGAAGTTTCACCAGTACTTGCTGTAGTTTTACCTGATGTGGTGTGGAGAGGAAACTCACCACCAGGTGAAGAAGATGAAGGAGTAGAAGGTGTAGAAGGAGAAAACTGAGAGTGCTGAGAGGGTGACTTGTTTTCAGGAGAAGAGAGGAGAACAGAAGTAAGATCCAATACAGGGAATATAGAGGAGGTAGTATGAGCAAACTTGAAAGGAAACACATATTCCTTGAACACAACATCTTGACTGATAGTGAAGGTCTTGGAGTGAATACCATACACTTTGTAACCCTTTTGTGTCATAGAATAGCCCAAGAAGACAACTGGGACTGCTTTGGGAGCAAATTTATCATATTTCCTCACCTCTGTAACATAACCAAGACAGCCAAACACTCTCATATGTTCTAAGGAAGGAGCATGACTAAGTAAAACTTCAAAAGGAGATTTTCCTTGAATCACAGTCGAGGGCAGTCTATTGATGATAAACACAGCTGTGGTAATACACTCCCTCTAAAATCGAAGAGGAACAACTGTCTGAAACCTTAGAGACCTGGCAACATCTAAAATATATCTATGTCTCCTCTCTGCAACTCCATTCTTCTATGGAGTATATATGCAAGAGGTTTGATGAATAATTCCTTTAGATCTTAATAACTCAGCCACTTGAGAGTTAAGAAATTCACTCCCATTATCTGACCTAAAGATCTTCACAGAAGATGAATACACATTCTGAATCATTAGAAGAAAGGATCTAAGAGCAACAATCACTTCTGCCTTAGTAGGCAGCAAGAATATCCAACAGTATCTAGAGCAGTCATCTACAAGAGTAAGGAAATACTTCTTGCCATCATAGGTAGAAACTCTGTATGGTCCCCACACATCACCATGCAATGTATGAAAGCAAACATTAGTATTAGTAGTGCTCAAAGAAAAAGGAAGCCTGGTTTGTTTAGCTAAAGGACATACAGTACATGACTCCGTAGTGTTTTTGCATGCACAATTCTGAAATACAATAATGCTCCTCAAAGTCTTTTCAGGTGTATGCCCTAATCTCTTATGCCACAAGGCTACATCCATTATTCTGTGATTTGTGATCATATTTATAGTAGGTGCTGGTTTAGGAACTACAGATTTAGGAATTGTACTAGGAACTTGAAGTCCGGTTGTATTGAAATCTCCAGAGTAGAACATATATAGCCCATCATCTTCTCTACCAATCCCCTTCACCAGTCCACTGAAGAGTTCCTGAAAAATACAGAAATCAGGGAAGAACATCACTGCCCATCTCATCTTCTTAGTTAGCTTTGAGACATAGAGTAAGTTGTATTTGAATCAGGTATGTGTAGGACATTACTAATCCTCTGACCCTGAACAATGTAGGAGCATCCTATATGGCTGATGTGAGCTATGTTTCCTGTAAGAAGTTGAATTGTACCACCCTTATTATTAGCAATCAACTTAGGATTAATCAATAGATTGAGGCTATGCACCATGTGACTCGAAGCTCCTGAGTCTACTATCCACTTAGCCAACATTTCTGAGTTCATTACACAAGATGCCATACCTGCTGATCCTGATGTACATGTACTGTTGCCTTCACTTCCTTTACCCAATAGCTGAATTATCTGTTGATACTGCTCCTGAGTGAATTGAGGAATGTTGAGCATCACATTCTGAGTCCCCTGTCCAGTTGTAGTACTATGTTGTACCTGTGAAGAACCTACAAAATTAGCAGTAGCAGCTTGGCTATTTCCTGTATTATTTGATGCGTCCTGAACATGATGATGTACTGCATTCCCCGAGCCAAATTTTTTCTTAGTCTTGAAGTCAGGGGGATATCCATTTAGCTTATAGCAGTTCTCCCTGGTATGTCCCTTAAAATTGCAATAATCACAGTATAGAGAGTTCCTTTTCTGTCTATAATTGTTTCCTCCAGCATAGACCTGTCCACCAGAGTAGTTATTTTCTCTTGTAGAGCCTCCTGAGTTATTATGACCTTTCCCACTGAATAGACATGTGCTGTTGTTTGGTATACCTATATTTTTGCTACTGAACAAAGCAGTTCCCTCAGTTGCTTCAGCAATTCAAGATGTCTGACACATAGATCTTCTGCTCTCTTTAGAAATAATCATAGTATAGGCTCTATTAATAGAAGGTATGGGCAGCATGTTCAATATTTGGTTGCTAGGCTGTGAATAGGACTCATTCAACCCCATCAAAAACTTCAATAGCCTTTGGTATTGGAAATGCTCAACATAGTTCTTTGACTCCTCACAGCCACACCCAGGGCATGGCATAAGAGTTTCAAACTCTGCCCAAAGTTCTTTTAACTTAGAAAAATAAGTTGACACAAAGGATATTCCTTGAGTCAAAGTGGCAATCTGTTTGTGGAGATACAACACACGAGATCCATTGACCTTATCAAACCTATCTTTGAGATCCATCCACACTTTGTGAGCACTTGAGGCATACACCATGCCACTTAGCAATTCAGCACTTACTGAATTCATGATCCATGAGAGTACTATGGCATTACACTTTTCCCACAATTCATGAAGAGTTATATTAAACTTCTCCTTAGGGTATCTACCATCCACAAACCCTAGCTTACTTTTTTCTAGTAAACTCACACGCATTGTACTACTCCACATTGTATAGTTCTCAGGTCTAGCTAATTTGACTAAAATTAGAGAACTACGTGGGGTATCGCATGGTTGAAGGAACAGTGGATAATGTTGATCGATTAAGATAGGACCTCCTCCGACTGTTGCTGCACTTGTATCAATTTCTTCATTCTCGATTGCCATTGCTGAATAATAATCGAGCTTAGATGAAGAATAAGTGAGGAAATGCAGTTGTTGGTTGTCGATTAAGCCCTAGTTTCGAAGATATCGAAAAATTGCTTCAACTTGCTCCAACTCAATTACTGGATGGAGCTAAGACTCTAGGAATTTGATAACGATGTGTGGATCTTCAATGTGTGCTCTGATACCATGATGAAATCCTAGATCTAGATTGAGCTGCTGAACTAGGGAAATGAAGAAGCAGTTACGCAGATACAGAGGAGAAAGTGATTCTTTTCATTTTCTATTAAAATTAGTTAATACACTGTACATTGATGTATATATATACTAAGTAAGCTATTAGTTAAGTGTCTACTTAGCTAACTAGTGCTCCACTAACTTAATACAGCTGGCATCCAGTTGTACCTTCTAACACCCTAACTAACATTTCAACAACGACACACCCTCACACCAGTTGATTTTCTAGGTAAACAATAGCTAGCAATGATGAAGGAGGTTCTACTGATTCTATGGTTAAATAATTCTGCCTTTAAGCATATTCTAGGCACTACTATCTAGTTTTTTGTATATTCTTACCAACTTATGACTTTTTGTCCTACATTGTGTTCTCGCCGGAATAAATTTCGGATGAAGTTGATATGACTGCCGGTGGCGATGGTAACAAATAGTAGTGGGTGTGCACAGTGAGCTTTAAAGGAAGACATCAAATAATCATCTTCATTTTGATATTTGTCATGAAATAAAAGCAATTTAGTAAAATACGAATAAGAAATAGAGAATATAGAGAGAAGGAAGAGATTTTCTTCTTCAATTGTGTGTATTTTTCTATCTATTACAAGGCCTTTATGTAGGCATGAAAAGTGAAGAAAATATGTCATTGAATATGTCATTAAACATAGGAGGAAGATAATGGAGGAAGAGTAGACATCTACCATAATTTGATTTTTCTTATAACACTCCCTCTTGGATGTCCATAAATAATGTGCCTCGTTAAAACCTTATTAGGAAACAATCCTATGGGAAAAAAATCATAGTGAAGGAAAAAGAGTACATATATTTAGAAATACACCTTTTGGTTGCCTCGTTAAAAACCTTGCAAGGAAAACCAAATTGGACAAAATCTTGTAAGGGAAAAAGAGTACAACGCGTATTAACTCCCCCTGATGAGAGCATCAATTCACATCCTTGAGCCTTCACATCCCAATCTTGTATACTAGTTTCTTGAAGGTTGACGTCGGTAGAGATTTGGTGAACAAATCAGCCATATTATCACTTGAATGAATGTGTTGCGCATTGATATCACCATTCTTTTGAAGATCATGTGTGGAAAATAACTTTGGTGAAATGTGATTTATCCTATCTCCTTTTATGAATTCTCCCTTCAATTGGGCTATGTATGTTACAGTGTCTTCATAAAAAAATGTGGTAGTTTGTCACACTTCAAATCACATTTGTCTCGAATAAAATGTATTATCGACCTCAACCATACACATTCTCGACTTGCTTCATGAATAGTAATTATCTTAGTATGATTAGATGAAGTAGCCACGATTGATTGCTTAGTCGATTACCAAGAAATGGCAGTTCCTCCACATGTAAACACATAGCCATAAAATAAGCCCATATCGGTAGTCCCTTTTAGATGCCGCAATATGTGTTTGATTCCATTCCAACGTCTACTTGTAGGAGCAGAGCTATATCTTGCTAAGACATTAACTGAAAAAGTTATGTCAGGCCTTGTAGTGTTAGCAAGATACATTAGTGCACCAATTGCACTAAGATATGGTACTTCAGGACCAAAAAGCTCTTTATTATTTTCATGAGGTCATAATGGATCTTTATTTATATCAAGTGATCTCACAACTATCGGGGTACTCAATGGATGTGCTTTATCCATATAGAATCACTTTAAAATCTTTTCAGTGTATGCTAATTGATGGACAAAAATTCCATCTTTCATATACTCAATTTGTAGACCAAGACAAAATTTTATCTTTCCAAGATCTTTCATTTCAAATTCTTTCTTTAAACAGTCTACTGCTTTAAGAAGCTCCCCAAGAGTTTCAATGATATTTAAATCATCAACATACACAGTGATTCTAACAAATTCAGATCCAGATCTTTTTATAAAGACACAAGGACAAATTGAATAATTCTAGTACCCTTCTTTCAACAGGTACTCACTGATCAGGCCGTTATACCACATGCGCCCTGATTGTTTCAATCCGTATAAATTTTTTTGAAGTTTTATTTAATAAATTTTTTGAAAACCTTAATATGCTTCAGAACAATTTAAATCCTTCAATGATTTTTATTATACGTATATCAAAATTTTCATGTATTGCCAGATTAAAACCTGAAATGACTATATCCACCACATGAGAATATGTCTCTATATAATCAATGGCAAGATATTTAAAATCTTCTTGTGACACAAGCCGTGTTTATGTCTATCGACTTGACTTTTTTCGAACAAGAACATATTTATACCTCTGCAGGCTTTATACTTTCAGGTGTTGGGATTATCCGCCCAACTTCACATTTTTCAGGTAAAGTCAATTTTCATTGCGTATTTTTTATTTGGCCAATCATTTATTTGTCCAAATTTTATGACAGATTTGAGCTCAAGATCCTCGTAAATAATATTGAGCGCTATATTATATTAACAATATCGTCTACAATCATTTTATGTCAGTTCCATTATTACCCAATAAAGACATAACTTATTGAGATATCTTTATCTCATTATTTTCAGGTACCCGAGCCTCTCCCATGAGGTCTTATGAAGTGTTATGTCGTGGTGCTCTTCTAGAGCACTTGCCTCCTTATTATGACCATCTTGAACATTTATCCCTTGTTTTATCTTTGGAACCGATTAGTCTATTACGCTTTATGCGTGCCATAAAATCTGTCCACCAGGGACGTTATTCTATTTGGAGCATTAGCAACTGAAATATAACATTTAACTTTGGGTCAGCAAATGCGTCTGGCAATAATTTGCAAGTGAATTATCACTTGAACTTCAAGTTCATATTTTCCTGTACGAGGATCTATATGTATTCATAATAATTCATTCATTGCATACAATTTCAACTAAACCAACTTAGATTTAAACCAACATTTTCAAGATAAATTATTATAATTTATATTCTGGAATTTTGCTCTAATAATTTGAGCAAGTAACCTTGCAAAAGTCAAAATACAAGTTGAACGAATGCACATGTGACCATAGAATAGATGCATCTATTAAAATCATATAATAATAAAAGGTCCACATGGTTGGTGACTGGACCCATATATTTGTCACCTTTTATTCATTCCAGAAATCAAGGATTCGATCCCAACCTTAACTTGTATATCATGAGAATAAGCATCACAAGAGAATTCTTGAATAATCTTATATTTCTTCAATATATGCCAATGTGAATTCTCAAATAATTTTAGCATCAGAATTGAACCGGGATGGACAACCAGTCATGCCAACTAATATTTATTTCATTAAACCTCTAGTTTACTTGTGGCATATGATTCCATCATCATGCTTATACTTGTGTAGTACAAATAGAAGAAAAATCGGGTGACCTTTTATTATTATCCGGTATGATTAAAGTAATATGAAGATAATCAATCTTCCCTTCATTTATAGTCTTAATATGCCAACCACTTTGACTAATATATTTGAAACCCAAAAAGTTTCTTTTGAGACTTACTACAATATCAATATCATGAACAATTTCACTCATACGGGTAGTAACAAATTAACTCTTTCAAAGCTTTTAATTGATTTTGTACTACAAGATCTTTTGTCACACCATCCATATGTTGAATGTCTCATTCACGGATACAATCATATCATAATGATTGTCATAGTCAAAATCATCATAAGCAAAATCATTTCTTGCTTTAATTTTGCCTTTAATAACCTTTTATAAGAGATGGCAAAATATTTTCGGCGTACCTCATGTACGCGACCAATAACATATTCATGTAACCACACATTAATGTTCATTATCTTTCTTCCTCTCGAACCTCCCAATAGAGTTGAGTTGTTGTATTTATTCAACCATGCATAATCACATTCTTATGCATAATTCATATCACATATATATATTTCGACGTTCACTTTCAGGAATGAGTCTGCATTTATAATGCTTATTACAAGTCGTATTCTTTCAAAAAAATGGACTATAATCGTCTGAACGTACCTCATATTTACAGACCATATTGATACACATTTCCTTCATTGTTTTGAGAATCCTTATTGTTCTCCTTTTTACAATTACCATAATGATTACTATTATTATTTTGGTCTTTGGCACGCCCATGTTCATTGGTCAACCACTTCTCTTCATTTAGAGTTATTATGCACCGCTATCACATTAGCTTCAAGAATGGAGCAAATCAAGTGGGACAAGCTTCATGCTTTTTCATGAAAAATACATTATTTTTCTTTAGTCATCATTATATCATCAATATGGTGCACTGAGACTCAAACCCAATGTCTTATCCATATAAAGGTATGTTAGGTCATAATACGCCGGGACTGGAACCCAACGTCTTATTATCGTGGTGTACTAGGACTTAAACCCAGTGTCTTACCCTCAAGGTGCGATAGGACTTGAACCCACCGTCTTACCCTCAACCAATAGCATAATAGGCCAAAGTGCAACTGAGAATCACCCATAGCCTTTAAAATATTATCATTTCGAATTTTTAATTAGAAATAGCATAGACCTTTTTCATGAACAATAATACATGACATGGTCAAATATAAAGAAAACAAACAAAATCTCTTATATGTATTCTTCATTAACTAAAAAGGTAAACAATGCCTTTTGCCATAAGAAAACAACGAAATCTACTCAGTTTTCTGAAAAATTATTTATTTTAGCATTACTTTTCCTTATTTATGTGAAATGCAAGTACTTAACGGGACAAGAAGATATAGAGTTTGACCAGATTGAGATTGTACGATCACATGTTTAACTGATGAGGTGATGAAAAATGTTAAACTAATACATATAAGAAGAAATAAATTAAACAGTATACAACATATGGCATCATCACAAACATAATAGTGTCACCAATACATTTATTGTTTTATTTATATGCCATAGACGCCTAGCATTTTGTAGTATATTTATTTTTTGTTTATAATTGCATGTGCATATATCTTTTGTAATGGTAAAATCAATCTTACCACAAATATCTCGGACGAGATGAAATGCAAAATTTACCTTTATCACTTGGCAAAGCTCCCTGAAAATCTAATGAAAGGCTTGGACATTAGTGAAACAAAATGAAAATCATAAATTAAGTGTGGCATCTTACTTGAAGAAAACAGCCAATGTTAACAACTTTATCTCCAAAATCAATTCCTTGCCTCTTTCGTCTTTTTTACTAAGTATCAAATAAAATAACAATTCGTGTTAACGTGTTATGAAATAAAAGCAATTTAGTAAAACATGAATAAGAAATAGAGATAGAGAGAAGGAAGCGATTTTCTTTTTCAATTGTGTGTATTTTCCTATCTATTATAAGGCCTTTATATAGGCATGAAAAATGAAGAAAAATATGTCATTGAATATGTCATTAAGAATTTGAGATGAAGATCACGGAGAAAGATAATGGAGGAAGAGTAGACATCCACCATAATTTAATTTTTCTTATTACAATATTAGAATATCCAAACAATATTAAGACTATGATGCTTCTTCCCCACTTCTGCTAGTTTGTCTTATTTTTTTAATTTAGTACTAGTATAATTTTATGTTTAATTTGGTAATTTTTTCCTGTAATGACCCTATAATGAGTCATTTATCTTTAAATTATGTCTGTTTTTAATTTATTCTGGTTGCTCTATGTCTTTTTATTTTATTTTTAATGTTTTCAACGAATGAGAACCTTTCCACGGCTCTTTTAAATTAAACTGTCATAAATTTAAGTGGCCTTTTGACCAAAGAACTTGACAAATCTGTTGACTAGGTTGTGTTTATTTATTTATTTATTAAATTTTTTATTTTGGGCCTCACACAACTGACACTAATTGTATGAGGCATCTTTTTTGTCTTGGAATTTTGTGGTTCCAGAATTTTGTGAACCCAGATGTATAAGATATGAGTCCACAAATGTGAGAGATAATTAAAAAGAAGCCTCACACAATTATATCAGTTGCCCCTAATACTGTCGCCACGAGAGGTTCCTCCAAATTGGTAAATAACTTTACTTTGTTTTCTCCTTTTCTGGACAATGTAAATTTAGTATAAGTAACAGATTTGGAATAACTAATCTTTGGAGCTAAATATCATATCTTGAAAAATAACAAACCTTATGGGAGAAGCCCTCATGCTTGCAACATCTAGTTCTGTGCCTTTTATTGTCACGACCCAATTTCACCTATAGGTCGTGATGGCGCCCAACGATACAGCTAGGCAAGTCAACTAGTGATTTAAACCATATTCAACTCTTTTAAAAATTAACCGAATAATTAAACTCTTCTTACTTGCAGGAATTTAGACAATATGAAAAGATTTACTTAATTAAAATAATCAAGAACAGAATTAAATCCAAACATTCTACTAGTGTGTGTGTCAAGACCTGGTGTCACAAGTGTATGAACATCTAGTAGATTATACAAAAAATTTCAAATACTGTCTGGAATAAAATAGACAGAATAAAAATTTCAGGAAGAAGCATTGGTTGCTGCGGAATGGCTCAGAAGGGCAGCTCACCACTAAACCTCTGTATATCGTGGGTGCGCGCCGATAGATCCAACTATAATACCTGTCTCAGGTCCTGCACAAAAGTGCAGCAAGTGTAGCATGAGTACGTAAACAACGTGTATCCAGTAAGTATCAAGCCTAATCTCGAAGAGGTAGAGACGAGATGGTCTACTTTGACACTCACTAAGGGTCAATAATAATAAATAAAATAAAAATAGAAATATTTAAATCAACATGATTCACAGAGTTAACAATAATTTTATTTAACCAACAGAAATAATTAAATTCCTTCGAATGCAACAATTCTCAATCTATTAATTAAATTCACAAGCTGCAATTAAAATATCAAGGTATTGTATAATTATTATTATTATTAGGCACGATTTCTGTCGAGGATGTACGGCCTGATCCAGAGTGTCGTGTACACTGTCGAGGGACGTGCGACGCGATCCATAGATGCATCTATACTGCCGAGGCGTTCGGCCCGCTCCACAAGAAAGGAAGACATTTTTTTATGTACCTCCGGAATGAGAGTTTTTTTATTGATAGATTAATACGAGAGGATGCATAATTTCTTTTAATAATTAAATAATTTATACAGAAAAATTAAGTATATTGGATTTTCATCTTTTACTATATTTCCCTAACAATTCACAATATGTTTCAAATAATTTAATTAAATAAACAATACAATTTACACAAGTAATTCATGATTTGAGTCCTAAACTACCCGAACTTTAGCATAAATAGTAGCTACGCACAGACACTTGTCACCCGTGCGTACGTAGACCCCCACAATTAGCAATAATTATTAATTTAATCACTTATGGGGTAATTTTTCCTTTACAAGATTAGACAAGAGACTTACCTTGTCTCAAAGTTCACTTTTCCGATCAAATGTCGCGTAAAACCTCAATTTGAAGCCGAAAAATCCGAAACTATCCAAAAGTTATATAAAATAATTAATACATGTTCAATAATTCGAAATTTATCTCTTAAATAAATTACCCTATCCAAAATGATAAAAATTCCTAAAATTCACTCCGGGCCCACGTGCCTGGATTCCGAAAATTTTCGGAGAAAAACGTTATCCATAATCTCAAGAACTTAAATATCTAATTTCTATCCAATTCCATAACCATTTTGTGATTAAAATCTCATTTTTATAAAAATCTAGTTTTTTCATCTAAACCCTTGATTTTCAAGATTTACCAGTTATAATCTACTCATAATCTATGTATTTAACTCAAGGTGTGTATAATTAACTTACCTTCCATTTGCTAGTTGAAATGCCCTCTCAAAAAGCTCTGAAATCGCCCAAACATGGAAGAACAATGGGCTAAAAAATGTGTGAGCCCCGATTTTTAACCATTCTGCCAAGCAGTGGTTTCGCATCTGCGGCTAGCTAGCCGCTTCTGCGGCTTCGCATATGCGAAAAAGGTATCACAGATGCGGTTTTCCCCCCTAAGTTGGCCCTTCGCTCATGCGGTCAGCGGCTCGCATCTGCGAGTCCGCTTCTGCGACTTGTACGTTGCACCTGCGCCTTCTCCGCACCTGCGCTTCTCTCCTTCGCACATGCGCCTTCGCAGGTGCGGCCCTTTTTCCGCGTCTGTGGTTCTGACAAAACTGGGGAGCTTCAGCTTTAGCTCTCAATTTCCAACTTAGTCCGAGCCTCGTCCGATTAATGCTCGGGTCCCTCGGGGCCCCGCCCGAATATACCAACAAGTTTGAAATCATAAAACGGACTTACTCTAAAGCTCGGAACGTGTAAGACAATATCAAAACTAAGAATCATACCTCAAACCAAATTGATTCAACTTAGAAATTTCAAATTCTTTAAACTTACTCCGAACGCGCTGAAACATACTTATATTATTCAGAATGACACCAAATTTTGCGTGCAAGTCTTAAATCACCATACAGAACTATTCCCAAACTCGAAATTTCAAACGGACCTCGATTACTCCAAAACCTACTCCAAACCAAATTTAAAGAACTTTTAACCTTCAAATAGTTGATTCTCACTAT
Source organism: Nicotiana tabacum (assembly GCF_000715075.1). Classification (NCBI taxonomy): domain Eukaryota; kingdom Viridiplantae; phylum Streptophyta; class Magnoliopsida; order Solanales; family Solanaceae; genus Nicotiana; species Nicotiana tabacum. The sequence goes on from NC_134092.1 coordinate 115,085,855, forward strand.
TAAGCACTAAAACGCTCCTGAGTTATCCAAAACTCGATTCGAACATACGCCGACGTCCGAAATCATCATATGAACCTATTGGAACCATCAAATCCCAATTTCGGGGTTATTTTCTCAAAATGTTGACCAAAGTCAAACATGGCCTTTTAAAGCCAAGCTAAGGAACCAATTGTTCCGATTTTGACCCGATCACTTCCAAATTCTGAACCAATCATCCCCGCAAGTCATAAATTAATAAAAACACATACGAGGAGTTTTATTTAGGGGAACGGGGTTCTAAAAGTCAAAATAACCGATTGGGTCATTATATTTTCCACCTCTTAAACAAACGTTCGTACTCGAACAGGTTTAGAATTGTACATGGAGTGGTGAATAAGTGTGGATATCTGCTCCGCATGTTTTCCTCGGCCTCCCAAGTCGCTTCCTCAACTGGTTAGCCCCTCCACTGGACTTTTAATGCAGAAATCCTCTTGGACCTCAACTGGTGAACCTGTTTATCAACAATGGCAACTGGCTCCTCTTCATAACCCAAGCTATTATCTAGCTGAACTGTGCTGAAGTCTAACACATGTGACAAGTCGGCATGATACTTCCGGAGCATAGATACATGGAAAACTGGATGAACTCCTGATAGACTGGGAGGCAAAGCAAGCTCGTAAGCAACCTCCCCAACTCGTCTCAACACCTCAAATAGGCCTATAAACCTTGGGCTCAACTTCCCCTTTTTCCCAAATCTCATGATTCCCTTCATCGGCGAAACTTTCAAGAGAACATTTTCACCCACCATAAAAGATAAGTCACGCGCTTTCTGATCCACGTAACTCTTCTGTCTGGACTGTCATGTACGAAGTCGCTCCTGAATCAACTTTACCTTTTCCAAGGCATCCTTCACCAAATCAGTACCATATAACTTAGCCTCACCAAGCTCAAACCATCTAATGGGTGAACAAAATCGCCGACCATATAAAGCCTCAAATGGAGCCATCTCGATGCTGGATTGGTAACTGTTATTATAAGAAAACTCGGCCAAAGGAAAGAAACGATCCCACTGACCTCCAAAGTCAATCACACATGCCCTGAGCATATCCTCCAAAATCTGAATTATCCGCTCTGACTGCCCTTCGATCTGCGGATGAAATGCTGTGCTGAGCTCTACACGAGTCCCCAATTCACTTTGTACTGCTCTCCAGAAATGTGAAGTAAACTGAGGGCCTCTATCTGATATGATAGAAATTGGCACACCGTGCAACTGAACTATCTCCTGAATATATATCTGGGCCAACCTCTCTGAAGTATACGTAGTCACAACAGGAATAAAGTGTGCCGACTTGGTCAACCTGTCGACAATGACCCAAACTGCATCAAACCTCCGCAAGGTCCTCGGTAACCCAACTACAAAGTCCATAGTGATGCGTTCCTATTTCCACTCTGGTATAGTCATCTGCTGAAGTAGGCCACCTGGCCTCTGGTGATATTTAACTTGCTGGCAATTTAGACACCTAGCTACATACTCAATTATGTCCTTTTTCATTCGTCGCCGCCAATAATGTTGCCTCAGGTCATGATACATCTTCGTAGTGCCTGGATGAATAGAATATCGAGAACTGTGTGCCTCCTCTAGGATTTGTTTCCTCAGTCCATCCACATTAGTAATACATAGACGATCCTGGAGTCACAGAACACCATCTGCGCCAATAGTAACTTCCTTGGCACCACCCCGTAGTACCGTTTCTCGAAGAACCATCAAGTGTGGATCATCATACTGGCAAGCCTTGATCTGCTCAAATAGTGAAGACTGGGCCACAACACATGCAAGAAATTGGCTGGGCTCTGAAATATCCAGCCGCACAAGTCTGTTAGCCAAAAACTAGATATCCAAAGCTAATGGCCTCTCCTCTGCTTAAATGAAAGCCAAACTACCCATACTCTCCGCCTTTCTACTCAAGGCGTCTGCAACCACATTTGCTTTGCCCGGATGATACAGGATAGTAATATCATAATCTTTTAATAACTCAAGCCTTCTGCGTTGTCTCAAATTTAGGTCCCTCTGCTTGAGAAAATGCTGCAAACTGCGATGATCAGTGTAAACTTCACAAGACACCCCATAAAGATAATGCCTCCAAATCTTAAGAGCGTGAACAATCGCAGCTAACTCCAAATCATGCACTAGATAATTCTTCTCGTGGGGCTTCAGCTGACGTGAAGCATATGCAATAACTCATCCTTCCTGCATTAATACACAACCCAAGGCAATGCGTGAAGCGTCACAATACACTGTATAAATCCCGAACCGGAAGGCAACACTAACACTGGTGATGTAGTCAATGCTGTCTTGAGCTTCTGAAAGCTCACCTCACAATCATCAGACCATCAGAACGGAGCAGCCTTCTGGGGTTAATTTGGTCAAAGGTGTTGTAATAGATGAAAAACTTTCCACGAACCGACGATAATAACCTGCTAAACCCAGAAAACTCCTGATCTCAGTCGCCGAAGTGGGATGATGCCAATTCTAAACTGTCTCAATCTTTTTGGGATCAACTTTAATTCCCTCGCCCGATACAATATGCCCCAAAAATGCTACATACTCTATCCAGAACTCACATTTGGAGAACTTAGCATATAGCTTTTGTTCCCACAACGTCTGAAACACCACTCTTATATGCTGCTCGTGTTCTTCCTTGTTGCGCGAGTAAATCAAAATATCATCAATGAATACAATGACAAACGAATCAATATATGGTCTGAATACCCTGTTCATTAAATCCATAAACGTTGTCGGGGCGTTAGTTAAACTGAAGGACATCACCAGAAACTCATAATTACCATATCTAGTCCAAAAAGCAGTCTTCGGAACATCCCAATAAATCTTCAACTGATGATACCCTGACCTCAAGTCGATCTTAGAGAACACCCTAGCACCCTACAACTAGTCAAATAGATCATCAATACGCGGCAACGGGTACTTGTTCTTAATAGTGACTTTGTTCAATTGACGATAATCAATAAATATTCGCATCATTCCATCCTTCTTCTTCACAAATAATAGGGCCTCAGGCTTGAGAAGGGTCATCGTTCCCGGCTGTCCCATGTTTGTTGTATTTCTGCAGGGGGAGCCGGTGCACCCCAAGGCGATACACTCGGTCGGACGAACACTTTGGTTAGTAACTCCTCAAGCTGTTCTTTCAACTCCTTCAATTCTTTTGGAGCCATGCGATACGGTGGGATAGATATAGGCTGGGTATCTGGAGCCAAATCAATACAAAAATCAATATTACGATCAAGTGGCATGCCTGGAAGATCTGAAGGAAATACATCGGAGAACTCCCGAACTACAGGCACTGAATCAATAGTCGGAGTCTCTGCAGTAGTATCCCGAATATAGGCTAGATAAGTTAAACAACCCTTCTCAACCATGTGTTGAGCCTTCATAAAAGAAATAACCCGATTAGATGCAGTAACAGACGAACCCTTCCACTTCAACCTAGGTAATTCTGGAATAGCCAAGGTAACAGTCTTGGCATGGCAATCTAGGATGGCATGATATGGAGATAACCAGTCCATGCCCAGGATGATTTCAAAGTTAGTCATCTCAAGCAATAGGAGATCTGCTCTAGTTTTATAACCACAAAATGTAATAATACAGGATCGGTAGATCCGATTCACAACAACAAAATCGCCCACAGGAGTGGACATATAAATATGAGTACTCAAGGACTTACAAGAAACACCCAAGAAATGAGCAAATAGAGACGGCACATAGGAATATGTAGACGCTGGATCAAATAATACGGAGACATCTTTGCCGCAAATAGAAATAATACCTGTAATCAGGGCATCTGAGGCCTCTGCATCTGGTCTAGCCGGAAAAGCATAGAACTGAGCTGGAGCGCTAACGGGCTGGCCTCCGCCTGGCTGACCTCCACCTCTAGGATGACCCCTACCCCCTTGTCCTCCACCTCTTGGTGGTCGGGCGACTGATGGAGCAACTGGTGCGGTAATCATAGGTTGCTGACCCTGCTGCATTGGTCTACCTTGAAGCCTGGGGCAGAATCTCCGCATGTGACTCGGATCCCCGCACTCGTAATAACTGTTCGGTGCGATGGGCTGCTGACTAAGAGTCTGGCCCTAGTGACCTGAATGCCCACTGGAAGAACCCTGAATAGTTTGTGGGCGATAAGAACTCTCTGGCATAGCACTGAAATAAGGTCGCACTGGAGGACCCCGAGGAGGCGATGCTGCTGGATATGGGGGCCTGTTGGACTGCCCTCTCATGAACTGACCTCTACCCCCAGATGGAGTACCTCTGAACTCTCCAGAATATCTAAACCGCTTATCTCTCATAACCTGCTCTCGGCTACGCTGACTCACACCCTCAATCCTCCGGGCTATCTCCACGACTAGCTCATAAGAAGTACCCATCTCAACCTCTCGAGCTATAGTGGCCTGAATGCCAGTATGTAAACCCGCAACAAACCTCCACACTCTCTCCGCCTCAGTAGGGAGTATCATAAGTGTATGGCGAGATAACTCAGAGAACCTCGCCTCATAATCGATCACTCACATCTGACCCTGCTGGAGCTTTTCAAACTGAAATCGCAACTCTTCCCTCTGGGAGGGTGGAATATACCTGTCCAAGAAAATACGGGTGAACCTGTTCCAAGTCATGGGAGGAGAATCTACTGGTCTGCCAAGAAGATAAGACTTCCACCATCTACGGGCCCTACCCTCTAGCTAAAAAGTAGCAAAGTCAACCCCCAGGAGACTCCAATATCCTCATGTTGTACAGTCTATCCCTGCACCGATCAATAAAATCCTGAGGATCCTCATGTCGCTCACCCCCAAAGACATGAGGATGTAGTCTAGTCCATCTATCCAATAGTTTCTACGGATCGGCGGCTGTAGCTGGCCTGGGCTCAGGTGTAGCTGCTGCCACTGGTTGGGCTCCACCCACGGGTAGTGCACCCTGGGTCTGATATACAACAACTTCCTTGCCATGAGCCTGTGCGGTAGGAGTCTGTACTCTCCCTCCCGCCTGAGATATGGCTGGGTCTGCCGGAAATAAGCCGGTCTGAGTCATAGTGTCCATGAACCGCAACATACGACCCATGACATCCTGGAATCCCAGTGCAGATGTGAAATCCACCTGAGCTGGCTCTGCCACAGGCACCTCGCCATGTTCCTCAATGATGGGATCCTCTGCTGGACCCACTGGCGGCCTAACTGGAACAGTCCTGGGACGTCCTCGTCCCCTACCACGGGTTGGAGCCCTCCCTCGGCCTCTAACAACTGGGGGAGTAGCTCTTCCCTAGGCGCGTTCTCACCATCTGTGAGAGAATAAGAGAAAGATATTTAGCACTACATCAATTGCACGATGGAATATGAAGAAAGGTAGTTTCCTAACACCCTATAGCCCCTCGAAGATAAGTGCAGACGTCTACGTACCGATCTGCAAGACTCTATTAGGTCTGCTCATAACTTGTGAGACCTATGTGAACCTAGTGCTCTGATACCATATTGTCACGACCCAATTTTACCTATAGGTCGTGATGGCGCCCAACGATACAGCTAGGCAAGCCAACTAGTGATTTAAACCATATTAAACTCTTTTAAAAATTAACCGAATAATTAAACTCTTCTTACTTGCAGGAATTAGACAATATGAAAAGATTTAGTAAATTAAAATAATCAAGAACAGAATTAAATCCAAACATTCTACTAGTGTGTGTGTCAAGACCTGGTGTCACAAGTGTATGAGCATCTAGTAGATTATACAAAAAATTCCAAATACTGTCTGGAATAAAATAGACAGAATAAAAATTTCAGGAAGAAGCACTGGTTGATGCGGAATAGCTCAGAAGGGCAGCTCACCACTAAACCTCTGGATATCGTGGGTGCGCGCCAATAGGTCCAACTATAGTACCTGTCTCAGGTCCTGCATAAAAAGTACAACAAGTGTAGCATGAGTACATAAACAACGTGTACCTAGTAAGTATCAAGCCTAATCTCGAAGAGGTAGAGACGAGATGGTCGACTTTGACACTCACTAAGGGTCAATAATAATAAATAAAATAAAAATAGAAATATTTAAATCAACATGATTCACAGAGTTAACAATAATTTTATTTAACCAACAGAAATAATTAAATTTCTTCGAATGAAACAATTCCTAATCTATTAGTTAAATTCACAAGTTGCAATTAAAATATCAAGGTATTGTATAATTATTATTATTATTAGGCACGATTTCTGCTGAGGTCGTACGGCCCGATTCAGAGTGTCGTGTACACTACCGAGAGACGTGCGACGCGATCCATAGATGCATCTATACTGCCGAGGTGTTCGACCCGCTCCACAAGAAATGAGGACATTTTCTTATGTACCTCCGGAATGAGAGTTTATTTATTGATAGATTAATACGAGAGGATGCACAATGTTTTTTAACAATTAAATAATTTATGCAGAAAAATTAAGTATATTAGATTTCCATCTTTTACTATATTTCCCTAACAATTCACAATATGTTTCAAATAATTTAATTAAATAATGAATACAATTTACACGAGTAATTCATGATTTGAGCCTAAACTACCCGAACTTTAGCATAAATAGTAGCTACGCACGGACTCTCATCACCCGTGCGTACGAAGCCCCCCACAATTAGCAACAATTATTAATTTAATTACCTATGAGGTCATTTCTCCCTTACAAGATTAGACAAGAGACTTACCTTGTCTCAAAGTCCACTTTTCCGATCAAATATCGCGTAAAATCTCAATTCGAGGCCGAAAAATCCCAAACTATCCAAAAGTTATATAAAATAATTGATACATGTTCAATAATTCAAAATTCATATATTAAATAAATTACCCTATCCAAAATGATAAAAAATTTTAAAATTCACCTCGGGCCCACGTGCCCGAATTCCAAAAATATTCGGAGAAAAATGTTATCCATAATCTCAAAAACTCAAATATCTAATTTTTATCCAATTCCATAATCATTTTCGTGGTTAAAATCTCATTTTTATAAAAATCTAGGTTTTTTATCTAAACCCTTGATTTCCAAGATTTATCAGTTATAATCTATCCATAATCTATGTATTTAACTCAAGGTATGTAGAATTAAATTACCTTCCAATTACTAGTTGAAATCCCCTCTCAAAAAGCTCTGAAATCGCCTAAACATGGAAAAAAATGGGCTCAAAAATGTCTGAGCCCCGATTTTTAACCATTCTGCCAAGCAGTGGTTTCGCATTTGCGGCTAGCTAGCCGCTTCTGCGGCTCTGCATCAGTAGAAAAGGTATCGCATATGCGGTTTTTCCCCCTAAGCCGTCCCTTCGCTTATGCGGTCAGCGGCTCGCATCTGCGAGTCCGCTTCTGCGACTTGTACGTCGCACCTGCGCCTTCTCCGCACTTGCGCTTCTCTCCTTCGCACATGCGCCTTCACAGGTGTGGCCCTTTTTTCGCGTCTGCGGTTCTGACAGAACTGGGGAGCTTCAGCTTTGGCTCTCAATTTTCAACTTAGTCCGAGCCTCGTCTGATTAACGCTCGGGGCCCCTGGGGCCCCGCCCGAACATACCAACAAGTTTGAAATCATAAAACGGACTTGCTCGAACACTCGGAACGTGTAAAACAATATCAAAACTAAGAATCATACCTCAAACCAAATTGATTCAACTTAAAAATTTTAAATTCTTCAAACTTACTCCGAACGAGCCGAAACATACTTATACAACTCGGAATGAAACCAAATTTTGTGTGCAAATCTTAAATCGCCATACAGAACTATTTCCAAACTCGGAATTTTAAACAGACCTCGATTACTCCAAAACCTACTCCAAACCAAATTTAAAAAACTTTAAACCTTCAAATAGTTGATTTTCACTATTAAGCGCTAAAACGCTCCCGGGTTATCCAAAACCCGATTCGAACATACGCCCATGTCCGAAATCATCATACGAACCTATTGGAACCGTCAAATCCCGATTCCGGAGTCGTTTTCTCAAAATGTTGACCGAAGTCAAACTTGGCCTTTTAAAGCCAAACTAAGGAACTAATTGTTCCGATTTCAACCTGATCACTTCTAAATTCTGAACCAACTATCCCCGCAAGTCATAAATTAATAAAAGTACATACGGAGAGTATTCTTTAGGGGAACGGGGTTCTAAAAGTCAAAATAACCGGTTGGGTCATTACATTTATATTTGAAAATAAGTTAGGAAACTTATGCCAATTCTCACCCACTTTAACTTTAAATTTAAAAAGAGTAATGTGTTACTTGCCTAGATTTCTTGTTCTATAAAAGGGGATATCCAGAAAATTACTTAGGGTAAACTATCGTAAGCGATTTTTATACATGGCCGAGAAAGAAATAAGAAGAAGATAGGAAATGGAGATAAGACGGTAAAAGTTAGGATATGTAGATAACATTATCTCTGATTTGGATTTATGTAAAGGAAAAAAGACCGAAGGTTTATTTTAATATCTTTCTCTCATGTTCTTGTCAATCTCTTTGTGCTATTTTTTTTTGTCCTTATAACAAGTATATCATTGTATAAGATTTTAAAAAATGTATAGTGGCTTCGGACTACTTATTTAAGGTTTATGGTGGATAATTAAATTTTACAATTATTAGATCCATTGTATATTAACTAATATTTTGCTCTATCTATTTCTTTGCCGAAGTTGCTTTTATTAGTGTTTGTAACAGATCAAAGACAAGAAGTAATTAACATTTATTTTGCCTCAACTAAACATGAGCTAAATAGGGTTAACATAAGTATTAAATTTAAACAGATTTTGCATAAAATTATCCCTCTCATAGTGAATTTATTATTTATGCTTAAAATGGCCCCCTATAGCAAAGCAACAAAGGAACAAAGTTATGCAATCCATGGAAGAAATAGAAGACAAGAAAACTGTTAAAAACATTAGACAAACTTAATTAGAAAAAATCAAAGACTTGAAATTTCATCGCTGATCATATGATCGTTACAGGACTCGTAGTACAATCATGTACAAAATACAACTCTCCGGAAGACCTCTTGATATACATAAATAATATATATAGACTATAATCTAAAGTGCTAATTTAACAATAATTGATAATTCAAAATGTAACATCAGAATCATATCAAGTATATATTACTCGTTTTATTTGCTATAACTTTTCTTTTTATTTCTCGTTTTGACCTTCTATCACATTTATTTTGCATGTAGACGATAAATAGTAGTAATCTACTTCATAGTTCATACACTAATAGAATTGAGCAAGAATGCTTGTATTTTTCTTTCATAGTAGTAATTATCCTCAGCAGAAGCATCGGCTGAGAATATCATGGCACCATTGACATGAAATCCACTACTTTCCAACAATCTCAAAGCATCAAAAAATGCATTCCCTTGAATCCCTCTCCCATTCACTTCATAACTAGGAATTAATTTCTCCTTATCAAACTGTTGACTCCTTTGAATAAAAGCCTTCAAATAACCTCTTGGTGTTCTAACTTTATCTGTATAAAATTGATGGTTCACATAATCAATGAAATCCCCATAGTTCTTGTACAACTCTATGTATGGTAAAACCGTGCGATAATATGGTGCAATTGTTGCTACAGAAATAACACTTTGGTTCTTTAAGAGAGTTATTAACTCCCCTATGCAATAAGTAAAAGTTTCATTGTGCTTTGGGAATCTTTCATAGTCAATGTCAATGCCATCAAGATGATAAGTGTTGACAATAGATTTGAGGGAAGTGAATGCATTCGATATCCATCGGTGAGTGTCGGCTGGTTTGTACCTGTTGAGACATAATATAATTAAATAATTTAAAGTTTCGTTCTTTCTAATAGTTAAGTTTTTAGATAATATGGTCAGACAATTCAACAGTACCAATTAAGGACTTTTTGACCTAAACTCCAACCCGAAAGGCTAGCCAAGGCTTTAACATTAGGGTATTTGGATTTGATTGATGCAACTGAGTCTGGGGTTAGGTTTGATGCCCAATATGGTGAGAAGTTACCATTTTGTGGGTTCCCTAAATGGTCTGCATCAATGGCAAAGCTGAGAATGAAATGAAAGTCAATGCCCTCATCTATTGGAACATCATCAAATGTTATTGGCTTGCCTGTTGCTCCAATATACTCCATCATTACCTTCTTTCCATCTGAAATAATTTTGAATTTAGCTAAAAATTGAGAAATAGGTTCCAAAAGGGAGCTATATATACATGAATAATGTGAAAGAATTTCTACACTACATGATTAGCTAAAAGATAGTAATAATAAGTACCGTTCTAATAAGTAAAACTCGTTACTTGAAAAAGCACATTCTCACACACAAACGAAATTTAGGGGAGCTAGGAGGATTGCTTTACTATCAAGTATCAATGTATTTTATCTTGTTTTACCATGTTATTTACATTATATTTCAAGGTCATTAACATTGGTTTACTATTTCTATACAATTACTAGTTGTTATATGTCATGATCTTAGTATGATCATATAAAATATTTAACTATAAATTGTTAATGCGCATAAATTAAACTCTTTTAATAAAGATTTAAGTATTTAATTTATATAGTGTAACGATATAAAGAAATTTTACTCTATCAATATATTTTACACTGATATTCTACGTTATCAATAGGTTTATTTTATTTTGACATGTACATTGTTACTAGCGCTTAGTCCAACAATCGCAATTGCTAAGAATTTCCGTCCGTTGAAAACATCAATCCAAAAAGTTTGTAGGAGGCTAAAATTCTTGCCGCGTCTATTTTTGTCGAAAACAAAGTTGCGACTAATTTTATTAGTGAAGAGTGTTATTATTGCTAAAGAAGTTCGTAATAAGGAATTACAAAAGTTTATACTTTATATAACTTCTTTTTCTTTTAACTTTCCCTATCTTACATAAATGTCTCAAATAAGTCATACGTTATCAACCTCTGACCATTAATCATATTTGAAAATCCAAATAAATAAAGTTCTTTCTCTTCAAAAATCACACGCAAATATCTTCTTCCATATTTTTAAGCGTGATTAGTAACATTAGATGCAAGACGACGGAAAGGAAATTCATGGATGAGGTAGCAAACAAGGTGATGAAATACAAAAAAATATACAAGATTCCAAAAATCTAAGCAAAAAATGACCTTTTTTATTAGTGTGTATGGTTGAAATTCTTTTAAAACATATAGATAAGTCAATATACAAAACTTGAGGAAGATTGGAGGTGATTTGGACTGGTTTGGTATCAAAATTCATAGTTAAAATCGAGTTCAAAAATACTTCTGCGACACATGTATCACACACACATCACACACATGGATATACATGTGATACACATTTAATACAGATATGATACATATGTGATACACAAATGATACACAGTGTGATACACATCATTTTTTTTATATTCATCTTTTACTTCGAATTTTCAATTCAAAACACCTCAAACTCCACCAATTCATCCCAAAATTGAGATTCAAACTCCTTAAGATGTACCCAATCTATTCTAATAACACCCACTCAAAAGCAAATAAAAATTTGACATTGTTTGGCTAGAAATGGCTAATTGGCTAATATTGGTAACATTTGGCTAATATTAGTAATATTTTATGAATTGACCAATTTTTGTAATAAGCTACTTATAAATGGACATAGCTGGTACCGGTAGTTTCCCAATTTTAAATGGTAAGTTAATATTGAATATAATTATAAGGTAAAACGAGTGCAAACATTTATCCTAGAGGCTAGAACACCAACCTAGCAAATGATTTCTTTGTTTTTTCTTTCTTTTTTGTAAGTTTGACATAAATTTAGCTTAAAGAAAAATTAAAATAAAAAGAAAAAGGGCAACATCTATGACTTACCACCGAATTGCTGGACGCTGAGCAACAGCGCAGTGATATGAAGGAGAACGAAGAAAAATTTCGCCATATTTCTGTTCATTCACAAAAATGAAGGAGAATTTAACCCTTCCTCTTTTTATATAAGACTGAAAATGCAAATAAATAAAATATAAGCCGGCAAAGATCTTTGTACATTCTTTTTGTCTAAACGTGTGAAGCTGAAAAAACTCCGTGTAACAAGGCATGACGGCAATTATGCCAATTGCCAGATTTGGAAATAACAAGAAGTCTTGGAAATTTTAATTACTTTTGGGATTGTCACGTTTAATTTATATACTATAACAAATAAAAAGAGAGTTGAAGATGTATATATATCATCTTATATTGATTCGTGGAATATGCTTCTATTGGAAAAATAGATAAGGAATGAAAATTAACTCAACGGCAAACGTTGAGGTTTGATAATATCGAGGTCACTGGTTTGTTATCTAGTTAAATTAGAACACATAATAATTTAATCTTAATTAAGAAATAAATGTTTACATGCAATACACATGTTTTGAATTTATTAATTTGGTGCAACATGAGTACTGTAAGTTTTTTTTGTAGTTAATTTAATCTCTCCAGAAATAGAACCTATAAGTTTATATAATATTGTATACTTTACCATACGTGGTTAGTTTTCGATTTATCATGAATATGTCATAAATTGACTTTGTAACTCTTCTCAAAACTGATTTATACTCACATTCGTTTTTGTTTTTTAAATAAAACAGAAAAGAAAAATAAATAGTAAGAACATCTATTTTGTGAATCAAGACTCAAGAGTATCCTATATTTATACCAATATCCATGAAAAATATATACAACACACATAACGTACCATAAGTACTAAGGTAGTAGTTAAAATTTAGTCATTTATGTTAAATGTGAAAGGTAAACATGCAAGTTGATAAAGAGGATAAAAGAACTCGTAGTTAAGTAACTAAAGCAAAATCGTTTACCTATCTATATATGTAATTTGTTTGCTCTGAACATATCAAGTACGCGACACAGAAGAAGAAGAAGAAGAAGAAGAAAATTTTAGAAGAATTGATCCGTTTATGCTTGAAGATGTAACAGAAGAAAAAGCATATCCTATCAGATAATTACTAGAGAGTGTAGAACTAGGAATAGCAATTACTGGCCAACGGGACCACAGGCGGAACTAGCTTATTAGGTAAGGATTAGACAAAACCGCCATTTTTACTTAGACGTTATTAGAATATTAGATAAAGGCTGAACTATTTGGGCCATTCTTGTAACTTAGGTCCATGTCTATATTGAGTCCATTGTTTTGTATTAGTTGGGCCACCGGGTCAGGCCCACTATTTATAAGAGGAGTCTCTCAATTTTGTAACCAAATTGACATTTCTCAATATAGAAAATATCTGTTTTCTCTCGAACCTTCTCTCAACCTATGAACCCTAGTTTACATTTTGTCAATCTCTCTGTAAATCTCGATACTTAACATGATATCAGAGCGTAGATTCTGGTAGATCATATCATTAGCTTCCCATCGATGTTAACCTCTTTAGTTTTCATCGAGTTTTTCGTTTGGACTCCATTCGCACTGGATTAGGGTTTTGTTTGGTTTTCGTTGGATGATTTCTTCTCATTGTCGTATGTTTCTGCTGGATTTTACTATTTCTCTGGATGTTTGACTGTACCTGGCTGATTTGTTCATCTGATTCGAGCTAGGGTTTTCTCGTTGGTGTTTAGCTGAGCCACCAGAAGTTTGTTCACAAGGCTTTTCTCTTTTCGGTTGCAAAAGAGGGGGGTAAACCAGTTCTCTCTTCATATTTCATAAGTTTGTTTGTTGAATCGTTGATTGTTTCTTATTGATATATTTCCTCTCAATGACGAATGATAATCCTGTATTACACCTTCTTCTTCATCTACTGCATCTCGTACTGTGTTTCATGAAGATGATTTTACACATCCATGTCATCCATTATATGTACATCCATCAGATGTGCTGGAAACCTCTTTGGTCTCTAGTTCATTTGATGGAAGCTGCTATGGCAGCTGGAGGAGAAACATCTTGTTTGCTCTCTCCATTCGTAATAAACTTGACTTTATCAATGGCACCTCTACAAAGCCACTTCCAGGATCTCCTCTGGCACGTTAGTGGCAACGTTGTAATGATCTTGTGGTGTTATAGTTGGTTAATTCCTTGTCAAAAGAAATATCTCGTAGCCTAGAATACTCTGAATATGCTAAAGATATTTGGTGTGAATTGGAGGAGAGATATGGTAAGGCTGATGGGGCCAGAGTTTTTGAGCTAAAGAAAGAATTAGCACATATCTCTCAAGGGTCTTTAGACATAGCTTCTTATTTTAATAAAATCAAACAACTTTGGGATAAAATAACTTCTTATAAGGTTAGAGTTTGTACTTGTGGGGGTAAGGCTGCTGAGGATGAAGAGTAGAAGGTTTATCAGTTCCTTATGGGTCTGAATGATACCTACATACAAACTCGTAGCAACATTTTAATAATGAAACCACTTTCATCTATTGGAAATGTGTACAACATCTTATTATCTGATGAGAAGTAGAGGCATGTGTCTTTTGCCTCCCAATTCTCCACACAGTATGCTTCATTCAATGTTGGGACTTCTGAGCCATCATTTCCTTCCAAGGTTCCTTTTGAGGCTCCCAGGTCTTCTCTCATATGAAAATATTGCAAGAAACCTGGGCATTCTATAGAAAATGCTATAAATTGCATAGATATCCTCCCAATTTCAAGTTCAACAAAGGACTTCCCCCTCGCAGAACTGCTGCACATGTTGAGCATGAATCCTCTGGTGGTTCTTCTGTGCCTGGTAGTTCTGATGGTCCTGTTGAGAATGAGGAGTCTTCTGTGATACCTGGCCTTACCAAGGATCAATACTCTTAGCTAATGATCTTATTAAAACAATCCCAAATCTCTGCTTCCCCACACTCTCCACCTCTCTTGGATTCTGCTAACTTTGCTGGTAAGTTTATGCCTTATGAGGGTGTTTCTTATGGAGCTTGTATGTTATCTAGTATGAATGGCATTGTTTGGATAATAGACTCTGGAGCTACTGATCTTATGACTTCAATCAGGAGTTTACTTTTTGTTATAATCACTCTTCCTATTCCTTATCTTGTGTCTCTTCCAAATGGGTATAAAGTAAAGGTTACCAATGTTGGTTATTTAGCTTTATTTCCCGACTTAATCCTTCATAATGTTCTTTACATCTCTAGTTTTAAACATAATCTCATATCTGTCCACAAGCTTTTGTCTTATTGTGATGATGTTGTACAATTTACCAAGTCTGCTTGCACTTTCCAGGGCCCTTCAGTGAGGAAGCCAGTGGTGCTTGGTAGACTGCACAATGGACTTTACAAGTTGTTCCAACATGTCACTTTTCCTGTTGGATCTGTTAATGTCAATTCTTGTTCTTCTATTGCTTGTTCTCTACCTGTAGTGTCTAATAATGCTGCTATTGATAATTCATCTATAAATACCATGGTTGATTCAAATAAAATCAATAAATCTGATGTTGTTTGGCATTATAGACTTGGACATATTCCTTTTTCTAAAATGAAACTTATTTCTGGCCTTGATTATGGACTATCCTCCAAACAGTCTTTCATATGTCCCATTTGCCCCTTAGCAAGACAAACTAGGCTCCCTTTTCCTGATAGTTCTATTCAGTCCACTCATCCGTTTCAGCCTATACATATAGATACTTGGGGTCCCTACTCCACTCCCACTCATTCTGGTTCTAAATACTTTCTTACTATAGTAGATGACTATACTAAGGCTACCTAGACACATTTGATGGGAGCAAAGAGCAATGCTTTTGATTTGTTAAAAGCTTTCATCTTTATGGTTAAAACACAGTTTCAAACTAAAATTCAGACTGTGAGAAGTGATAATGCTTTAAAGTTTGGCTCCAGTTCCTCTGGTTCTCTTTTCTTTTCTGAAAAAGGGATCATTCATCAAACTTCTTGTCCCCATACCCTTCAACAAAATGGTATAGTTGAAAGGAAACATAGGCATTTGTTAGAGACTGCCAGGGCTCTTTTATTTCAATCTCACCTTCCTATTAAATTCTGGGGTGATTGTCTTCTTACTGCTACTTACCTAGTAAATAGATTTCTTTCACCTCTTCTCAAACACAAGAGTCCTTATGAGTTACTATTTGGTAAGGCCCCTCTATATTCTCATCCCAGGTCTTTTGGCTGCCTTTGCTACTCATCTGTGCCCACACCCCATAGAGACAAGTTTCATCCTAGGTTTATCCCATGCGTGTTCATTGGCTACCCTTTTGCCAAAAAGGGTTATAAACTTTATAATTTTTCCATTAAATCCTGTTTTGTCTCAAAAGATGTGACTTTTCATGAGCACATCTTTCCTTTCTCAAAATCTTTTGTTCCCTCATCTCCTGGCATGCCTTCTTCTTTTGTTCCTAGTCACTTTTCTGATGATTCACATTCTCCCCTATTTTCTCTTGTTCCTATTTATTCTCCCCATTCCTCTCTCATCTCTACTCCTCCTTCTCCTTCCTCAGGTTCCCCTGATTTCATTTTCTCTCCTTCCTCTAGCTCCTCTTCCCCTTCTGTTCCTCCTTCATCTCCTCCTCAAATTAGAAGATCTAGTAGGCCTCATACTGTTCCTGCTTATCTTCAGGATTATGTATGTCCTACCCTTCCTCCTTCTGCATCTCTCCCTGGTCCTTCAAGCTCTGAGTCTGTTTCCTTCAATGCAACCACTACACAACTCCACATCCCTGAGCCTTACACTTACTCTCAGGCTGTTGCTATCCCTGAGTGGCAGGATGCTATGAGAAAGGAGTTTGAGGCTGATAGAACTTGGGATATTGTTGAGTTACCCCCTGGTAAAAAGTCTATAGGCTGCAAATGGGTATACAAAGTAAAATATAGAGCTGATGGGAGTCTGGAAAGGTATAAGGCTAGGTTGGTGGTTAGGGGTGATACTCAGGTTGAGGGGGTTGGTTTTCATGAAACCTTTTCTCCTGTTGTTAAAATGTCCACTGTGAAATCTTTAATTGTTGTTGTTGTCAAGCAACACTGGCCTCTTTTTCAATTTGATGTTAATAATGCATTCTTACATGGGGATCTTGTTGAGGAAGTTTTTATTAAGGTACCTCCTGGTTTATCTGTTCCTCCTTCTTGTTCTTCTTCTTCTCCTTTGGTTTGCAAGCTACTTAAGTCCCTCTATGGTTTGAGACAAGCTTCCAGACAATGGTATGCTAAATTATCTCAGGCCCTTTGTTCTAGAGGATATTCTCATTCTTTAAATGATTACTCCCTATTTACTAGGGGTTCTGGGACTTCTTTAGTCATTTTAGCTATGTATGTAGATGATATCATCCTTACTGGGACTGATTTGTCTAAGATTTCTTCCTTAAAAGGCTTTCTGCATGAACAGTTCAGAATTAAGGACCCTGGTTCTCTTAATTATATTTTGGGGATTGAGGTTCTCTATTCTGATTCTGGGGTTCTTCTTCATCAAAAGAAGTTTGTTCATGACTTATTAGATTCTTTTGCTTCTTCTGCTGTCGTTTGTCCTCTTGCTTGTCACGACCCAAAATCCCACCATAGGAGTCGTGATGGCACCTAGTTTCTAACACTAGGTAAGCCAATTTCCATTACATTTTTGAAGACATTTTTTTTAAAACTAACAACGGAAATAATTAGAATATACAACCTCCCAAGACTGGTAGTATTGAGTCACGAACTCTAACTGAATACATAGAATGATCACGAGGACCGAATATACAATACTGTTTGATTACAATTTAACAGTACCATGAAATGAAAAGACTCCAAGGGACTGCGACGACCAAGCAGCTCTACCTTGAATTCTTACGATCCCGCTTTAACTCTGTTCAAGTCCGTTATCTTCAATACCTGGTTCTGCACAAAAATATGCAGAAGTGTAGTATGAGTACGTCACGGTCGGTACCCAGTAAGTATCAAGACTAACCTCAATGGAGTAGAGACGAGGTACAGTCAAGACACTCACTAGTCTAATAACCTGTGCAATATAATATACAAAATAATAGGAAACAAATAACAATAGGGTAACATGAAACAACCAGTGATATGCATAGCAAACAACAAGAATACCATTAATATCCCTCAACAATTAATAAGTACAATTACACCCAATTAAATCAAGTCTTTCATATAAATATCTTCCACATATAATTCTTCCAAATAATTCTCTTTCAAACATAATTTTCTCAAATAATTATTTTTCAAATATAATTCTTTCAATAAATCTTTTCAAATATAATTTCCTCAAATAAATATCTTTCCAATACAATTCTTTCCTATAATACTTTTTAAGTAAAAATTCTTCCAAATAAATATTTTGAATATAATTCTTTCAAATAAAAAGTCACCATGTGACACCTCATTTCATAATCATAAAAATACGGGTCTCAGCCCATTTTTATATTTCCACGGCACCTCGTGCCCATAATTAAATCATCATATTTCCCCGGCACCTCGTGCCCTCACTTCATATCACAACTGCACGGACAATTCACGTGCCAATTATCATTATCATTTCATCACAGCACCCTGTGCCCACATTTCATATCACAACAGCACGGATAATTCACGTGCCAAATATTCTCATTATTTACACACGGCACCTCATGCCCACATTTTATTTTATAATCTGCCTTGCAATAGCCACATGCTCTCAATTTCAACATAAATCAGATTGTTATCAATTTACCAACAGACAAGTTGCACAAAGTATAAAAATAAATACAAAAAAATCACAATATCACAAGAAAATTATCAACACCACAACCCTACATCATCACATATCGTCCCTGACAATAGCCACCCTTATCGCTCATATTGCCACCCTTATCACTCCTATAGCCACCCTTATCGCTCCTATTGCCACCCTTATCGCTCCTATAGCCACCCTTATCGCTCCGCCCAGACAATATTCCAACAAACACAACAACAGTGAAATGTCACCCTTATACTCACATAATATCAACAGTGAAATGCCACCCTTATCACCCCAAAATAATAACTCACACAATACAATAATTTACACGGGAAATTAACACGACAATATAATAAAATCAATTCATATCACAATTTGTCCAATAGCCACAACCAAATTTCAAAGATATAACAAAATCAATTAATTTCACAACAAATAGCTCAAGGCTCCACACAATGTATATAACACCCAAAAATAATAAATAGAGATAGAAAAATAATCAACATAGGGCACACCTTCATTAATCCAAATTTAGATAATTATATTAACACCTCTTCTTAAGTTCATTTAATTAATTATTTGCAGAGGAAAAATCCATAATGAAATTAAATCCCACGAATATCAAACTCACGGAATTCACATAAATATACAGGTAACATGCACATCAAATCGTCATATAAAAATAAATTCAATAAATGCGAATTGAAGCATGGCAAACAGATGACTAAATAAATGCCAACAATTATCTAATTTACTACACAATATGCCCAAGACTCTAACTCAATAAAATTTGCACATATAAGCCCGAGTACGTACTCGTCACCTCGCGTACACGGCTTTTTACATTTCACAAATGGCACATAAGACTCGATGTCTAAGCGGTAATTCCCCCACTCGAGGTTAAGTAAGACACTTACCTCTTTGAAGTTATGCCGATATTCCAAAATCGCCTTCTTGCTTGACTTGACCTCCGGACCGCTCAAATCTATCCAAATTAATTGTATAACTTCATTAAAATTCATCGGAAATAATTCCGGATAATAATACGTCGACTTAAAATTTTATTCCAAAAAGTCAACAAAAGTCAACGCGGGATCTGCCTCTCGGAACCCGACATAATTTTCATAAAATCCGAACACCCATTCCGATACGAGTTCAACCATACCAATTTTATCGAATTCCAATAACCGACCTCCAAATCTTAAATTTAAAGCAAGAGGGTTTTCTAAAATTTTCAACCCAATTCACTAATTTAGTGATAAAAACAATAATAGATTCATGTAATTTAACCAAAATCAAGTTAGAAATTCTTACCCAAATATTTTTTTTTGAAAAACTCTCGAAAAATCGTCTTATCCGAGCTTCCTTGGTCCAAAAATGGAAGAATGACATGAATTTGGACTTTATTCTGCTGCCCGGGGGTTTGTTCTTTGCGTTCGCGACACCCCCTCGCGTTCGCGATGAACAAATTCTTCAAAAGTCATTTTCAAACTCTTCTTAGACAGCCTCTAGTATAATGGTCATAACTTTTTGTACAAAACTCCAAATGATGAATGGTTTGACTTTCTGAAAACTAGACTCCAAGGTATAACTTTAATTTGTTGCTCATCTCCCAATTCCTTATAGATTATGAGATATAAGCTTCCAAAGACATCCCTATGCAACAGAGAGTTTCAAACTCTTCCCGGACAGCCTATAGTGTATCCACCATAACCTTTTGTAGACAACTCCAAATGACAAATGGTTTACCTTTCGGAATATTAGAAACAAAGGGCTACAACTTTTATTTTTGGATCATCAACAAATTCCTTATAGATTGCGAGATATGAGCCTCTAAAGTCAGATAACAAAATCCTTCTTCGTGAACGCAAGAGGTTCCTCGCGAACGCGAAGAACAACACCAGAACCAACAACCAGCAGCATCAAAATACCCAAACTTGGTCCGGAATCACCCCGAATCAAACCTGAGGCCCCGAAACCCCGTCCAATCGTACCAACCAGTCCCAATACATAACACGAACCTGCTCAAGGCCTCAAATCACATCAAACAACATCAAAGCCACGAATCATACCCCAATTCAAGCCTATTGAACTTTGAAATTTCAAATTCTATATCTTGTGCCGAAACACATCAAATCAATTTGGAATGACTTCAAATTTTGCACACAAGTCATAATTGACATAACGAAGCTATTTTAATTTTCAGAATCGGATTCCAGCCCCGATATCAAAAAGTCAACCCCCCCTCCCCCCCAGTCAAACTTCCCAAAAATTTATCTTTCGCCATTTCAAGCCAAATTCCTCTAGAGACCTCCAATTAATTTTTCGGACACGCTCCTAAGTCCATAATCACCATATGGAGCTATTGACATCATCAAAATTCCATTTCGGAGTCGTCTTCACACAGTTCCGACTACGGTAAAAATCCTAAGACTTAAGCTGCCGTTTTGGGGATCAAGTGTCCCAAATCACTCCAAATCATCCGATAACTGAATTCAACCACGCACGCAAGTCAATACACATAATAAGAAGCTGCTCATGGCCTTATGCCTCCAGACGAGGCTTAAATTCTTAAAACAACAAGTCTGGTTGTTACATTCTCCACCTCTTAAACAAACGTTCGTCCTCAAACGTGCTAATAATTATTCTGAGGTTACCGAATTGATGATTTTTACTTTTACACATATACTCACGGTTGGTCCCACGTTACTGCATTGGAAGTAAGTCCGACAACACCATCTCATTTGAGATTATTTCTTTTATCCACATTTGTGAACCTTAAGACCAATTTTTTACACTCCAAACATTTTCAGAAAGTCCGATTTTTCATCAACGCACGGTATTAATCTCAACTGACTGTAGCAACTCGTGCCTATGCACACATCAACTTTCTTGATAGTGTTGAAGTACTTCAAAAATTTTCTGGGGTGTTACATTCTTCCTCGCTTAGGATCATTCGTCCTCAAACAGATAACATAATTTATCTCTTCTTTCACACATATCAATCTCCCAAATTTGTTTCTAACTCCCAAATTTTAAAGAAAATTTCGGCAGAGTCTCCCCTGTAAATAGGCCTATCCACCTGCCAGAGTAATACCAAAATGACTCCTAACAACACATCCACAAGGTATATATCAATAACACTGATTTCAACATTACAAGCATTGCATTATCATTACGATATCAGGATATGAAGTATATCATATGTATGCTCATCACCACATCTCAGGTCTTAAAAGTTGTTCATAATTAATTCCAGCATCATCAATTAATCTCATATTAACCAGTACCTCATTTCAAAAAAAAATTTCACAACACTGACAACATAATGTGAGGCATGAAGACCTCATAACTATTTGCCCGATTTAACGAGTCACATTTAACGCCACCTGGGCACTCATTTTATAGGTTAAATGTTTACAGCACGAAAATGGGTGAATATGCACAGAAAATATACAAGAATTATCAGATAAGCCTAACAGGCATGACTCCCTATTAATATTATTGTACAAATTATATTTCACAAAGGGAGAATTTTAAACTCATAAATATTTCACCATAAGGACCTCGTCCTTAAATAACTTCCACCGTGGCTTGTAGGCCGGTTTAAATATTTCACATCATGTAAAAATGCGAGGATCTCGTCCTCAACTCCGAATCACAAGTATTTTGCACATTGTGCCAACTGAATTTCAATTTCCTTTCTTTCTTCTTTTAAATAAATTTCGTAAATATTTTTCATAACACATAACTAACACTCATACCGGTAGGGCATATAATTTATAAAAATTAAAATCAATTATTCCGAAATCACATCAAAACCAACTGTATTGAATAATAAAATTTTACTTTTGGACTTATAGCCCTCAATGGTGTACAAAAATAAAATGACAGACATGGGTTCACATCTTTAAATCTCCCAACAGGGATAAACATATAAGTGGGTCACAAATTTACGAAGCTCACCCATAAGTGGAGCATAATAGGAGGATTCACCTCAATATTCAGAACCGAATCAAATTAAGAAAAATATCCTTTTATAATAAAATCAGGATCGTACCTGTAACGACACTATCTGGTGCATTGGCCTCAGCCAATATCATAGTGATTATATCAACGGGTCGGGCCTCCACCTCTTAGGCGCCCACTACCCGCCTGTCCTCCACCTATAACTGACTGTACACGTGGAGTATTAACTGGAATAAAGCTTGTAGCTGGAGTGTTATGATAAAATCCACCCCTCCCAAGTCTGGGACAATCTCTCATGATATGCCTAGTATCACCACACTCATAACAACCCCTATGAGGTCACGGCTGCTCGTACTGAGTCTGTGCCGGATAACTGGAATAAGCACTATAAGAATCTCGTGTCGGTGGTGCACTATAAACTAGAGCACTCCGAGTAATCTGATGTGCAGACTGAGCTGACCGACTGCTCGAGCCTCCGCTATAATGGGTTCTAGCTGAAGAGTAAAATCCACTGAACCCTCCAGATCTTCGAGACCTTTTGGCCTCCTTAGACTTCTTTTTCTCGCCTAAAACACCCTCAATCTTCCTTGCAATCTCCACTACTTGTTGAAATGGAGCATCATTTTGCAACTCTCTAGCCATGCATATTTTAATATCATAATCGAGCCCCTCAATGAATCTGCGGACCCGTTCTCTGATTGTAGGAACTAACATAGGTGTATGACGGGCTAACTCACTGAACCTGATAGCATATTCTGACACTGTCATAATGCCCTGATGCAACCGTTCAAACTCTATGCGCCACGCATCTCTGAGAGTCTGGGGAACAAACTCTTTCAAGAATATTTCCGAAAATTGAGCCCAAGTTGGTGTTGTGGCATCGGCTGGTTTACCTTCTTCATAGATTTGCCACCACCGATACACTGTGCCTGACAGTTGAAATGTAGTAAAGGAAACTCCGCTCACTTCCACAATACCCATGGTGCGGAGAATACGGTGACAATTTTCTAGAAATCCTTGGGCATCCTCTGTAGCTATGCTACTGAAAATTGGTGGATTATATTTCTTAAACATTTCAAGTCTCTTTTGTTCTTCTTCTGATGTCTCGGGCCTGACCTCAGGCCGAACCGTAATAACAGGTTATACCGGTACTACACGCGGAACCTGTCCAACGTGAACCTGCTACTCTGGAGTTGTGGTAGGAGTCTGAGCTACTCCCCCAATCTGCGGAATGTTTGGTGTAACAGAGATCAATCCCATCTGAGTTAATGTACCGAACATACTCAGGAAATGTGCTAAAGTCTCCTGATGTCCGGGGGTAACAACAGGTGCTTCTGGTACCTGTCCCCCAACTGGAGTTACTGGTGGCTCCTCAACTGTTGTTCTGACAAGTGCTCTAGTCATAGCACGTGCCCTTCCTCGGCCTCTACCTCGGCCCCGACCTCTTGCAGCCCTAGCAGTATGTGCGGATGCCTGCTCAGCTAACCCGGTAGCACGTGTCCTCACCATCTGTGAGAGAATAGAGATACAAAGGCTCAAATTCTACAATCAACAAATCCGCACGACAGGAATGAAAGAAGTGGAAATTTCCTAACAGTTTTGTAGCCTCTCAAAGATAAGTACAGACGTCTCCGTACCGATCCGCAAGACTCTACTAGACTCGTTCGTGACTCATAGAACCTATAAACCTAGAGCTCTGATACCAGCTTGTCAAGACCCAAAATCCCACCACAGGAGTCGTGATGGCACCTAGTCTCTAAGACTAGGTAAGCCAATTTCCATTATATTTTTGAAGCCATTTTTTAAAAACTAACAACGGAAATAATTACAATTTACAACCTCCCAAGACTGGTAGTACTGAGTCACAAACTCTAACTGAATACATAGAATGATCACGAGGACCGAATATACAATATTATTTGATTACAATTTAACAATACAATGAAATGAAAAGACTCCAAGGGACTGTGACGACCAAGCAGCTCTACCTTGAATTCTTACGATCCCGCTTTAACTCTGCTCAAGTCCGTTATCTTCAATACCTAGCTCTGCACAAAAATGTGCAGAAGTGTAGTATGAGTACACCATGGTCGGTACCCAGTAAGTATCAAGACTAACCTCAATGGAGTAGAGACGAGGTACAGTCAAGACACTCACTAGTCTAATAACCTGTGCAATATAATATACAAAATAATAGGAAACAAATAATAATAGGGCAACATGAAACAACCAGTGATATGCACAGCAGACAACAAGAATACCATTAATATCCCTCAATAATTAATAAGTACAATTACTCCCAATTAAATCAAGTCCTTCAAATAAATGTCTTCCACATATAATTCTTCCAAATAATTCTCTTTCAAACATAATTTTCTCAAATAATTATTTTTCAAATATAATTCTTTCAATAAATCTTTTCAAATATAATTTCTTCAAATAAATATATTTCCACTACAATTCTTTCCTATTATACTTTCTAAGTAAAAATCCTTCCAAATAAATATTTTGAATATAATTCTTTCAAATAAAAAGTCACCATTTGACACCTCATTTCATAATCATAAAAATACGGGTCTCAGCCCATTTTTATATTTTTCGTAAACACGGGTCTCAACCCATTTTCATATTTCCACGGCACCTCGTGCCCATAATTAAATCATCATATTTTCCCGGCACCTCGTGCACTCACTTCATATCATAACTGCACGGACAATTCACGTGCCAATTATCATTATCATTTTATCACAGCACCTCGTGTGCACATTTCATATCACAACTGCACGGACAATTCACGTGCCAAATATTCTCATTATTTACTCACGGCACCTCGTGCCCATATTTTATTTTATAATCCGCCTGGCAATAGCCAAAGGCACTCAGTTTCAACATAAATCAGATTTTTATCAATTTACCAACGACAAGACAAGTTGCACAATGTATAAAAATAAACATAAGAAAATCACAACATCACATAAAAATTATCAATATCACAACCCCACATCATCACATATCGTCCATGACAATAGCCACCCTTATCACTCCTATAACCACCCTTATCGCTCTTATAGCCACCCTTATCGCTCCGCCCATATAATATTCCAACAAACACAACAATAGTGCAATGCTACCCTTATACCCACATAATATCAACGGTGAAATGCCACCCTTATCTCCCCAAAATAATAACTCACACAACATAACAATTTACACGGAAAATTAACACGACAATATAATAAATCAATTCATATCACAATTTGCCGAATGGCCATAACCAAATTCCAAAGATATACCAAAATTAATTAATTTCACAATAAATAGTCCAAGGCTCCACACAATGTATATAACACCCAAAAACAATCAATAGATATAGAAAAATAATCAACATAGGGCACACCTTCATTAATCCAAATTTAGATAATTATATTAACACCTCTTCTTAAATTCATTTAATTAATTATTTGCAGAGAAAAATTCCATAATAAAATTAAATCCCACAAATATCAAACTCACGGAATTCACATAAATATATAGGTAACATGCACATCAAATCGTCATATAAAAATAAATTCAATAAATGCGAATTGAAGCATGGCAAACAGATGACAAAATAAATGCCAACAATTAACCAATTTACTACACAATATGCCCAAGACTCTAATTCAATAAAATTTGCACATATAAGGCCGAGTACGTACTCGTCACCTCCCGTACACGGCTTTTCATATTTCACAAATGGCACATAAGACTCGATGCCTAAGGGGTAATTCCCCCACTCGAGGTTAAGCAAGACACTTACCTCTTTGAAGTTATGCCGATATTTCAAAATCGCCTTCTTGCTTGAATTGACCTCCGGGACGCTCAAATCTATCCAAATTAATTGTATAACTTCATTAAAATTCATGGAAAATAATTCCGGATAATAATACGTCGACTTAAAATGTTATTCCAAAAAGTCAACAAAAGTCAACGTGGGACCCGCCTCTCGGAACCCGACATATTTTTCATAAAATCCGAACACCCATTCTGATACGAGTTCAACCATACCAATTTTATCGAATTCCAATAACAAATCGACCTCCAAATCTTAAATTTAAACCAAGAGGATTTTCTAAATTTTTCAACCCAATTTACTAATTTAGTGATAAAAACAATAATAGATTCATGTAATTTAACCAAAATCAAGTTAGGAATTCTTACCCAAATATTTTCCTTGAAACACTCTCGAAAAATCGCCTCACCCGAGCTTCCTTGGTCCAAAAATGGAAGAATGGCACGAATTTGGACTTCATTCTTCTGCCCAGGGGTTTGTTCTTCACGTTCGCGACATCCCCTCGCGTTCGCGATGAACAAATTCTTCAAAAGTCATTTTCAAACTCTTCTTAGATAGCCTCTAGTATAATAGTCATAACTTTTTGTACAAAACTTCAAATGATGAATGGTTTGATTTTCTGAAAACTAGACTCCAAGGTCTATAACTTTCATTTGTTGCTCATCTCCCAATTCCTTATAGATTACGAGATATAAGCTTCCAAAGTCAGCCCTATGCAATAGAGATTTTCAAACTCTTCCCGGACAGCCTATAGTGTATAGAAACAAAGGGCTACAACTTTCATTT
Organism: Nicotiana tabacum; assembly: GCF_000715075.1. Lineage (NCBI taxonomy): Eukaryota > Viridiplantae > Streptophyta > Magnoliopsida > Solanales > Solanaceae > Nicotiana > Nicotiana tabacum. Next base: position 115,113,082 of record NC_134092.1, read on the forward strand.
TTGGATCATCTCCAAATTCCTTATATATTGCGAGATATGAGCCTCTAAAGTCAGACGATGAACAACAAAATTTTCTTCTTCGCGAACGCGAGAACCTCTTCACGAACGCGAAGAACAAAGTCCCAACAACAAAATCCTTCTTCGTGAACGCGAGAGGCTCCTCGCGAACGCGAAAAACAATACCAGAACCAGCAACCAGCAACATCAAAATACCCAAACTTGGTCCGGAACCACCCAAAATCAAACCGGAGGCCCTCGGGACCCCGTCCAATTGTACCAACCAGTCCCAATATATAACACGAACCTGCTCGAGGCCTCAAATCACACCAAACAACATCAAAGCCACGAATCATACCCCAATTCAAGCCTAATGAACTTTGAAATTTCAATTTCTATACCTTGTGCCGAAACACATCAAATCAATCTGGAATGACTTCAAATTTTGCACACCAGTCGTAATTGACATAACAAAACAATTCCAATTTCCAGAATCGGATTCCAGCTCCGATATCAAAAAGTCAACCCCCCGGTCAAACTTTCCAAAAATTCATCTTTCGTCATTTTAAGCCAAATTCCTCTACAGACCTCCAAATAATTTTCCGAACACGCTCCTAAGTCCATAATCACCATATAGAGCTATTAACATCATCAAAATTCCATTCCGGAGTCATCTTCACATAGTTCTGACTACGGTAAAAATCCTAAGACTTAAACTTCCGTTTTGGGGACCAAGTGTCCCAAATCACTCCAAATCATCCGGTAACTGAATTCAATCACGCACGCAAGTCAATACATATAATAAGAAGTCGCTCAGTGCTTTATACCGCCAGACGGGGCTTAAATTCTTAAAACGACAAGTCGGGTCGTTACATTGCTCTTAATGAGAAACTAAAGGCTTCTGTTAGTGAGCCTTTGCCCAAGCCTGAAGAGTATAGGTGCTTGGTGGGTAAGTTGAACTTCCTGATCCATACAAGGCCTGATATTAGCTTTGCAGTTCATCATCTCAGCCAGTTCCTGTAGACTCCTTGTGTTCCCCATATGCAGGCTGCTTTACACTTGTTGAGGTATTTGAAGGGCACTTCTGATTTTGGACTTTTCTTCAGTAATTCACCTGATCTTTCCTTGACGGTATACTGTGATATTGATTGGTCTTCTTGTGCTGATAGTAGAAGATCTGTGACTGGTTTCTGTGCTTTCCTTGGTGATTGTTTGGTGAGCTGGAAATCCAAGAAGCAGCCTGTGATCTCTCTCTCCTCTGCTGAAGCTGAGTACAGAGCCATGAGTAAAGCTGCAACTGAGGTCACTTGGCTTTCCAGGTTATTGCCTGATTTTGGTCTTCCTTCTTCTTCTCCCATCCCTTTGTATTGTGACAACCAGGCAACCTTGCACATTGCCCGCAACCTAGTATTTCATGAGCGGACTAAGTATATAGAGCTGGACTGTCTTTTCGTCAGAGGCAAAATTGGTGATGGGCTGCTCAGCTTGGGTCATGTCTCCAGTGATGCTCAAGTTGCTGATATTCTTACCAAGGCCATTCCTGGACCTGCTCATCATTTTCATCTTCGCAAGTTGGGGGTTTTATCACCCTTCAACTTGAGGGAGCTGTTAGAATATTAGATAAAGGCTGAACTATTTGGGTCATTCTTGTAACTTAGGTCCATGTCTATATTGAGTCCATTGTTTTGTATTAATTGGGCCACCGGGTCAGGCCCACTATTTATAAGAGGAGTCTCTCATTTTTGTAACCAGATTGACATTTCTCAATATAAAAAATATATATTTTCTCTCGAACCTTCTCTCAACCTATGAACCCTAGTTTACATTTTGTCAATCTCTCTGTAAATCTCGATACTTAACAGATGTTGTATTGTATTAGAAAATTCACTAAATATACTAACTCAGTAGCTAAGATAAGGTATGTGTTTCATGATAAGTTCACAACCCATAAACTTCATATTGTAGTTCCATCCCTAAACGTAACTGCGCTGGAAACTTCTCTATTGTTTCTTCTATAATGTTTTAGTTATTAAACTATTCAATACTAGAAGTTGCCGAAACAATGAAACCATGTCCCACATGTCAAGGCTGATCTAGCATAATTGCAAAATTAATTATGAGTTTATAGTTCATATCAGAAGTCAGAACTAACTAGAATTAATTGAAGGTGGAAGGAGGTTGATAGGTCCAAATTAAGCACGAGTAAGCAGCGATTATTCATAATTTCTCATCAAAGGGCCAATTTGTGTAGCTCTTTCCAAATGTGGATCCATGTAACTAGCATTTTAATGCCATTGTTCATTATTTTATTTCAAAGAAAACATTTGTCAGTCATAAAATTGATTACATACAAGAGAACAAAACTGGCTTGAGAGCTTATTAATATATATTTATAGAAATCGATGCAGTTATATAGCTAACAGCTCAATGTTCAACATGGCACTAATTTAAGCAACAGCTCCCAGTACGGTTCAGAATTTCGTGCTCGAAACCTGTGTGGGATGTTAAAACCGAATCAGAAAACCGTCCAAACCAAAAAGTCAAACCAAACCGGTTTAATTTGGTTTGGTGTTGAGTAAAAAAAGTTCGAACAAAACCGACATATAAATATATAATTTTTATATATACTTTTAAGACTTTATATAGAACTTTCTATAAAAAAAAATATCTAGAAATATTTGGGATCCCCTCATGGGAGGTAATATTTCATAAAAATATAAAGTGCATTTATTTTTATTTATTTTAAATAGTGGGTTGCATCACTTTTTTATCAAGTGTTATTGAAATGTTTCAATCATCTCTTTGTTCTTCCATATTGGTATATAAAGATTTTTTTTTTCGAATTTGAAATGGTATTTCAATAATTTAGAATTAAAAAGAACATATTATTATTTTGATATCATATTAATTTTTATGTTTAATTATTAAATTACCTCGAAAGCATATATCAAAAAAATTTATTATTAGACGACTAAGGAAATAACTATCATGTTTTAACTAAAAAATATTCTCTCATATGAATAGTTTAATAAACCATATGTTCGTCAATTTTTTCATTTTTTAGTAAACATATGTCCACTTATCAAAACTTTATCCATAACTTTAACAAGTAAGATTGAAATAATATTTATTTAATAAAAAAATGCGAAAAAACGAAAAACCCAACAAAACCGAACCAATTCAAACCGATATAGTTAGTTTGATCTGGTTTTGATAAAAGTCGAACCAACCCGGTTCATGTACCCTACATCCGTGTATGTGTGTGTGAATAACTAGTATAAATTAAGTATATTTAGAATTCACTCAAAAACTTTCAAAATGTAGAGTACCATCTAATTCTAGATTTGTCGCTAATATTTTTACACATTAATAAGTATAAAGTTGACTTTTTTCCACAAAGAAGCTTCCCCCCTACCAAGCATTATGGCTAACAACTAAAATATTTATTCGGCATGCTACATTGCCTACATTGGTATTAAACAACGCAAATAATAATTCCTTATCAGTTATCACACAGTTGACATTTCTTCCTGACGAAGCTTCCCCTTATCAAATATCAAACTTCTGGATTATAAAACAAACACTACTAATCTTATAGCCTGCTTAGATAAGATTTTTTTCATTCTTAAAAGCCTTTTTCTCATAGATAATCAGTAGTATACCTCTCGACATAATAAAGTAGGAAAATTTATTAAAGAAGTGCGAGAAATATTCTTAAAAGAGCTTCTTCGAAATTTCTTTCGTTCTTATCGCTCCGGATTCCGATCTATATGACCTCCGGGCGGTACAAAGTAAACCAATTAGCTCCTCCCGATCGTATCTCTCAAAAGAACCAAATTCTTGTTAGCGATTATTTATGATAAAAAATATGAAATTATGAAAACTCCTTTAAGCTTCTTTTTGGCAAAAAATATTTTTTTCCAAATTTAAAATATTTGACCAAGCTTTTAAAAGGAAAAATATTTTGAATAGAAGCAATAGCAATTTTTTTTTAAAAAAGAAGAAAAAAGTAGCTTTTTCCCAAAGCACTTTTATGAAAAGCATTTTGAGAATAATACACTTTTAGAATCACTTTTAAAAATCTTGGTCAAATATTAATTGCTACTCAAAAGTATTTTTCAAATTAATTAGCCAAACACAAATTGCTTTTCAAGAAAGTAATTTTTTGAAAAGTAATTTTGAAAAAATATTATTTAAAATAAACTGATTAAGCTTGGTCAAACAAGCTACCATTAGTCTTCTTTATATACGATTCTTGTTCGAAAAAGTGAATATCATTAAAAGGTAAAGGCTTTTCTCCGCTTGAATTTGAAAATTTCTTTTATGCTAACAAAAGGCAACACAATGAATGGATTTTTAAATTCAATAATATACCTTTTTCATTGATTTGATCTTCAAAACGCAAAACGTGAGAATATACCATTTGTTTGATGTCACTCAAAGCATGACTCTACTAAATAATGACATCATAGTAGCAGCAAGGGGCCATAGCAAGTTAGCAACATAGACAGTAAGAAACAATAGCACACGTTGAGTAAAGAATGGCATATCAATAAATTTACACATTTTAAAAAAAAAAGAAAAAAAGAGGGCAACCCGATGCACAAAGCATCTCGTGTTCACGCGGAGTCCGAGAAAAGGCCGCACCCCAAAGGGGTGTGATGTAGATAGCCTATCATGATGCAAGCATCAGTGACTGATTCTACGGCTCGAACCCGTGACCTATAAGTCACACGGAAACAACTTGATCGTTGTTCAACAACTATATAAGATCAGCAAGAATTCTTCTGATCATATAGCTCATATAAACTCTCTGGAACTTAGCTCCAATGGCACCAAACTCAGTAACAGATCTAGGAGAAAAGAGCACCATTGGGTTCTGTAGTGAAATTTTCAGAACTCTATGATTTTCTTTTCAACTAATACATAAAGGGGACCAAAACCTTTTGAATTTTTGTTTCTGATACATCGATCTTCTTTTGAATTATCAGACTTCTTATGTTAAAAAGATAATTTTTCTTTGAACCTGATTATTCTCTAGCTTAATTCTCCATCTTTCTTTCTAGTGCTAAATGATTCAACTATAACTCTTCCCATGGTGTCTGGAATAATGAGATAATTAGCCTTATTTTTCATCCCAAGCTGGCAAGAATATGGAAAGAGAGTCTCATAAATACACAGCATGAGAATAAGATTATCTTTCCTTCCCAACAATTGCAGGAAAAGAGCAGATTAAACTTTTGATAGAATTGTTAGGGGTCGTTTGATTGCAAAGTGGGATATCTAGGGATTAACAATCACAGGATTATAATCCTGGGATTATTATCCCACATCCTATATGGGATAAGTAATACCACCATTTTAGTATAAAATTTGTACTGGTATTAGGCTATTAGCTAATATTCATAATCGAACATGTGATAAATACAGGACTATAATCCTAATCCCGGTAACCAAATGACCCCTTAGGATTCAAATGAACAGCCAAAGAAAGAGGACCATCTTCTATCTTTATGCAGAATAATGAATGATAGGCTAACGGAATTGGTAAGATCATACTATACTACTCAAAATGAATATTGATGACAATTACATCAGAGCCCAGATGGAGCAATGGAACAGAGATGTGAACTGACGAAATTATTAACATATGCACGACTTGCCTTTTCTTCTTTTTCTTTTGTGGTGTCCAGGCCAGCTTGTATGCACTTGGACTATTCCATTGGATACTAGCTACCTACCAACAACATATGTACCAGGTAACTCTACCACCAAGGTTTAAGCAGATGAGAAAAAAATATCTTGCCTTTCTTTCATACATCATCTCAATCAAGACGGCAATATGCTAGGCTTAATAAGACAAAAGAAAAGTAACATCTAAATGCAACAAACTGCACCTTAAACGCCTTGTTTCCGGTTCACAGTAAGACAGTAGGTACAGTAATCATAGGAAAAGCTGATGATGCCAAAGAAAAATAAGGCAATGTTATAAAACTGCATAAGTAGTATGATGAAAACTAGGTATGGAGTGCCATCCATGTCGAGCCTAAACTTATGTGGGCTGTTCTATGCCAATCAAGAAGAGCAATATCTTTGTTTCTTTCCCTATCTCCTTCAGGACAAAACTTACACCACCTCCAAAGAACAGTTTCTCATGAACGAATATCAAATTAAAAAGACTAGTTGCATGAATAAAAAAGAGCATGCAAAGATAACCATAACAAACAACTATATCTTGGATCAAAGACAGGAAGTAACCTTTCCTCTGCCTCAACCAAAAATGAGCTAGACAAGGATTAACACACGTACCAAACTTAAACAATTTTTGCTTAAGGAAAACCTTTGCATCGAGAATCTGTTATCCATGCATGAAATGGTCCCCTATGGAAATGCAACAACCAGACAAAGTTATACAATTCCATAGAAGAAATAGGAAACAAAAAAAACCTTTAATAACGTTAGCTCAACTTAATCAAAGAAACAAATTAATGACTCGAAGGGAGACAATCTCTAAATCGTCGCAGTTCTTTGCCTGACTTTAGCTTTCTCTGCATCAATAATAGACTCCATCAACTTAACAGAATTCTCCAACTCCCCTTCTCTATTCACTACCACATAATCAAATTCCTCCATATGCTTCACTTCCTCCCTAGCCGTGGCAATTCTCACAAGCAAAGTCTCTTTAGTCTCAGTCTTCCTATCAATCAACCTCTTCACTAATGCATCTTCACTCTCCGCCACTAAAAACACAAACACCGCAGATTTACCCAAAATCCTCTTCAACGTCGCTGCCCCTTGTATATCAACTCTCAACACTATATCCAATCCTTTAGCCATTTGATCCCTAATTTGCTGTTTTGGTATACCCTTATAATCCCCGTACACCAATGCATACTCCAACAACTCATGTCTCTCAATCATTGTTATAAACTCTTCTTTACTCACAAAAAAGTAATCATTTCCATCAACTTCACCGGGCCTTTTACCCCGGCTCGTAGCAGTAACAACAAAATGCATATTCTCCCTAACTTCTCTAAGCCTTTTAATCACCGCATCTTTACCAACCCCACTCGGGCCACTAACCACAATGATCAAAGGATGAGGGTCGGGTACCAATGGACCTGAACTAAACGGCGACCCCACCGCCGCCTCGAGGGCCCGATACAATTCAGCCTTATCGGCAGTTTCAGGGGGTGGTATAGGGACATGGGCGGGTCTTCTTGCATCCGCCATAGCAGGAAATGATGACACTAAACGTTTGGTTACAAGAATTGGCCTTTTTTTCAAGATTCTTGGTGTTGAGAGGAATTGTGGGTTAGGGTCAAAAACAGCAAAAGGGTTTTTGAGATTTCGATAGAGGAGAAATGGATCGCGGCTAGAATTTGATAAAGAGGTGTAGAGCCTACGAAATTGCATCGAGTTTATATCGGATGAGAGGAGAAAAAACGCTGGGAAAATGGAGCGTGAATTTCACGGAGATGAATAGAGAATCGGAAGTAAGGACTGTTAATGCGGGCTATTAGTTTGAGAATCTTTGACTGGCTGGGAGAAGAGATTTCTAATCTAGGGTTTATCCAAAATCCCAATTCCCAATTCCTCACTTATTTGCAATTTTGAACGGCCTTGTTTCGGGTCAGGGCGATAAGCGATTGCTGATTTTCTCAGCTTTTTTGAGGTCTCTATTTCTATTTTTATTTAAAAAGTTATTCAAATATAATCTTAGCGTTTTATAACCGAAAGAATGAAAAATTTACTCATGTCAGTTGTTGATAACTGATCTAAAGTTTGGATAAATATTTACTTGGTTATAAATAAAATTTTTAATTACCAAAAAAAATACTAATACATTATTAATAAATTAATTGAAAACTTTATCCAATAAAAAAATATGTATACGATAATAACTTTTGATCAATAGAATAAAAATATACAAGCATATTTGTTAGTGGAATTGAGTGAATCTTTAATTATAAAAGTAACATATTATTCTTTAATATATGTGGTGCATTAAAATTTTAAAAATATCTGGTTTTATTATTGGTAATCTTAGAAATTTTATGTGGCTGTTACGGAGGGGTAATTTACAAAGAATATTGTATACGGTCGAGATCGAGTTCGCCTACAATATGAAAGGACAGGCTTGGAACATGACAATGCAAGACTGAAGACACCGGGCTAGAACCCGGGATCAGAACACCTACCTTCAAGAACATTGAGTCCGAGATCCCGGAGTCAACCCTAGCCCCGAACGAGCTAGAAGAAACATTGTTAGCATTAGCAACATAAGACCGAAATAATCGTAACCTGTCAGATGTTGCGGAGAATCTCGGCGCGTGTCAGTAAGGAACCGGCAATCAGCAAATCAAGGTATTTTTACCTTTTATAGAATTGTACCTACACTAGGACTCCTCTAGTATATAAAGGGGGGGTCTGATAATTCATTGAGGACATTGTAGCACGCATTCCAAAGCAATACATTATTATTCTCTTTAAGTTCTTATTCTTCTGTCTTGATATCGATCGAAGTGCATTTGGCTCGAGGGTGGCTAACTTTCTAAGGCTGAAACTGTTCAATTCGTGTGGCTTGCATTTACTTTATCATTATTTATTTCAATTGCAATCTGATTTATCATTTTGTGTCAAGTTAATCCACGTATCCTTAAAATCACTTACAAATTCAATTGTTATCCGATTTTGAGGGTAAACAGTTTGGCGCCCACTGTGGGGCTAAGGATAATAGTGGTTATTTGATATAAATCTCCATAACACACACTACTTTACATTTGTTCTTTAAAGTGTCTCTAATTTCAGGTTAAAACACAAAATGTCAAACTCTCAATCAGCACCCCCATATGTTGACAATGAGTCTGGTCATCATGGTGAAAATAACGACGTAGCGTTCGGTGACGAGATACCGCTTGTTGATCTTATCAGAATTTCGGCCGCGGACCTGATTGACGCTAATTCACATGTGGCTATCAATACAAACCTGCCTACCGACCATGAGAATAGCATTTGTGGTGGAGCCCAATCAGCGACTCAAAATACACAAAGCATTGGAGGAGACGAGATCAATTTATGGGTGATCTTCGAAATGTTGCAGGCTCAACAGGCGGCGATAGATCAGTTACAGAATCAAAGCCGTGTACCGAGCAGAGTCAAACCCGATCCACCCCGGGAAGTCACCAGCAGGGATGAACCGGTCACTGAAAGGTCGACTGAAAATGAATCGGGGACTAATTCCGAGATCATAAAGATGCTCGAAGAACTGACAAAGCGGGTAGAATCATGGGAGAAGAAAATCAAAGCTAATGACAAAAAGGTGGAAACCTATAATTTCAGGGTCGACCAAATCCCAAGAGCACCGCCGATATTGAAAGGCCTGGATTCCAAGAAGTTCGTGGAAAAACCTTTTCCTCTGAGCGCAGCTCCAAAGCTGATCCCTAAGAAGTTCCGTATGCCCGAGATTCCTAAGTACAACGGAGCGACCGACCCAAATGAGCATGTAACCTCCTACACAAGTGCCATCAAAGGGAATGATTTAGAGGTTGATGAGATCGAGTCTGTCTTGTTGAAGAAGTTCGGAGAGACCCTGTCAAAAGGAGCTATGATATGGTATTACAACTTACCTCCTAATTCTATTGACTCATTTGCTATGCTTGCAGATTCTTTCATGAAAGCACACGCCGAGGCTATCAAGGTCGAGACCAGGAAGTCAGACCTCTTCAAAGTAAAACAGAGGGACAATGAAATGCTCAGAAAGTTCGTGTCCCGATTCCAAATGGAAAGAATTGACTTACCCCCAGTTGCGGATGATTGGGCCGTTCAAGCTTTCACCCAGGGACTCAATGTTCGGAGCTCGGTGACTTCACAGCAGTTGAAACAAAACTTGATAGAATATCTGGCTGTTACTTGGGCCGACGTGCATAACCGGTATCAATTAAAAATCAGAGTCGAAGATGATCAACTAAGGGCCCTTTTGGGGTCCGTTTATCCTGTTAGAGCCGTCGATAGAGCTAGGAGAGACATTGATCGCGAACCGAGATCAAGTAGGGATCATTATCAACCGTACAATGGAGATCGAAGAGGTAACGGATCCGGGAGAAACCCCATAAGAAGTGAAAGGAGGAGTGATCGAGGTCAAAGTAATCGGGGACTCATGGGCAAGAATGATTTCGGCATGCTTATCGAGCCTAAGGAAGCACCGACGTTATCGAAATATAACTTTAACGTTGATGTTGCCGCCATTGTATCAACTATCGGACGTATTAAGGACACCAAGTGGCCTAGACATCTACAATCCAATCCAACCCAAAGGGATCCTAACCAGGTATGTAAATAGCATGGCACTCACGGTCCCACCTTGATATAACAGGGATCCCGCTGGAAATAACCACTCACAAGTTAAGCCTGGACCCGAAGTTCCATTCGGTCAAGCAAAAGAGGAGACCCCAGTCCGAGGTCAAACATGCTTTCATCAAGGACGAGGTATCTAAACTCCTTAAAATAGGGTCTATTTTGGAGGTTAAATACCCGGATTGGTTAGCGAACGTAGTGGTAGTCCCTAAAAAAGGGAATAAATTAAGAATGTGTGTAGACTATAAGGATTTGAATGAGGCATGTCCCAAGGACTCCTTCCCTTTGCCCAACATCGATCGCATGATCGATGCCACTGCCGACCACGAGATCCTCGGTTTTCTTGATGCCTACTCCGGGTACAACCAAATACAGATGAAAAGGAAAAAACCTCCTTCATCACTAAATACGGCGCATACTGCTATAATGTGATGCCATTCGGGTTAAAAATTGCCGGTGCCACTTACCAACGCCTAGTAAACCGGATGTTCGAGCAACAAATAGGAAATTCAATGGAGGTTTACATTGACGCTATGTTAGTTATGTCCCTGCGAGTAGAGGACCATTTAAAACATTTGCAGGAAACTTTCAGCATATTGAAGAAATAAAATATGATGTTGAACCTGGAGAAATACGCGTTTGGAGTTGGATCAGGTAAATTTCTCAGATTCATGGTATCTAACCGGGGAATCGAGATCAATTCCGACAAAATCAAAGCCGTCGAAGATATCACGGTTGTGAACAACGTGAAGGCCGTGCAAATATTAACCGGATGCATAGCCGCCTGAGGCGATTCATCTCGAGGTCCTCCGACAAGAGCCACCGATTCTTCTCACTATTGAAAATGAAGAATAACTTCTCATGGACCCGGAGTGCCAACAGGCCGTGGATGAACTCAAGAAGTATCTATCGAGCCTGTCTCTGCTTCACATGCCGAAGATAGACAAACAACTATACTTGTACTTGACAGTATCAGAGATAGCGGTAAGTGGAGTCCTGGTCCGAGAAGAGAAAGGTACGCAATTTTCAATTTACTATGTTAACAGGACCCTAGGTGAGGCCGAAACTAGCTACCCTCACCTAGAAAAGAGGGCGCTCACTTTTCTAAGCGCCTCTAGAAAGTTAAAACCATACTTCCAGTGTCACCCCATATGTGTCGTGACTACTTACCCATTGAAGAATGTTATGCATAAGCCCGAGCTCTTGGGCCGGTTGGCCAAATGGGCCGTGGAAATCAGTGGGTACGATATTGAATATCGACCTCAGACCTCCATTAAATCTCAAATTTTGGCAGACTTTGTGGCCGAATTAAAGGGTCCGGACTTGGCATCGTATTGAAGCCACCAACAGGCAATGTAGTTAGATAATCTATTAGGACTGTGAAATTGACTAACAACGAGGCCGAATATGAGGCCATGATTGCAGGTCACGAACTAGCCAAAAGTTTGGGGGAAGAGGTGATCGAAGCCAAGTGCGACTCCCTCCTTGTGGTGAACCAAGTTAATGGGACGTTCGAGGTCAGAGAAGATCGAATGCAACGGTACCTGGATAAGTTGCAGGTAACATTACATCGGTTCAAAGAATGGACTTTGCAACATGTACCTCGGGATCAAAACAGTGAGGCCGATGCCCTTGCTAACTTAGGATCATTGGTCAAGGACGACAAGTTTAACTCGGGGGGCAGTCGTACAACTCATGAGATCGGTAGTGGAAGAAGGCCATGCCGAGATTAACTCAACGATACTAACTTGGGACTGGAGAAACAAATATGTAGAATATCTTAAGGCCAGAAAACTTCCCTCGAATCCGAAAGAATCGAGGGCCTTGCGTATGAAGGTAGCCCGATTTACTCTGTCCGAAGACGGAACACTATTCAGAAGAACATTCGATGGTCCACTCGCGATATGTCTAGGACCGGGAGAAACCGAGTACGTCTTGAGGAAAATCCACGAAGGCACCTGTGGAAATCATTCAGGCGCCGAATCATTGGTTTGAAAAGTAACCAGAGCCAGCTACTACTAGATCAATATGGAAAAAGATGCGAAGGAGTTCGTACGAAAATGTGATGAATGTCAAAGACATGCTTCGATGATTCATCAACCCGGGGAGCTACTGTATTCGGTTCTGTCACCTTGGCCATTCATGAAGTGGGGAATGGACATCGTTGGCCCCCTTTCATGGACACCCGGTAAGGCTCAATTTATATTATTTATGACTGACTATTTTTCTAAGTGGGTGGAAGCCCAGGCATAGGAGAAGGTCAGAGAAAAAGAAGTCATCGATTTCATTTGGGATCACATCATATGCCAGTTCGGAATGTCGGCTGAGATCGTGTGCGACAACGGGAAACAATTCATCGGCAGCAAAGTAAGAGTGTTTCTCGAAGACCACAAGATCAAAAGGATCCTATCAACACCCTATCACCCTAGTGGGAATGGACAAGCAGAATCGACTAACAAAATGAAACTCCAGAACCTCAAAAAGAGGTTAACTGACGGCAAAGGAAAATGGAATGAAATCCTGCCCGAAGTCTTATGGGCATACCGTATGACTTCGAAGTCCAGTACCGGGGCCACCCCATTCTCAATGGTTTACTGTGCCAAAGCTCTAATACCGGTCGAAGTCGGAGAACCAAGTCTCAGGTTCTGATATGCAACCAAAGAATCAAACGACAAGGCCATGAAGCGATATTACTGCTAAGGTACGACCCCATTTATTCCTTTTACTTATTTTCATTTTGAACTAGCACTTGCAGGCGACCGTCAAAGAACTACATAACGTTTAGTCCTGAAAGCACGTGTTGCACTCTTTTTCCCTTGAACCGGTTTTGTCCCAAATGGGTTTTCTGACAAGGTTTTTAATGAGGCAACAATAAATCGTGCTAACTTAGAATTGAAGGTCGGTTACGAACCGTTATCGAAGATCACAACAATAGTATTCGAGGCCTCTCTATGATCGGCCCCGAAAACTGGGGGCATTACACTCGGATAATGATTTTAGCAAGGAAAGAAACTTTATGATTGAATGCTCTCGGATCGATCGATATGATGTATTGTAATGGCCAAACGGTCAAATGAACCGTGCCCGCATAGACTACTCGAGCCCTAACACAAAGCTTGTACACATGTGTAACTATTACGCACAAGAATAAAAAGAAATCTCTACCTTACGGATAAATATCTTGTACCTTAAAAAAATTTCCTTTTTCTTTCCTCTTAAGGAAATTCCTACATTCGATCCCCTATAGGTATCGAACCCAAGGGCCGCTTTTATCCAAGTTCAAATGATCACTCCCAATCGGGGACTGCGTCCAAAAAAAAACTCAGACGACTCGGGCTAAGGGAGCCGGGGGGCACACGACCTATTAGGCAACGCCCGAACCTTAAAAGCTACGGACATCCCCATTCGGGGAATGTTATCTTAGGCAAGCCCGGATAACTCGAGGTGACAATCCCATTGGGCAACACCCGAGCTAATAAGGGTATGGCTATATTAAAACGGCTCGGAGACATCCGTGACCCGTAATAAACAACAAGTCCTTGAAAAATTTCTTAACCGGTTCTAAAGGCTACCCTCGGCAAATTATAATCTAAAAAATTATAAGTATCTTGGGGAAAAGTTCTGGGCATACCGAACCCCCACAATGCCTTAGACAAAATAATGTCAAAGGCAAGGACTGTTCAAACCTTCGAGCATGACCTAACTAGTTCATGCTAAGGTATTTCGATCTTTGCAAATATAAATAATAAAGCAAAGTACATAACAAAACTCAGAGATTGTCGAAGGGAAAAACAAGCCTTATATTATATATATACAGTCTTTACAAAGGCCAAATGGCTTTGACAAAAAGTACAAAAGTACAAAAGTACAAAAATACAAAAAATGTACAAGGCACTTAAACGGCGTGGTCTTCACCAGAGCTCGCCTCGTCGCCAGGGTCTTAGTAGTCTCCTCCACCATCGGATCCGCTCGAACCCTCAAAGTCCTCCTCGGTATAAGCCAACCTCTTGGCCTCGGCTTTGAGCCCCTTATCACTCTCGATTTCGGCCGACAAGTCAAAACCCCGAGCATGAATCTCCTCGATGGCCTCCCTTCAGGATTGCCGCCTCGCATGCTCGACGATATCTTTTGTTCAGACCTGGGCCGCCTCGGCATCTGCCTTATATTGGGCCACCATTTCGTCGACATCGGCTTTAACAACAACGACCACCGACTTGGCCATTTCCAGCTCCTTGGCAAGATTTCCTCGATCAGAGACGGCTACAGTTAGCTGATACTGTAGCTTCTCAACCTTTTTAGCCTACACCTTGATCGTTTCCTTTGCCGCTCGAAGCTGGGACTCAGCCGAAGTAAGTTGCGCCTGAGTAGTCTCTTTTTCTGAGGCCAGACGGTCCATCCTGCCTCTCCTTTGCCTTGGTTTCTTCTTCTCCGAGCTCAGATAACTCAGTGCCCTCTTTCTTTTCTTCTCACCACCCTATCTCGAAACAGGGGACTCGTCGAGGAGGTTCTTGCCACCGGATAGAGGCCTCAGTGTGACGTCCTGGGATAAACCTGCAAAAAGAAGTAAAACAAGTGAGAACTTAATGAAGAAAAAAGAAACTCAAGTATTATTTACTCATGAAAGGGATCTCACCATGGGAACGGTACTCCCATCAACCTTTTGAAAGATCGCACCACGAATGCTCGGAATAAGGCCTTTGTAGTACGATGCCCTCGGCCCACTCCTTGAGTCGTGGAATTGCATTCGGGACCCGAGCAACAGCTGCACCACCATGGAACACCAATAAGAATAAAGGAGAAAAGCGATAAATCAAATTTTGGAAGCCAAATTATACATACGTGACATGTTCCACTTCTCAGGGAATGACATGTGCTCGGCCGGGATCAAGTCTGAGGTCCTCACTCGGACGAAATGGCCTAGCCAACCTCGATCCCGATATTCATCGATACTGGAGAACGGGGCTTTACTAGCCCGACAGGCGAGCTTGATCAGTCCCCCCATGTAGAGTCGGGGATTGTATAAATGCATGAGGTGGTCGATAGTGAAAGGGCACCCTTCGATCTTGCTTACAAATAAACGGAGGAGGATTATGATCCTCCAAAAAGAAGGGTGAATTTGACCAAGGGTTACCTCGTATCTTTTGGAAAAGTTGATGATAACCGGGTCCAAGGGGCCCAGCGTGAAGGGATAAGTGTAAATACTTAAAAATCCCTCGACGTGGGTGGTGATGGCTTCGTCAGGTCACAACATGTTTGTCAACCTAATTGCAATCCTTTTTTACTTCGGAGAGAATATCCTCGGTGATCGAGCAGATGTACCTCGAGATCTCCTCACACCGGGCTGGTACAGAGGATGGATTTTTGACCTTAAAATCAGCATTAACCTCGCACCCCCCGGGGATGAACATTTTCAGACGAGGTTCCAGTATCGGTTCCTCAACAGTAGTACACGAGACGACTTCCTCGATAGCCGGCCGCGAGATAGAGGGAGTTTCTTTTTGGGGGACGAATTTT
Organism: Nicotiana tabacum; assembly: GCF_000715075.1. Taxonomy (NCBI): domain Eukaryota; kingdom Viridiplantae; phylum Streptophyta; class Magnoliopsida; order Solanales; family Solanaceae; genus Nicotiana; species Nicotiana tabacum. Next base: position 115,128,949 of record NC_134092.1, read on the forward strand.
GAAGTCTTCGCCATTTCTTTGAAAGATGGAGAAAAATCAAGGAAAAGGAAGAAGTTAAAAGAGTACACTTGATGGTTTGAGATGAAGACGAATGAAAGTTTTTATAAAAGATCTCAACGTAACCAGAATATAAGTTTTTGGAAGTATTGAAATTTCTTAGACACGAGGGCAAAAGGCTTGGATGTAAAGTTTGAATGAACAAAAGAAGGGGTATATATATATTTTCAATGATGGTTCGCATCCAGGGATGACCGACCAGCAACTGACAAACATTTAATGCCATCAAGACTTGACTGACGAGACGTTTCGACGGTTTTGTCGTTTCTGTCGTGTGGTGTCGAAGAATGGGATCGGAAGCTCATGTCATTTCTCGTTGTCTACTATTCAAAATATTGAGGGTACTATCTGTATATGGTTGAGATTGAGTTCGCCTATGACATGAAAGGACAGGCTGGGAACATGTCAATGCAAGACTGAAGATCGACCCCAAGTCACACCGGACTAGAACCCGGGGTCAGAACACCTGTCTTCGAGAACATTGAGTCCGAGACCCTAGAGTCGACCCTAGCACCTAACGAGCTCGAAGAAACAAAGTTAGCATAAGCAACAGAAGACCAAAATTTCCATAACCGGTAAGATGTTGCAGTGGGAATCTCGGCACGTGTCAATAAGGAACCACCGACAATCAACAAATTAAGGGATTGTTACCTTTTATAGAATTGTACCTAAAGTAGGACTCCTCTACTATATAAATGAGGGTCTGATAATTCATTGAGGACAATATAACACGTATTCCAAAGCAATACATTATTATTCTCTTTAAGTTATTATTCTTCTGTCTTGATATCGATCAAAGTGCATTTGGCTCGAGGGTGACTAATCTTCTAAGGCTGAAACTGTTCAATTCGTGCGGTTTGCATTTACTTTATCATTATTTATTTCAATTGTAATCTGATTTTTTATTTTGTGTCAAGTTAATCCACGTATCCTTAAAACCACTTACAAATTCAATTGTTATCCGATTTTGAGGGTAAACAAGTATATTCTTATAAAGATGGTTGTTGTTGTTGTAGGTAAAAAGTTGTTATAGAAAGATCGAGAATTTTTTGACTTTTATGATGAGTAATTGTTATATAATGATGATGTAATAAAGAGGTCTAATTGTAGGTAATTAATTTTTTTGATAACTTTATCTAGGTGGTCTGGAGTTTGTGATATAAATCTGGTGTATAAACAATGCATCGATTCACTTTTTTCTTGCTAGAATTGCAAAATCATTTTGTATTCTGTCTTCTTTTTACTTTGTGACGACTATTCTTAATATGGTTTCTTACATACAAGCTATTGTTTCTTATTTTTTCAACATCCCGAATTTGTTCTAGTATAACATCTTTCAAAAACTATACATCCTTAGACGAGTGTGATTAATTTTCCTTGATGAATTCCCTTGAACTAATCTATTATTGTTCTTTGAATTATTTTATTCCTTGTGTACAACTATCTCCATTGGAGGAGATTGTTGTAAACTACAATGATGCAGTTTGAAGTTAGCATTGCAATTTAAGGAAAAGTATGATAAAGAACTGAAAAAGAGAGAAGACATGGACTTTAGATAATGGTTTAGCATTCAAAGTTAATTCCAATTACTTGGCAAAAAGTTCTGTAACGACCCAGCCGGTCGTTTTGAGTATTGTAGCCTCGTTCTCCTATTTATTACTTATTCTATACTCGTTTGTTGTTATGTGACTTGTCGGGGTGAATGGTTTGGTTCCGGAGATGTCTCGGTATGAATTGGGATACTTAGTCCCAAGGTTGGAAGCCTAAGTTGGAAGAGTTAACCGGATGTTGACTTATATATAAATGACTCTGGAATAGAGTTTTGATGGTTCTGATAGCTCCGTATGATAATTTTAAACTTAGGAGTGTGTCCGGATATTGATTTGGAAGTCCGCAGATGATTTTGGCTTGAATTGACTAAAGTTGGAAAAGTTGAAGTTTGAAGAGTTGGGAAGTTTGGCCGAGAGTTGACTTTGCAGTTACCGGGCTCGGGTTTTAGTTTCAGAAGTTAGAATAGGTTCGTTGTGTCATTTTTGACTTGTGTGCAAAATTTGAGGTCAATCAGAGTTGGTTTGATAGGTTCGGCATCGTTTATAGAAGTTGAAAATCCATTAATTTCATTAGGCTTGAATTGGAGTCCGATTCGTGTTTTTGATGTTGTTTGATATAACTTGAGGCCTCGACTAAGTTTGTATGATGCTTTAGGATTTTTTTTGTATGTTCGGTTGAGGTCTCGGGGGCCTCGGGTGAATTTCATATGGTTAACAGATTGAAATTTGGACTTAGAGGCTTACTGAAGCAGCTGATGTCTGGTGTCATCGCACCCGCGGAAGGGGTGGCCGCTGGTGCGGGTGATGTGTTGCAGGAGCGAGTTTTGGGGAGGAGGCCTGGGAGCATAAGTGCGAGGAAGATTTCCACACTACGAGGTCGCAGATACGAAAGAGAGGTTGCAGAAGCGGAAGGTGGGCTTGAAGGGCAGGCCCGCAAGAGCGGAATGGTTTGCGAAGAAGCGGTCCCGCAGGTGCGATTAGTCGGGGACTTAAGTGAGTCCCACAGGTGCAGAACTTTGACCGTAGATGCAATTCCTCATAAGAGAATTTTTGGCTCGCAAGTGCGAGATGCCTGGCAGACTATATAAAAATCGAGGGTTTTGAGGATTTTCTCATTTTTGGACTTCGGGAGCTCGGACCGAGGCGGCTTTTGAAGGGGTTTTCACTAGATTTAAAGAAGTAAGCAACTTTTCGTCGTTTGTATCTATTAATATTGATTACCCATTGATTTCCCCCTATAGATTTGATGCTTTTGAGGTGAAATTTGGGGGGGTTTGACCCATGTACTGAAGAGTAAAAATTTGGGGATTTGTGTGATGATTTGAAGTCGGAATTAGGTGATTTTGATATTGTTGGACTCGTTATTGAATGGGTATTCGGATTTGGTAATTTTTGTTGGATTCCAAGACGTGGGCTCGGAGTTGAATTTTTGACTTTTGTTAAAGAACTTAGTTTTATCGCATGGAATTGATTCTTATGGCTTGTGTTGATTGTATTAAGTTGTTTGTGGCTAGATTCGAGTCGTTCAGAGGCCGATTCATGAGGCAAAGGCTTGTTGGAGTAAAGGTTTGCGCGGTTTGAGGTAAGTAACACTTCTAAACTTGATACTGAGGGTATAAATCCCTAAACTACGTGTTTTGTGGTTGGTGTTGAGGTGACACACATGCTAGGTGACGGACATGTGGGCGTGCACCGTAGTCATTGTGACTCGGTTAATTCCGTGGAACTATGTAGTTACCCAATCTTTTTGTTATTCATGTAATCTCCGTGTGTTAGAGATATTGAGCTGTGATCCATGTTAGAAATCGTGTTTAGACTATATGCTTATTTTGTTAGGACCCACAAAGGTTATTTCTACTGTTGAATTATTTGCTTAAATTGCAACTATGTACTCAGTTACATCCATTATTTGCATATTATATCTCAGTCTCTGTTGTTATTTATTCTTACATAATGTATCATTGTTTGGGCTGATTGGCATGAGATTTGTGAGCCCGAGAGACAGGAGAGATTGATGACTAAGTTGTGTCCCGAGAGTCGTGTTGTGAGTGAGGTTGTGGATTGGGCTGCACGGCGCAGCAGGCCTTCTTGGCTTTATATATATTTATTATTATTATGGATCGGGTTACACGTTGCAACATGCCTTATATGATTTATCTATTATCATAGGATCGGGCTGCATGCCGCAACAGACCATATTGGCTTTATATTAGCGCTTGGGCAGGATTCACCCCTCCGGAGTCTGACATACTAGCACTGAGCACAAGTATCGTACAGTACTGAGTGATTGAGTGTGATGAGTGAGAGTTGAGACAGTCATATTGAGTACTCTAAGAGTGTGAGTACATGAGGTTATCATTATGATGCATTACATGTGACATGCACATTTGACATGTAATTATAGAGATGTAACATTCCTCATATCAGTCGTACTTGGCATATTTTATCTGTGTTGAGATTAAACTGTTAAACTTGAAAGTATGTCTTCATTTCTGTATTGTGTACAAACTAATTATGAGATTTCTCTGAGTTATTGCTGTCATTTTTCCTGTCATATCTGTATTGTTATTAGCTGGATTAGGACTGTACTTTTTCTGAGCTCGTCACTGCTTTCAGCCCTAGGTTGGACTGTTACTTATTGAGTACATTGGGTCGGTTGTACTCATACTATATTCTGCACTTCGTGTGCAGATCCAGGTGCATCCGGACACGACGGTTGCTAGAGTTGGAGCTTCATCTGCTTGGAGACTTTTGAGGTAGCTGCTTTGGCATCCACAAACCTCGAATCTACTTCTTCTTAGTCTATTTAACGTTGTTCTATCTTTCTAGACAGTTGTATTAAAAGTTTGACTGTGTTGACATTTAGTAGCTCATGTACTCAGTGACACCTGAATCTTGGGAATTTTGTATTCGAGTCGCAGTTATTCATATCGACTATTTATGAAAGTTTTTAGTGTTAGACTTGTTTTCATGATATTATCAATTTAAGTATGCGTAGTTATTGTGGTTGTCGGCTTGCCTAGTATTGTGATAGGCGCCATCATGACGTGTTGAGATTTGGGTCGTGACAAGTTTCTATCAGAGCCTAGGTTATATATGTCCTACGAGTCATGATCCGGTTTAGTATGCGAATCGGTACAGAGACGTATGTACTTATATTTGAGAGGCTACCGAACCATTAGGAAAACTTCACTTTCTTGTATTCTTGTCGTGCAGATTTGTTAATTCCGAGAAACTAAACTTTTATTATTCTATTCTCTCACAAATGGTGAGGACGCGTGCTACCGTATCGGGTGGACGGACACCAGTACCACCTACTAGGTCCACGAGAGGCCGGGGCCACGGTAGAGGCCAAGGTGCAGCTCGTACAGCAGCCAGAGCAGCACATGTGGAGCCACCAGTTGCTCCAGCTCAGGTGCACATTCCAAATGTGGTTGAGCCGATAGGACCAACTCAGGCACCAGTTGTGCCCCTTGTGATTTTAGGCCTTCGGGAGGCTTTGGCCTAGATATTGACTGTATGCCCTAGCCTTGCTCAGTCGGTTTCAGTTCAGGCAGCACCAGCCACTTCTCAGGATGGGGGAGGTGCTCAGACTCCCACCGCCCGTACTCTAGAGCAGGTGGTGTAGGGACTTCAGACACCGGGGGTACTACCAGCCCAACCGGTTGTAGTTGCTCAGGCCCAGGTGGGTCCATCGATGAGTGACGATGAGCAGTAGAGGCTAGAGCAGTTTGGGAGGCTTAGGCCTTCATCATTCAGTGGGGCTGAGTCAGAGGATGCTCAGGACTTCTTAGACAGGTGCCAGCGGATTCTTCGTACAACATGTATTATGGAGACTAGTGGAGTCTCATTTACCACTTTTTAGATGTCGGGGGTAGCCTTCAGATGGAGGGAGGCCTATGAGTTGATCAGGCCAGTCGACGCTGCACCACTTACGTGGCATGAGTTCTACGTTCTCTTCTTGGAGAAATTTGTTCCACAGACCCGCAGGGAAGAATTGCGTAGGCAGTTTGAGTAGCTACGCCAGGAGGGTATGTCTGTCACCCAGTATGAGATGAGATTTTCAGAGTTGGCTTGTCACGTGATCTAGTTGGTTCCCACAGAGAAGGAGAGGATTAAGAGGTTCATTGATGGCCTCAACTATGGGCTACTCTTTGTCATGACTCGGGAGATTGCATTAGGTGCTAGGTTCGACGAGGTGGTTGATATTGCTTGGCGGCTAGAGCAGGTCCGTAGTCAGGAGCGTGAGGAGAGGGAGGCCAATAGGCCTCGTGGTTGGTGGTTTCGGTGGTGCTTCTTCTGGAGGGCAGTCTCGCCACAACAGTTATTGTCATTCCCAAATGGCTCATATGATTCATGGTGGTGCATTAGCTAGCCATGGATCATACAGTGCCCGTCCGGATCATTCATATATCTAGCCCTAGAGGGGGAGGCCGATCAGGTGACAATCATTCTCGATGCTATACTATCCCTTCCAGGACAGACGTCGTTGCTTCAGACGCAGTGATCACAGATATTGTTTTAGTATGCCACAGGGATGCTTCCACATTATTTGACCCTGGTTCTACTTATTCGTATGTATCATCCAAATTTACTCGTTATTTGGATATGCCCCGTGAGTCCTTAGTTTCATCTATTCATGTATCTACGTTGGTGGGCGTTACTATTATTGTGGACCGTGTGTATCAGTCGTGTGTGGTGATCATTGGAGGATTAGAGACTAGAGTTGATCTCTTATTGCTTAGTATGGTTGATTTTGACATGATTCTGGACATGGATTGGTTGTCCCCATGTCATGCTATTCTGGATTATCACGCGAAGACCGTGACGTTAGCGATGCTGGGGTTACCTAAGATAGAGTGGAGAGGTTCTCTGGATTTGTTCCCAGTAGGGTGATTTCATATATGAAGGACCAACGGATGATTGGGAAGGGGTGTTTGTCATATTTGGCTTTTGCGGGGGATGTAGGTGCTGATATTCCTACCATTGATTCTGTTTCGGTAGTGCGAGACTTTTCGAATGTATGTTCTACAGACCTGTCGGACATCCCCCCCAAACAGGGACATTGATTTTGGTATTGATTTGGTGCCGGGCACTCAACTCATTTCTATTCCTCCGTATCATATGGCACCAGCAGAGTTGAAGGAATTGAAAGAGCAGCTTCATGAGCTTCTTGATAAGGGGGTTCATTAGGCCTAGTGATGTCCCCTTAGGGTGCATCGATTCTATTTGTGAAGAATAAGGATGGTACCATGCGGATGTGCATTGACTATAGGCAGTTGAACAAAGTTACAATTACGAACAAGCATCCTTTTATAACGACCCGACCGATCGTTTTGAGCATTTGCTTTCTGTTCAGCTATTTGAAGTCCCGAGTAGCTTTGTATGATGTATTATGACTTGTGTGAAGCGTCGGTTTTGGTTTTTCAGGTGATTCGAAATTTGTATAGAAGAATGATTCTCAACTAGGAAGCTTTATGTTGGAAGAGTTAACCAAATTTGACTTTTGAGTATTTGACTCCGGAATGGATTTTTGATGGTTCTGTTAGTTTCATATGGTGATTTTGGACTCAAGCGTATGCCCGGATTTTTAAATTGGAGGTCCCAAAATGATTTGGCGTAATTTTCCGAAAAATTATTAACTTTGAAAAGCTTTGAATTCCAAAATTTGGCCATAATAAGATTTTTGTGGATACCGGGTCCCGATTTGGATTCCGAGAGTTCGAGCAGCTTCATAACAATATTTATGACTTATGTGCAAAATTTGAAGTTATTCCGAGTTGTGTAGGCATGTTTTCCATTAGTTTTTGAAAAACTAAAAGTATTGATTTTATAAAGCTTGAATTCATTGTGATTCATAGTTTTGATGTTTATTTTGTCTTTTGATCACTCGAGCAAGTTCGTATCATGTTTTAGGACTTGTTGATATATTTGGTTGGGATCCTGTGGGGCTCGGGTGAGTTACAGATGGGTTTTTAACGTGTTTGGTGTGTTGGCATTTTTTTGAGCATAAGCATATAATGATCCAAAGGTCCAATTTTTAGTTCTAGAGATCGGAATTTGATTTTGAGACTTCCGAGAATTTGATAATGATTTATAGGAATAATCTGGAATGTTTGGTCTAATTTTATTAAGTCGCGATTGGGTTTTTACTGCGAAGCATGAGTTAATTATTTAACGAGCGAAGTTGGTATCACATTGAGAAAATCAGCTCCGAATTGAGTTTCGACTGAACTATTAGGTTCGTATTATTATTTGTGACTCATAGGAGCAAGAATCGTCGAATTCGGAGTTCGTATGAGGGAGTTAAGAGTCTTTTTAGTGAAAAACAAATTGATGGTGCAAACAAGTTCTGGTGTGCACCTTTAGCGACCAGATTTGATACCTTTAGCGGAGAGATTTGGACTTTTAGCGACCACTTTAGTATTTGTATTGGCCAGTTTTTTTTTTCCACATTTTTTGAGCTAGAAAACTCGGATTTGAGCGATTTTGAGAGGATTTCCACCATATGGATTGGGATAAGTGTTCTCTACTCGGTTTTGATTATATTTCATGAATCTATCATCATTTTTGTCATTTGGTTGATGATCTCAAAAGAGAAATTGGATGTTTTTGTCTAAAATTTCATAAAGTGAATTTTTGAGTTTTGAACATCGATTCAAAGTCAGATTTGAGTAAAACTAGTATGGTTGGACTCGTAATTGAATGGGTTGTCGGATTTTGTGAGTGTTGTCGGGTTCCGAGGTGCGGGCCCAAATTTAAATTTTTGGTTGACTTTGGGCTTTTGTTTAAAAAATTTGAGTGAGCGCAGGTACCTACTGAGTGCGAGTGCCAAGTGCAAGTGCCGAGTGATTGGGTGAACTGAGTGACTGTGAGGACGTAGTGACTATGAGGACTGAGTGATTGGGAGGACTGAGTGAATTGATACTTTGAGAGTATCATATGGTTTTATCACTGTGTTGCATTGCATTCGACATGCACACTCGACATACAAGCATAGAGATGCATTTTCCTCATGTCGTACGATATTGCGTCATTCATGACTTGACATACACATTGACATTTACGCATAGAGATGTACTTTTCTCATGCCATTTGATAATGAAACAACTTACATGTTGTTGAAAGATTTTGGAAAAAAAAATCATAGTTTTTCAAATTTACTCATATTTTGGTGATTTCAGAAAAAGATTTGGATTTTCACTATTATACTTGAAAATCATGCCTATTTTCTGGAACTGTGAACGAGTTGAGCATTATATCTCTAAGTTATTTCTTATACCACTTTTATTATATTGTTATGAGTTATTGTTGGCTATTGGTGTTGGACTCTGAACTTTGTCTCAGCTTGCCACTACTCTCAATCTAAGGTTAGTTTGTTAGTTATTGAGTGCATGGGGTCGGTTGTACTCATACTACACTTCTGGACCTTGCGTGCAGATGGTCGATACTGATGTTGCTATGTATGGTGGGAGTTGGATTTGAAGATGTGCCTGTGTTCCTGTCATAATTGCCTCTTGTTCTTGGTAGCTTTAGCATTTTAAATCTGTTCATGTATATTTCAAATAGATGATGTATTTATTTCATATCAGCTTTGTAAACTCTAAATCTTAGAAGCTCATGATTTGTACTACCAGTCCTTGGGAAATTCCTTATATAAAAATTCAGTTATATTATCTTTATTTCTCTTAGTAAATCTCTTTTGAATTAGATTGTTTCTAATTGGCTTACCTAACGGGTTGGGTTAGGTTCCATTACGACTAGTTGGATTTTGGGTCGTGAGAAGATGGTATCAGAGCCCTAGGTTCATAGGTTCTACGAGTCATGAGCAAGTGTCCAGTAGAGTCTTGCGGATTGGTACGATGATGTCCATACCTATCTTCGAGAGGCTAAAGGACATTTAGGATAAACTTCCCATCTTTATTTCCTTATCGTGCGGCATTGATTCAACTTGAAGCATGTCTCTTTGAATTCCTTCCATTCACTCATATGCGTATGTGAGCGCTCGGTATCAACTGTGCATCGACGTCATGTGATTCCATGGATGACTTGCGAGATGTGTTTTCTGTGTGCTGATGATGGGCCAGTCTGGAGGACCTGAGGCCGGGTTTTGACTGTAGCTTGAGCACGGTGATTTTGGTTGTATGAGCATGTGCTTTTGGATTTATATGCCTGGTAGTATTCCTATGCGTGGAAATTGTGGCTCGATGAGTGGTTGGATGGCTATATGATGAGTAGGATGTGACTGCGGGGTGTGTTCAGATGGTTTGAATGTGACGGGAAGAGTTTGCTTGAGATCTGAGAAGGACTATTGGATGCTCGATTACTGTAGATGTTTCATACAGTCTTGAGTTATGAAGGTTTTTGAGGGATTCATTCTTGTTATTTCATTTGTGGAATAAAGTAGATTTTCATGTCTTGTTGATGAGTTCAGACTCCGAAAGATTAAGTGATTGCGTAGTTGTTGTGCTTGTGAAAGGGTATAGAGAGATGTCAGTTTGAAGCTAAGCAGGTGAGTTATCACCTGCGGGGTAATCTACAGATGTATGATCCTTATGATGTTGTGAGGAGGGTTTCTTTTCTACTAGTAGGTTATAAGTGTTGCGATTTGAGTTTGGATTGGTTGAGAAAGTTGACCTGACCATCACGAGGATGAATGCGAGATTTGTAGATGATTTGAAGTATTAGATGGTTTGTGTTACATGAGCTTATGAAGGATTGAGTTGAATTTCAGTGCGGGATTATGGCAGTAATAAAGTATTGGTATTGTGAGTTATCGATTGTTTTGTCCTATGGCTTTGAGCCAAGTTAGGGAGTCTGTTATTTGATTACATGGTTATGTGTTGTACTTGTTTCAGTTTGAGGCATGCTTGTGAATCAGATATGACTTGCAGAGGTTGAGATCGAGGAAGACTCGAATAAAGGAATCTCTGGATACGGGTTATGTTACACTTTATGGGTTATGGGAATCATGGAATGATTGAGTAGTTATTCATGGTAGATGTAGTGCGCATGGAGTAGGAATTTTCTCGGCTGCGTTAAGGCGGGGTTGCTTCTGTGGGTGTTGTCTTGCTAAGGGGGCAGAAGTCGTTCGACCCGTTTGGGTGGTGCAATTGAGACTTGAGCAAAGTAGATGACTCTCGAGAAGGTTCTAATGGATGCAAGATTTATATATAGCAATTGAGAATTTATTCGGATGTGTATATGGCTAGAATCTAAGATTTGCATCGGATGGTGTTGGGACTCGTGGTATTTCTGTATAACTATGGATTCTATATTTTAGTATCATGAAGGTAAAGGAAATAGTTTTAGGTTCACATAAGGTCTCTTCTGAGTGGGTGTCTCGATTGTGGTACTTTGGGGTGCCAAGAGGGAATACAACAACTTTTGGGCCTTAGGGAGGTGCGATTTTAAGCTGGGATCTTCTGTGGTGAGATTCGGGAAAGGATCATGGTGTTCTGGCAAGGGGAAGTGTTAACTTGAGGGTGAAGTGAAAGGAACTTGGAGAAAATAGGACAGCTTGGTAGTAGATTGGATCAACATGGTAATGGATATGATCGGTTCATTTGGTTCTTATGATGAGGTAAGACTCTACATGTGTTTTGTGGCAATACTCTTTGCTTTGGATGGGATCATGTGAAAGGTTCCTAGCTAATTGAGCATGTAGTTACTTGTGACTCGGAATTGATTATGAGATTCTTGTACTTTTTATATGATGGCATGATAGATACAGTGTGTTATGTGGGATTGAGATTTGCATGTCCAAGGTCACGGTTTAGTTTTGAAGGGAAGGTCATAAATTCTTTGACAACATGGACGGTTTCAGATGACTAGATGAATGATATAACTACTTGGTAATGCCTGAGAGGGTGTGCATTTAAGGTGTATTGTGTTTTGACTTACTGATGCTTCATTGGTATCACGGTACTCGCCTAGTTGATCGACTGCTGATATTTAGATTTTTCTATGTGGCACAGAAGAATTATAGAATCATTCCTCGTGGGATGAACGTGTATGAGAGATGTGTTATATATTTGGGCGGTGGAGTTGGGATCAGATATGGTGATTCGTGTGTTCTATGATGCCTGAGCAGACTATTTCGTGATTGTGGAATGTGAAAATATGGCCAAAGCCAGCACGTTAGGTCATTGTGGATTTTCGGAGGGTTACTTATCTATTTGTGGATGACTAGAGTTAATTTGGGGCCCATTGTTAGGCCCAATGAGGATATGTATTCTACACTGGGTCGAATTTGTTTACTCCATACTGCTATTGTTAAGGGATGTGCCATTCGGTAAGAATTGATTTTACTCGTATCTGATATGTTCTATGTGTTACTCCTCCATGCTACGAGGGGTTGTGATTCGTTGGTTATATGTACACATGGTATGGTTCTGTTTGGGCCTTATAGTGGAATTCGAGCAAGATGGTGATTGGGGTGTGGAATGGTTGATTACGCCTTGGTTATGGTCTTTCTAGGTTGGGTTATATTGTGTTGTTTGCTTCTCCATGGTTATGGTCATGCACTTATATACTTGATGTCGAATTGCCTATGGTTATTGATTTTGAGCATTGGGGCTCGAGGTATTTCGTATGGATCGATGTTTGGATGGGTCACGTATTGCAGCTGGGTTATGATGAGATATGATCCTTTGTGATAGATTCATGTGTTTTGGTTCTACTATGTGTGATAGGTTCTTAGCATTGTGTTATGGTGGTACTTGTTGGGCTTGCGGGATGGTTCTCTCATTTGAGACATTTGTACAGTTTGTGGCTTTAGGTTGTAATGGTGTGGACTGTCACTAGAATGGTTGTGTTTTATGAGATGAGGTCATTGGACCTAGTATGGGTACTATCAGATTTGATTACAGTATGTATGGAGGAATAATATCAGAAGTCGGCTTAGGATTTTGCTTTGGTTCTTGTCGGACAAGAGGGGGGCTCCGTGACTTGTTGATGTGATGAGTGATTATGAGTTTCGGCATGTTTATTTCAACATTGATAGTGTATGAAGATTTTAGAATGAGGTTTTGTTTGATATGAGGTTTGTTACCGGTGTCGGGTGTGTTTTGAGAAGCTACTGTGGTCAAAAGTTATTGCTATGAGTGTCTGAGTTATGTGGTATATCATGTGATTACATCTGGGGTTAAGGATATGACTTGATACAGTGTAACGACCCGGCCCGTCGTTTTGAAAGTATTAGCCCCGAACCCCTATTTATTGCTCCCTCTATTTCATTTCATGGTTACATAACTTGCCGGGAGGTTTTGGTTTTGGTTTCAGTGTGAAATAGGACACATAGTCCCTAAAATGGAAGTTTAAGCCGTAGGAATCGACCGTAGTTTGAATTGTGCGAAGACGACTCCGAAATGGAGTTTCGACGGTTCTAGTAGCTCCGTACGGTGATTTCGGTCTTAGGGGCTTATTCGGATGTTGAATTAGAGGTCCATAGGTCATTTTAGCGTCAATTGGCGAAAGTTGAAAAATTGGATAATTTTTGGAAAGTTTGACCGGGAGTGGACTCTTTGATATCGAGGTCGGATTCTGATTCTGAAAGTTGAAATAGGTCCGTAATGTCATTATGACTTGTGTGCAAAATTTGAGGTCAATCGGACTTGATTTGATGGGTTTCGGCGTCGGATGTAGAAGCGTGAAGTTTACAGTTCATTAGGCTTGAATCGATTCGGAATTTGTGTTTTTAGCGTTATTTGGTGTGATCTAAAGGCTCGACTAAGTCCGTATGATGTTTTAGGATTTGTTGGGAAGTTTGGTTAAGGTCCCGGGGGCCTCAGGTGTTTTTTGGATGGTTAACAAATCAAATTTGGACTTGTGTGAATGGCTGAAGGCACCAGCTATGGTGTAATCGCACGTGCACAAGATTGAGCGCAGGTGCGAGCCCGCAGAAGCGGCAACTTGATCATAGAAGCGGACTGGAGCAGTATGGGAAAAGGTCACAGATACGAGGAAAATTCCGCATCTGCAAGACCGCAGATGTGGACAAGGAGGTCGCAGGTGCGCTGGAGCCGCAGAAGCGGACCACTTCTCACAGAAGCGAGTCCGCAGAAGTGAATAGGAATTCGCAGAAGCGGAGGCAAGGCAGCCTGGGCAAAATTGCAGAAGCAGTACTTTTTTCGCAAAAGTGGGACTACAAATGCGGTCAAGTCATCTGCATAAGCGAAAACACTGGGTAGACTCTATTAATTCAAGGGTTCGGGATTTTTATCATTACTGGACATTTTGAGCTCGGGTTTGGCGATTTTTGATAGCATTTATAGGGATTTCTTGAGGTAAGTCTCTTGTACTTATTTTTTATCAACAATCTTGTTTCCCCATTGATTTTCCCACCTAGATTATGTGTGTTTAAGGTGGAATTTGGGAGTTTGAGGCTAGGGATTTGGAGAGTTTAATTTGGGGATTTGAGTGGCGACTTGGTGTCAGATTTTGGAAATTTTGGTATGGGTGAACTCGATATCGAATGGGTGTTCATATTTTGTGACTTTTATCCTATTCCGAAACATGGGCCCGGGTCGATATTTTGGGATGATTTTACAATTCTTTGCTAAAGTCGTAGATTTATGATTTAAATTAGTTTCTTGTAGTTGTATTCATGATATGTAATTGCTTTTGGCAAGATTTGGTCCATTCAGAGTTGGAAAATCAAGGGAAATGCATTCTTATCGATTGATTGAGCGAGATTTGAGGTAAGGGATTTCTCCAACCTTGTGTGAGGGAAATCCCCTTAGGTTTTGGTACTGTTGTAACAATATGTGATATGTGAGCGCCGTGTATGCAAGGTGACGAGTGCGTACACGGGTTAATTGTGGAAATTTCGGTTCTTGCTGAGCTGTCTTCTTTTAAATTCCTTAACTGAGTTGCTTTAGCATACGTACTGATCATGATTAGCCTAGAATCGCATGTCTACGTGCCTTAACTATTACTTGCAATTTATGCAACATGCTTAGTTGAATTACTTGTTTTCCTTGATTTGAATTAAATCTTTAGCTGTAATATTTATTGTTGTAACTTTGTTGTTGCTTCGGTTAGGTTATCTGCTGCATATTTACTTTGAGACTACAAGGCGGTTCCTCTAGAGATCCACATGTCTTGCATATTTACTTTGGGACTACAAGGAAGTTCCCCGGGAGATCCCCCTATCTTGCATATTTACTTTAGGACTACGAGGCGGTTCCTCGGGAGATCCCCCCATTTCTTCCATATTTACTTTGGGACTATGAGGCGGTACCTCGGGAGATCCCCTTGTTGTTTACCTCTATTTACTGTGCTGATATTTTTTGGAAATTCTCATTGTTTAAATTCTCAGTCATTTTAAAATATTATTATATCTTCTACCTTGCTTATCTTTTAAACCAGTAGGGCCCTGACCTGACCTCGTCACTACTCTACCGAGGTTAGGCTTGGCACTTACTGGGTACCGTTGGGGTATACTCATACTACACTACTTCACATCTTTTTGTGCAGATCCAGGTTCTTTCTACAAGACCAGATATCAGTGAGTTGGACCGTACGTGGAGACTTCAAGGTACATTTGCCAGCGTACGCAGACCTCAGAGTCCCCCTCTATCCTTATTATGTTGGTTCCCTGATTCTCTTTAGACTTTGATGTATAGAGACACTTAGTATTTTCTCTTACAAGCTTGTGACTTATTTCTACCGGGTTTTAGGAGTTTTAATTATTAAAAATCGCAATTCTTGTTTATATTTCATATGTTGAGATTTGAGTTCCGTTTATTGTTCAATTATTCCGCAAAGTGTTAGGCTTACCTAGGCTTACAGACTAGGTGCCATCACGACATCCTTCGGAGGGAAATTGGGGTCGTGACAAGTTGGTATCAGAGCACTAGGTTCATAGGTGTTATGAGTCACAAGTAGGTTTAGTAGAGTCTCTCGGATCGGTACGGAGACGTCTATACTTATCTTCGGCAGACTATGGAACTATTAGGAAAAGATTCACTTCTTTGATTCCTTATCGTGCGAGATTTTGGTTTCAGATTCTAAATTTCTGTCTTTCTATACTTTCACAGATAGTGAGGACATGTACAACTGGATCAGATGACCAGACACCTATGCCCCCTGCTAGAGCCGCGAGAGACCAGGGCCGGGTAGAGGCCGAGGACGTCCACATGGTGTAGCTAGAGCACCCTCACGAGCTGCTACAGAGGAGCCACCAGTAGCTCCAGTTGGAGGGCAGGCACCTGAGATGCCTGTTACTACACCATCCCTCCATGAGACTCTAGCCCAGTTTCTGAGCATGTTCAGTACCTTGGCTCTAGTAGGATTGATACCTCTTGCCCCTCCCACATCTCAGGCTGGGAGAGGAGCACAGACTCCCGTCGCTGGTACCCTAAAGCAGCAGGTTCAGGTCGACCAGGTTCCAGAGATCATACCGATGCAGCCGGTAGCTCCAGTTCAGCCCGAGGTTAGGGCAACGGTTTCTGAGGCGGAGGAGCTCAGGCTCGAGAGGTACAAGAAGTATCACCCTCCTACTTTCAGTGGCTTGGCGTCAGAGGATGCCCAGGGTTTTCTTGAGGAGTGCCATCGTATCCTCCGTACTATGGGTGTTGTGGAGACTAGTGGGGTTTCTTTCATTACATTCCAGCTTAGAGGAGCGGCCTATCAGTGGTGGCGCGCATACGAGTTGGATAGTCCGGCTGAGGCAGCTTCACTCACTTGGACTTAGTTCTTAGATATGTTCTCGAGGGAGTATGTTCCCAGAGTCTCAGAGATGCATGGCGCACAGAGTTTGAGCTATTGCGCCAGGGTCCTATGACCATGTCAGAGTATGCAGTCCGATTCAGTGATTTGACTAGGCATGCACCAGCCTTGGTTGCTACTGTTCGAGAAAGGGTTCGTCGGTTTATTGAAGGGCTCAACCCCAGTATCATATTAATCATGGCCCGAAAGTTGGAGATGGATATTGCATACCAGCAGGTAGTAGGGATTGTGAGGAGGTTGGAGGGTATGCTGACTCAGGATAGAGAGGAGAGAGAGGCCAAGAGATTTGGAGATGGATATTGTGTTTGGAGAGAGAGGAGAGAGAGATGGGTCGCCCTGTTCATTCAGCACTTCCAGCTGCCAGCGGTGCTCCGGCCACTACTAGGCCTCAGGATCCTTATTATGCACCACCAGTGTCTAGCGTACCTCCTGTACGGGGTACTTCTAGTGGTCAGTCCGGTCAATCAGGCCCGAGCCAGTCATAGCAGACACGTCCTCCGAGAACTTGTTTTGAGTATGGAGACATTCGCAATTTGGTGAGGGATTGCCCCAGATTTAGGAGGGGTGCATGTTACACCCTATATTTTCGTACATAAAAATGCATCGTAAGCAAACTAATGTAGGACCAAAAATGAGATAATTTTTAAAAGTATATAAATTAATTTAATCATGTTACCTCTGAGGTTACAAATATTGAAGATCATGAACAACAAGTACAAAGAGGGTTGGACGGTTCAGAAGATAAAGCAATTGAAGAAAATAATGTTTCATCGAAAGTCGACAAGTTGGGAATGTTATAACATATACCTTTGGGGTGAGAATAGGGTTCTTAACATGATAAGGAGATTATGTTATGATGTATATTAGTTGTATGACATCCGTGTGTTATGTTTTGAAGTCAAGAGAGTTGTGGAACAAAAGTCGATGAAAGTCATCACAAGATACATTCATAAGTTTTACTGAAACTTTGGGTCAAATGTAACTGCGATTTTCTCCCAATATACTTAGAGTTATGGGGTGTTCCACCCATCAAATTAAAGATCTATGAGTCTATTTTCTAACACATTAAACCGTTTGTCAATAAGACATTGGAGTAGAAAGATATGGGCATTTGTGTGATACTGCGCAAGCTGCTAGGTGACAAGTAGGTGTGTCACCTACTTGCTTAAATGAGAGCCCAAAAAAATGGGCCATTTCGGGTCGTCCAAAGAGGCCTTTTAAGGGCCTATTTTCTTCATATATTAGACTTAAAATAGAGCATAATAACCAAACATAAGCTCTGCAAAGAATCCTCTCAAAAATTTCCCACAAACCCTAATTGATTTTCTCTCCCTTTCAAGTTCTAATTGGAGGTAAAACCTAGAGTTTGAAGAACCAAGATAGGAGCTGAGTTATCCAACAAATAAGGTGAGTTTACTGCTCTCTTTCATCCAGTTTTTCTTCTGAAAATTCATGGTAAGTCGTTCTATACTTGTAAGAACTCACGGGACGGTGATCGGAAGCCGTGAGTTCGAGTTATTCACTTGTAGCGGACTGTTTTGTGGACTGTTTTGTGTTGTTGTTGGGCTGCATGTTTTACTACTGTTTTGTGGAGTTTTGGAGGAGGAAGGGGGTTTATAAACACCATATAAATATAGGGTGATTGGCTGGTCATTCGTCATAACATTTCCGGGTCATTTGACACTACTACGGTGGTCGTTTTGTGTATGAAGAGATTGGGGTGTGTTGGGCTGTTTTGTAGTATTTGATGGTGTATATAGGGCTGGAAAATAATGTATATATGTTGTTATTGTTCTGTTCTTGTATTGTTGGTGTTATCTTGAATTTGGAGGAAGTAAGGATTATAGGGGAGATGCTGCCCGTTTTAATACAAAATAAGTTTGTCGTTCGTTGTGCGATAGTTGTACCTTTCGTAACTTAACGATAGTATTATTATCATTCTTGTAGATTAAGGTGCGAAGAGGTGAGTTCAACTTGGTTATTACAAAGATTGTGATAAGGTATGTTAAGGCTAAGCCTTCCTTCATTTTGGCATGATCTCGTAGCTACATGTGTTAGTAATGAGACAAAAAGAGAAGTTCATATTCATGAATTTATTCACACTATTCTAGTCTCATAAGTTACAATATTATTCCTTATCGAGATTCTATATTCAATATAGTATTGTCTTCTTCCAGTCAAGAGAGCAGCAAGCCTATATATACAGTATTACAGTATTTTCATTACCATCGAGCTATAATCGATGGGCAGGCCCCTATTGGGCAACCTCTGATCAGATGGAAAGTTATATACCGAGCCTACTGTGGCCGAGCGCCTATGAGCGAGCCCAGCATGGTCGAGATACATAGCCTAGTATGGTCGAGCGCCTATGAGCGAGCCTACTATGGCAGAGCAGTTATATATACCGAGCCTTATAAGGCCGGATAATTATTTTACTTACTATATTGAAGGAGTTGAGTCAGTATCAACAGGTAAGTATATCTCCAGATCATCTTTGACTCCCAATTACTTTCAGTTATTATATTATCAGTTCAGTTTCAACTTTCAGTTATGTTATCGCCTTATATACTCGGTACATTATTTTGTACTGACGTCCCTTTTCTGGGGACGCTGCATTTCATGCATGCAGGTTCAGATAGACAGACGGGTATACCTCCTCAGTAGGTGTTTCCAGAGTTCAGCCTGATCGATAAGCTCCACGTCTTTCGGAGTTGCCAGGTCTAGAGTTTTTGTGTACATCTTATGTATATCTGTATATATGTTATGGGTAGGTCGGGGCCCTGTTTCGATCATAGTACATCTATCAGTAGAGGCTTGTAGACATATCCTGTTGGTTAGTGCAGTATGTTGGGTTTGTAGGCCTGGTATGTATAATTTGGCGGTTTGTCAGCTGTAGTAGCTATGACGGCCTTTTCAGCCTAGCTTTATATTGATGTTTAGTTAGCGCTAGTTTCCATTCAATTTTATATTTTGCTTCGCAAATTGTCTTGCAAGGTGGCCCCAGGGCCAAAGTATGATATTATGTGTTCAGAGTCCCTTAGTCTCAATTTGGTACACTAGGTTAGTTGAGGCACCGGGTGCCAGTCTTGCTTCCAGGTCGGGGCATGACAAACTTGGTATTAGAGCAGTTCTATCCTAGGGAGTCTACAAGCCGTGTCTAGTAGAGTCTTGTTTATAGATGTGTTGTGCACCACATTATATAAGCAGGGCACTACAGGGCATTTAGGAGTTGGTTACCCTTCTTTGAAATCTAAATCGTGCTACAGAACTGAGTTATAGGAAATTTGAATTAAACTTATGTGTTGGTGTTTGCATGCACAGATGACGGTGACTAGGAAGACTACGGCTAGCCAGAGGAGAGATACAGCAGTAGGTGAGGGGACCGGCAGGGTACCCCCAGTAGATGGGGCCCAGTCTGAGGCTCAAGGTGAGACCCCTACTCAGCCATTACCGGCTCCCCCACCAACTACGGAGATTCCTAGGGAAACCGCACATCCAGTTCCCCCTCCACTTCCATCAGATCAGGACTTAAGGAGTGCGGTGCATTTGTTGACACAGTTGGTAGCTACCCAGCAACAGGCTAGGGCATCAGCTAGTGCAGGAACTTCTGAGGGGTCTGGGAGTTCAAGGGTCCGAGAGTTTATTGCTTTGAGTCCCCCAGAGTTCACGGGGACAGATCAGAGGGAGGACCCACAGGATTTCATAGATCAGCTTCACAGGATCTTTCGTGTTATGCATGCCACGGAGAAAGAGGCAGTTGAGCTGGCAGCTTTTCGACTCCGAGATATAGCCATCCTTTGGTATGAGGGATGGGAGAGGTCCAGGGGACGTGATGCACCTCCAGCTATTTTGGAGAATTTTTCAGATGCCTTCCTTGACCAGTACATACCACGGGAGATCCGACAAGCTCGAGTCGATCAGTTTCTAGCCCTTAAGCAGGGTAATATGAGTGTTCGAGAGTATAGTCTCCATTTTAACTCATTGGCCAGATATGCACCATCCATAGTTTCTACTATGCGGGACAGGATTCACAGGTTTATAGCAGGGTTAGCCCCAGAGTTAACCGAGGCATGTGCCACTGCTGCATTGCAGGATAGTATGGATATCTCCCGGATTCAGGCATTCGCCCAGAATATAGAAAGGGGTAGGCGTCGGCAGCAGGGTACAGAGAGGGCTGAGCAAGGGCAACGTAAGAGGATGAGATTTCCCAGGTCTCAGGAGAAATATCAGGGTAGTTATAGGACCCAGTACTTCGGACGGCCACCTAGGCCTCCGCCACCTCAGTTACAGGGTTACAGGTATGACCGCTATACTCAGTCAGGACCAGGTGAGAGCTCATGGGCGTCGGGTTTGCAGCGACAGCGAGGATCTGCGCAGACATGGTCATTTCCTCCAAGGTGTGACATCTATGGTAGAGGACACTTGGGCCAATGCCGAGCAGGTTCTGATGCTTGTTATACATGTGGGCGTCCAGGGCATATGATGCGGGATTGCCCAAATAGAGATTCGGGGGGAATGGCACAACCAGCGAGTTCAGCAACAGGATCATCTATGTCCGTGCATCCTTCAGGGCGCGAGTCTCAGTCTTCGGCTGGTAGAGGTCAGGGCAGAGGTAGAGGTTCCAGTTCAAGTGGTAATCAGAACCGTATCTATGCTTTAGCGGGTCGGCAGGACCAGGAGTCTTCACCAGACGTTGTGACAGGTATATTAACCATTTGCTCTCACGATGCTTATGCTTTGATAGACCCAGGATCTACTTTATCGTATATTACCCCATTTATCGCGAGGAAGTTTAATATAGTGCCTGAAATACTAAGTGATCCTTTTGCGGTATCTACACCGGTCGGAGAATCGATTATTGCTAGACGGGTTTACCGAGGTTGTACGGTGACAATTTGTAGTCGTCAGACCTCAGCTGACCTAGTTGAGCTAGAGATGATGGATTTTGATGCTATCATGGGCATGGACTGGTTGGCAGCTTGCTATACCATAGTTGATTGCCGAGTAAAGGCAGCCAGATTTCATTTTCCGGGTGAGCCAGTCCTTGAATGGGTAGGTAATACACCAACGCCCAGAGGTAGGTTTATTTCCTATCTGAAGGCGAGGAAAATGATCGCAAAAGGGTGCATTTATCATATTGTGCGAGTTAGAGATGTAGATGCTGAGATACCTACACTTCAGTCTATTCCCGTAGTCAAAGAGTATGCAGATGTGTTTCCAGATGAGCTTCCAGGTATTCCTCCAGAGCGAGAGATTGATTTTAGCATCGATTTGCTTCCAGGAACTCAACCAATATCCGTCCCTCCGTATAGAATGGCACCTGGCGAATTGAAGGAGTTGAAGGAGCAGTTAAAAGATTTGTTGGAGAAAGGTTACATCAGGCCCAGTACCTCACCTTGGGGTGCACCAGTACTATTTGTGCGGAAGAAAGACGGCTCGCTGAGGATGTGTATCGATTATAGGCAGCTGAACAAGGTAACTATTAAGAATAAGTATCCACTTCCAAGGATCGATGACTTGTTTGATCAGTTGCAGGGGCTAGATGCTTTTCAAAGATAGATTTGAGGTCGGGGTACCACCAAGTCAGAGTTCGGGAAAAAGATATTCCGAAGACAACCTTCAGGACCCGATATGGCCACTTCGAGTTCCTTGTCATGTCCTTCGGGTTGACTAATGCACCCGCTGTATTTATGGACTTGATGAATAGCCTATTCCGACCATTTTTAGATCTGTTCGTGATAGTATTTATTGATGATATTTTGGTTTATTCCCGTTCAGAGGATGAGCATACGGACCACCCACGAGCGGTACTCCAAACCCTCCGTGATCGTAAGTTGTATGCTAAGTTTTCTAAATGTGAGTTCTGGTTGAAGTCTGTAGCATTCTTGGGGCATACTGTATCAGATGAAGGGATAAAGGTGGACACTCAGAAGATTGAGGCCGTGAAATCTTGGCCTAGACCTACCACTCCGACAGAGGTTCGTAGCTTTCTAGGCTTAGCAGGATACTATCGGAGGTTCGTAGAGGGTTTTTCTTCCCTTTCGGCACCATTGACGAAGTTGACACAGAAAGAAACTAAGTTTCAATGGACAGAGGCTTGCGAGCGGAGTTTCCAAGAGCTTAAGAACAAGTTGACCTCAGCTCCAGTTCTAACACTTCCAGAGGGTCTAGAGGGTTATGCCGTGTATTGTGATGCATCAGGTGTCGGGTTAGGATGTGTCTTGATGCAACATGGGAAGGTAATTGCGTATGCTTCAAGGCAGTTGAGGAAGCACGAGAGGAATTATCCGACCCACGACCTCGAGTTAGCTGCGGTTGTCCATGCACTTAAGATATGGCGGCATTATTTATATGGTGTTCATGTTGATGTATTTACTGATCATAAAAGCCTACAATATATCTTCAAGCAGAAAGTGTTGAATTTGCGACAGAGGCGATGGCTTGAGTTATTGAAACATTACGATGTTAACATTCTCTACCATCCAGGGAAAGCTAATGTTGTAGCAGATGCCTTAAGTCGCCGATCTATGGGTAGCTTAGTACATGTAGAGCCCAAGAAAAGACAATTAGCTAGAGAGATTCATCAATTGTCTTCGTTGGGGGTTAGGTTAGTAGATTCTGAGGATGGTGGAGTTGTACTCCAAAACACTACAAAATCATCCCTCATAGCAGAAGTCAAGGAAAGGCAGTACGAGGACCCAAAGTTGGTCGAGCTGAGAGAGCGAGTTCCGCAGCAGAAGAAGCCACTGTTAGAGCTAAAGGGAGATGGGGTTCTCAGATATAGGGGTCGTTTGTGTGTTCCAGATGTAGCAGGGCTACGAGACAGGATTATGTCAGAGGCACATTATTCATGGTATTCCATCCATCCTGGGTCGATGAAGATGTATCATGACATTAAGGATGTGTACTGGTGGAATGATATGAAGAAGAACATTGCTGAGTTTGTCGCCCAATGTACTAGTTGCCAGCAAGTGAAGATAGAGCACCAGAAGCCTGGAGGGCTAATGCAGACTATAGAGTTCCCGACATGGAAATGGGAGGTGATAAACATGGACTTTATCACGGGTTTACCTCGTTCTAATCGTAAGTTCGATTCCATATGGGTGATAGTCGATAGGCTCACGAAATCAGCTCACTTCCTACCGGTCAGATCTATATATACAGTAGAAGATTATGCAAAGTTATATATTAAGGAGATAGTGCGGCTACACGGAGTACCAGTTTCTATTATATCTGACCGTGGGGCTCAGTTTACAGCACATTTTTGGAGGTCATTTCAGAGAGGTCTAGGGACTCTGGTGAATCTCAGCACAGCTTTTCATCCACAGACTGATGGACAAGCCGAGCGCACAATTCAGACGCTCGAGGATATGTTACGAGTATGTGTGTTGGATTTTAAAAGAAGTTGGGATGAACATCTACCTCTTATCGAGTTTGCATATAATAACAGTTACCACTCCAGTATTCAGATGGCTCCGTACGAGGCTTTGTATGGGCGTAAGTGCAGATCTCCTATAGGGTGGTTTGATGTTGGGGAATCTGGGTTATATGGGCCAGACCTGGTTCAACAAGCCATAGAGAAAGTAAAGCTTATCCGGGAGCGACTGTTGACAGCTCAGAGTCGTCAGAAGTCATATTCTGACGTGCGGCGACGAGACTTAGAGTTCAGGATTAATGACTGGGTATTCTTAAAGGTATCACCTATGAAGGGCGTGATGAGGTTTGGCAAGAAAGGCAAGCTTAGCCCACGGTATATTGGGCCTTATAGGATCATTCGGAGAGTGGGCCAAGTAGCTTATGAGTTAGAGTTGCCCTCAGAATTGGAGTCTGTCCATCCGGTTTTTCACGTATCTATGCTACGGAAGTGCATTGGCGATCCTACCCGAGTGGTGCCCACGGATGATGTACAGATTACAGAGGACTTGTCATACGAGGAAATTCCAGTTGCCATCCTAGACCGACAAATCCACAATCTATGAAATAAGGAGGTAGCTTCCGTAAAGGTTTTATGGAGGAGCAAGAATGTAGAAGAGATGACGTGGGAATCGGAGGAAGAAATGAAGTCTAAATACCCCCACCTATTTCAAACTGAAGATATGGCTCGAGATGGGATACTACAACACAGCTCTATTCAGGCTAGCAGGTCAGCAGGTAAGCTTTTATTTTTCACTTTTAGTATTTATGATTTACGGTTGGTGAGGCAAAGTGTTGCTATTTATAAACATTGGCCATGTGTGGCATGCATAGTATGTTTTCTGGCTACGTACAGGTTGGTTTTAACCTAGTGTACGAAGGATACTCTGGCAAAAGTTTCCAAAGTCTCTAAGAGTAAACATTCGAGGACGAATGTTTCCAAGGGGGAATGATGTTACACCCTATATTTTCGTACATAAAAATGCATCGTAAGCAAACTAATGTAGGACCAAAAATGAGATAATATTTAAAAGTATATAAATTAATTTAATCATGTTACCTCTGAGGTTACAAATATTGAAGATCATGAACAACAAGTACAAAGAGGGTTGGACGGTTCAGAAGATAAAGCAATTGAAGAAAATAATGTTTCGTCGAAAGTCGACAAGTTGGGAATGTTATAACATATACCTTTGGGGTGAGACTAGGGTGCTTAACATGATAAGGAGATTATGTTATGATTTATATTAGTCGTATGACATCCGTGTGTTATGTTTTGAAGTCAAGAGAGTTGTGGAACAAAAGTCGATGAAAGTCATCACAAGTTACATTCATAAGTTTTACTGAAACTTTGGGTCAAATGTAACTGCGATTTTCTCCCAATATACTTAGAGTTATGGGGTGTTCTACCCATCAAATTAAAGATCTATGAGTGTATTTTCCAACGCATTAAACCGTTTGTCAATACGACATTGGAGTAGAAAGATATGGGCATTTGTGCGATACTGCGCAAGCTGCTAGGTGACAAGTAGGTGTGTCACCTACTTGCTTAAATGAGAGCCCAAAAAAATGGGCCATTTCGGGTCGTCCAAAGAGGCCTTTTAAGGGCCTATTTTCTTCATATATTAGACTTAAAATAGAGCATAATAACCAGACATAAGCTCTGCAAAGAATCCTCCCAAAAATTTTCCACAAACCCTAATTGATTTTCTCTCCCTTTCAAGTTCTAATTGGAGGTAAAACCTAGAGTTTGAAGAATCAAGATAGGAGCTGAGTTATCCAACAAATAAGGTGAGTTTACTGCTCTCTTTCATCCAGTTTTTCTTCTGAAAATTCATGGTAAGTCGTTCTATACTTGTAAGAACTCACGGGACGGTGATCGGAAGCCGTGAGTTCGAGTTATTCACTTGTAGCGGACTGTTTTGTGGACTGTTTTGTGTTGCTGTTGGGCTGCGTGTTTTACTACTGTTTTGTGGAGTTTTGGAGGAGGAAGGGGTTTTATAAACACCATATAAATGTAGGGTGATTGGCTGGTCATTCGTCATAACATTTTCGGGTCGTTTGACACTACTACGGTGGTCGTTTTGTGTATGAAGAGATTGGGGTGTGTTGGGCTGTTTTGTAGTATTTGATGGTGTATATAGGGCTGGAAAATAATGTATATATGTTGTTATTGTTCTGTTCTTGTATTGTTGGTGTTATCTTGAATTTGGAGGAAGTAAGGATTATAGGGGAGATGCTGCCCGTTTTAATACAAAATAAGTTTGTCGTTCGTTGTGCGATAGTTGTACCTTTCGTAACTTAACGATAGTATTATTATCATTCTTGTAGATTAAGGTGCGAAGAGGTGAGTTCAACTTGGTTATTACAAAGATTGTGATAAGGTATGTTAAGTCTAAGCCTTCCTTCATTTTGGCATGATCTCGTAGCTACATGTGTTAGTAATGAGACAAAAGAGAAGTTCATATTCATGAATTTATTCACACTATTCTAGTCTCATAAGTTACAATATTATTCCTTATCGAGATTCTATATTCAATATAGTATTGTCTTCTTCCAGTCAAGAGAGCAGCAAGCCTATATATACAGTATTACAGTATTTTCATTACCATCGAGCTATAATCGATGGGCAGGCCCCTATTGGGCAACCTCTGATCAAATGGAAAGTTATATACCGAGCCTACTGTGGCCGAGCGCCTATGAGCGAGCCCAGCACGGTCGAGATACATAGCCTAGTATGGCCGAGCGCCTATGAGCGAGCCTACTACGACAGAGCAGTTATATATACCGAGCCTTATAAGGCCGGATAATTATTTTACTTAATATATTGAAGGAGTTGAGTCAGTATCAACAGGTAAGTATATCTCCAGATCATCTTTGACTCCCAATTACTTTCAGTTATTATATTATTAGTTCAGTTTCAACTTTCAGTTATGTTATCGCCTTATATACTCGGTACATTATTTTGTACTGACGTCCCTTTTCTGGGGACGCTGCATTTCATGCATGCAGGTTCAGATAGACAGACGGGTATACCTCCTCAGTAGGTGTTTCCAGAGTTCAGCCTGATCGATAAGCTCCACGTCTTTCGGAGTTGCCAGGTCTAGAGTTTTTGTGTACATCTTATGTATATCTGTATATATGTTATGGGTAGGTCGGGGCCCTGTTCCGATCATAGTACATCTATCAGTTGAGGCTTATAGACATATCCTGTTGGTTAGTGCAGTATGTTGGGTTTGTAGGCCTGGTATGTATAATTTGGTGGTTTGTCAGCTGTAGTAGCTATGACGGCCTTTTCAGCCTAGCTTTATATTGAAATTTAGTTAGCGCTAGTTTCCATTCAATTTTATATTTTGCTTCGCAAATTGTCTTGCAAGGTGGCCCCAGGGCCAAAGTATGATATTATGTGTTCAGAGTCCCTTAGTCTCAATTTGGTACACTAGGTTAGTTGAGGCACCGGGTGCCAGTCTCGCTTCCAGGTCGGGGCGTGACAGTGCACCTCCATAGATTTCTCAGGCACCGCATGCTCTACCAGGTCCTCAAGCCATGGTTACAGCCCCAGCTATCACCCCACATGCACAGCCAGCTAGAGGTGGAGGCCAGGCCAGATATTATGCCCTTCCTGCTAGGACAGAGGCATTTGCATCAGATTCTGTTATCACATGTATTGTTCTGGTCTATCATAGAGATGCATCAGTCTTATTTGATCCAGGATCCACTTATTGACTTTGGCATTAATTTATTACCGGGCACTCAACCCATCTCTATTCCACCTTATCGAATGGCCCCAGCAGAGTTGAAAGAATTAAAGGAACAGTTGTAAGAGTTTCTTGATAAGGGCTTCATTCGGCTCATTGTGTCGCCTTGGGGTGCTCCTGTCTTGTTTGTGAAGAAGAAGGATGGTTCTATGCGAATGTGTATTGATTATCTCCAGTTGAACAAGGTTACAGTGAAGAACAAGTATCAATTGCCACGTATTGATGACCTATTTGATCAGCTTCAGGGTTTTAGAGTATTCTCTAAGATCAACTTACGTTTAGGCTATCATCAGTTGAAGATTCAGGAGCCAGATATCTCGAAGACTACTTTTAGGACTCGGTATGGGCATTATGGGTTTCTTTTTATGTCTTTTGGGCTGACCAACGCCCCAGTAGTATTCATGCACTTGATGAATAGTGTATTCCAACCCTCTCTTGACTCTTTTCATCATTGTGTTTATTGACAACATCCTGGTGTACTCCCGGAGTTGGGAGGATCATGAGCACCACCTGAGGACTGTGCTTCAGACCTTGAGAGAGAAGAAGTTGTATGCAAATTTTTCGAAGTGTGAATTCTGGCTAGATTCAGTGGCATTTTTGGGTCATGTGGTATTGAGTGAGGGGATCAAGGTAGACCCAAAGAAGATTGAAGTAGTGCAGAGTTGGCCCAGACCATCCTCAGCTATGGAGATTCGGAGTTTTCTTGGCTTGGCGGGGTATTACCGTCGATTTGTAGAGGGTTTCTCATCTATTGCATCACCTATGACCAGATTGACCCAAAAGGGTGCTCCGTTCAGGCGGACCGAGGATTGTGAGGAGAGCTTTCAAAAGCTCAAGACCGCTTTGACTACTTCCCCAGTGTTAGTGTTGCCTACTGGTTCGGGGTCCTATAAAGTGTATTACTATGCGTCACGCATTGGTCTCGGCGCAGTGTTGATGCAGGACGGTAGGGTGATTTCCTACTCGTCTAGACAACTGAAGGTGCATGAGAAGAACTATCATGTCCACTACCCTAAGTTAGCAGCTATTGTTCATGCCTTAAAGATTTGGCGGCACTACTTGTATGGTGTTCCTTGTGAGGTTTTCACCGATCACTAGAGTCTATAGCATTTATTTAAATAGAAGGATCTTAACTTACGACAACGGAGATAGTTGGAGTTTCTTAAAGATTATAACATCACCATTCTCTATCACCCCGGGAAGGCCAATGTAGTGGCCAATGCCTTGAGTCGCAAGGTGGAGAGTTTGGGCAGTTCAGCATATCTACCAATAGCAAAGAGGCCTTTAGCCTTGGATGCTCAGGCCTTGGCCAACCAGTTTGTCAGATTGGACGTTTCCGAGCCGAGCAAAGTTTTGGCTTGTGTGGTTTCTCAGTCTTCTCTATATGATTACATCCGGGAGTGTCAATATGATGACCTCTATCTGCTTGTCCTTAAGAATACGGTTCAACACGGTGATGCCAAGGAGGTCACCATTGGAGATGACGGTGTATTACAGATGCAGGGCAAGCTATGTGTGCCTAATGTAGATGGTTTACATGAGTTGATTCTCTAGGAAGCTCACAGTTCGCAATATTCCATTCAACCAGGTGCCACGAAGATGTTTCAGGATTTGAGGCAGCACTATTGGTGGAAACGGTTTATAAAGGACATAGTGGAATATGTAGCTCGGTGCCTAAATTGTCAGCAGGTGAAATATGAGCATCAGCAATCAGGTGGATTGCTTTAGAAGTTAGAGATTCCATAGTGGAAGTGGGAGCGAATCACTATGGACTTCGTTGTTGGGCTCCCACGAACTCAGAGGAAGTTCTATGCAGTTTGGGTGATTGTGGATAGATTGACCAAGTCTGCTCATTTCATTCCGGTGGTTACTACTTACTCTTCAGAGCAACTTGCTCAGGTTTACATTCGCGAGATTGTCATGCTTCATGGAATACCGGTATCTATCATCTCTGACTGGGGTACGCAGTTTACATCAAGGTTCTGGAGAGCTATACAACGTGAACTGGGTACTTGTGTGGAGTTGAGTACAACATTTCACCCTCAGACGGACGGACAGTCCTAGCGCACTATACAGATATTAGAGGATATGCTTCATGCGTGTGTGATTGATTTTGGGGGTGCTTGGGATCAGTTCTTGCCACTTGCAGAGTTTGCCTACAACAACAGTTATTAGTCGAGTATTCAGATGGCGCCGTATGAGGCTTTATATGGTAGACGGTGCTGGTCTCTAGTGGGTTGGTTCGAGCCGGGCGAGGCTAGGTTATTGGGTACATACTTGGTTCAGGATGCCTTGGAAAAAGTTAAATTGATTTTCGTATAGCCCAGTCCAGGCAGAAGAGTTATGCGGATCGGAAGGTTAGTGATGTTGCATTCATGGTTGGGGAGCGGGTCTTGCTCCGGGTTTCGCTCATGAAAGGTGTTATGAGGTTCGAAAAGAAGGGCAAGTTGAGCCCTAGGTATATCAGGCCTTTTGAGATTCTTGAAAGGGTTGGAGAGGTGGCTTACAGACTTGCACTACCACCTTGTCTCTCTGCAGTTCATCCAGTATTCCATACTCTGGAAGTATCACGGCGATCCGTCTCATGTGTTAGACTTCAGCTCAGTCCAGTTGGACAAGGACCTATCTTATGTTGAGGAGCTAGTGGCCATTTTGGACATGCAGGTTCGAAAGTTGAGGTCAAAGAACATCGCGTCTGTGAAGGTTCGGTGAGGGGGGGGGGGGGGTCATCCGGTCGAGGAGGCAACTTGGGAGACCAAGCATGATATGTGCAACAATTATCCTCATCTTTTCACCACTTCAAGTATGTCTCTATACTTGTTCGAGGACGAATATTTATTTTAAGATGGGGAGGATGTAAAGACCCGGCCGGTCGTTTTGAAAGTATTAGCCCTGAACCCCTATTTATTACTCCCTCTATTTCATTTTGTGGTTACATAACTTGCCGGGAAGTTTTGTTTTTGGTTTCGGAGTGAAATGAGACACATAGTACATAAAATGGAAGTTTAAGTCGTAAAAATTGACCGTAATTTGAATTATGTGAATATGACTCCAAAATGGAGATTCTACGGTTCCAATAGCTCCGTAGGGTGATTTCGGTCTTAGGAGCGTGTTCGGATGTTGAATTGGAGGTCCATAGGTTATTTTAGCGTCAATTGGCTAAAGTTTGAAAATTGGATGATTTTTGAAAATTTTAACCAGGAGTGAACTTTTTGATATCAGGGTCAAATTCCGATTCCGAAAGTTGGAATAGGTCTATGATGTCAATTATGACTTGTGTGCACAATTTGAGGTCAATCGAACTTGATTTGATAGGTTTCGGTGTCGGATGTAGAAGCGTGAAGTTTAAAGTTCATTAGGCTTGAATTGATGCACAATTTGTATTTTTAGCGTTGTTTGATGTTATCTAAAGGCTTGACTAAGTCCGTATGATGTTTTAGGGCTTGTTGGTAAGTTTGGTTTAGGTCTCGAGGGGCCTCGCGTGGATTCTGGATGGTTAACGGATCAAATTTGTATTTGTATGAATGGTTGAAGGCACCATCTCTGGTGTAATCGCACCTGCACAAGATTGACCGCAGGTGCGAGCCCACAGAAGCGATAAGTTGATCGCAAAAACGGACTGGAGCAGTGTGGGTAGAGGTCGCAGATGCCAGGAAAATTCTACATCTGCGATACCGTAGATGCGGACAAGGAGGTCGCAAGTGCGCTGGAGCCGCAGAAGCGGACCTCTTCTCGCAAAAGCGGAGGCAAGGCAGCCTGGGCGAAACCGCAGAAGCGGTACTTTTTCTGCAAAAGCGGGATCGCAAATGCTGTTAAGTGATCTGCAGAAGAGAAAACACTGGGCATACTCTATTAATTCAAGGGTGCGGGATTTTTATCATTATTGGACATTTTGAGCTCGAGTTTGGCGATTTTTGACAGCATTTTCCAGGGATTTCTTGAGGTAAGTCTCTTGTACTTATTTTTTATCAACAATCTAAGGTGGAATTTGAGGATTTGAGGCTAGGGATTTGGAGAGTTTAATTTGTGGATTTGAGTGGCGACTTGGTGTCGGATTTTGGTAATTTTGGTATGGGTGAACTCGATATCGAATTGGTATTTGTATTTTGTGACTTTTACCCGATTCCGACACGTGGGCCCGGGTCGACCTTTTAAGGCGATTTTGCGATTCTTTACTAAACTCATAGATTTATGATTTAAATTAGTTTCTTGTAGTTGTATTCATGATATGTAATTGCTTTTGGTTAGATTTGGGCCATTCAGAGTCGGAAAATCGAGGGAAAGGCATCTTTATCGATTGATTGAGCGAGATTTGAGGTAAGTGACTTCTCTAACCTTGTGTGGAGAAAATCCCCATAGGTTTTGGTACTGTTGTAACAATATGTGATATGTCAGCGCCGTGTACGCAAGCTGACAAGTGTGTACACGGGCTAGTTATGGAAATTTCGTTTCTTACTGAGTTGTCTTATTTTAAATTCCT
Organism: Nicotiana tabacum; assembly: GCF_000715075.1. Classification (NCBI taxonomy): domain Eukaryota; kingdom Viridiplantae; phylum Streptophyta; class Magnoliopsida; order Solanales; family Solanaceae; genus Nicotiana; species Nicotiana tabacum. Next base: position 115,160,940 of record NC_134092.1, read on the forward strand.
TAACTGAGTTGCTTTAGCATACGTAGTGATCATGATTAGCCTAGTATCGCATGTGTACATTCCTTAACCATTACCTGCAATTTATGCAACATGCTTAGTTGATTTACATGTTTTCCTTGATTTGAATTAAATCTTTAGCTGTAAGATTTCTTGTTGTAACTTCGTTGTTCCTTCGGTTTGGTTATCTGATGCATATTTACTTTGGGACTACGAGGCGGTTCCTCGGGAGATCCCCTTGTTTTGTATATTTACTTTGCGACTACGAGGCGGTTCCTCGGGAGATCCCCCCTGTCTTGCATATTTACTTTGGGACTACGAGGCGGTTTCTCGGGAGATCCCCCTCTTGTTTACCTCTATTTACTGTGCTGATATTTTCTGGAAATTCTCATTGTTTAATTTCTCAGTCATTTTAAAATATTATTATATCTTCTGCCTTACTTATCTTTTAAACTAGTATGGGCTTGACCTGACCTCGTCACTACTCTACCGAGGATAGGCTTGGCACTTACTGGGTACCGTTATGGTGTACTCATACTACACTTCTGCACATCTTTTTGTGCAGATCCAGGTTCTTCCTACCAGCCTAGATATCAGTGAGTTGGACCATACGTAGAGACTTCAAGGTACATCTGCCAGCGTCCGCAGACCCCAGAGTCCCCCTCTATCCTTATTATGTTGTTTCCATGATTCTCTTTAGACTTTGATGTATAGAGACACTTAGTATTTTCTCTTAGAAGCGTGTAACTTATTTCTACCGGATTTTGGGTGTTGTAATTATTAAAATGGCATTTCTTATTTATATTTCATATGGTTGAGATTTGAGTTCCGTTTATTATTTAGTTATTCTGCAAATTGTTAGGCTTACTTAGTCTTACATACTAGGTTCCATCACTACATCCTTCGGAGGAAAAGTGGGATCGTGACATACAGCTTGTTCGGACTTATACAGTGTGTAGATGCGAGATTCGGGTCTTGTAAGGAATTCTGGATGTTGGAAATTGGGTTCCAAGGTTTATGGGCTAAGGCTGAATTAAATATCTTCAGTTATGTTGTGTCATCAGGCTTATATGGATTAGGGTGACGTGGGATCACCCTCGGGTATGTACATGAAATGACCCGACTGGTAGTTTTGAGCATTTGCACTCCGTTCAGGTATTTGAAGTCCCGATTAGCTTCGTATAATGTATTATGACATGTGTTAAGCGTCAGTTATGGTTTTTCAGGTGATTCGAAATTTATTTAGAAGAATGATTCTCTACTAGGAAGCTTTAAGTTGGAAGAGTTGACCAAGTTTGACTTTTGAGTGTTTAACCCCAAAATGGATTTTTGATGGTTTCGTTAGCTTCATATAGTGATTTCGGACTCAGGCGTATTCCCCGATTTTAAATTGGAGGTCCCAAAGTGATTTGGCATAATTTTCCGAAAACTTGTTAACTTTGAAAAGCTTTGAATTATAAAATTTTCCCATAATTAGTTTTTTGTGGATACCGGGTCCAATTTGGATTCTTAGAGTTCGAGCAGCTTCGTAACAATATTTATGACTTGTGTGCAAAATTTGAAGGTATTCCGAGGTGCGTAGGCATGTTTTCTGTTAATTTTTAAAAAATTAAAAGTATTGATTTTATAAAGCTTGAATTCGTTGTGATTCATAGTTTTGATGTTATTTTTGTGTTTTGATCGCTCAAGCAAGTTCGTATCATGTTTTAGGACTTATTGGTATATTTGATTGGGATCACGTGGGGGTTCAGGTGAGTTTCGGATGGGCTTTTAACGTGTTTGGTACTTTGGCGTTGTTTTGAGCATAAATATATAATGATCCAAAGGTCCATTTTTTAGTTCTAGAGATTGGAGTTCGATTTCGAGACTTCCGAGAGTTTGATAATGATTTATAAGAATGATCTGGAATGTTCGGTATAATTTTATTAAGTCGCGATAAGGTTTTTACTGCCAAGCATGAGTTAATTATTTAACAAGCGAAGTTGGTATCATATTGAGCAAATGAGATCCGATTTTGAGTTTCGATTGAAGGATTAGGTTTGTATTATTATTTGTGACTCATAGGAGCAAGAATCGTCAAATTCCGAGTTCGTATGAGGGAGTTAGAGTATTTTTAGTGAAAATTAAATTTATGGTGCAAGCAAGTTCTGGTGAGCACCTTTAGCGACCAGATTTGGTACCTTTATCGACCAGATATGGACTTTTAGCGACCACTTTAGTGTTTTTATTGGGCAGTGTTTTTTATAAGCCCATTTCAATATTTTTGGAGCTAGGGAACTCGGATTTGAGCGATTTTTGAGAGGATTTCCACCATATGGATTGGGATAAGTGTTCTCTACTCGATTTTGATTATATTTCATGAATCTATCCTCGTTTTTGGCATTTGGTTGATGATTTCAAAAGAGAAATTGGGGGGTTTTGTCTAAAATTTCATAAAGTGAATTTTCGAGTTTTGAGCATCGAGTCAGAGTCGGATTTGAGTGAAACTAGTATGATTAGACTCGTAACTGAATGGGTTGTCGGGTGAGTGTTGTTGGGTTCTGAGGTGTGGGCCCGGGTTTGACTTTTTGGTTGACTTTGGGCTTTTGATTAAATATTAGACCTTTATCGATTGGGTTTATTTCCTTTGACATTATTTGATGTTCTTGAGTTGCTTTTGGCTAGTTTTGAGTCGTTCAGAGGTTGGTATGCGCGGGATGGCATTTTTGGAGTATCGTTTGGCTTGCTCAATATTGGATTTGGCTTGTTCGAGGTAAGTAACACTTCTAAACTTGGTGCTGAGGGTATGAACCCCGAATATACATGTTATGTGTTTGGTGTTGAGGTGACGCACAAGCTAGGTGACTGGCGTGTGGGTGTGCACCGTGTGAATTATCACTCGGCTATTTCTATGGTTCTGTATAGTTACCTAATCTTATTTTTATCCATGAGATTTCTACGTGTTAGAGTAATTGAGCTATGATTCATGTTGGAAACCATGTTTAGGCTATATATTTATTCTGTTGTGACCCACTGAGGTCATATATGTTGTGGAGTTATTTGCTTAAATTGCAGTTACATACTCAGTCATACTCATTCATTTGCATATCATATCTCAGTCTCTGTTGCTATTTATTGATACATCATATCATCATTTTTGGGCTGATTTTCATGACATTGTAAGCCCGAAAGACTGGAGACATTGATGACTGAGTAAGGCCGAGGGGTTGTTTGTGAGTGATATTTATAGGATCGGGTTGCATGTCGCAGCATGCTTTATTGATTCAAGACATGATTGGTTTATTATAGCGCTTGGGCTGGATCTACCCCTCCGGAGTCTGCACATCCACAGTGAGCGCAGGTACCTACTGAGTTTGAGTGCCGAGTGCGAGTGCGAAGAGCAAGTGCCGAGTGATTGGGAGGACCGAGTGAATTGATATTCTGAGAGTATGCATATGATTTTATCACTGTATTACATTGCATTCGACATACACACTCGACATACATGCATAGAGATATATTTTCCTCATGCCGTACGGTATTCCGTCATCCATGACTTGACATACACATTGACATGTAGGAATAGAAATGTAATTTCCTTATGTCATTTGATAATGAAACAAATCTTACCTATTGTTCAAAGGTTTTGGGGAAAAATCACAGCTTTTCAGATTTACTCATATTTTGGTGATTCAGTAAAAGATTTGGGTTTTTACTGTTATACTTGAAAATCATTTCTATTTTTCGGAACTCTGAACGAGCTGAGCATTATATATCTGAGTTATTTCTTATACCACTTTTATTATATTGTTATGAGTTGTTGTTGACTATTGGTGTTGGACCCTGACATTTGTCTCAGCTCGTCACTTCTTTTAACTTAAGGTAAGATTTGTTAGTTATTGAGTACATGGGGTCGATTATACTCATACTACACTTTTGGACCTTGATGACATCCAAATCCACTACTAAAAAGTAAATAGACACGGTCACATGCAATATAATTTAACCAACTATGAGTCGGGATCGAATCCCACAGAGAACAATGTGTAGGCGATTAGGCGTGTAAGAGAATTATCACTTATTATGCTAAGCCAAACACTTAGAAAGGTTTGAGAAAATATTTATAACTAATTGCAAAAATGTAAAAATATTTATAACTAATTGCGAAAATGTAAACTAACCTAGAAAGCAAGTAAAATGATCAATGGCTACAAGCATGGATGCATTGGGAATTTCACTCAAGTAACGATCCAATGTATTTCACGACTTTACAAATATGAGTGAGTTTATGTTAATTAACTTCGGGTAATAATTCTATATTAGCTTCTTCCGAAGACTAACAAGACTTCCTAATTGAATTATCCCTAAAATAATTAAGAGATTAAGCACACCCGAATATGGCTACAAGTAGTTCAATCATATCCCTAGATAGAATCTATAAAATAAGGGTTAACGCCTTAAGTTCTTGTTAATTAATCTTTCCTAACCCAAATTATCTTTCCCAAAATTAATTCGAAGTTAATGGGTGAGTCCTAGGGTTAGCTAATCCCTTTTGAAATATTAAAGAACAAGAATAATTAACGAAACAATAACCCACTTCATAATAAATAAAAATCGTTCAATACATAAGCACAACAAGATATTTAATCCACACTTTAAATACGAATATTCCCATAAACAAGATTCAAGAGTTGAAAAAAATACTACACACTTAGATATACAATACAAAGCAAGGAAATGAAGAAATGAACATAAATGGGTAAGAAATTCTCCATCAAAAGCTTCAAATCTTCAAGTCCCAAGTGTGTGTGCAAGAACTCTAGCTCCAATACTTGTGTTCTCTTAGTCAAGAGACTGAAAATAAGCCAAATATTTGCCAAAGATCAATTTCCAATAAGCTAGGTTGTGTAATTGTGGGTTTGGAATGAAGAAAATGTGAAATGGCAGAAGTGCCGAAGTCTGAAACCTGTTGATCGCACCTGCGAAAGAATCCTCGCAGGTGTGGTTCCGCAGATGCGGATGCATGCTCGCAGAAGCGATGATGGTGAAAAATGTGTGTTCCGTAGAAGCGGTCAAAAACACGCGAAAGTGCATCCGCATAAGCAGTCTTCAAGCGCAGAAGCGCAATCGCAGATGCAAACATATTCACGCAGAAGCGTTACTGCAGAAGCGGTTCTCCACTCACAGGTGTAGGTTCTGCCTTGCATGCCTTATTTTGCATCTGCGGACCATTTCTCGCATATGTGGTCTGTCCTTCACAGATACGATTTCACTGGAAGGTTTTGCACTTCTTTCACCCTTTTTGTACGATTCCACGTCATTTAATTTCAATTCTCTTCAAGACTTTATTTACCTGAAAATCTAGCAATGCACACCATAAATCACCTCATTTTATAATTAAAGGATGCAAAGACTAAAGAAAAGAGAGTAGAATAAATGGTAAAATTACCACTTATCAACACCCCCAACTTAAAGCTTTTGCTTGTCCTCAAGCAAATCAAAACCAAATACTCAATAAGGCTCTAACATTTAAAGCTCAATTAGCATCGTTATCATTTTCAATTCACATTTTCCAATTAAGCACAACACGTATGGTTTTGGTTGGTGCTAATAATTAGGCTCAAACATGTGATTTCAACCAAATAACTCCCTCATCTAAAAACAACTTCAAGAATGCAATGGAGTTTCAAAATAATCAAGTGACAACAACTAAGCCTCAAGAAGTGACTCAAAAGCACTAGTCTACTACATATGCTCAATTTATACATTTCGAAATCTATCAATGTCACCAATCTATCATAGTCCATGTGCTTTCACGAGAAAGAAATTCCCAAAATCAACATGTTTACAATAACAACACAAGGGACAAATGCACAAAGACACTCACTCTCAACAAAGAATTTCAAGTGTTATAAAATATCATACCATAAGCTTGCCTTTTTTTTAATTCGCCGCCTATTAAAGAACATTCGGTTGGAGATCCCATAAGGACTTTTTAAGCTTATAATGTAGGCTTAGGGAAGGGTAGGATAAACATTTGGGATACAAGTGACTACACCCCCCTTGAACACTACTCACATTTGTCTTTTCTTTGTGCACTTTGCTTCTTTTTAAATCACATAGCCCTTATTAACATCTAGTTACCAACATAGAACCACCTTAAAGCACCTCTCTAATTTTCTCAAGACTCCATTTGTTTTATACAACTATTTTCTTTTGGAGCTTGAGTATCTTCATATAAACAACTTTGAGGTATATGCTTCTACACACAATGTACATTTTTACCATTTTTCAATTAACACCAACACCCCCAACTTAGACTTTTAGCCTCATTCTTAACATTCAAGGAGGGACGGGTTCAAAAGAGGGAATTATTTCACAAAAAGGGTAAAGGTTTGTAATGAGGTAGCCAAACAAAAGGTTAAAGGCTCAAATGGGGTTAACTAGTGATAGTATTTATGCAATGGTAGGCTCGAAAGGCTAAAAAGGCTTTTTCAAAGATCACAAAGAATGCCTAAGGTCATCCCTCCAACCAAACATAATTAACATTAGCATTGAAAGACCAACCGGGCAAGTTCTAGATGATAAAAGTAAATACAAGAATTATTTTTAACAGAAACTAACACACATGGCACATGAGCTAATCAAGACGGATCAATTTCACTTCTTAATAAGAACAATTTGAGCAATATCATGCAACCTAGTGGACAAAGAGTCACAAAATGAGCCAAAACGTTATCACAAAAATTATTCTTCCCCACGCAACTTACTTTTTAAATTTACAATCAAAATTCGGAGGGGTATTCTTAATTCACACTTCACATACAAGAGACTAATTTTATTAGTACCTAACAATTCAAAAGTCTCCACATACCAAAACAAGACTAATTCTCTTAAGAAAGTTGTCCCGCCATCCATCATAAAGAAAGGTCACCCGGTTCAACACAAAAATATTCATCGGAAAAGAAACGTAGCATAAAGAAGACCCAAGAATAATTTATTAAAAAGTATATTACTACTAAAGAGATAAAAATAATATAAACTAAAAACTACTAAAGAAAATAAAATAAACACTAAAGGAATAAAAAAAATCAAAACCAAGTTAGTCGGGAATTATAATCATGTTAAGCAATTCAAAACAATGCAATTAGGACAAAGAATCAAGCTAAACAGGCTCCGGAAGCTCCAGTTGCAAAGCCACTGTTTTTTGCCAAAACTGCCAGTTACCGCACCTGCGGAAAAAACCTCGCAGGTGCGGCTCCGCTTTTATGGATAATCTATCGCATCTGCGAAAAGTGATTGTTGGCTAAATCGCACACCTGCGGAATATATATTGCAGGTGCAAAGCCGCATCTGCGGCATTATACTCGCTTCTGCGAAAGGTGATATCTGGCCAAAACTCGCACCTGCGGACAAGGTATCGCAGGTGCGAGCCCTCTTCTGCGGCGACATGTCCTCTTCTGCGGTGTTCATCAGAGGTTTCCAAAAAACTCAGAAACTGCCGAATCTTTTAATTCCAAACAAAATTTTGGCACATAATTTATACTCAAGACTTCTAAATTAGTGCACTATATGATGGGGGTGGGCGTCGGTTGGTTCGGCTGGTTATTATGAAAGTACGGTTCGGTTTATCGATTTTCAATTTTGTAATATTAATAACCAAATCAAACCAAAGTATTTACGATTCGGTGCGGTTTTTTCAAAGTTCGGTTCGATTATTTCCGGTTTAGTTTTTCGGTTATTAACGGTTCAAGATTTTTATATCTTGGATTTACTTCCAGTGGTCATAAACTTCATGTCCAGTGGTTTTTGCATCTTGAGCCACTGGGCAGTGGGCATAACATTTTATCTTTTATGGATGTAACATTGTAACTTATGGCAGCATCCAAACATGAACAATAGAAGGATTTCACAATATAACAATTAGCCCTTCAAGTCCAAACAAGCTAGCAATATACGAATCACTGGATTTCACAAACAAGCTAACCTTTCAAGTCCAAACAGAACACATCAGGATTTCACAATATAACAATTAACAATGTCAAACATCCAAGTAGAAAAATACCGCACAGTTCAGCAAACACATTGGCAAATCTCGCAGCTACCAAAGTCCAAAACAAGTCTAGAAATACCATCATCAAACAACAAAACAGTGGCAAACTAGTCACAACCCACAAGCCACAAAGTAAGTCTAGAAAAGGATACTTAAAGTCTTAAATACGAATCGCTGGATGAGGCATGAGACACTTCTTAATATGCTTCACTAAGCCAAAAGTTCCATAATACTTTGGATGACAATTATAAACTCGACCACAATGAAGGCACTTTGCTTTGCGGGCTTCTTCATTTACTTCAAGTAGCTCAAAATGTTCCCCAATAGGCGATCTAGCTTTAGGACCACGAGGCATAGTTGAACCTACACAAAAAAAAAAAAAAAGATCACAAGTTAATAAAATATTTTTAATTATAAATAACAAAAGGATATCATAAAACAAGCAAATCTTTAAACCTACCACTTGTTCAAACTATGCATCAACAATGCTAGTATCTCTTTCAACAATGCAAGTTTCTCTTTCGCTCGTTGCCATATCTAAATATAATTTGATAAAGTGTGTCATTTAAACTTACAAAGTAAACTAATTTTCAATAAACACTCATAAAACGCAAAATCTTACCAAGTTCAATTTGCTCAAGAAACTCCAAATCTTCTTCAACATTAATAGGAGTACCCTCACATCTAAACCAATCTTGAACACAAACAAGACTTTGCACCAACCGAGGAGTCAATGAACTCCTAAATGAATCAAGAATGCGGCCACCGGTGCTAAATTCACATTCCGATGCAACACTTAAAATTGGAATGGCTAACACATCACGAGCTAGCTCGGATAGAATAGGAAATCGAGGCGCATTAATTTTCCACCAATCTAAGATTTTAAAGTCATCAGAATCATCAGACAATGGCTCTTGTCCTTCACCAATATATCTTTCCAACTCAGATATAGTACCTACACTTCCGGAGTCTTCCTTTTGCCTTTTCAGCAATTGCTTTATTCTCACAGATTTTGTTCTAACATTCCCACTAGATGAATCAGATGTGTCATCAAATGAAGTAGATTTAGATGGAGATGATTGAAGATAACATCCTTTGGAATATTTTTTTTGATACTCCCCAAACAAAGAATTCAAATAAGCATCCATTTCGGCAGTTAATTTCTTCCCTGGTTCTTCCCCGAACATTTCCTCAAGTGCAAAACCAACATACTCTAATTTGTTATGAGGATCTAATACATAAGCAATGAATATCATTTTATTCATCTTTTCAGGTTCACCCCAATATTTTTTAAACTTTTCTTTCATCTTCCCTGCCATCTTACTCAAATTAGTATCATCACTAGCTAAACAAGCTTTCAAATGACTATCAAGCTCACATATATCCTCAAAATAATAATTAGAAGTGACATAACATGAACCTAAAAATTTTTCGGTTAGCTCGTGAAATCTTTCAAGAAACTTTATCACGTTTCTCACATTCACCCAATCATCACATACAAATGGACATGCAACATTTCCATCTTCACAAACATGCGTACAAAGATGAGGAGAAAATCTATCATCAAAAAGATGAAGCTTGTCAAAGGCCTTCTCAAAATTTTGTGTCGTTTCCATCATCGAGTAGGTGGAATTCCACCTAGTAGGAACATCCAAACACAATATTTTGCTACATTCTACCTCTTGATGTGCACAACATTCCTAAACTTTAAGGTCCTTTGCGGAGATGATCTCACATACCTCATAGCTTGTCTAACACGTTTTACAGAAATATCAATTTCCTTCAAACCATCTTGCACAATTAGATTAAGTATGTGAGCCATGCATCTCACATGAAGATACTTACCACCCATCGAATTAGTTTTCCACATATCTAGTTGTTTAGACAATTTTTTGACCGTGACATCATTCAAAGAAGCATTATCAACAGTAACAGTGAATACCTTATCTAATTTCCATTCAAGCAAACAATTACCAATAACTTTTGCCATTTCGTCACCCTTATGACTAGAGATAAAGCAAAAATTAAGTATTCTTTTATACAACACCCAATCTCTATCAATAAAATGAACCGTCAAACACATATAGTTAATTCTTTGTAACGAAGTCCATGTGTCTGTGGTAAGGCAAATTTTTGGTTTTACTTCTCTAAAAATTTTCATTAGTTTAAGCCTCTCTTCATTGTAAACTTGAAAACAATCCCTTGTAATTGTTCTACGAGAAGAAACATTAAATAGAGGTTGGGCTATGCGCATAAACTTCTTAAAGCCTTTCTTTTCAACAAAGCTAAAAGGTAATTCCTCCGTAATTACCATCTCAACTAAAGCCCTCCTAACTAGTTCTTGATCAAATTTCCAAAGCACCCCACCATTAATTTGCCCATCCTTTTGAAAACACAATTGTGTTTGAGTATTATCAACTTTCTGTGGTATATTTGGACACTTCTTTAAATGAGTATTCAATGATGTTCCATTCAATCGTAAATCAGCCTTATAATCACGACCACAATGTTTACACTTTGATCTATCACCTCCATTATCATCTTTAAACTTTTAAAAATGATCCCAAGCAGTTGATCTACATTGTACAAATTTTCTTTTTTTTTGGGCCTTGACTAGTTTCAACTAAATTTGTAGGTGAAGAAGTAGGTTCGCTTTCAGATGAACCCACCTCACTTACTCTACTTTCAACTTCTGCCATCTATAGAAAATTGAATGAAAATAGAATTAAGGTCGGAACTCCTATAACAAATATTTTTTTAATAAGGTAATATTTATAAATCAGATTAAGCCTAACTACAAACCAAGTTTAAAGCCCAACCAGAATTCAATCAAAACCCAAGAAAAACATGTTTCCATTGAGCACAGAATACGAAATTGATGAGCAAACTCTAAAAAAGTACACCAAAATTTTACATCAAATTTCCAGTGAACATGTTTCCAGTGAAGGACATAACCAAATTTTACATCAAATAATTGATGAGCGAACTCTAAAAGGTACACCAAAAGGTACAAGATCTACACCAAAATCGAATGAGATGAGGAAGAAAACTGAAAAGGAACTTAGAAGAAGTCGCACTAACCTGAAGAAGAAGGACGAGCTGAGGAAGAAGGCGTCACAGTCGGGCGTCGACAACACTGCAGCAGTCGCACAGAGGTGAGAGGACTAGAGGAACCCTAAATCTAATTTTTGATTTATAATTCTAAGGTGGGAACGTAAGTCAATAAGAGTAAGTCACTAAGTGACTAAGTCTTAGGATTGGGTAAATTGGGTGGGCTTCAAATGGGTATTGGACTATTGGGCTTCAGCCTTCAGATGGGTAATAAGTTTTGAACTATCAAAATAACCCATATGTTCAAACCTATTTTTCTCAACTAATACCTAAAATTTGGGTTTTTCGGTTTAACCGAAAACCGAAACACCAAAATCGTAAACCGCACCAAAAAATCAAAATTTGATAATTTAAAAACCGTGCACCGACTGAATAATCGGTTAAACCGAAACCAAAAAATTGAAATTCACGGTTCGGCTGGTATTATGCCCACCCCTACTATATGATTACACGACTTGATTAAACCTAATTTTAAGGTCAATGGCGAGAGTATTTCTCTTGGACAATTCGTCGAACACATGACAAGCAAAGAGAAGTTGTGCTTCTTTAATTTAATTTGGTACTCAAACTTCCCAAAATTGTTTTTTATCATCAGTAGCACACACAAACACACTCTCAACCAATGTACTCACCCCTAATATTAACACTCATTAGAAGGAAATAGGGTTGTGGGAATTCTGCCATGGAGAAGAGATGAAGAAGAAAAAGAAGAAAATAATAGTAGAAGAGAGGAGTAAAGACGATTACCTGATTGTCTTGTGTGAGAGCAGTAGAAATCAAAAGCAATGGAGATGTTGAGTAGAAGCTATGTGAGAGATGGAGGATTTGAGTTTGGGGGGAAAAGGGTTGTGAATTTTACCTAATGAAAAATAGTAGGGCTTTAAAATTTACTCGACGGAGCGCATATGCAGAAAACAAACCGCTTCTGCGACCACGCTTTTGCGTCTTGTGAAGCGCTTCTGCAAATTTACCGCATCTGCGGTTCGAAATGCGCTTCTGCGTGCGTGCTCCTGTGAAGAAAGTATCGCTTTTGCGATCTAGGTGCATCTGCGATGATCTGGGCGCTTCTGCAGGGACGCTTCTGCGTGAATAGTCAGCCATTGTTTTTGTACACTCCAACACCTCAAACTCCTTAATTCAACTCCAAAAAATCTGAAACTTTGCCGATTAGTCAAAAATAACATAATAAACTATTCTAAAAAAGAAAATTTCAAAAACGACTAAAAATTTGAAAATGATGAGTTGCCTCCCACCAAGCGCCGCACTTACCATCGTGGCACGACGCGAATCAATTTTACCACTTTTCTCGCCACTTGGACGATATGAATTGGGCACCTAACTTGGAATCAAGTTTGTGACCACGAGCGATGGGGGGTGGTAAGTAGATGATCAAGCCATATTCCATTTGCTTCAATTTGTATTTCTTGGCTTTCATGTGAGGAATGTCATTTTCCCTTCTTGTACCTTCAAATTGTAAGATGTATGGACCTTGCCTCTTATCTTCGCAATCCCTCATTGACTTGTGTAGTTCAATTCTCATATTCCACATAATTTCAATGTTGAGAAATGCTTGGGATGTGACATCAAGCCTCTAAATTTCAATTCTTTCCGGATTTTGACATCCTCTTGGTCCCTCGAACTAGAGTCAAATTCAACCATAATTTTAATCACATCGGTTGACACTAATTCCATATTTTTCGTGGCATCGCTAACAAGTATAGAGTCGGTTGGCGGATATTCAATTCTTGATTCCTCGAAATAAAGCTCACTTTCTTCCTCGAAGTTGGACTTTTCTTGAGCTCTTTCCACACTCTCAAGTTGATCGGCATAATGGGCCTCAATCAATGATTTCATTTGATCTTCCAAAGTGCGGATAGTTTTATCATTTCGATGTAGTGCTTGTTTTAAGTCCTCGAGTGACAAGCTTTGCTTCTCCTCATTTTCAAGAATAGCCTCCAACATGAGCATCATCCTCTTATTTTGAGAATTTGAGAGTTCTTCTTGATTTTGATCAAGATAATTATACAAATATTTACAAGTTTGGACCAAAGCACGTACGCTTACTTCTCAAACAACCTAAATACGCCAAATTGTTCTCCGGCAACGGCGCCAATTTTAATGACGTCCAAATCTATTACTAAAAAGTAAATGGATACGGTAACATGCAATATAATTTACCCAACTATGAGTCGGAGTCAAATCCCATAGAGAACAATGTGTAGGCGATTAGGCGTGTAAGAGAATTATCACTTATTATGCTAAGCCAAACACTTAGAAAGGTTTGAGAAAATATTTATAACTAATTGCAAAAATGTAAAAATATTTATAACTAATTGCGAAAATGTAAACTAACCTAGAAAGCAAGTAAAATGATCAATGGCTACAAGCATGGATGCATTGGGAATTTCACTCAAGTAACGATCCAATGTATTTCACGACTTTACAAATATGAGTGAGTTTATGTTAATTAACTTCGGGTAATAATTCTATATTAGCTTCTTCCGAAGACTAACAAGACTTCCTAATTGAATTATCCCTAAAATAATTAAGAGATTAAGCACACCCGAATATGACTACAAGTAGTTCAATCCTATCCCTAGGTAGAATCTATAAAATGAGGGTTAACGCCTCAAGTTCTTGTTAATTAATCTTTTCTAACCCCAAATTATCTTTCCCAAAATTAATTCGAAGTTAATGGGCAAGTCCTAGGGTTAGCTAATCCCTTTTGAAATATTAAAGAACAAGAATAATTAACGAAACAATAACTCACTTCATAATAAATATAAAAGGTTCAATACATAAGCACAACAAGATATTTAATCCACACGTTAAATACGAATATTCTCATAAACAAGATTCAAGTGTTGGAAAAAATACTACACACTTAGATATACAATACAAAGTAAGGAAATGAAGAAATGAACATAAATGGGTATGAAATTCTCCATCAAAAGCTTCAAATCTTCAAGTCCCAAGTGTTTGTGCAAGAACCCTAGCTCCAATACTTGTGTTCTCTTAGTCAAGAGACTGAAAATAAGCCAAAGATTTTCCAAACATCTGTTTCCAATAAGCTAGGTTGTGTATTTGTGGGTTTGGAATGAAGAAAATATAAAATGGCAGAAGTACCCAGGTCTGAAACTCGTTGACTGCACCTGCGAAAGAATCCTCGCAAGTGCGGTTCCGCAGATGCGGATGCATGCTCGCAGAAGTGATGATGGTGAAAAATTATTGTTACGAAAAAGCGGTCAAAAACACGCAGAAGCATATCCGCATAAGCGGTCTTCAAGCGCAGAAGCGCAATCGAAGATGCGAACATATTCACGCAGAAGTGGTTCTCCACTCGCATGTGCGAGTTCTGCCTTGCATGCCTTATTCCGCATTTGCGAACCATTTCTCGCAGATGCGAGACCGCAGATGCGAGACCGTAGATGCGGGCTGTTCTTCGGAGATGCGCTTTCACTGGAAGGTTTTGCACTTCTTTCACTCTTTTTGTATGATTCCACATCATTTAATTTCAATTCTCTTCAAGACTTCATTTACTTGAAAATCTAGCAATGCATACCATAAATCACCTCATTTTATAATTAGAGGACACAAAAACTAAAGAAAAGAGACTAGAATAAATGGTAAAATTACCACTTATCAGACCTTGCGTGCAGATGGTCGATGTTGATGTTGTTGTATATGGTGAGAGTTGGATTTGAAGATGTACCTGCGTTCCTGTCATAACTGTCTCTTGTTCTTGGTAGCTTTAGCATTTTAAATCTGTTCATGCATATTTCAAACAGATGATGTATTTGTTTCATATCAGCTTTGTAAACTCTAAATCTTAGAAGCTCATGATTTGTACTACAGTCCTTGGGAAATTCCTTGTGTAAACTTTCAGTTATATTATCTTTATGCGGAGACGCAACGTGCTATTTTCTTCAGCAACTGCTGATTCTGGCTGCGGAATAACCGATGCCGGGCTATCCTCGGGATAGATGATTGGTAGATTGCTTGCGGAGGTCATATCTGCCTCTGGACCTTGTGAAGGATGGGAAGCCAGACTACCAACAACACCAACCACCTGAGCAGAACCTGGCTAATTTTCACACCCAGCAACCTTGTTAATTTTGAGACATTTAACATATAGAAAATCGCATGTTGGGATGTAATGCACTTAACAGTTAAACGCTTCTACCATGTGTTTGAACAGTTGCGTGCTTCATCCTGACCTTTAAATGCCTCTTTCCATTCTCTACCTCTATCATTTCTTTTATCTCTCCCTCTTCTTTTTTTTTTTTGAATTTTTCTTAACTCGATTTCTTTTTCTTTCTCTTTTTGTTATTTTAACTCTTTGTTTTTCTCAGTTATTTTTGTCACTCTTTTATTTCTTTTTCACTCAATTTTTCTCTCTTTCTCTTTTTTTTTTTCCACTCAAATTGTTTATGGCTATGATCGAATCCTATGGGGATTATCTACGTATCATGACGCCGCATGAATCAGATCTCGCGTAGTTCGGGAAGATTGAGAATGGAGTAAATAAGCAAACTCTTCTCTCTTTTTTTTTTTACTTTTATAAAACTCCGGCGAATTTCATTTTTTTTAAAAGAAAGGCTTTAAAAGAAGAAAGAAAATATTTTTGGATTTTTGATTTTGATTTTGATTTTTTTTAAATCTTTTTTTTTTTGAAAAAAAAAGCTTCTAAAGAAGAAAGAAAATATTTATTTTTGGATTATTGATTTATTTTTTATTTTTTTTGAGTTTTTAGGAAAAAGACTTCTAAAAAGATAGAAAAATAATTTTTTGGATTTTGATTGCATTTGAAAGACTTCTACAAAAAAAATATTTTTGGGTTAAAATTTTTGTTTTCTTTTCTTTTTATTTGGGCTTTTTTCAAAGGAAAGAATTCTAAGAAGTAATTAAGGAAAGGGAGAACATTTTTTTTTTGGAATTTTTTGGAAAATTGGGGCCGAAACCGATGAGGTTTGCCTACGTATCTCACATCCGGTGAGATTCAGACCCGCGTATTTCAGTCAGTTTTGATGGAACAGAGGAAACATGGCTTATTTTCTTTTCTCTTTTTTTTTTCAAAATTTCGACAGAGTATCGGATTTCAAATACCTGCCTCACTCTTGGTTTTTTTTTTCCTCTTTTTTTTTCTTTCCATATTCTAGAAGTCGGTCAACATCCAAGCCGAAACAAATAGATGTGCAAGTAGCACGAAAGATGCATCAGGATGGTCTTTTAATTTGGGTACACCTGTCCTAGACGGATCCAACCCATGTGTTAAGTCCCTGTAACGACCCGAACGGTCCTTTTGAGCATTTACGCTCCTTTCAACTATTTAAATTCTTGAATAACTTCCTACGAGGTATTATGACTTGTTTGAATTATCGATTTTGGTTTTAAGGTATTTCAGAGTAAGCTTGGAAGAATAAATTTTATGTTAGAAGCTTAAGTTGAAATAGTTGATCGGATGGCGACTTATGTGTAAACGACACCGGAATATAGTTTTGATGATTCCAATAGTTTCGTATGGTGATTTTGGACTTAGGAGCGCGCACGGAAAATTATTTGGAGGTCCGTAGTGGAATTAGGCTTGAAATGCCTAAAGTTGATTTTTTGGGAAGTTTGACCGGGGGGTTGACTTTTTGATATCAAGGTCGGAATCCAATTCTGGAAATTGGAATAGCTTCGTTATGTCATTTATGACTTGTGTGCAAAATTTGAAGTCATTCCGGATTGATTTGATGTATTTCGGCACAAGATATAGAATTTGAATGTTCAAAGTTCATTAGGCTTGAATTGAGGTGCGATTCGTTGTTTTAGCATTGTTTAATGTGATTCGAGGCTTCGACTAAGTTCGTATGATATTTTAGGACTTGTTGGTACATTTGATTGAGGTCCTGAGGGGCTCGGATGAGTTTCAGGGTGGTTTCGGACCATTTCTAGGCCATTCTTAGTTGTTGGTTTTTGGCCACAGAGGTATGCATCGCGATCGCGGACAATTGGTCACGATAGCGAAGAGCAATTTTTCTATTTGGGCAGTGTGAATCGCGATCGCGGAAGCCTTTTCGCGATCGCGTAGAACAAACTTCTGATGCACTGACCCGAATTTAGAAGTTTATATCTCGCAATCTATAAGAAATTTGGAGATGATCCAAAATGAAAGTTGTAGCCCTTTGTGTCTAGTTTTCAGAAAAGTAAACCATTTGTCATTTGAAATTGTGTACAAAAAGTTATGATGGATATACTATAGGCTATCTAGGAAGAGTTTGGAAATTCTCTATTACACAGGGCTGATTTTGGAAGCTTATATCTCGGAATATATAAGGAATTGGGAGATGAGAAACAAACGAAAGTTATAGTCCTTGGTGTCTAATTTTCAAAATGCTAAACCAATTTCCAATTGGAGTTTTGTACGAAATGTTATGACCATTATACTAGAGGCTGTCTGGAAGAGTTGGGCATTTATGCTTTGCGATCGCGAAGCATTTTCCGCGATCGCGAAAGGCAAATTTTTGGCTGGAAATTTTTGTGCTTTGCGATCGCGAAGAGTAAATGACTGGACAGAAAATAAAATCGTGGGTTTTGGTTTCTTTCTTTATTTTTGGATTTTGGAGCTCGGATTGGGCGACTTTGGAGAGGATATTTTCCACACAACTTGGGGTAAGTGTTCTTGACTCCCTTGTTATTATATTCCATGAATTAATCTTCATTTTCAACGTTAGATTATTGATTTTGCAAGAGAAATTGGAGGAATTTCTATAATTTCATAAAAATAAATTTTCAAGATTTGAACACCGATTTGGAGTCGGATTTGAGTGAAATTAGTATGGTTGAACTTGTAATTGGATGGGTTGTCGGATTTTGTGCGTTTCGTCGGATTCATAGACATGGGCCCCACTGCGATTTTTGAGCTAAATTTTGGATTTTTATGGAAAATTAGCTTTTTCTTATGGAATTAATTCCAATAAATTTTATTGACAAAATCGAATTAATTGTGGCTAGATTCAAGGCGTTTGGAGGCAAATTCACGAGGCAAAGGCATACAGGAGTAAAGAATTACACGGTTTGAGGTAAGAAACACTTCTAAACTTGGTTCTAAGGGTATGAATCCCCGAATTTGGTATGATATGAATTGTTTGGAGGTGATACACACGATAGGTGACGAACATGTAGACGTGCACCACAGAAAGTGTGTCTTGAATAAATCCTGTGAAGTAGAAAAATTAAAGAATTATGTTATTATCTGAACATGTGGCACGTGTTAGAAGAATTAAGCTGAGGCTAGTAATAAAGATCATGTTTAGGCTATGTGCCGATATTTTAGGACACGTGGGGTTGTGATGCTGTTGAATTGATTGTTCTAAAATATACATTTCACACTCAGTGATAATTGTCCATTGTGAGGATATTTATGGGATTAAGCTACGCAATGCAGCATGCCATTTGGCTTTATATATGTTATTATTAAATGGATCGGGGATGCCCGCCTGCAGCAGGCCAGAATGGCTTTATAAATTATTATTGTTCTGGATCGGGGCTGCCCTCCTGCAGCGGGCCTTATTGGCTTTACTATTTTATGGATCGAGGCTGCCCGCCTACAGCAGGCCTTATTGGCTTTACTATTTTATGGATCGGGGCTGCCCGCCAGCAACAGGCCTTATTGGCGTTATTATTAAAGGGATCGGGGTTGCCCGCCTGCAGCGGGCCTCATTGGCTTTATTATTATACGGAGCGGGACTGTCCGCCTGCAATAGGCCATATTGGCTTTATATCACGTTTGGGCTGAAGGAGCCCCTCCGAGAGTCTGCACACACACCCAGTGAGCACGGTCGACTTATAGCACTTGGGCTGAAGGAGCCCCTCCGGAGTCTGTACACCCCTAGTGAGCGTAGATGATTATATATATTCGGGATGGACTTTCTAGGGCATGGACTTGCCTTACTTACGATGATTCGGGATGAAATTTCCCAGGGCATGGACTTGCCTTACTTACTGCTTATATATATGTTTGGGATATATTTTTCCAGGACATGGACTTGCCTTACTTATTTATATTGTAATGAATTTACCTGGACATGGATGTCCGTATCATTTGCATTTGGGGATAAATTACCCCAGGGCTGGATTGGCCTTATACGGTACTGAATGACTGACTGTCAGTCGATGTGTGTGTGTGTGTGTGTGTGTGTGTGTATACACCCCAGTGAGCGTAGATGATTATATATATTCGGGATGAATTTCCCAGGGCATGGACTTGCCTTACTTACTGCTTATATATATGTTTGGGATATATTTTTCCAGGACATGGACTTGCCTTACTTATTTATATTGTAATGAATTTACCTGGACATGGATGTCCGTATCATTTGCATTTGGGGATAAATTACCCCAGGGCTGGATTGGCCTTATACGGTACTGAATGACTGACTGTCAGTCGATGTGTGTGTGTGTGTGTGTGTGTATATATATATATATATACGGGTTGGAACACCCCGGGGCTGGACTGGCCATAAATTGTACCGAGTGACCGAATAATTGGTGACCAGTATCTACAGGAGGTCTTGCTACTGAGATGTCATATTCCTTATATCATGCAATATTGATCTATTTCACTTGTACTGAGTTTATCTGTTGAACTTGAAAGCATGCTTCCATTTCTATACCATTATATTTGCTGGACTGTACCTGTGGAGCTCATCATTTCTTTCAGCCCAGAGGTTAGTCTTGCTACTTATTAATTTAGTTGTACTCATACTACACTCTGCACCTCGTGTGCAGACCCAGGTGCTTTCGGACACAGAGATTGTTAGATTTCAGAGTACTATCAGTTGGAGACTATCAAGGTAGCTGTTTGGCGTCCGCTGACCTTGGCGTCAGAGTACTATCAGTTGGAAATATTTTATTCACATTAGATGCTCATGTACTCAGTGACACCGAGTTTTGGGAGTGATATATTTGAAATTTTGAGATTTCTTTCGCTGAATTTAATTATTTTGTTTTCAAATTTAAAAGAAATGGTGGTTTATTGGGATTTTTGGCTTGCGTAGTATTGAGATAGGCGCCATCACGACAGGTGAGATTTTGGGTCGTGACAAGTTGGTATCAGAGCTCTAGGTAACATAGGTCTCATGAGTCATGAGCAGGTTTAGTAGAGTCTTGCGGATCGGTACAGAGACATCTGTACTTATCTTCAAGAGGCTGCTGAAACCTTAGGAAAATTTTCACTTTTTTTTTCTATTGTGCGGAATTGATTCAGCTTGAAACATAACTCTTTGAATTCCTTTCACGCATTCGTATGCGCACATGAGCGCTCGATATCAGTTATGCATCGTCGGCTTGTGATTTTATGAACGAGGTTCAAAATGTGTATTCTGTATTTTGGTGATGGGCCAGTCTAGAGAACTTGAGGCCAGGTTTAGACTGCAGCTTAAGCTCGGTAGCTTCCGTTGTAACCTGTACATTTAGACTCATATGTTCGGTAATATCCCTACAAGTGGAATTTGTGGCTCGATGAACGGTGGAATGGCTTTGTGATGAGTATGATATAACTGCGGGATGTGTTAAGATGATTTGAATATGACGAGAAGTGTTTCCATGAAATGTAAGGGAGGGCCATTGGGTGCTTTATTTTCGTTTTGATGTGACGTACAATCTCGAGTGTGAATTTTTTGAAAGATATTTCACGTTGTTAAATTTTGGGGCAAATTAAATTCTCGTGTCTGGTTAATGAGTTTGGACTCATACAGATTAAGTGTTTTCATAGTAATTATGGCTGCGAAAGGGTATAACAAGATGCCAATTTGAGACTAAGCAGGTGGGTTATCTTATGCGGAGTAATTTATGTAGGTGTGTTCCTTATGATGTGAATAGAGAGTTTCTTTTCTGCCAGCGGGGTGTATGTGTTGAGACTCAAATTTGAATCTGGTTGAGAAAGTTGACTTGAGTGTTAAGAGAATGAATACGAGATTAGCGGATGATTGAGGTATTTTATGATTGGTGTGTCTTGAGCTTGAGAAGAATTTTCATTGAACTGACTGCAGTATTAAGGCAGTAATAAAGTATGGGTATTGTGAGTTATCAAGTATTTTAATCTATGGCTTTGAGCCAAGTGAGAGAGCCTGCTATTGACAATTCAATTCATGGTTATATGTCAAATGTTTTTTGTTTTGGTCTGAAGTATACTTGGGAATAAGTGATGACTTATAGAGGTGGAGTTCGAGAATGACTTGTGTACGGAAATTTTTGGATACGGGTTATATTGCGCTTTAGGAGTATATGAAAATCGTGGGATGAGTGAATTGTTATTTGTGAATGATGTAGTGCGCACGGAGTATGAATTTGATAGGTGATATTAAAGTAGAGTTACTTCCTTGAGTGTTGTTATGCTAATGGGGCACAAGTCTTTTGGCCTATTTGGGCGGTGTAATGTGGATTTGAACAAAGGGGGTGACTCTTGAGAAAGTTCTAATGGATTCAAGATTAATATGTAACAATTGAGAATTTTTGGCGGATTTGTTTATGGCTAAAATCTGAGATTTAAGTTGGATGATGTCGAGACTTGTGGCATTTTTGTATATCATTATGGATTTTATATTTTGGTATCAGGAAGGTGAATGAAACGGCCTTAGACTCAAATAAGGTATTTTCATAGTGGGTGTTTCGGTTATGGTATTTATAGGGGTAATTATGATGTGGTGAGACTCTACAGATGTTTTGGTGGCAATATTCTTGGGTTTTGGTGACCTACGTGGTTTGGTCGAGTTAGAGGAATTTAGTTTTGATAGCTTGGTTATGTGCAAATGGATTTCAAAATGTTCTTAATAGTTTCTACCATGGGTTGAACCGGATATATTCTACCGGTGTAGGGAACGTGTTGTTTATTATGAATTCCTCCTGGAAGGAAGAAAGATGAAGGTTACTGAATGACTGAGTATGTAATTTGCTGGTTACCCATAGTTGTTAATGAGATTCTCGTGCTTGTCACATGATGGCATGATAGATGCGGTGTGTGGCGCGGGATTAAGATTTACATGTACAAGGGCAGTTCATTCTTGAAAGGAAGATCATGAATTTTAGACAGAATGGTCAATTTCAGATAATTAGATGAATGTTATAACTGCTCGGTAATCCTTGAGAAGGGTGCGCATTTCAAAAGGCGCATTGTGTTTTGACTTACGAATATTCAATGGTTACAGTACACACCTGGTTGATAAACTGCTGATATTCAAATTATTGCTATATGGCACGGAGGAATTATGGGAATATTCCTAGAGGGATGATCGTGCATGAAGGACGTGATAGCCATGCAAGTGCTGGAGTTGTGATCAGTTACGATGGTTCATGTGTACTTATTAGATTGCTCCCGTATATTATGCTTGAATTAAAGGCATGTGACCATGCCAGGCGGATTATGTTATTGGCACATGAGTTGTCCGTGCGGATCCATATACTGATATTATTGGCACGGGAGTTGTCCGTGCGGGTCCAGATATTAATATTATAGCACGTGAGTTGTCCGTGTGAGTGATGTTAATGTGAGCTCTAGAAGAGCTAGTTACTGTTATTAAATTTGTGTGTCTTGGTTCTACTATATATAATGAGCTTATAGCATCATAGTTGTGACTCTGAGTTATATTGGTGCGGCATGTCTATAGAACAGTTGTGTTTAGTAATATAAGGTCATTGGACCTAGAATGGGTACTATCAGGTTTGATTTCGGTATATTCGGGAGCATAATATTGAAAGTCGGCTTAGAAAGTGATTATAGTTCTGGTTGGGGCGAGAGAGCTCTGTGACTTGTTGGTCTGGTAAGTGGTCATGAAATTTCGTGTGTTTCTTTTATTATCAACAGTGTACAAGGATTTTGGGATGAGGTTTGGTTCGATATGGGTTTAATACTAGTATGTGGTTGGTTTTGGAGTAGTCACTGTGATCAGGAATGGTGCTACGAGTATGCGAGTTGTGTAATATGTTAGCTGATTATATTCGTGGTTATGGTTATGGCTTGATACAGCTTGTTCAAACTCATACAGTGTGTAAATGTAAGATTTGTGTCTTGAAAGAAATTATAAAGGTTGGAAATTAATTTTCAAGGTTTATGGGCCAAAGTTAAATCAATGATTTCAGTGGTATTGTGTTGTCAAGCCTATATGGAATAGGGTAACGGGGATTCACCCCCGGATACGTGTGTGGTAAGATGGAACAGTGATTTGATGGCTTGGAAACAACTTTTGGCACGTTCGAGGACGAACGTATGTTTAAGTGGGGGAGATTGTAACGACCCGAACGGTCGTTTTGAGCATTTACGCTTCTTTCAACTATTTGAAGTCTTGAATAACTTCCTACGAGGTATTATGACTTGTTTGAATTATCGATTTTGGTTTTAAGGTATTTCAGAGTAAGCTTGGAAGAACAAATTTTATGTTAGAAGCTTAAGTTGAAATAGTTGATCGGATGGTGACTTATATGTAAACGACACCGGAATATAGTTTTGATGATTCCAATAGTTTCGTATGGTGATTTTGGACTTAGGAGCGCGCCCGGAAAATTATTTGGAGGTCCGTAGTGGAATTAGGCTTGAAATGCCTAAAGTTGATTTTTTGGGAAGTTTGACCGGGGTTGACTTTTTGATATCGAGGTCGGAATCCAATTCTGAAAATTGGAATAGCTTCGTTATGTCATTTATGACTTGTGTGCAAAATTTGAAGTCATTCCGGATTGATTTGATGTATTTCGGCACAAGATATAGAATTTGAAAGTTCAAATTTCATTAGGCTTGAATTGAGGTGCGATTCGTGGTTTTAGCATTATTTGATGTGATTCGAGGCTTCGACTAAGTTCGTATGATGTTTTAGGACTTGTTGGTACATTTGATTGAGGTCCCGAGGGGCTCGGGTGAGTGTCGGGGTGGTTTCGGACCATTTCTAGGCCATTCTTAGTTGTTGGTTTTTGGCCACAGTGGTATGCATCGCGATCGCGGACAATTGGTCGCGATCGCGAAGAGCAATTTTTCTGTTTGGGCAGTGTGAATCGCGATCGCGGAAGCCTTTTCGCGATTGCGTAGAACAAACTTCTGTTGCACTGACCCGACTTTGGAAGCTTATATCTCGCAATTTATAAGAAATTTGGAGATGATCCAAAAATGAAAGTTGTAGCCCTTTGTATCTAGTTTTCAGAAAAGTAAACCATTTGTCATTTGAAATTGTGTACAAAACGTTATGATGGATATACTATAGGCTATCTAGGAAGAGTTTGGAAATTCTCTGTTATATAGGGCTGAATTTGGAAGCTTATATCTCGGAATATATAAGGAATTGGGAGATGAGAAACAAAAGAAAGTTATAGTCCTTGGTGTCTAATTTTCAAAACGCTAAACCAATTGCCAATTGGAGTTTTGTACAAAATATTATGACCATTATACTAGAGGCTGTGTGGAAGAGCTGGGCATTTATGCTTCGCGATCGCGAAGCATTTTCCGCGATCGCGAAAGGCAAATTTTGGGTTGGAAATTTTTGTGCTTTGCGATCGCGAAGAGTAAATGACTGGACAGAAAATAAAATCGTGGGTTTTGGTTTCTTTCTTCATTTTCGGATTTTGGAGCTCGGATTGGGCGACTTTGGAGAGGAAATTTTCCACACAACTGGGGGTAAGTGTTCTTGACTCCCTTGTGATTATATTCCATGAATTAATCTTCGTTTTCGGCATTAGATTATTGATTTTGCAAGAGAAATCGGAGGAATTTTTACAATTTCATAAAAATAAATTTTCGAGATTTGAACACCGATTCGGAGTCGGATTTGAGTGAAATTAGTATGGTTGAACTTGTAATTGGATGGGTTGTCGGATTTTGTGCGTTTCGACGGATTCCGAGACGTAGGCCCCCACAGGCGATATTTGAGCTAAATTTTAGATTTTTATGGAAAATTAGCTTATGGAATTAATTCTAATAAATTTTATTGACTGAATCGAATTAATTGTGGCTAGATTCAAGGCGTTTGGAGGCAAATTCACGAGGTAAAGGCATACCGGAGTAAAGAATTACACGGTTTGAGGTAAGTAACATTTCTAAACTTGGTTCTGAGGGTATGAATCCACGAATTTGGTATGATATGAATTGTTTGGATGTGACACACACGATAGGTGACGAACATGTAGACGTGCACCACAGAAAGTGTGTCTTGAATAAATCCTGTGAAGTAGAAAAATTAAAGAATCATGTTATTATCTGAACATGTGGCACGTGTTAGAAGAATTAAGCTGAGGCTAGTAATAAAGATCATGTTTAGGCTATGTGCCGATATTTTAGGACCCATGGGTTTGTGATGCTGTTGAATTGATTGTTCTAAAATATACATTTCACACTCAGTGATAATTGTCCATTGTGAGGATATTTATGGGATTGAGCTGCGCAATGCAGCAGGCCATTTGGATTTATATATGTTATTATTAAATGGATCGGGGTTGCCCGCCTGCAGCAGGCCAGAATGACTTTATACATTATTATTGTTCTGGATCGGGGATGCCCGCCTGCAGCAGGCCTTATTGGCTTTACTATTTTATGGATCGGGGTTGCCCGCCTGCAGCAGGCCTTATTGGCTTTACTATTTTATGGATCGGGGCTGCCCGTCAGCAGCAGGCCTTATTGGCTTTATTATTATATGGATCGGGGTTGCCCGCCTGCAGCAGGCCTTATTGGCTTTATTATTATACGGAGCGGGACTGCCCGCCTGCAATAGGCCATGTTGGCTTTATATCACGCTTGGGCTGAAGGAGCCCCTCCGAGAGTCTGCACACACCCCAGTGAGCGCGGTCGACTTATAGCGCTTGGGCTGAAGGAGCCCCTCCGGAGTCTGTACACCCCTAGTGAGCGTAGATGATTATATATATTTCGGGATGAATTTCCCAGGGCATGGACTTGCCTTACTTACTGCTTATATATATGTTTGGGATATATTTTTCCAGGACATGGACTTGCCTTACTTATTTATATTGTAATGAATTTACCTGGACATGGATGTCCGTATCATTTGCATTTGGGGATAAATTACCCCAGGGCTGGATTGGCCTTATACGGTACTGAATGACTGACTGTCAGTCGATGTGAATGACTGACTGCCAGTCGATGTGTATATATATACGGGTTGGAACACCCCGGGGCAAGACTGGCCATAAATTGTACCGAGTGATCGAATAATTGGTGACCAGTATCTACAGGAGGTCTTGCTACTGAGATGTCATATTCCTTATATCATGCAGTATTGATCTATTTCACTTGTACTGAGTTTATCTGTTGAACTTGAAAGCATGCCTACATTTCTATATCGTTATTTTTACTGGACTGTACCTGCGGAGCTCATCATTTCTTTCAGCCCAGAGGTTAGTCTTGTTACTTATTGAGTTAGTTATACTCATACTATACTCTGCACCTCGTGTGCAGACCCGGGCGCTTTGAGATGTGGAGATTGTTAGATTTCAGAGTACTATCAGTTGGAGACTATCAAGGTAGCTGCTTGGCGTCCGCTTACCTTGTCTCTCTTTCCTTTAGTTATTGTACTGTTCTATACTTTCAGGCAGTGATTTTTATCAGTGAAATATTGTATTCATATTAGATGCTCATGTACTCAGTGACACCGGTTTAGAAGTGATATATTTGAAATTTTGAGATTTCTTCCGCTGAATTTAATTATTTTGTTTTCAAATTTAAAAGAAATGGTGGTTTATTGGGATTTTTGGCTTGCCTAGTATTGAGATAGGCGCCATCACGACAAGTGAGATTTTGGGTCGTGACAGTCCCCAAGGTCAAATGCACGTGATGCAAACAAACGTTCCTACTAGGGATCCGGCATGAGGCTATGTTATTCTAAGTTTAAATCCTCGGTGTATTATTCTAGACCTGGCTTACCTAAGCGGACAACTCGAGCCGGGGGGCAGCGTACCGGTAACCAAAAGATCATCCGGCTTTGCAACTTGTTCGATCCTCGTTCTAAATTAGGGATATGACACTAACAGAAAAGAAGTCACATCAACGTGCACTTCCCAGAAGATTTAGAAGACTCAGAGAGAAGAAGGGTTTCGTAACAGTTTTATATACAGTTCAAGCAATATCAAAGCGATAAAAAGCGGCATTTAGCACATAAGGCTCAAACATGTAAAAATCAGATAGTAAGCAAAAACCAAGTATAACAGTTATTCTAAGCTCGAATTCTGAACCCTAAACCAGAGATTCTGGGTTCGATCCCCAGTAGAGTCGCTAGAGCTGTCACACCTCTTTTTTTTCGGGGGATTTGGGAGTTTTTTCAATTAAAGTGACATTAATTGAAATGGAATTTTTTATTTAATTAAGAGTCACCACTTGGAATAATTATTATGGTGTCCCAAGTCACTGATTTATTTTAAAATCCCAAATCGAGGAAACTGGCTCTTATTTATGGTCCGCAAATACAGAAGACCGGATAAGAAATTTTATTAACCCGGGAGAAGGTGTGAGGCACTCTCGAGTTCCGTAGTTTTAGTACGGTCGCTTAATAATTAATACCTGGCTTAATTATCTGATTTATTACATGTCTACAACCTATTCTGCATTTTTACTTTTTAAACGCTTTTAATTATTTTTAGCACTTTTAGTATTTATGAAATTTATTTAAACAAGTCGCGATGTCGCGCACTTGTCGTTTTTGCACACATCACAAATCACGCCGCGTGAAACGCACCCGCAATCTACGAAATATTTATTTTATTATTATTTGAAGTTGTGGTCAAGTCGCGTGAACGCGCACTTGAGTTGGGATTTACGTATTATGACTATGTCACGAGAACCGTACCCATAGTCATGATGATTTATTTAAACGCGCCTAAAGCATGCTACGATGTTTATAAGTTGTTTACTCAAACTATTTTGAAATTGTTGTAAGGTCATGAATTATGGAATTATTTGTGCACGAATTGAATTTATTATTTATAGAAAAATGGGCTAGCTTAGAGAAAGATGGGCTAGCTATGTTATTTATTACTTTGGACCTAATGAGACTAAATCTTTTTGTCTAAAATCTTTTCTTCTCCAACGGCCCAAAAACCAATTTTCTTAGAAACAAATCATGCCCCGAGCAAATTATCCAACTCAATATCCCATATTCTGTATAATTCTTAAACAAAGCCAATGACACCACAATCTCATGAATAAAATTAGTAAACAAGCCAAATTACAGTGATTCAATAGACTCTTTATCCGGTTAAATCAACCTGGAACAAAACTTTACAACTCTAAAATTAACATCATGGTCTAATAAACATATGAACAAGGAAACAATCAGATTCAAATGATCCAAATATCAATAAAGTGAACTACTACTTCATGCTACCCAATAATCACACCGACAGACAAGAAGGTAATGGACAAAATAATCAGTGAAGAAAGGGGGAAATAACAGACCTTTGATATAAATTAACAGAGTTGAAATTACAAGAGCGCTAAACAATTCGATGAGTGTTGACTGGAGCTTTCACCGGTCACGAAACCTCGAACAAAAAATCTCGACTTGCAACCCCGATCGACCTTGCAAGACCGGTGATTTAGCGGCTTATTTTTGCTGGGTTTAAAGCTGTTTTTGGGGGGTGCTTTTGCTGGATTTTTCGAAAGAAAGACGAAGAAAGAATGACACGAGTAGAAATTCCCTTATCCTAGAGAAAGAAAAATAAATTTCTCTTAATTCCCTCCTCCCTCTTTTTTTCTCCTTCTCCCTCTTTTTTTCCTCACATTTCTCTTCTATTTATAGAAATATTTTCGGAATTTTTTCCGATTTTTATTTTATTTTATTGTTTTTTAATAAAAAAAGAATTCTCACTTCCCATTTTCCTTCTTTTTTAAAAAAATTAATAATTCCTCACTTTCTTTTACTTTGTTTTTTAATTTCTCACTTTTTACTTTATTTATATTTAAATTCCCATTTTTTTTACTTTTCTTTTTTTATTTTCCACTTATTTTACTTTTTATTTTTTTTATTTCCACTTTCATTCACTTTTTTAAAAAAAATTTCAGCTACCTTTACTTTTATTTTTTTATTCCAACTTTCTTTTACTTTTCATTTTTTAAATTTTCACATTCTTTTACTTTTATTGTTTTAATTTTCCACTTTATTTTACTTTTTATTAAATAATTTCCATCTACTTTTACTTTTACTTTTTAATTTTATACTTCTACTTTTTCCTATTTTTTATTCAAATCCGAAAATTTTTAAAAAATATTTAATTATTTTTTAAAAAAATTAATTTATTTTAAAATAAAAAAAAATAATAATAATAATAATTGACCTTTTAAATTATTTTTAATTTTTACCCAATATATAAAAAAAATGTAACAAAACTAAAAAATATATATTAAATTTCTAAAAATATTTTCACAGTAGAAGATAATAAAAATTTAAATATAATAAAAAAATTAGGTGATCACAATGGTTATATAAGTAAGAAGTCTCATGGGGGTCTGCATTTAGGCCAGTAGGTCTATTAGTACTAGGATTACAATTAACATTAAGATTCCCAAGCTCAGCCAAGCTATTAAGTACATTCGTAGAAACAAGTCTAGAACTAGTAGATCCATTTTTATCTTCAAGGAGCAGCTTAAAAAAGTAGCAGGAGGATAAGGCAAGGTTATTAAAGGGTTGCATCTTGCTTTGGTAGAGAAAACTCCATTGAGAGTAAGTGCCCAGACTGGAATATTTATAGAGTTATTGATGCTAGTGCGGCTTATGAAATAAATCCTATTGATAATGTGTGAAAGAAGTTCGAATGAGAGTTTAGTGTCAAGGGATCTCTTTATTCCGAACATTATCGTTAAGCAAAATTCTCATACTCTTCGTAAATTGTTTTGGTATTATCCAAAACATATACTAATGAAAACAAACAAATTTATACATTTCATATGGAAAATTGGGTTAAGGCATGCGTACATATTACTCTCTTCAAACCCCATTTATGGAATCAAACTGGGTTTGTTGTCGTTGTATATGGAAAAAGCAATATTAATTCTTTGTGGATGATAATTTTATTTAACTAATAAATGACTAAGAACGATAAAGGACATATGTACTTGGTATAGAATCTCTTGAACATTTATTTTTAGATCTCGCAAAGTTGTCATGATACATAGATTAAGTCCAATTCACAAAATCAATTCATTGTAAAGTCTATTATTATTAGTTGTCTATCACTTGTTACAAGAAATGTGAAAGAACATTTCAATTCTTCTTCATATTTTGTATTTATTTATTTACATCATGCGAAATTTGATGAAACTACAATCTTAATAGCTAAAGCTTTATTAAAAAATTAATCTAATATATTTATAATCAAGGCAATTTACATATTTTTAACTGTAATTGATTTTACAAATTATTTAATGTATTGCATAAGTTGTGTGCGCGCGCGCTCGGACTGATGATCTACGAACCTAATTCGGAGGAAAGGTTTAGTGCTAGTACCAGTGAACATCAAAGGACGACCCGGAAATGCGGCACATGGGCCATGCCCTCGCATTCCTAGCCTCATCTCCGTTCACATCAACTCTCTTTGATTGGGTCCAAAGGAAAACCCTCTACGAGATCGGGGGAGAGGATATCGGCCCAACGATGAAATTAGTTGGACCTAGGTTTGAATTGGTGTCACGACCTAAGCCATGACACGTATTGTTCGCTTTGCGCCTAGTCCGACACGAATTTGTCTTTCGGGTTGCGCCACATCGAGCCCCAAAAGCACACGTACCATGTGAACTTATGTCATGCCTTATAAGCTTCTTCACTTTTCTTTCTTATTCTGTCAGTCATGCTTGACCCGCCTTTATCTTCCCCCACCATCATGAGCATTATATTTACCCCCAAGACTCAGCGTTTTCGCTAAGGTTTGCCCCACCACCTTCTCGAAGATGTGAGATTCACCTTAACTCAGTTGACCTCTAAGGTTTGGCCCCACCATCATACTGGGGGAGATTCGGATCTGATATCATATTAATCACGACCCAAGCCCATGGTATATATTGTCCGCTTTGGACCTAGGACCGTATTTTTCGGTCTACGCCACCTCGAGCCCACAAGAGCGCGTACAATTTGAACTTATGTCATGCCTTATAGATTTTTTACTTTTCTCTCCTATTCTGATATATGATTCATCTAAGGTGACATGTGCACCCGTTCTTCAGAAGTTTGCTAACCTAGAAACCTAACAGTCCTGCTTGACCCGCCCTCATAAGCCTTATGATGTCTATGACGGTAGGCGAGCTGATGAGGGCAGGTCAAGTAGGACTGTCAGTCTTCTAGGCTGGCAAATTTCTAAAGAAGAGGTGCATATGTAATCTTAGGTGAATCTCACATTGAAATGGGAGAGGAAAGTGAAGAATCTTATAAGGCATGAAGAATCTTATAAGGTATGACATAAGTTCAAATGGTACGCGCGCTTTTAGGGCTCGAACTGGCGTAGCTCAAAAGATAAATCCGTACAGCTCTAGGTCCAAAGCAGACAATACGTGCCATGAACTTGGATTGTGACAATTGGTCTCCAGGGACTCGGACGACTATACATAGAAGATGAAGGACGAGATACAGAACATCAAGCAATACCGCAAACAACCTTTAACAATACTTTACTATTTTGCCTTCTCACATGCAAGTCTTTTGTCTTAATTTTATGTCGTCCCGTTACTAATAATATAGCTTAGGTATGTATCTCATGGAGACTATATTCTAATACGTGGAGTTGGACATTCATAATACAGATACACCTTTTTTTTTTTAAAGTTCGCCGTTCTAATGTCGTTCTCTATGTTTTGTGCATCTGACATAGGTCTCGTTTCGTAAACTAATCGTATACAATCTTCCTACTGTCACGATCCAATTTAGGATCGTGACCGGCGCTTAGGAGCAAATGTTCCCAAGTAAGCCTCATCGGTATTTTACAGAAAATCGGATAGAGTTTTTCCTGTTTTTGGACTATTCAAAAATTTTTCTGTCTCAAAATCAACAACCAACCATCCTAATATCAAACCAAACAATCGACAACTTATCAATTAACCAAAACAAGTCTCCACCATTACTAATCAACCCACTAACAACCAAAAATATTAATTTATCTTCAATTTCGATAAGAAAGTGCAATACTCATCATAAGTCTATAATAATGAAAGGATACTCATGACGCTAAAAGAATGACTATGAAACGACTCTAAGGGTTCAAAGAAAAGACCATAACAATAAATAAAATCTCCGCCCACGCGAACAAGTGCGAGGCTCACCAAATACTATCAACTTGTGCACTCTAATTAACGAAATCCTCGCTCGCGTCAACTGCTGTCTCTATAAAAAAGAAATAGCGGGGAATGAGTCGCTAGCTCAGTGAATAATAACACTTAACCACAACCGTTTTTATTGGGGACAAGTCACAAAATATGCTAGCATGTCAAACAGAAAATAACATAAAAATGTCCTTTCAGAAACAATAAATAATTTTCAGTCTCATCATGTTTTTCTTGTAGTATAATACAATTAACAATTCATTAATAAGCTCGGTAACCACTGTATGATATCAATATTCACATTTGGGAGGTTTCAATGAACGGATCATGTAATCGGTATAACTGTGGACTTCTTCGCAAGAAGTCAAATATAACGGTAGTCCCTACTCGAGGGAAATCAGTAATGGTATACCTTCCCACTAGCGAGGGTTGTAACGGTAATCTGTAAGTACGAGGTGCACCAGGTCTAACGAACCCGTCGTTAACTACGGGATCCTTCAATGTCTACTCCCATTTATACTTGTTTATGTAATCCGTATATACTCGTAGAAAATATTTTAAAATAATATAAGGTATTTTGGTTCTTATCAAATCATATAATTTCATTTCGATAACAGTAAATTCAAGTAACGGTAAAACAGATCTAGTGCCAACGGAAATATTTAAAACAACGGTAATCATCTCAAATAACTATTTCGGTATCATATCGAGTAAAAGACTTGTCCCACATGCAACTCAAAATAATCGATAACATATTCATATTAAAAATCATGTGTAAATCATGCAAGTTATGAAAACACAAATTGCGGTAAGAAAACTACTCACAGTACTCGTGCCGAGATACCAAATGCTTCACCTCGAGCAATTCGTATAAATTTCTCCAATCAATGCTTCACCTCGAGCAATTCGTACAAATTTCTCCAATCAATCTATAATTACATAATATCGATCTCATGTTAATTTCCTTGTTCATGCTAATTTATAATACCCAATCATCGGGGTTCATGTTTGAGTCTTAATTTGTGGATTTATATTTACTCATAGAACTAGTCCAAAATCTATAAATTTCAAACTATTTAGTATACTTTATTTCTCCAAAATTAGACCTATCAATACTTAAATCAAACCTTTATAGCCTTACTGTCTATAGTAATTATTTATTTATTTACTAACAAAAAAAACTGATATTGAATTCTTTTGTACTATATGAAATCGAGTAGATGTAGTGAAATAATTCAACTGATAAGAAGAAGGTTAACCTCTTGAGTCGAAGGAGAACTTTATACTTTCAATTTCAACTCCCTAGTTCTTCTTAAAGCCTTTGTCCAAAGCTTTCTTCTTCCTCCTCTCTTTTCTTCTTTTCTCTTTCTTTCCTTCCCTGCTTTTGTATTTTTCTCGTTTCCTGAAGCTTCTGCTTAATCCCCTAACTCTTTTTAATATTTTAGGGCAGATGTTTATTATGGGCTTCGACCCTTTGTCTTAAATTCCTTGTCCCCTCCCCCCCCTTTTTTTTTGTTTTATTAGTTAGTTCTTTTTTTTATTTAAACTTAAATTATTTACTAAATACCCCATTTGTCCTCATTTAAAATATTGGGGGTATTACATCCTCCCCACCTTATGAAATTCGGTCCCCGAATTTAACTCAAGTACGTACCTGTAGACTGAAACAAATGGGGGTACTTGACTCGCATAGCATCTTCTATTTCCCAAGTAGCATCTTCAACTGTATGATTTCGCCATAAGACTTTTACGAACTCAATTTCTTTTGACCGTAGCTTTCTTACTTGCCTATCAACAATAGCCATCGGTTCCTCCTCGTAAGACAACTTCTCATCAAGCGGTATAGCAGGTGCTTCAAGCACCGGAGATGAGTCTGATATACATTTCCTTAGCATTGAGACATAAAACACTGGATGAATAAAGGACAACTCAGGAGGGAGTGCCAAACGATAAGCCACAGCTCACACTCGGTCTAGTATCTCATAAGGTCCTATAAACCTAGGGCTCAATGTCACGCCCCGAACCTAGGAGCGAGACAAGCACCCCGTGCCTCACCTAACCTGGCGTACCAAATTGCGACTAAGGGACTCTGAACACATAATGTCATACTTTGGCCATGGGGCCACCTTGCAAGACAATTTGCGAAGCAAAATATAAAACTGAATGGAAACTAGCACTAACTAAATATCAATATAAAGCTAGGCTGACAAGGCCGTCATAGCTACTACAGCTGACAAACCACCAATTTATACAAACCCAACATACTGCACTAACCAACAGGATATGCCTACAAGCCTCTACTGATAGATGTACTGTGATCGGAACAGGGCCCCGACCTACCCATAACATATATACAGATATACATAAGATGTACACAAAACTCTAGTCCTGGCAACTCCGAAAGACGTGGAGCTTACCGATCAGGCGGAACTCGGAAAACACCTACTGAGGAGGTCTACCCGTCTGTCTGTCTGAACCTGCACGCATGAAATGCGGCGCCCCCAAAAAAGGGACGTCAGTACGAAATAATGTACCGAGTATGTAAGGCAATAAAATAACTGAAATCTGAAACTGAACTGATAATATGATAACTGAAATTAACTGGGAGTCAAAGATGATCTGGAGATATACTTACCTGCTGATACTGACTCAACTCCTTCAATATAGTAAGTAAAATAATTGTACGGCCTTATAAGGCTCGGTATATATAACTGCTCTGCCATAGTAGGCTCGCTTATAGGCGCTCGGCCATACTAGGCTATGTATCTCGACCATGTTGGGCTCGCTCATAGGCGCTCGGCCACAGTAGGCTCGGTATATAACTTTCCATCTGATCAGAGGTTGCCCAATAGGGGCCTGCCCATCGATTATAGCTCGATGGTAATGAAAATACTGTAATACTGTATATATAGGCTTGCTGCTCTCTTGACTGAAAGAAGACAATACTAAAATTGAATATAGAGTCTCGATAAGGAATAATATTGTAACTTATGAGACTAGAATAGTGTGAATAAATTCATGAATATGAACTTCTCTTTTGTCTCATTACTAACACATGTAGCTACGAGATCATGCCAAAATGAAGGAAGGCTTAGCCTTAACATACCTTATCACAATCTTTTCAATCACCAAGTTGAACTCACCTCTTCGCACCTTAATCTACAAGAATGATAATAATACTATCGTTAAGTTACGAAAGGTACAACTATCGCACAACGAACGACAAACCTATTTTGTATTAAAACGGGCAGCATCTCCCCTATAATATGCCCTTCCTCCAACTTCAAGATAACACCAAAAATACAAGGACAGAACAATAACAACATATATACATCATTTTCCAGCCCTATATACACCATCAAATACTACAAAACAGCCCAACACACCCCAATCTCTTCGTACACAAAACGACCACCGTAGTAGTGTCAAACGACCCGAAAATGTTATGACGAACGACCAGCCAACCACCCTACATTTATATGGTGTTTATAAACCCCCTTCCTCCTCCAAAACTCCACAAAATAGTAATAAAACACGCAGCCCAACAGCAACACAAAACAGTCCACAAAACAGTCCGCTACAAGTGAATAACTCGAACTCACGGCTTCCGATCACCATCCCGTGAGTTCTTACAAGTATAGAACGACTTACCATGAATTTACAGAAGAAAAAATGGATGAAAGAGAGCAGTAAACTCACCTTATTTTTTGGATAACTCAGCTCCTATCTTGGTTCTTCAAACTCTAAGTTTTACCTCCAATTGGAACTTGAAAGGGAGAGAAAATCAATTAGGGTTTGTGGGAAATTTTTGGGAGGATTCTTTGCAGAGCTTATGTTTGGTTATTATGCTCTATTTTAAGTCTAATATATGAAGAAAATAGGCCCTTAAAAGGCCTCTTTGGACGACCCGAAATGGCCCATTTTTGGGCTTTCATTTAAGCAAGTAGGTGACACACCTACTTGTCACCTAGCAGCTTGCGCAGTATCGCAAAAATGCACATATCTCTCTACTCCGATGTCGTATTGACAAATGGTTTAATGCGTTAGAAAATAGACTCATAGATATTTAATTTGATGTGTGGAACACACCATAACTCTAAGTATATTGGGAGAAAATTGCAGTTACATTTGACCCAAAGTTTCAGTAAAACTTATGAATGTAACTTGTGATGACTTTCATCGACTTTTGTTCCACAACTCGCTTGACTTAAAAACATAACACACGGATGTAATACGACTAATATAAATCATAACATAATCTCTTTATCATGTTAATCACCCTAGTCTCACCCCAAAGGTACACGTTATAACATTCCCAACTTGTCGACTTTCGATGAAACATTGTTTTATTTAATTGCTTTAGCTTCTGAACTGTCCAACCCTCTTTGTACTTGTTGTTCATGATCTTCAATATTTGTAACCTCAGAGGTAACATGATTAACTTACTTTATATACTTTTAAATATTATCTCATTTTTTTGTCCTACATTAGTTTGCTTACGACGCATTTTCACATACGAAAATATAGGGTGTAACACTCAACTTGCCTCTTTTCCCAAACCGTATCACACCTTTCATATGGGAGACTCGTAGGAACACTTTGTCCCCAATTGTGAATACTAAATCTTTTCTTCTCTTATCAGCATAAGACTTTTGTCTACTTTGAACTGTAAGCAATCTCTGTTTGATCAACTGGACCTTGTCCATAGCTTCTTGTACTAGGTCGGGTCCCAATAATTTAGTCTCACCAGCTTCAAACAATCCGATAAGAGAATGACATCTTCTACCATACAATGCTTCGTACGGTGCCATTTGATACTAGACTGGAAGCTATTGTTGTAAGCAAATTCATCTAAAGGTAGATAAGCGTCTCAACTACCTCCAAACTCAATAATGCAAGCTCTCAACATATCCTCCAAGATCTATATAGTACATTCAGAATGCCCATCTGTCTGTGGATGAAATAAAGTACTAAGATCTACTCGTGTACCCAATGCTTCTTGAAAAGATTTCCAAAAGTGTAAGGTAAATTGTGATCCTCTATCAGAGATGATGGATATTGGGACTCCGTGAAGTCAGACAATTTCGTTCATAAATATATGTGCATATCTTACTCCACTATATGTAGTATTCACTGGCAAAAAGTGTGCTAATTTTGTCAATCGATCTACAATCACCCATACCGAGTCATAACCTCTAAGGGTTCGTGGTAGACCGGTGACAAAATCCATAGTAATTCTTTCCCATTTCCACTCTGGAATCTCAATTTGTTGTAACAGTCCCGCAGGTCGCTGATGCTCAGCCTTGACCTGCTGACAAGTCAAACAACTAGAAACAAAGTTAGCAACATCTTTCTTCATACCTTCCCACCAATAGAATTACTTTAGGTCATGATACATTTTTGTGGATCCAGGATGTATAGTGTATCTAGAGTTGTGAGCTTCTTTAAGAATAGCATTGTCACGACCCAAAATTCCACCACAGGTGTCGTGATGGCACCTAGTCTCTAAGACTAGGTAAGCCGATTTTTATTATATTTTGAAGCCATGTATTTTTAATTAAATAAGTAACCAAAACTAACAGCGGAATAAATATGAATATACAACCTCCCAACACTGGTAGTACTGAGTCACGAACTCTAACTGAATACATGAAATGATCACGAGGACCAAATATACAATACTGTTTGATTACAAATTAATAGTACAATGAAATGAAAAGACTCCAAGGGACTGAGACGACCAAACAGCTCTACCTTGAATCCTTACGATCCCGCTTTAACTCTGCTCAAGTCCGTTATCTTCAATACCTGGCTATGCACAAAAATGTGCAGAAGTGTAGTATGAGTACGCTACGGTCGGTACCCAGTAAGTATCAAGACTAACCTCAATGGAGTAGAGACGAGGTACAGTCAAGACACTCACTAGTCTAATAACCTGTGCAATATAATATACAAAATAATAGGAAACAAATAACAATAGGGAAACATGAAACAACCAGTGATATGCACAGCAGACAACAAGAATACCATTAATATAGCTCAACAATTAATATGTACAATTACACCCAATTAAATCAAGTCCTTCAAATAAATGTCTTTCACATATAATTCTTCCAGATAGCTCTCTTTCAAATATAATTTTCTCAAATAATTATTTTTCAAATATAATTTCTCAAATAAATATCTTTCAAATACAATTCTTTCATATAATACTTTCTAAGTAAATATCCTTCCAAATAAATATTTTGAATATAATTCTTTCAATAAATCTTTTCAAATATAATTTTCTCAAATAAATATCTTTCAAATACAATTCTTTCATATAATACTTTCTAAGTAAAAATCCTTCCAAATAAATATTTTGAATATAATTCTTTCAATTAAAAAGTCACCATGTGACACCTCATTTCATAATCATAAAAATATGGGTCTCGGCCCTTTTTCATATTTTCACGGCACCTCGTGCCCATAATTAAATCATCATATTTTTCCGGTATCTCGTGCCCTTATTTCATATCACAAATGCCCGGACAATTCACGTGCCAATTATCATTATCATTTCATCACAGCACCTCGTGCCCACATTTCATATCACAACTGCACGGACAATTCACGTGCCAAATATCCTCATTATTTACTCACGGCACCTCGTGCCCACATTTTATTTTATAAACCGCCTGGCTATAGCCACAGGCTCTCAATTTTAACATAAATCAGATTGTTATCAATTTACCAACAACAAGACAAATTGTATAAGGTATAAAAATAAATACAAGAAAATCACAACATCGCATGAAAATTATCAACACCACAACCCCACGTCATCACATATCGTCCCTGACAATAGCCACCCTTATCACTCCTATTGCCACCCTTATCACTCCTATAGCCACCCTTATCGCTCCGCCCAGACAATATTCCAACAAACACAACAACAGTGAAATGCCACCCTTATACCCATATAATATCAACGGTGAAATGCCACCCTTATCTCCCCAAAATAATAACTCACACAACACAACAATTTACACGGAAAATTAACACGACAATATAATAAAATCAATTCATATCACAATTTGCTCAATGGCCACAACCAAATTCCAAAGATATAACAAAATCAATTAATTTCACAACAAATAGCCCAAGGATCCACACAATGTATATAACACCCAAAAATAATCAATAGAGATAGAAATTACTCAGCATAAAGCAAAATCTTCATTAATGCAAATTTAGATAATTATATTAACACTTATTCTTAAGCTCGCTTAAATTAATTATTTGCATAAGAAAATTCATATTGGAATCAATTTCCAAGAAATATTAAACCAAAATACTCACGAAATTTCATAAATATTTCAAGTAACAATCACATCAAATTATCTTATAAAAACAAATTCAACAATAATGATTTAAGCATGGAAAATAGATGATTTAATAATTTTTCACTTTACTACACAATAATGCCTGAGACTTTAATTCAATGAATTTTGTACGTATAAGCCCGAGTACGTACTCGTCACCTCGCGTACACGGCTTTTCACATTTCACAAATGGCACATAAGACTCAATGCCTAAGGGGTAATTCCCCTACTCGAGGTTAAGCAAGACACTTACCTTTTTGAAGTTATGTCGATATTTCAAAATCGCCTTCTTTCTTGAATTTACCTCCGAACAACTCAAATCTATCCAAATTAATTGTATAACTTCATTAAAATTCATCGGAAACAATTCCGGATAATAATACGTCGACTTAAAAATTTATTCCAAAAAGTCAATAAAAGACAACGCGGGACCCGCCTCTCGGAACCCGACAAAATTTTCATGATATCCGAACACCCATTCCGATACGAGTTCAACCATACCAATTTTATTGAATTCCAATAACAACTCGACTTCCAAATCTTAATTTTTTGTTTTTTGGAAGATTTTACAAAAATCTTGATTTCCTCCATTTAAATCCGAACTAAACGATGAATATAATCATAGATTCATGAAATATAATCACTTTAGGATATAGAATACTTACCCAAGTCAAAGTCTTGAAGAACTCCTCAAAAATCGCCCAAAAACCGAGCTCCAAAATCTCAATCGAAAAATGGCGAAATGACCATTTTTGGTCCTTAACATTCTGCCCAGTTTCGCACCCGCGGACTAGTTTTCGCACCTGCGTGCTCCCTTTTGCGAGCGAAATCTCGCTTCTGAGAAGGCCACTGCCAACAAAAATAATGCACATGCAGAATCCTTTCCGCTTCTGCGCATTCGCAGGTGCGATGCAACATTCGTATCTGCGCAAACAGCTGCTTTGGCGCCTTCCTTTCCCGCTTCTGCGCTTCCGCAGGTGCGGGATTTTCTTCGCACCTGCGACCACTACCATGCCCTTCCATATTCTCTTCTGCGATGGCTCCCTCGCTTCTGTGTGGTCGCACCTGCAACCAAAATTCCGCAGGTGCGATTCCAACAGCTGCTGCCATTTTCCAGCAGCTTCTTCCAAGTCCGAATTGATCCGTTAACCTTCCAAAATCCACCCGAGGCCCCCGGGACCTCAACCAATTAAACCAACATGTCCCAAAATACAATACAAACTTATTCGAGGCTTCAAACCACATCAAATAACGCCGAAATTACGAATCGCGCATCGTATCGAATTATAAGTTTTTAAATCCTCCAACTTCTATATTTTGCGCCGAAACGTATCAAATCAATCCGGAATGACTTCAAATTTTGCACACAAGTCATAATTGACGCAAGGGATCTATTCCCATTTTCGGAATCAAAATCCGACCTCGTTATCAAAAATTCACCCTTCGGTCGGACTTTTCCAAAATCTTATATTTTCCAACTTTCGCCAAAATGTGTCGAATTGTCCTACGGACTTCCAAATCCAAATCTGAACATACACCTAAGTCCGAAATCATCATACGAAGCTATTGCCATCATCGAAATTCCATTCCGGGGTCGTTTTCTCAAAAGTCAACTCTTCGGTTAACTCTTTCCATTTAAGCTTCTAAATAAGAATTGTTCTTTTAATTAAATTTCGAAAATCAAACTCGACCATACCCGCGGGTCATAATACATATTACGAAACTTTTCGAGACCTTAAGCCACTGAACGAGGCGTAAATTCTTAAAACGACAAGTCGGGTCATTGCATTCTCTACCTCTTAAACAAGCGTTCGTCCTCGAACGTTCTAAGAATTATTCTGAGGTCACCAAATTGATAATTTTACTTATACACATATACTCACTGTTGATTCCAAGTTACCGCATTTGAGATAAGCCCGACAACATCATCTCATTTGAGATTATTTCTTTTATCCATATTTATAAATTTTAAGATCAATTTCTTACACTCCAACATTTCAAAAGGTCTGATTGTTTTTCACAACAACTGTCACGACCCGAAATTTCCCACCGACGGGACCGTGATGGCGCCTAACATTTCACTTGCTAGGCAAACCAACGTTAGAGAATTTTTAAACCAATTCCTTATTTCCATTCAGTAATTAACAATAATTACCTAAGATGAGATATAATAAGTGCGGAATATCATAAAAACTGTATTCATTACTACCACCCGGATCTGGAGTCACAACACACGAGCATTTTAGAATTTACTACAAGTAATAGTTTGAAAGAAATACAATTGTCTGAATGAAAGAAACAGTAGAACAGAAAAGATAGACGGGGACTTCAAGGTCTGTGAACGCTGACAGATCTACCTTGAGTCTCCGGACAGCGGACCAATAACAAAATCTCGATCAACCCGAGCCGGTATCAAAATCTCCATAGAAAGTGCAGAGTGCAGTATCAGTACAACCGACCCCATGTATTGGTAAGTGTCGAGTCTAACCTTGACGAAGTAGTGACGAGTCTAAGGCAAGGCACCTACGAATCAACCTGTACAATTTAACAGTATATATACAATAACAGAAATGAAGATCTAAACAGGAATTGTCGGGAGGGAAACATACTGAGGGGAAATACAAGATAAAGAACTATAACAGAATGATCACCGGAGCAGTCAATATACCATGAATCAATAGGAATAGTGAATACAGTAAGAAAAAAAAATGCACGGCATCACCCTTCGTGTTTTTACTCTCAATCTCACCATAAAATTAATAGAAACGGCACGGCACCACCCTTCATGCATTAACGCTCGTATCATAGCACGGCATCACCCTTCGTGCATTAACGCTCATATCATGGAACGGCATCACCCTTCGTGCATTAACATTCACAACATGGCACGGCATCACCCTTCGTGCATTAACACTCACAATATGGCACGGCATCACCCTTCGTGCATTAACACTCTCCCTTACCATAATGCAATGCATAAATAACAACAGGGAGACAGTGTTCATCGCATTCGCGAGAGCACTGTTGCGTTCGCGAAGGGTACTGGCTACCAAGCCTTCGCGTTCGCGAGACCCAGCTCGCATTCGCGATGGTTACTTCCCCTCTGGCCTTTGAGTTCGCGAGGCATTGCTCGCGTTTGCGATGAAGGAACGACTGACTCCCCCTCCCCAATGCCTAACACTACGCATTCGTGATAGGCTTGTCGCATTCGCGAAGGGTAACGCCCCCATCGCTTCGCGTTCGCGAAGAAGAAATCCCTGCCTCATCAGTTTACTCTTCGCATTCGCGAGAGGACCTTCACGAACGCGAAGAAGGACATGTCAGAACACCTGCTGCAGCAAAATACCAGATTTTCAAAGTCCAAAACATCTCGTGGCCTATCCGAAACTCACCCGAGCCCTCGGGGCTCCAAACCAAACATGTACACAAGTCTAAAAATATCATACAAACTTGCTCGCGCGATCAAATTGCCAAAATAACACCTAGAACTACGAATTTAGCACCAAATCAAATGAAATTCTCAAGAATACTTTAAAATTCATATCTTCTCAACTGGACGTCCGAATCACGTCAAATCAACTCTGTTTCTCACCAAATTTCACAGACAAGTCCTAAATATCATGATGAACCTGTACCGGGCTCCTGAACCAAAATACGGACCCGATACTAACAATGCCAAATATCAATCAATTCTTAAAAACAAATAATTTCCAAACTTTTAATTTTCATAAAAAATTCATAACTCAAGCTAGGGACCTCCGAATTCGATTCCTGGCATACGCCCAGGTCCCATAATTCGATACGGACCTACCGGGACCGTCAAAGCATATAACCGGACCCGTTTACCGAAAATGTTGACCGAAGTCAACAAAAATCAACTTTTAAGGTAAAAATTCTTATTTTCATTAGTTTTCAACATAAAAGCTTTCCGGAAACCTGCCCGGACTGTGCACGCAAATCGAGGAGGGTAAAATGAGATTTTTAAGGCTTAAGAGCGTAGATTCGAGTTCTAAAATATAAGATGACCTTTTGGGTCATCACATTCTCCACCTTTAAAACAACCGTTCGTCCTCGAACGGACATAGAAAAATACCTGGGCTAGTGAAAAGGTGGGGATATCTACTCCG
Organism: Nicotiana tabacum; assembly: GCF_000715075.1. NCBI lineage: Eukaryota > Viridiplantae > Streptophyta > Magnoliopsida > Solanales > Solanaceae > Nicotiana > Nicotiana tabacum. Next base: position 115,204,842 of record NC_134092.1, read on the forward strand.
CATATCGGACTCGGACTCCCAAGTAGCTGCCTCAATAGGCTGACCTCTCTACTGCACTCGAACTGAAGGGTAGCTCTTTGATCTCAACTGGCAAACTTGCCGGGCTAGAATGGCCAGCGGCTCCTCCTCGTAAGTCAAATCCTTGTCCAACTGGATAGAGCTGAAATCTAACACATGGGACGGATCGTCGTGATACTTTCGAAGCATGGACACATGGAATATCGGATGAGCAACTGCTAAACTAGGTGGCAACGCAAGCCTGTAAGCACCTCTCCCACTCTCTCCAGAATCTCAAAAGGTCTGATATACCTAGGGCTCAACTTGCCATTCTTTCCGAACCTCATTACACCCTTCATGGGTGATACCCGTAGTAACACTCTCTCTCCGACCATGAATACAACATCACGAACTCTACGGCCGGCATAACACTTCTTCCTGGACTGAGCTGTGCTGAGTTGATCCTGAATAATCTTGACCTTATCCAAGGCATCCTGTACTAAGTCTGTGCCCAACAACCGATCCCCTCCCGGCTCGAACCACCCAACTGGCGACCGACACCGCCTACCATATAATGCCTTATAGGGAGCCATCTGAATGCTCGACTGGTAGTAGTTGTTGTAGGCAAACTCTGCTAACGGCAAAAACTGATCCCAAGAACCTCCAAAGTCAATAACACTGGCGCGGAGTATATCCTACAAGATCTGAATAGTACGCTCAGACTGTCCGTCCGTCTGAGGATGGAATGTTGTGCTCAACTCAACCCGCGTACCTAACTCATGCTGAACTACCCTCCAAAAGTGCGAGGTAAACTGCGTACCTCGATCAGAAATGATAGACACGGGCACACCATGAAGACGGACGATCTCATGAATGTAAATCTCTGCCAACCGCTCCGAGGAATAGGTAACTGCCACAGGAATGAAATGCGCTGACTTAGTCAGCCTATCCACAATAACCCAAACGGCATCGAACTTCCTCTGAGTCTGTGGGAGTCCAACAATAAAATCCATAGTGATACGCTCCCACTTCCACTCAGGAATATCTAACCTCTGAAGTAAACCACCAGGTCTCTGATGCTCATACTTTACCTGCTGGCAATTTAGGCACCGAGCTACATAGGCAACTATGTCCTTCTTCATTCGCCTCCACCAATAATGCTGCCTCAAGTCCTGATACATCTTGGCGGCGCCTGGATGAATAGAATACCGGGAACTGTGGGACTCCTCAAGGATCAACTTACGAAGTCAATCCATATTAGGCACACAAATATGACCCTGCATCCTCAAAACTCTGTCATCTCCAACAGTAACCTACTTGTCACCACCGTGCCGCACTGTATCTCTAAGGACAAATAAATGAGGATCGTCATCCTATCGATCTCTGATGCGCTCAAACAAAGAAGACCGAGCAACTGTACAAGCTAGAACACGGCTGGGCTCGGAAATATCTAACCTTACGAACTGGTTGGCCAAGGCCTGAACATCCAATGCAAGCAGTCTCTCACCAAATGGAATATATGCAAAGCTACCCATACTTACTGACTTTCTTCTCAAAGCATCGGCCACCACATTAGCCTTCCCGGGATGATACAATATGGTGATATCATAGTCTTTCAATAGTTCCAGCCACCTCCTATGCCACAAATTGAGTTCCTTCTGCTTGAACAAATACTGCAAGCTCCGATGATCAGTGAATACCTCACATGGCATGCCGTAAAGATAGTGCCTCCAAATCTTCAGCGCGTGAACAATGGCTGCCAGCTCTAGATCATGAATAGGGTAATTCTTCTCGTGAAACTTCAGCTGCCACGAAGAATATGCAATAACCTTGCCAACCTGCATCAACACCGCACCCAGACCAATACGAGATGCGTCACAATATACTATATAAGATCCTGAACCTGTGGGTAACACCAATACCGGTGCCGTAGTCAAAGCTGTCTTGAGCATCTGAAAGCTCGCTTCATACTCATCTGACCACCTGAATGGGGCACCCTTCTGGGTCAATCTGGTCCACGGGGCTGCTATGGATGAAAACCCCTCCACAAATCGACGGTAATAGCCCGCCAAACCCAGGAAACTACGGATCTCTGTAGCTGATGTGGGCCTAGGCCAGTTCTAGACTGCCTCAATCTTCTTAGGATCCACCTGAATACCCTATGCTGATACAACGTGACCCAAGAAAGCAACTGAACTCAACCAAAACTCGCATTTTGAGAACGTAGCATATAACTGGCTGTCTTTCAGAGTCTAAACAACGATCTAAAGGTACTGCTCATGCTCTTCTTGACTATGGGAGTAGATCAAGATATCATCAATAAACACAACCACAAAGGAATCCAAGAAGGGTTTGAACATCCGGTTCATCAAATCCATGAATGTTGCTGGGGCATTTGTCAGCCCAAATGACATCACTAGAAACTCATAATGCCCATACCGAGTCCGAAAAGCTGTCTTAGGAACATCGGATGCCCTAATCCTCAACTGATGGTAGCCAGATCTCAAATCAATCTTTGAAAACACCTTGGCACCCTGAAGCTGATCAAATAAATCATCAATCCTCGGCAATGGATATTTGTTCTTGATGGTGACTTTGTTCAACTGCCGATAATCTATACACATCCTCATCGATCCATCTTTCTTCTTCACAAACAACACAGGTGCACCCCAGGGAGAGACACTAGGTATAATGAAGCCTTTATCAAGAAAATCTTGCAACTGCTCCTTCAATTCTTTCAACTCTGGCGGGGCCATGCGATATGACGGAATGGAAATAAGCTGAGTGCCCGGAGCCAAATCAATGCAGAAATCAATATCCCTGTTGGGTGGCATCCCCGGCAGGTCTGCAGGAAACACCTTTGGAAACTCACGAACAACCGGCACCGAATTTATGTAAGGAACCTCCGCACTAGAATAGCGGATATAATCCAAATAAGCTAGACACCCCTTCTCGACCATATGCTGAGCCTTCACATAAGAGATAACCCTGCTGGAAGAATAGCCAAGATTCCCTCTCCACTCAAATAGAGGCAACCCCTGCAAGGCCAAGGTCACTGTCTTGGCATGACAATCTAATATAGTATGATAAGGTGATAGCCAATCCATACCCAGTATGTCATCAAAATCAACCATGTCGAGAAGTAGAAGATCTACACGAGTCTCAAGACTCCCAATGGTGACCACACACGAACGATAAACACGATCTACAACAATAGCATCTCCCACTAGTGTGGACACATACACAGGAGCACTCAAAGAATCACGGGGCACAACCAAATAGGAAGCAAAACAGGATAACACATAGGAGTAAGTAGATCACGGATCAAATAGAACTGAAGCATCTTTACTGCAAACTGAAACAGTACTTGTGATAACAGCGTCAGATGACTCAGTCTCAGGCCTGGCTGGGAAAGCATAACACTGGGGCTGGGCCCCACCACCCTGAACTACGTCCTTGGGACAGCCTCTAACTGGCTGGTCTCCACCTCTAACGGCCTGACCTCTACCTCTAACAGTCTGGCCTCTACCTCTGGCTGCCTGACCCCTGCCTATGGCTGGCTGAGCAGGTAGTGCAGCAACTGGTGCCGGGACTATGGCACGCGAACTCTGATGCTGTGAGTTGCCCGTTGCTCGAGGGCAAAATATAACAATGTGTCTCGGATCACCACAAGTATAACATAACCTCGGCTGTTGTGACTGCTGACCCTGAAATTGACCCTGTCGACCTGAATAACCACCCTGATAACTCTAGAGTGAAGGTGCACTAATAGGAGCTGGTGGTGCACTATAGGCTAGCTGGTTGAAATAATGCATCGGAGGGCCACGACCACCTGAGGCATCGTGGGATACCTGGAGTGCTGAATGAAACATCCTGGGAGGATGGCCTCTACCAAAAGTACTCTTGCCTCTAGATCAGGCACCATTGAACTCACCGGAATGACGAGGTCTCTTGTCAGACCCCTGACCTACCTGAGTAAGAACTGTTTCGACTCGTCTGGCGACATTAGCAGCCACCTGAAAAGAAATCTCACTCCTAGTCTCCTTAGCCATCTGTAATCTGATAGGCTGAGCAAGTCCATTAATAAACCTCCCCACCCTCTCTCTCTCTCTCGGTGGGAAGTAAAAGAATGGCATGATGGGCCAAATCCACAAAACGGGTCTCATACTGAGTAACAGTCATACTGCCCTGCTGGAGACGCTCAAACTGACGGCGATGCTCCTCTCTCAATGTGATAGGCAAAAACTTCTCTATGAAGAGCTGAGAGAACTGGTCCCAAGTAAAAGCAGGCGACCTAGCTGGTCTGGTCAACAAGTAATCTCTCCACCATTTCTTGGCAGAACCAGTTATCTGAAATACAGCAAAATCGACCCCATTGGTCTCCACTATACCCATGTTTTGTAGAACCTCATGACAACTGTCAATATACTCCTGAGGATCCTCTGAAGGAGCACCACTGAAGTGAACAGGAAAGAGCTTGGTAAATCTATCCAATCTCCATAAAGCCTCAGAAGACATAGCTGGCCCATCTCCGACCTGTGCCGCAATAACCGACTGAACTAATCCGACTGGCTGAGCTGCTGGAATCTGATACTGGGGAGCTATCTGCTCCAGAGCGGGAGTGGTAGGAGTCTGGGCTCCTCCTCCAGCCTAAGAGACTTCTGGTACCATGGAAAATGCGCCAGTCTGGGCCACACTCTCCATAAGGCCCACCAAAACGGACCAAAGCATCCTGAAGTACTGGGGTAGCAATGAACCCCTCCGGAACCTGAGCTGGTCCGGCAGGAACAGTGTGGGTTGGAACCTCCTCGTCAAGCTCTATCTGAGGCTCTACTGCTGGGGCTGCTGCTCGGGCTCTAGGCTGAGCCCTGCCCCTGCCTCTGGCACGGCCTCGACCTCTGCCCCGCGTAGGAGCTGCCACTGGAGGCTCTGGTTGCTGCTCAGCTAGGAAGCGGTACGTGTTCTCGCCATCTGCGAGAGAATAAGAGTAGAAGAGTTCAATAACTATTGAGAAAGCAAAATCATACGACAGAGAAGAATAGAAGTGAAACTTGTTCCTAAACTTCATAGCCTCTAGAAAATAAGCACAGACGTCTCAGTGCCGATCCTCCAGGCTCTACTAAGCTTGCTCATGAATTGTGAGACCTAAGCAACCTAGTACTCTGATACCAACTGTCAGGACCCAAAATTTCCCACCGACGGGACCGTGATGGCGCCTAACATTTCACTTGCTAGGCAAGCCAACGTTAGAGAATTATTAAACAAATTCCTTATTTCCATTCAGTAATTAACAATAATTAACTAAGATGAGATATAATAAGTGCGGAATATCATAAAAATTGTATTCATTACTACCACCCGGATCTGGAGTCACAAGACACGAGCATTTTAGAATTTACTACAAGTAATAGTCTGAAATAAATACAAATGTTTGAATGAAAGAAACAGTAGAACAAAAAAGATAGACGAGAACTTCAAGGTCTGTGAACGCCGACAAATCTACCTTGAGTCTCCGGACAGCGGACCAATAGCAAAATCTCGATCAATCCGAGCCGGTATCAAAATCTGCACAGAAAGTGCAGAGTGCAGTATCAGTACAACCGACCCCATGTACTGGTAAGTGTCGAGCCTAACCTTGACGAAATAGTGACGAGGCTAAGGCAAGGCACCTACAAATCAACATGTACAATTTAACAATGTATATACAATAACAAAAATGAAGAACTAAACAAGAATTGTCGGGAGGGGAACATACTGAGGGGAAATACAAGATAAAGAACTAAACAAGAATGATCACCGGAACAGTTAATATACCATGAATCAACAGAAATAGTGAATACAGTAAGAAAAAAAATGCACGGCATCACCCTTTGTGCTTTTACTCTCAATCTCACCATAAAATTAATAGAAATGGCACGGCATCACCCTTCGTGCATTAACTCTCATATCATGGCACGGCATCACCCTTCGTGCATTAACACTCACAATATGGCATGGCATCACCCTTCGTGCATTAACACTCACAACATGGCACGACATCACCCTTCGTGCATTAACACTCACAATATGGCACGGCATCAACCTTTGTGCATTAACACTCTCCCTTACCATAATGCAATGCATATATAACAACAGGGAGATAGAATAACAAGTACAAACCTTACTTCAATATTTTGTTCCATAACATCAATCTCAACTTTGAAATAAAAACTCAATTATCACTAGAAAATCTGTAAGCATGATAAGAACGTTAAATTGAACAACACTAGTATAACACATAGCAATTAGGCATAGAAATGAGACAATATAAGAAAAAGTGAGAAACATGGAAAACAGGTAAATTGGCAGCGCATAAGTACTCGTCACCTCACATATACGCCGCTCACATGAATTTCACTTAGCAAGTAATCTAAGGTTCCTAATTCCCTCAAGTCAGGGTTAGACACAACACTTACCTTGCTCTGAAGGCCACTTAATTCTCAATCAAAGCTTTTCCTTTGGAATTCACCTCCAAACCACTCGTATCTATTCAAAAATGACTCAATAATATCAAATATTGCTAAAGGAATCAATTATATTGCATAAGTTATTTTTTCCAATTTTTCCTCCAAAAAGTCGAAAAATCGACCCCGGACCTGCTTGGTCTAAACCCGAGATTCAGACCAAAATCCATTTACCCATTCAACCCCAAGCCCGAATATATAATTGGTTTTGGGAATCCGACCTCAAATTGAGGTCTAAATCCCCAAATTCCCGAAATCCCTAGTTTCTACCCTAACCCCTAATTCTACCATGAAAACTCTAGATTATAGGTTGAAAATTCAAGAAATGTAATGGGTAATTGAAAGAAAATAGTTTAGAATCACTTACCAACAATTTGGGGAAGAAATGTCTCTTGAAAAATCACCTCTCACCATTTGGTTTTGAGAAAAATGAATTTTTGGCTAAAATCCCATTTTTGAATTCTGTTAAGTGCTGGGCGACAGTGTTCATCGCGTTCGCGAAGGGTACTGGCTGCCAAGCCTTCGCGTTCGCGAGACCCAGCTCACGTTCGCGATGGTTACTCCCCCTGGCCTTCGCGTTCGCGAGGCATTGCTCGCGTTCGCGATGAAGGAACGGCTGACTCCCCCTCCCCAATGCCTAACACTATGCGTTCGCGATGGGCTTGTTGCGTTCGCGAAGGGTAACGCCCCCATCGCTTCGTGTTCGCGAAGAAGAAATCCCTGCCTCATCAGTTTACTCTTCGCGTTTGCGAGAGGACCTTCGCAAACGTGAAGAAGGACATGCCAGAACACCTGCTGCAGCAAAATACCAGATTTTCAAAGTCCAAAACATCCCGCGGCCTATCCGAAACTCACCCGAATCCTTAGGGCTCCAAACCAAACATGCACACAAGTCTAAAAATATCATACAAACTTGCTCGCGTGATCAAATCGCCAAAATAACACCTAGAACTACGAATTTAGTACCAAATCAAATGAAATTCTCAAGAATACTTTAAAATTCATATCTTCTCAACTGGACGTCTGAATCACGTCAAATTAACTCCGTTTCTCACCAAATTTCACAGACAAGTCCTAAATATCATGATGAACCTGTACCGGGCTCCGGAACCAAAATACGGACCCGATACTAACAATGCCAAATATCAATCAATTCTTAAAAACAAATAATTTTCACACTTTTAATTTTCATCAAAAAATCATAACTCAAGCTAGGGACCTCCGAATTCGATTTCTGGCATACGCCCAGGTCCCATAATTTGATACGAACCTACCGGGACCGTCAAATCATGGATCCGGGCCCATTTACCAAAAATATTGACCGAAGTCAACATAAAACAACTTTTAAGGTAAAAATTCTTATTTTCATTAGTTTTCAACATAAAAGCTTTCCGGAAACCTGCTCGGACTGCGCACGCAAATAGAGGAGGATAAAAATGAGATTTTTAAGGCTTAAGAGCGTAGATTCAAGTTCTAAAATATATGATGACCTTTTGGGTCATCACAACAACGCACGGTATTAGTCTCAACTGGCTATAGCAACTCGTGCCTACGCACACATCAATTTTCTTGATATTGTTGAAGTACTTCAAAAAAATTCTTGGGTGTTACATTCTCCCCCGCTTAGGATCATTCGCCCTCAACCACATAACATAACTTATCTCTTCCTTTGCAAATCTCAATCCTCCAAATTTTACTAACTCCCAAATTTTTTAGAAATTTCAGCAGAGTCTCCCCTGTAATTGGGCCTATCTACCTGCCAAAGTAACACCAAAACAACTCCTAACAACACATCCACAACCCAATAAAATACCACAAGGTATATATCAATAACACCAATCTCAGCATTACAAGCACTGCATTATCATAATGATATCAGGACATGAAGCACATCATATGTATGCTCATCACCACCTCTCTAGTCTTAAAAGTTGTTCATAATTAATTCGAGCATTATCAATTAATCTCATATTAACCACCACCCCATTTCGAAATTTCACAATACTGACAACAGAATGTGAGGCATGAAGATTGCTTACTCAGATTAATGAGTCACATTTAACGTCACCTGGGCACACATCTCATAGGTTAAAACTCAATGTTTACAGCACGAAAATGGCTGAATATGCACAGAAAATATACAAGAATTATCAAACAATCCTAACAGGCATGACTCCCTTTTAATATTATTGTACAAATTAAATTTCATAAAGGGAGAATTTAAACTCATAAATATTTTACCACGAGGACCTCATCCTTACATAACCTCCACCGCAACTTGTAGCCCGGTTTAAATATTTCACATCATATATAAAATGTGAAGATCTCGTCCTCAACTTCGAATCACAAGTATTTTGCACATTGTGCCAACTGAAATTTCAATTTCCTTTCTTTCTTCATTTCAATATATTTCATAAACAGTTTTCACAACACATAATGAACCCTCATACCGGTAGGGCGTATAATCATAAAAATTTGGAATCAATTATTCCGACACACATTAAACCCACTGTAAGGAATAATAAAAATTACTTTTGGACTTGTAACCCTCAATGGTGTACAGAAATAAAATAACAGACACGGGTTCACATCTTTAAATCTCCCATCAGGGATAAACATATAAGTGGGTCACAAATTTACAAAGCTCACCCATAAGTGGAGCATAATATGAGGACTCGCCTCAATATTCAGAACCGAATCAAATTAAGGAAAATATCCTTTTATAATAAAATGGATCGTACTTGTAATAACACTATCTGGTGTTTTGTCCTCGGCTAAATCATAGTGATTAAATCAATGGGTCGGGCCTCCACCTCTTAAGCGCCCACTACCCTCCTGTCCTCCACCTCTAGTTGATTGTGCACGTGGAGTATCAACTAGAATAAAGCTTGTAGCTGGAGTGTTCTGATGAAATCCACCCCTCCCAAGTCTGGGACAATCTCTCATGATATGCCTAGTATCACCACACTCATAACAACCCCTCTGAAGTCGCGGCTGCTCGTACTGAGTCTGTTCCAGATAACTGGAATAACCACTGTAAGAATCTCGTATCAGTGGTGTACTATAAACTGGAGCACTCCGAGTAATCTGATGTGCGGACTGAGTTGACCGACTGCTCGAGCCTCCGCTATAATGGGTTATAGCCGAAGAGTAAAATCCACTGAACCCTCCAGATCTTCGAGACCTTTTGACCTCCTTAGACTTCCTTTCCTCGCCTAAAACACCCTCAATCTTCCGTGCAATCTCTACTACTTGTTGAAATGGAGTATCAGTTTGGAATTCTCGATCCATGCATATTTTAATATCACATTCAAGCCCCTCAATGAATCTGCAGACCCGTTCTCTGATTTTCGGAACTAAGATAGATGCATGACGGGCTAACTCACTGAACCTGATAGCATATTCTGACACTGTCATAATTCCCTGACGTAACCGTTCAAACTCTATGCGCCACGCATCTCTGAGAGTCTGGGGAACAAACTCTTTCAAGAACATTTCCGAAAATTGAGCCCAAGTTGGTGGTGTTGCATCGGCTGGTCTACCTTCTTCATAGATTTGCCACCACCGATACGCTACGCCTGACAGTTCAAATGTAGTAAAGATAACTCCTCTCACTTCCATAATACCCATGGTGCGGAGAATACAGTGACAATTTTCTAGAAATCCTTGGGCATCCTCTGTAGCTGTGCCACTGAAAGTTGGTGGATCATATTTCTTAAACCTTTCAAGTCTCTTTTGTTCTTCTTCTAATGCCTCTGGCCTAACCTCAGGCCGAACCGGAATAACAGGTTGTACCGGTACTACACCCGGAACCTGACCAACGTGAACCTGCTGCTCTGGAGTTGTGATAGGAGTCTGAGCTACTCCAACAATCTGCGGAATGTTTGGTGCAACAGAGATCAATCCCGCCTGAGTCAATGTACCAAACATACTCAGGAACTGTGCTAAAGTCTCCTGAAGTCTTGGTGTAACAACAGGTGCTTCTGGTACCTGTCCCTCAACTGGAGCTGCTGGTGGCTCCTCAACTGCCGCTCTAGTAGGTACTGTAGTCGCAACACGTGCCCTTTCTCGACTGCTACCTCGGCCTCTTACAGCCCTAGCAGTATGTGCGGGTTCCTGCACAGCTAACCCAGTAGCACGTGTCCTCACCATATATGAGAGAATGGAGATACAAAGGTAAAATTCAACAAATTCCGCACGACAAGAATGAAAGAAATTGAAATTTCCTAACAGTTCTGTAGCCTCTCGAAGATAAGTACAGACGTCTCCGTAACGATCCGCAAGACTCTACTAGACTCGTTCATGACTCGTAGAACCTATGAACCTAGAGCTCTGATACCAACTTGTCACGACCCAAAATCCCACCACAGGCATCGTGATGGCACCTAGTCTCTAAGAATAGGTAAGCCGATTTCTATTACGTTTTGAAGCCATTTTGTTTTTGAATTAAATAAGTAACCAAAACTAACAGCGGAATAAATATGAATATATAACCTCCCAAGACTGGTAGTACTGAGTCATGAACTCTAACTGAATACATGGAATGATCACGAGGACCGAATATACAATACTGTTTGATTACAAATTAACAGTACAATGAAATGAAAAGACTCCAAGGGACTGCGACGACCAAGCAGCTCTACCTTGAATCCTTACGATCTCGCTTTAACTCTGCTCAAGTCCGTTATCTTCAATACTTGGCTCTGCACAAAAATGTGCAGAAGTGTAGTATGAGTACGCCACGGTCGGTACCCAGTAAGTATCAAGACTAATCTCAATGGAGTAGAGACGAGGTACAGTCAAGACACTCACTAGTCTAATAACCTGTGCAATATAATATACAAAATAATAGGAAACAAATAACAATAGGGTAACATGAAACAACCAGTGATATGCACAGCAGACAACAAGAATACCATTAATATAGCTCAACAATTAATATGTACAATTACACCCAATTAAATCAAGTCCTTCAAATAAATGTCTTTCACATATAATTTTTCCAGATAACTCTCTTTTAAATATAATTTTCTCCAATAATTATTTTTCAAATATAATTCCTCAAATAAATATCTTTCAAATACAATTATTTCATATAATACTTTCTAAGTAAAAGTCCTTCCAAATAAATATTTTGAATATAATTCTTTCAATAAATCTTTTGAAATATAATTTCCTCAAATAAATATCTTTCAAATACAATTCTTTCATATAATACTTTCTAAGTAAAAATCCTTCCAAATAAATATTTTGAATATAATTCTTTCAATTAAAAAGTCACCATGTGACACCTCATTGCATAATTATAAAAATATGGGTCTCGACCCTTTTTCATATTTTCACGGCACCTCGTGCCCATAATTAAATCATCATATTTCCCCGGCACCTCGTGCCCTCATTTCATATCACAACTGCACGGATAATTCACGTGCCAATTATCATTATCATTTTATCACAGCACCTCGTGCCCACATTTCATATCACAACTGCACGGACAATTCACGTGCCAAATATCCTCATTATTTACTCACGGCACCTCGTACCCACATTTCATTTTATAAACCGCCTGGCAATAGCCACAGGCTCTCAATTTCAACATAAATCAGATTGTTATCAATTTACCAACAACAAGACAAATTGCACAAGGTATAAAAATAAACACAAGAAAATCACAACATCGCATGAAAATTATCAACACCACAACCCCATGTCATCACATATCGTCCTTGATAATAGCCACCCTTATCACTCCTATTGCCACCCTTATCACTCCTATAGTCACCCTTATCGCTCCGCCCAGATAATATTCCAACAAACACAACAATAGTGAAATACCACCCTTATACCAACATAATATCAACGGTGAAATGCCACCCTTATCTCCCCAAAATAATAACTCACACAACACAACAATTTACATGGGAAATTAACACGACAATATAATAAAATCAATTCATATCACAATTTGCCCAATGGCCACAACCAAATTCCAAAGATATAACAAAATCAATTAATTTCACAACAAATAGCCCAAGGCTCCACACAATGTATATAACACCCAAAAATAATCCATAGAGATAGAAATTACTCAGCATAAAGCAAAACCTTTATTAATATAAATTTAGATAATTATATTAATACTTATTTGTAAGCTCGCTTAAATTAATTATTTGCATAAGAAAATTCATATTGGAATCAATTTCCGAGAAATATTAAACCAACAATACTCAAGAAATTTCATAAATATTTCAAGTAACAATCACATTAAATTATCATATAAAAATAAATTCAACAATAAGGATTTAGGCATGGCAAACAGATGATTTAATAATTTTTTACTTTACTACACAATAATGCCAAAGACTTTAATTCAATAAATTTTGCACGTATAAGCCCAAGTACGTACTCGTCACCTCGCGTACACGGCTTTTCACATTTCACAAATGGCACATAAGACTCAATGCCTAAGGGGTAATTCCCCCACTCGAGGTTAAGCAAGACAATTACCTCTTTGAAGTTATGCCGATATTCCAAAATCGCCTTCTTGCTTGAATTGACCTCCGTACAGCTCAAATCTATCCAAATTAATTGTATAACTTCATTAAAATTCATCGAAAATAATTCCGGATAATAATACGTCAACTTAAAAATTTATTCCAAAAAGTCAACAAAAGTCAACGCGGGACCCGACTCTCGGACCCCGACATAATTTTCATGAAATCCGAACACCCATTCCGATACGAGTTCAACCATACCAATTTTATTTAATTCCAATAACAACTCGACTTCCAAATCTTACATTTTCATTTTTTGGAAGATTTTACAAAAATCTTGATTTCCTCCATTTAAATCTGAACTAAACGATGAATATAATCTTAGATTCATGAAATATAATCACTTTAGGATATATAACACTTACCCAAGTCAAATTCTTGATGAACTCCTCCAAAATCGCCCAAAAACCGAGCTCCAAAATCTCAATCGAAAAATGGCGAAATGACCATTTTTGGTCCTTAACTCTCTGCCCAATTTCGCACCTGCGGATTAGTTTTCGCACCTGCGTGCTCGCTTTTGCGAGCGTAATCTCGCTTCTGCGAAGGCCACTGCCAACAAAAAACTCGCACATGCAGAATCCTTTTCGCTTCTACGCATTCGCAGGTGCGATGCAACATTCGTATCTGCGCAAACAGCCACTTCTGCGCCTTCCTTTCCCGCTTCTGCGCTTCCGCAGGTGCGGGATTTTCTTCTCACCTGCGACCACTGCCATGCCCTTCCTTCTTTGCTTCTGCGATGGCTCCCTCGCATCTGCGTGGTCGCACCTGCCCCCAAAATTCCTCAGGTGCGATTCCAACAGTTGCTGTCATTTTCCAGCAACTTCTTCCAAGTCCGAATTGCTCCGTTAACCTTCCGAAATCCACCCGAGGCCCCCGGGACCTCAACCAATTATACCGACATGTCCAAAAATACAATACTAACTTAGTCGAGGCTTCAAACCACATCAAACAATGCCGAAATTATGAATCGTGCATCAAATCGAATTATAAGTTTTCAAATCCTCCAACTTCTATATTTTGCGCTGAAACGTATCAAATCAATCCGGAATGACTTCAAATTTTGCACACAAGTCATAATTGACGCAAGGGAGCTATTCCCATTTCCTTAATCAAAATCTGACCTTGTTATCAAAAATTCACCCTTCGGTCGGGCTTTTCCAAAATCTTATATTTTTCAACTTTCGCCAAAATGTGTCGAATTGCCCTACGGACTTCCAAATACAAATCCGAACATACGCCTAAGTCCAAAATCATTATACGAAGCTATTGTCATCATCGAAATTCCATTTTGGGGTCGTTTGCTCAAAAGTCAACTCTCCGGTCAACTCTTTCCATTTAAGCTTCTAAATAAGAATTATTCTTTTAATTAAATTCTAAAAATCAAACTCGACCATACCTGCGGGTCATAATACATATTACAAAACTTCTCGAGACCTTATGCCACTGAACGAGGCGTAAATTCTTAAAACGACAAGTCGGGTCATTACAAGCATGCCTCAACCCATCTACGTCTGCGACACATAGCCTATCACCCGTTCAAAGAACACCATCACTTTCAACAATCATATACTTTCTTTTACCTGCTAAGGCCTCATCTCTGTATTTGCAAAATCTCTCATCCTCATATTGGGTGGCCTTAATGCGCTCAACTAATGAAGACTTAGCGTGAGCACAAGCCAACAATGCCTCTGAATCTCCGACACTAAATCTGATACCCGCACCTTCTAGTCTCTAAATATCCTTAGCCAAAAGTCTCTTTGTAGGAGCTATATATGCCAAACTTCCCATAGATTTTCCATTCAATGCATCAGCCACCACATTGGCTTTTCCAGGATGATACAAAATAGAACAGTCATAGTCCTTGAGTAGTTCCATCCACCGACGCTGCCGAAGATTTAGATCTCTCTACTGAAAGATATACTTCAGACTTTTATGGTTAGTATAAATCTCACAAGTTTCACCGTATAGGTAATGCCTCCAAAGTGTAGGAAAATACCACTACAGCCATCTCCAAATCATGTGTAGGATAGTTTTGCTCATGCATTTTCAATTGCCTCGAAGCATAAGCTATAACACGACCATTTTGCATGAGAACACATCCCAATCCCACCTCGAGGTGTCACAGAATACTGTAAATCCTCCAGAACCTGATGGTAAGGCTAATATTGGTGCAATTGTCAAACATATTTTGAGTTTTTGAAAGCTCTGCTCACATTCCTCCGTCCACTGAAACTTTGCATTTTTCTGTGTTAGCTTGGTCAATGGCACTGCTATTCTGGAGAAATCCTGCACAAAATGCCTGTAATAGCCTGCTAAGCCTAAAAAGCTGCTAATCTCAGTAGGAGAAGTAGGCTTGGGCCATTTTTGCATAGCTTCTGTCTTCTTAGGATCTAGCATAATTCCATCTTTGGATACAACATGCCCCAAAAATGCTATCGAGTCTAGCCAAAATTCACACTTCGAGAACTTAGTATAAAGCCGATGTTCTCGCAATGTCTGCAACACAGTCCTGAAATGATCCTCGTGTTCTTCTTGGTTACGAGAATATATCAGGATATCATCAATAAATACTATTACAAATCTATCCAAAAACTGATTGAACACCCTATTCATTAAATCCATGAATGTTGCTGGAGCATTAGTCAGTCCAAAAGGCATCACAAGAAACTCATAGTGCCCGTATCGAGTTCTGAAAGCAGTCTTAGAAATATCTTCATCTTTGATTCTAAGTTGATGATAACCAGAACGGAGGTCAATCTTTGAAAAATGGGCACCTCCTTGTAACTGATCAAACATGTCATCTATACCAGGCAAAGGATATTTATTGTGTATTGTTATCTTGTCCAACGACCTGTAGTCAATGCACATTCTCAGGGATCCATCTTTCTTCTTTACGAATAATACTGGTGCACCCCATGGAGATATACTCGGTCTGATAAAACCCTTATCTAACAAATCCTGTAGTTGTTGTTTTAGCTCCTTCAACTTTGTTGGTGCCATCCGATATGGCGGTATTGATATGGGTTGTGTGTCAAGTGGCAAATCAATACCAAAATCTATTTCTCGTCCTAGAGGCAATCCTGGTAAATCCTCAGGAAATACATCAGAAAATTCTCTCACTACTGGTACATTTTCAATACTAATTGTTTCCTTTATTGTGTCATTCACAATAGCTAAGAGACCCAAGCAACCTTTCTTCAGAAGTCGTTGAGCTTTCATAAAAGATACAACTTTGCAAATCTCTGGAACCTGACCCCCTTTTAGAACAAAACTGGGTTCGTTTGGTATCTCAAACTTGACTATCTTTGCATGACAATCGATGATAGCATAGCAAGAAGATAACCAATCCATTCCCATCAACATGTTAAAGTCAATCATATCAAGTACAATAAGGTCAGCTAGAGTATCTCTACCCTCAACTCGAATCTGGCAAGCATGATATATGTATTCAGCTAATAGAGTAGCAACTAGAAAAGGATCATTCAATAGCTCAGGTTGTCTACTAAACCTCAAAGCAAAGTATGAGGACACATAGGAGTGAGTAGATCCCGGATCAATCAACTCAATTGCATCAAATGAATAGACAGAAAGAATACATGTAACCACAGCATTCGAGGCATGAACATCATGTCTAGTAAATGTAAAAACTCTCGTCTGACCTCTACCAGCCATCCATTTTCCTTGATTCAAAGTAGCACGGTCTCCAACACCTCGACCTCTATTTCTTGTACCTGTATCACGTAAAGTATTACGAGTAGTATGAGTAGGTGCAGCTGATTGAATAGAAGCCTGGTTGGAATTTTTCGGAGGCTGAGGGAAATCCCTCAAGTGATGTCCCAACTGGCCGCACCAAAAGCACTCTCCCGTTAGAACACGACATTGGCCCAAATGTGATCTACCACAGGTCTGGCAGACTGAAGTAGTGGTATATATCTGCTCAGAATTACGATGTCCAGATGATAATGGTCCCCTAGTACCCTGTCTGTAATGTGACATGTATGTGGACTGTGAAGACAAGTGTGTCCCTATATGAGAACCCTGTTGTTGTTGTCCCTAATTTCCTGCTCTTCAATTTTCACTAAAACCGCCACTAAAAGACCCTCCTGTCTTGGCCTTCTTACGTAAATCACTAGTTGCATGCTCCTCACGTCCCTTGGTTTCAATCTTTCTAGCAAGGTCGACCGCATCAGAGTAGGATAAAGTCTTAATCTGTGGGGCTACTATAGTGTATAGGCGACCAACCAATCTATCAATAAACCTCTGAACTCGAACTTCTTCGGTAGGCACTAAGTAAGGGGCATATCTAGCCAGCTTACAAAACTTGGTGTTATATGTTGACACATCCATATCTAGAGTCTGAACCAATCTCTCAAAGTTTCTAACATATTTTTGCATCAGACTGTCCGGAAGAAAATGATCCATGAAAATTTTAGTGAATCTGTCCCATGTCAGTGGTGTTACTCCTGCTGGCCTTCCTAGCAATACAGTTGCATACCATGTGTTAGCCATATCATCTAGTTTGTATGCTGCGAGCTCCACGGCTCTCTCACTAGAACATCCAAGAGCACGTAATGCCTTGAGTGTCCCATCCAAGAAACTTTGAGGATCTGCCGAATTATCATAACCTGTGAATTTTGGTGATTTCAATTTCAGGAACTCTTGTAGGGATACTTCATTATTCCCAAAAGTCTAACTCTATACAGGTGCTTGTGTCGGTAAAGTAGCCTGAGGAGCTGAACTTCCACCCTGAGTAGGAACCAATGCCTCTAACACATTCAATAATATTGCCACTGCGTCTTCAGGTAAGGCAACAGTAGGTACAACAGTTGGCACTGGTGGTGGAGCGTCCTGAACTCCCTTCCCTTGCACTTGATCTGTCATAGCAGCTTGGGGTTGACCCATGTTCCCAACTTCAGGTTGAGGAGCAGCCTGTCTTCTAGTTTGATGAACCCCAACTTGACTGCCACCTCGGTTCGTACCACATCCAGCAGATGAGGGTGTGCGTGTCCTCGCCATCTGCGAAAGAAATACTCCGGAGTCAAATATTAAGTTATCTCAACGCACGATCAAGAATGAAAGAAGGGAAAACATTCCTAGATGTTCAGTAGCCTCAAGATCATAAGTATGGGTGCCTACATACCCATGAACAAGACTTTACTAAACATTGCTCCATCACTCGGGACTTAAAGCCTAGGCTCTGATACCAACTTTGTCACGACCCAATTTAGGATCGTAACCGGCACTTAGGAGAAAATGCTCCCAAGTAAGCTTCATCAGTATTTTACAGAAAATCAGACAGAGTTTTCCCTGTTTTTGGACTATCCAAAAATTTTCCTATCTCAAAATCAACAACCAACTATCCTAATATCAAACCAAACAATCGACAACTTATCAATTAACCAAAACAAGTCTCCACCATTACTAATCAACCCACTAACAACCAAAAATACTAATTTATCTCCAATTTAATAAGAAAGTGCAATACTCATCATAAGTCTATAATAACGAAAGGATACTCATGATGCTAAAAGAATGACTATGGAGCGACTCTAAGAGTTCAAAGAAAATACCATAACAATAAATAAAATCTCCGCTCACGCGAACAAGTGCGAGGCACACCAAACACTATCAACATGTGCACTCTAATTAACGAAATCCTTGTCTGCGTCAACTGCTGTCTCTATAAAAAAGAAATAGCAGGGAATGAGTCTCTAGCTCAGTGAATAATAACACTTAACCACAACCGTATATACTCGTAGAAAATATTTTAAGATAATATAGGGTATTTTGGTTCTTATCAAATCATATAATTTCATTTCGATAACAGTAAATTCAAGTAATGATAAAACAGATCTAATGACAACGGAAATATTTAAAATAACGGTAATCATCTCAAATAACTATTTCGGTATCATATCGAGTAAAAGACTTGTCCCACATGCAACTCAAAATAATCGGTAACATATATGCATATTAAAAATCATGTGTAAATCATGCAAGTTATGAAAACACAAATTGCAGTAAGATTACTACTCACAGTACTCGTGCCGAAATACCAAATGCTTCACCTCGAGCAGTTCGTACGAATTTCTCCAATCAATCTATAATTACATAATATCGATCTCATGTTAATTTCCTTGTTTAGGCTAATTCATAGCTAATTTAGAATACCCAATCATCGGGATTCATGTTTGAGTCTTAATTTGTGGATTTATATTTACTCATAGAACTAGTCCAAAATCTATAAATTTCAAACTATTTAGTATACTTTATTTCTCCAAAATTAGACCTATCAGTACTTAAACCAAACCTTTACAGCCTTACCGTACATAGTATTTATTTATTTATTTATTAACAAAAAAAATGATATTGAATTCTTTTGTACTATATGAAATCGCGTAGATGTAGTGAAATAATTCAACTGATAAGAAGAAGGTTAACCTCTTGAGCCGAATGAGAACTTTATACTTTCAATTTCAACCCCCAGTTCTTCTTAAAACCTTTGTCCAAAGCTTTCTTCTTCCTCCTCTCTTTTCTTCTTTTCTCTTTCTTTCCTTCTCTGCTTTTGTATTTTTCCGTTTCTAAAGCTTCTGCTTCGTCCCCTTCCCCTAACCCTTTTAAAATAGTTGGGGCAGATGTTTTTGTATGGGCTTCGGCCCTTTTGTCTTAAATTCCTAACCTTTTACCCTTTTTTTGTTTTATTAGTTTGTTCTTTTCTTTTCTTTTTTCCTTTAAAATTAAATTATTTACTAAATACCCCATTTGTCCTCATTTAAAATATTGGTGGTATTACAACTACATATGCAATATAAGGTTTTATTTTTATTATTTTCAACTAGTGGTGATGTTATAATAATCAAAGATTTTTTATTTTTTATGTTTATGCCTATGGTGACCCGATATGATAAGTACCAAACAATTATTTGTTGAAGTTCGACGATTGGAAAGGCTATGTACATAATATTATCTAACGATTGAACAAGAACGTAGATTTTCTCTAACATGAGAAAAATACTTTCGATCTTAGAATAAAACGCTTTCACAAAACAAAAATTAGTGTTGCATTTGAGGATGTATAGATTTCAAAAAATATCATTCACGAATCTTATGTTCTTTCTTTTTGTTGGTTCCCCAAGTACACACAAGTATACATGGCCGTCAAGTAATAAAGTGACTTGAAAGTCGGATGTCCAACCCATAGAGACTTAGATTAACCGTTAACTAAGCAAATTAAAATCAACTTACTGTCCAAGATGATCAAAAGTTTAACTTTCTATTACAACTACTATTGCGAAATTCAAACATGTAACCAAGGGAGATATATATTCCAGGGCTGTGGTCGGTTTATCAATCCTATTGAGTTCGTAATTACACCTGTTAATCCAAATTATCTATGATTGCTAGCTGACCGGATCGTTTATATAAATAGCATGTTCCCACAATACTATCTGTCTATCTATAATATATCAACCATATATTCCTATGGTCTTGAATCTATCATAAATGAATATAATACGGTATTCAACTAAGCAAGATTGTTAGGTATATTCCTATCCTAACCGCGAAATCTTTCCCCGAGCCGCGGGTTCAGAAATAAGCTCTCTCCAATTCTACTCTAATCTAAGCACGACTTTCCCAAGCATAGCATAGATAGTAAGTAGAACTCAACTGTTGGCCAAAAAATTAAGCAATTATGCACAGAATTAGAGAAACAACCAAAGATGATAACTCAAATTAACGGTAATATAATTAATAAACTTCAATATTCATGATAACCACAACTCTAGAACGTGAAGTTTAGCTCCACATAGACATGGTAGCAAAACAATAAATCATCAAAAAAAAAAGTAAAGATTACTAAGTTTGATGGAAAAAAGATGGAATCTGATGAATTCCGGCCTCCATGACGGATCCGTGTTCTCCCTTCGTCTAAAGTCTCCTAAAAATGGTGTTTAATGACTATTTATATGTATAGGGAAGAGGCCTAGACAAAATAACCAAGCCCAAAACCAAAAAGGAGACAACATAGGCTTGAAACCAGGAACACGCGAAGAACCTCGTGACAGACCGCGCCTCGCGAGGCCAAACGCGCGGTGAACCTCGCTGCAACCCTTGCGTCGCGAGGCAAAACGCGAGGAAAATTGCTCGCTTCGCCTGTTGCTGCTTCGTTTACAATTTTTGATTTCTTCTGCCTAACTTTCCAATTCTCGTTCCTATTTTCTTTCTTTTTCAATTTGCAATTGTCTTTATTTTGTCTTCTTTTATAATACTAAACTTTAATCATTGTCTAATTATATCATTATAATATTTCCAATCAATAAATGATCATAAATCAATCTTGTAGTGTATAAAATACACATATAATTTTTAGTTCGCTCCCAATTTCATCTCCAAAGTGCCTACACATAAAATAAACTCAATTAAGCACAAATATAGTATAATTTAGCATTAAAGCACCTAAATGTAAGGTAAGTAATGCACTAAAAATATATAATTATAGCCAAACATCACCACCCTACACTTAAACTTTGCTCGTCCTCGAGTCAACCAACAATTCACATTATCCTTGAGTACTTTATTTTTACACAATTGAGGCACACTATACCAATGACCATAGTTTATAGCAACAATAAAACTTTAGCATGTGCAATCACATACACTTCCCTTTTCTTATGCGATACTTAACTAATATTCACAACAAAGACAACATGCTCCTAACAATCCTAGCCTCAAAAACCAACTCAATGTCACAATGCACTCATGGCTTGAACACCAAACACCATAGAGGGAAGTCTAATAACATTACCTATTCCTTGTGAAACCATGTGCCCTTACAACAAGAACAAGAGAGTAAGTTGAATCCATACATTCAAATCAAATGTTCAAATATATTTTAAGGACTCATATATATCAAAGAAAATCTCTCACTCTCACAAAAGAAGTCGCATGCATGCAATTTGCATCATAGGCTTGCCCTTAATGTAAATCTCTACTATTATAGGCTCACTCAGTCTAAAATCAATTAGGACTTTTTTATGGTTGTAATATGCGGGAAGGATATATTTAGGAATAGTGGCCAACCCTCCTAAGCACTTTAACACATCACATAATCAATTGTAAGCGCAAATTCTTCAATCGCAATTTTAATTTCACAACTAAAATCATCCCTAACAATGCTCCCTCTTTCTTTAAGCACTACTTTAATTCATTCCCACTAGCAAGAACAAAATATCAATTTATTCATCTAAATCTTTTTTCTTTTTCTCTTTTGCAATTTCCACTAGTGGTGTATTCATTTACAAAAAAAGTGCACATTTCTTCCTTTCACTGGTTCCACTCAAAAGCCACCCCACACTTAGTCCCTTCTTACTTATTTTAGCACGCATCCCACAATTAAAGTGTTTTAAGAGGTAAAAGGATCAAAACAATATCAATTTAGAACAAAAGAGGTTTAGACTTGTAATGTGGGTGCCAAATAAAAGTCTATAAGCTCAAAATGGTTAACTAGGGATATATTTTATTTGTGATAAGCATTAAACTCAAAAATAAAAAAGATAGCCTAAAATCATTTTTCAAACCGAGTATCACCTAAAATTTCGCTTCGACTCACGTAACTGGCAAGTTCTAGACACAAGCACAATAACATGGACTATGCAAAAATCTCACCACACATGGCACATGACTGACTAAGGACGGTTTCATTCCGACTCTCAAACTTATGCAAGTATTCACGGATCCATGAGATGTTAAGCATTAAGCACAAAGTGAACATAAGCCAAGAAAATGAGACACAGGCGTCACAAAACATGCTATCCAAATAACCAAGGCATCATATGCACTTTTAGCACATAGGGAAGATACTATGCATGCCAAAGCCTAAATATGCTACTATCAAACAAGTCAAGAGCGCCTAGGAATCTCATCTTTCTTCCTCCATTTATTTTCTAATTTCTAATCTACCCTAAAAATAAAATAAAAAATAAAAGGAAAAACTACTACCGGGTTCAAACTACATCCCATGGAAAAGAACCGAGGCACAAAGAAAAATCACAGAGGATTATTACTACCTAAAGAAAGCTAAAAGACATATTTTTGGATTTTTGTTTAGACTTTAATCTCTCAAGAAAACTGTCTAGGAGATCCATCATCGTGA
This sequence comes from Nicotiana tabacum, assembly GCF_000715075.1. Lineage (NCBI taxonomy): Eukaryota > Viridiplantae > Streptophyta > Magnoliopsida > Solanales > Solanaceae > Nicotiana > Nicotiana tabacum. The sequence continues at coordinate 115,228,049 of NC_134092.1, forward strand.
AAAGTCCAATTTTTCTACCATTTTCGATTTTTTTTCCTTATTTTCCACATTTAAAAAAAATAAATTAAGCTACTAAAATACTACACAACTACAAAAACAAAAATAAGAAGCTAAAATCAAAATAAGAAGTTAACATTTCTAACATACTACTACTAATTATCTAGAGGAATTCTCCCACCTCACACTTAAAGGAGTGCAACTGTAACGACCCGGCCGGTCATTTTGAGAGTAATAGACCCGATCCCCTATTTACTGCTTCTCCCATATCTATTTCTGCTATTGTGACTTGTCGGAAGGTTTCATTTTGGTTTTTGGAGTGTTCTGGGACACTTAGTCCCTAAATGGAGGTTTAAGCCTTAAGATTTGGACTGTAGTCGGAACTGTGTGAAGACGACTCCAAAATAGAATTTTGTCAGTTCCCTTAGCTCCGTTAGGTGATTTTGAACTTAAGGGCGTGTCCGGATTGTGTTTTGAAGGTCCGTAGCTTATTTAGACTTGAAATGGCGAAAGTCAAATTTTTGGAGATTTTGATCGGTAGTGGACTTTATGATATCAGGGTCGTATTCCGATTTCAGAAGTTGGAGTAGGTCCGTAATGATGAATATGAACTGTGTGCAAAAATTTGGGGTCAATCGGACGTGGTTTGGTTGGTTTCAGCATCGGTTGCCGAATTTGGAAGTTTCAAGTTTTTTAGGTTTGAATCGGAGGACGATTTGTGATTTTAGCATTGTTTGATATGGTTTGAGAGCTCGACTAAGTTCGTATGGTATTTTAGGATTGGTTGGTATGTTTGGTCGATGTCCGGGGGGCCTCGGGTGAGTTTTGGGTGCTTAACGGGTGAAAGCTTGGACTTAGAAGAATTCTGAAGTTGCTGGTTTTGGTGTTTTCGCACCTACGGTGGGAAGTCCGCAGGTGCGGCCCCGCAGAAGTGAGGCTGGGTGTACAGGTGCGGGCTCTGGGGTTTAAGGAAACCTCGCAGGTGAGGCATCCTAGCCGCAGAAGTGGCACCACAGGTGCGATGATGAGGTCGCAGGAGCGGGTTCGCTGGGCAGAAAAGAGAGAGTTTCGAGGGTTTGATTCATTTCTCCATTTTTGGACTTGGGAGCTCAGAAATTGGCGATTCTTCGAGGGTTTTCAGAAAGAGATTTGGGGTAACGATTCCTAACTCATTTTTGGTTGTATTTCATTAATCTATAGGTGTTCTCTCCATTTAATTTCGGATTTGGATTGAAAAGTTAGGAAAATGGGGGGAAAGTTCCCTAACCGAATTTTTGAGTTTTCATTGGGATTTACATCGGATTTGGATAATTTTGGTACGAGTGAACTCGTGAGTGAATGGGTGTTCGTATTTTGTGACTTTTACCCGATTTTGAGACGTGGGCCCGGGTCGACTTTTTGGGGCGAATTTCGGAATTTTTGTTAAAATATTAATTTTATTATTTAGATGAGTCTATTATGGTTGTATTCATGATATGCAATTGTGTTTGGCTAGATTTGGGCCATTCAGAGTCGGATAATCAAGGAAAGGGCATTCTTACAAATTGATTGAGCTTGACTCGAGGTAAGTGGCTTGTCTAACTTTGTATAGGGGAAATCCACCTTAAGATTTGGAACTATTGTGATATGTGAGCGCCGTGTACATGAGGTGACGAATACGTACACGGGCTAGTTATGGTAAAACCTGATTTTTCTTAATGAACATCAACATGTTTCCATTTTATTTTGAATTATACCACTTTAATGAGTAATCTATATTCATTCTTAATTAAGTTATTCCAATATGTGTAGCTATCCTGTTTAGTCTAATACAGTATATCTACGTGTCTCAATTGCTTATGTGAACTGTGTGCTACATGCTTAATGAATTTCCTGCTTCTTCCTTGACTGGTACTTAGTCTAAATCGTAAGATTTCGTGATGTAGTTGTATTTCTATTATTTGCGCTGCATATTTACTTTGGGACTACGGAACGGTATTTCGGGATATCCCTCTGTACTGCATATTTACTTTGGGTCTACGGAATGGTATTCCGGGAGATCCCCATGTACTGCATATTTACTTTGGGACAACGGAACGGTATTCCAGAAGATCCATCTGTCTTGCATATTTACTTTGGAACTACGGAACGGTATTCCGGGAGATCCCACTGCACATTTACGTTTGGGACTACGAGACGGTATCTCGGGAGATCCCCTGTTGTATTTCTATGTATTGGGCTGTTACCTTCTATGAATTCTTCCTTGTTAAATTTCAGTCTTTATTTTACTGTAATATTTCATTCTTGCCTTGCTTTATTATCATATTTCAGTATGGCACGGACCTGACCTCGTCACTACTCTACCGAGGTTAGGTTTGGCACTTACTGGGTACCGATTGTGGTGTACTCATGCTACTCTTCTGCACATGTTTTTCGTGTGCAGCTCTATGTGCTCCTTATCAGCCGCACTATCAGTGAGCCGGGACAGCTTTGGAGACTTCAAAGTATATCTGCCACGTCTGTAGACCTCGGAGCCCCCTTCTACTCTTTCCCATGTCCATTATCTTATGTATTGTATTTGATAGACTCTGATGTATAGAGACACTAGATTTTCCTCTTGTAGTTTGTGATTCATGATGTTCCAGTTTTTAGGATTGTTGTGTATTTTTGAATAGTTGGTTAAATTTATATTCTTGTTTCATTATTCCGCAAAAATGTTAGGCTTACCTAGTTGTAGAGACTAGGTGCCGTCATGACGTCACCCGGAGAGGAAATTGGGTCGTGACAAGTTGGTATCAGAGCTCTATGTTCATAGGTGTCGTGAGTTACAAGCCGGTTTATTAGAGTCTCGCGGATCGGTACAGAGATGTTTGTACTTATCTGTGGGAGGCAATGTAACTATTAGGAAAATTTCACTACTTTGATTCCTTGTCGTGCGAAAATTGTTGACTTCAAAAATTCTAAACTTCTATATTCTATTCTCTCACAAATGGTGAGGACACGTACAAGCGGATCTAATGACCAGGCACACGCGCCCCTGCTAGAGTCGCGAGAGGCTGGGGCCGGGGTAGAGGCCGAGGACGTCCACGTAGTGCAGCCAGAGCACCCGCACGAGCTGCTACAGAGGAAGCCCCCAGTAGCTTCAGCTGGAGGGCAGACCCCTGAGGTACCTATTCCTGCACCAGCCCTCCAGGAGACTATAGCCCAGTTTCTGAGCATGTTCAGCACCTTAGCTCGGGCTGGTTTGATTCAACTTGCTCCTGCCACATCTCAGGCCGGGGGAGGAGCACAGACTCCCATCGCCGGTACTCCAGAGTAGCGGGTTCAGGTCGACCAGGTTCCAGAGATTGTACCAATGCAGCCGGTAGCTCTAGCTCAGCCCGAGGTTAGGGCAGCGGCTTTTGAGGTGGAGCAGCTCAAACTTGAGAGGTACAAGAAGCACCACCCATCTACCTTCAGTGGATTGGCTACAGATAATGCTCAAGGTTTTCTGGAGGAGTGTCATCGTATTCTCTGTACTATGGGCGTAGCGGAGATGAGCGGGGTTTCTTTTACTACATTCCAACTTAGAGGAGCAACCTATCAGTGGTGGCGTGCTTATGAGTTGAGTAGTCATGAGCGGGGTTTCTTTTACTACATTCCAACTTAGAGGAGCAACCTATCAGTGGTGGCGTGCTTATGAGTTGAGTAGTCCGGTTGAGGTAGCTTCACTTATATGGACTCAGTTCTCGGATATGTTTTTGAGAGAGTATGTCCCTCAGAGCCTCAAGGACTCATGGCGCACGGAGTTTGAGCAGCTGTGCCAGGGTGCTATGACTATGTCATGCAGTTCGCTTCAGTGATTTGGCCCGACATGCACCGGCCTTGGTTGCCACAGTTCGAGAGAGGGTTCGACGGTTTATTGAGGGACTCCACCTCAGTATCCAGATTAGTATAGCCATAGAGTTGGAGATGGATATTTCTTATCAAGTTGTGAGTATTTCCAGGAGATTGGAGGGCATGCTTGCCCAAGATAGAGAAGAGAGGGAGGCCAAGAGGTCTCGAGAGACTGGTTATTATTCCGGAGCTCGTGTCCCAGCAGCTCGCCATGGTAGGGGTTATGTGAGTCGCCATATTCATTCAGCTCTTCCAGCTGCCAGTGGTGTTCCAGCTCCTTCTAAACCCCAGGAGTCTTATTATGCACCGCTAGTATCTAGCGTGCCTCCTGCATGGGGTGCTCCTAGCGGCTAGTCCAGCAGACCTGGCCCGAGCCAGTCACAATAGCCACGCCCTCCCAGAGCTTGTTTTGAGGCGACACTCTCCATATGGTGAGGGATTGCCCCACATTTAGGAGGGGTGCACCTCCACAGACTTCTCATCCACAGCGTGCCCCACCGGATCCTCAGGCCATGATTACAGCACCAGCTGCCACCCCACCTGCTCAGCCAGCTCAAGGTGAAGGTCGAGGAGGTAGAGGTCGCCCTAGAGGGGGAGGCCAGGACAGATATTATGCCCTTCCTGCTCGTACAGAGGCAGTTGCTTCTGATTATGTCATTACATGTATTGTTCCAGTCTGTCATAGAGATGCGTCGGTATTATTTGACCCAGGCTCTACATATTCCTATGTGTCCTCTTATTTTGCCCCGTATTTGGGTGTATTGCGGGATTCTTTGAGTTCCCCTATTTATGTGTCTACTCCTGTGGGAGATTCTCTTGTCGTGGACCACGTGTATCGGTCATGTTTGATTGCTCTTAGTGGTTTTGAGACCAAAGCCGATTTATTATTGCTCAGCATGGTGGACTTTGATATTATTTTGGGCATGGACTGGTTGTCGCCCCATTATGCTATTCTTGATTGTCACACTAAAACCGTGACGCTGGCTATGCCAGGTTTACCGCGATTAGAGTGGAGAGGTACCTTAGAGTATACTCCCAGCAGAGTTATTTTATTTCTTAAAGCTCAACGAATGGTTGAGAAGGGGTGTGATGCGTATCGAGCTTATGTGAGAGACGTCAGTATTGATACCCCTACAGTAGAGTCAGTTCCAGTAGTGAGGGACCTCCCATATGTGTTTCCAGCTGATCTTCCGGGCATGCCGCCCGACAGAGATATTGATTTTGGCATTGATTTGTTGCCGGGCACTCAGCCCATCTCTTTTCCTCCATATCGTATGGCTCCTCCTGAATTGAAGGAGTTGGAGGAGTAGTTATAGGAATTACTTGATAAGGGCTTCATTCGGCCCACTGTGTCACCTTGGGGTGCTCCTATCTTATTTGTGAAGAAGAATGATGGTTCTATGCGGATGTGTATTGATTACTGCTAGTTGAACAAAGTCACAGTGAAGAACAGGTATCCATTGCCTCATATTGATGACTTATTTGATCGGTTACAGGGTGCCAGGTTGTTTTCCAAGATTGATTTACGTTGCATCTATCATCAGTTGAAGATTCGGGAGCCAGATATCCTGAAGACGGCCTTCCGGATTCGGTATGATCACTATGAGTTCCTTGTGATGTCTTTTGTACTGACCAATGCTCCGACAACTTTTATTCACTTAATGCACAGTGTGTTCCGGCCTTATCTTGACTCATTCGTCATTGTGTTTATTGACGACATTCTGGTATACTCCTGGAGTTGGGAGGATCATGAGCAGCACCTAAGGACTGCGTTTCAGACCTTAAGAGAAAAGAAGTTATATGCAAAATTTTCAAAGTGTGAGTTTTGGCTAGACTCAGTGGCATTCTTGGGTAATATAGTATCGAGTGAGGGGATCCAAGTGGATCCGAAGAAGACTGAAGCAGTGCAAAGTTAGCCCAGACCGTCCTCAGCTACAGAGATCCGGAGTTTTCTTGGTTTGGAGGAGTATTACCGTCGATTTGTAAAGGGTTTCTCATCTATTACAGCACCTATGACCAGGCTGACCCAGAAGGGTGCTCCGTTCAGGTGGACACAGGAATATGAGGAGAGATTTCAGAAGCTCAAGACAGCTTTGACTACAGCTCAGTATTGGTATTGCCTACAGGTTCGGGGTCTTATACTGTATATTGTGATGCCTCATTGATTGGTCTCGGCGCGGTGTTGATGCAGGACGGTAGGGTGATTGCCTACGCGTCCAGACAGCTAAAGATGCATGAAAAGAACTATCATGTTCACGACCTTGAGTTAGCAGCTATTGTTCATGCCTTGAAGATTTGACGGCATTATTTGTACAGTGTTCCTTGTGAGATTTACACCGATCACCGGAGTTTGCAGCATCTGTTCAAGCAGAAGGATCTTACTTTGTGTCAGAGGAGGTGGTTGGAGCTGCTTAAGGATTATGATATCACTATTTTATACCACCCTGGGAAGGCCAATGTGGTGGCCGATGCTTTGAGTCACCAGGCAGAGAGTTTGGGGAGCTTAGCATATCTACCAGCAGTTTGGATGTTCAGGCCTTAGCCAGCCAGTTTGTGAGATTAGATATTTCTGAGCCGAGTCGATTATTGGCTTGTGTGGTCTCTCGATATTCTCTTTATGATCGTATCAGGGAGCGTCGGTATGATGACCCACATCTGCTTGTCCTTAAGGACACGGTCCAGCACGGTGATGCTAAGGAGGTCACTATTAGAGATGATGGTGCATTGAGGATGCAGGGCAGGCTATGTGTGCCCAATGTAGATGGTTTGCGTGAGTTGATTATCCAGGAGGCTCACAGTTTGCGGTACTCTATTCATCTGGGTGCCGCGAAGATGTATCAGGACTTGAGGCAGCATTACTGGTAGAGGAGAATGAAGAAGGACATAGTGGAGTATGTGGCTCGGTGCCTAAATTACCAGCAGGTGAAGTATGAGCATCAGTGACCAGGTGAGTTGCTTTAGAAATTTGAGATTCCGGAATGGAAATGGGAGCGGATCACTATGGATTTCATTGTTGGACTCCTACGGATTCATCAGAGGTTTGATGCATTTTGGGTGATTGTGGATAGGCTGACCAAGTCGGCTCATTTCATTCCTGTGATGACTACCTATTCTTCCGAGCAGCTAGCTCGAATCTACATCCGTGAGATCGTCAGGCTTCATGGCGTACTAGTATCTATCATCTCTGACCGAGGTACGCAGTTTACATCACAGTTTTGGAGAGCTGTACAGCATGAGTTGGGTACTCGATTTGAGTTAAAGCACACCATTTCACCCTCAAATGTATGGACAATCCGAGCGCACTATTCAGATACTGGAGGATATGCTCTATGCTTGTGTGATAGATTTTGGGGGTGATTGGGACCAGTTCTTGCCACTTGCAGAGTTTTCCTACAACAACAGTTATCAATACATCATTCAGATGGTACCGTATGAGGCTCTGTATGGTAGGCGGTGTCGTATGGTGTTTAAGGATTGGTTGGTATGTTTAGTCGAGGTCCTGGGGGCCTCGGGTGAGTTTCGGGTGCTTAATAAGTAAAAGCTTGGACTTAGAAGAATTCTGAAGTTGCTGGTTCTGGTGTTTTCGCACCTGCGGTGGGAAATCCGCAGGTGCATCCCCACAGAAGCGAGGCTGGGCGCGCAAGTAAGGGATTTGGGGTTTAAGAAAAACTTGCAGGTGCGGCGTCCTAGCCGCAGAAGCGGCACCGCAGGTGCGATGATAAGGTCGCAGGAGCGGGTTCACTGGGCAGAAAAAGAGGGAGTTTCGAGGGTTTGATTCATTTCTCCATTTTTGACTTGGGAGCTAGGAAATTGGCAATTCTTCAAGGTATTTTCAGAAAGAGCTTTGGGGTAACGATTCCTAACTCATTTTTGGTTGTATTTCATTAATCTATAGTTGTTCTCTCCATTTAATTTCAGATTTGGATTGAAAAGTTAGGAAAATGGGGGAAAAGTTCCCTAACCGAATTTCTGAGTTTTCATTGGGATTTAGACATCGGATTTGGATAATTTTGGTACGAGTGAACTTGTGAGTGAATGGGTATTCGTATTTTATGACTTTTACCCGATTCCGAGACGTGGGCCTGGGTCAACTTTTTTGGGCGAATTTCGGATTTTTTGTTAAAATATTGATTTCATTAATTAGATGAGTCTATTATGGTTGTATTCATAATATGCAATTGTGTTTGGATAGATTTGGGCCATTCGGAGTCGGATAATCGAGGAAAGGGTATTCTTACGGATTGATTCAGCTTGACTCGAGGTAAGAGGCTTGTCTAACTTTGTGTGGGGGAAATCCACCTTAAGATTTGGAACTATTGTGATATGTGAGCGCCGTGTACGTGAGGTGACGAGTACGTACACGGGCTAGTTGTGGTAAAACCCGATTTTTCTTACTGAGCAGCAACATGTTTTCCTGTTATTTTGAGTTATACCATTTTAATGAGTACTAATCTATTTTCATTCTTAATTGAGTTATTCCAATATGTGTAGCTATCATGTTTAGTCTAATACAACATGTCTACGTGTCTTAATTGTTTATGTGAATTCTGTGCAGCATGCTTAGTGAATTTCCTGCTTCTTCCCTGACTGGTACTTAGTCTAAATTGTAAGAATTTCGTGATGTAGTTGTATTTCTATCGTTCGCGCTGCATATTTACTTTGGAACTACGGAACGGTATTCCGGGAGATCCCCCTGTACTGCATATTTACTTTGGTACTACGGAACGGTATTTCGGGAGATCCCCTTCTACTGCATATTTACTTTGGGACTACGGAACGGTATTCCGGGAGATCCCCATATACTGCATATTTACTTTAGTACTACGGAACTGTATTCCGGACGATCCCCCTGTCTTGCATATTTACTTTGAAACTACGAAACGGTATTCCGGGAGATCCCTCTGCACATTTACATTTGGGACTACGAGACGGTATCTCGTGAGATCCCCTGTTGTATTTCTATGTATTGGGATGTTACTTTTTATGAATTCTTCCTTGTTAAATTTCAGTCTTTATTATCATATTTCAGTATGGCACGGACCTGACCTCGTCACTACTCTACCGAGGTTAGGCTTGGTACTTACTGGGTACCGATTGTGGTGTACTCATGCTACTCTTCTGCACATGTTTTTCATGTGCAGCTCCATGTGCTCCTTATCAGCTGCACTATCAGTGAGCCGGGACAGCTTTGGAGACTTCAAGGTATATCTGCCGCGTCCACAGACCCCGGAGTCCCCTTCTACTCTACCACATGTCCATTATCTTCTGTATTTTCTTTTGATAGACTATGATGTATAGAGACACTAGATGTTTCTCCTATAGTTTGTGATTCACGATGTTCCGGGTTTTGGGATTGTTGGGTATTTTTGAATAGTTGGTTAACTTTATATTTTTATTTTATTATTCCGCAAAAATGTTAGGCTTACCTAGTTGTAGAGACTAGGTGCCGTCACGACGTTATAGAAAGGGAAAATTAGGTCGTGACAGCAGTGTCCCCAATGCACATCATAAATAAAATCAAGAGGGTAAGAGAAGCTCCCTGGAAGGCCAAAGGCCGAAGCAATCACGGCTCACGAGGTACTCAGACTTACCCCAGGCATGGTCCTTTGTGTGAGCACCCCCACACTTAGTTCTCACTATCTAGCTCGCTTTTGCACTCTTCTAATGGCTTTGCTTCTTATGCTTATAATTCTAAAAAATAAAAACAGACACTACAAAAATAATATAATAAAAATAAAAACAAAAAAAAGCAGTAAAGATGGGTTGCCTCCCAACAAGTACCTGATTTAACATCGCGACATGACTTAAAGCACTTTTTGTCTCCATCTCAAACTTATGAATTGAGCCCCCAATTTGGCTTCAAGCTTTTTTCTATGCTGGCGGGGTGGTGGGACAAATGTAATTGGGACAAGTAACCAATTTCGCATTCTACACTTCTTGGCCTTCAGATGAGGTATGTAATTATGTCTCTCCGGCATTATAAATTCCAAAATGTAAGCACACTGTTCCTCATTCGTTGGCTCCTCCAGAGGCTCGAATGACTTAATTTTCATATCATCATCCAAACACAATGTCGAAAAATTAATGAAATGAGGACCAATGCATTCCAACTCTAGAACTGCGTCAATATTTACATCTGTATAAGTACCCACACTAGAGTCTTCATATATAACATTATCTACTTCCTCACATGACTCTAGAACACTCTTCTCAACATTGGCATCCTCAAGAAAGATATGGTCTAATGCTTGGTATTCTCGTTTTAGCTTCTCAATTTGGTCTAGAAGATTTTTTTTAGTTTCACACAACTCATCATTAAATTGTTGGGCGTTGAACGCATCAACCTTTGCACTCAAGTCTGCATCCAAGTTGTGTAAAGCCAAGACAAACTTGTCAATTTCTTGTGCAAGATCAACTCTCTCCTTCGACCAATCATTCACCAACTTTGTTAGAAGATAACGTCGATCCGCATATTCTCTTAATCGTGAATATTCGTCCCAATACCAACCCTTACTCCCATATTCAAATTCAGACCTCCCAGAGTTCAGGTCATGACAAGACCAAAAAGACGGGCCATAAAAGTCTTCCGTCAACCAAGCGTCTTCATCAATAACCTTACCTCCAAATATTTCATCCCTAGATATCATGTTGAGAGAACTATGAACACACTAAGAGAAAGATCAAATTGTTATAAAAATAAAAAAAACTACAAAAAGAAAAAAAAACCTATAAAGATAAAAGAAAAAGTCTAATCTAGAAAAATAACTAAATAGAAAAATTAAAAACTTGAACAGAAATCAATTACAAGCTTAACTTAGATAAACAATCAATAACTAAGTCCCCGACAATGGCGCCAAAAACTTGTCGGTTCCCCAAGTACGCGCAACTATACGTGACCGTCAAATAATAAAGTGACTCGAAAGTCGGATGTCAAACCCACAGAGACTTAGATAAACCGTTAACTAAGCAAACTAAAATCAACTTACTGTCCAACATGATCAAAAGTTTAACTTTTCTATTACAACTACTATTGCGAAATTCAAACACGTAACCAAGGGAAATATAGATTCTAGGGTTGTGGTCGGTTTATCAATCCTATTGAGTTCGTAATTACACCTATTAATCCAAATTATCTATGATTGCTAGTTGACCGAATCGTTTATATAAATAGCATGTTCCCACAATACTATCCGTCTATCCATAATATATCAACCCTATATTCCTATGGTCTTGAATCTATCATGAATGAATATAATATGGTATTCAACTAAGCAATACTATTAGGTATATTCCTATCCTAATCGCAAAATCTTTTCCCGAGCCACAGGTTCAGAAACAAGATCTCTCCAATTCTACTTTAATCTAAGCACGGCTTTCCCAATCATAGCATAGATAGTAAATAGAACTCAACTGTTAGCCAAACAATTAAGCAATTATGCACAGAATTAGAGAAACAAGCAAAGATGATAACTCGAATTAACGGCAATATAATTAATAAACTTCAATATTCATGACAACCACAACCCTAGATCGTGAAGTTTAGCTCCACATAGACATGGTAGCAAAACAACAAATCATCAAGAAAAAGTAAAGATTACTAAGTTTGATGGAAGAAAGATAGAATCTGATGAATTCCGACCTCTACGGTGGCTTCGTGCTCTCCCTTCGTCTGAAGTCTCCCAAAAAATGGTGTTTAATGACTATTTATATGTGTAGGGAAAAGGCCTAGATGAAATAAGCAAGTCCAAAACCAAAAAGGAGACAAAATAGGCTTGAAACCAGGAACACGCGAAGCACCTCGTGACAGACCGCGCCTCGCGAGGCAAAACACGCGGTGAACCTCGTTGCAACCCTCACGTGGCGAGGCAAAACACGAGGAAAATTGCTCGCTTCGCCTGCTGCTGCTTCGTTTATAATTTTTGATTTCTTCTGCCTAACTTTCCAATTCTCGTTCCTGTTTTCTTTCTTTTTCAATTTGCAATTGTCTTTCTTTCGTCTTCTTTTATAATACTAAACTTCAATCATTGTCTAATTATATCATTATAATATTTCCAATCAATAAATAATCATAAACCATTCTTGTAGTGTATAAAATACACATAAACTTTTTAGTTCGCTCCCAATTTCATCTCCAAAGTATCTACACGTAAAATAAACTCAATTAAGCACAAATATAGTATAATTTAGCACTAAAGCACCTAAATGTAAGGTAAGTAATGCATTAAAAATATATAATTATAGCCAAACATCACTTTTTCCTTTTAGTAAGTGGAAAATAGAATATACACAATCATAATTAAGTGTATATAGCTATTTATCATTACTTGGAGATGTCCCTTCAGAAAGCTCTCCTTTTAGCACACAATGAGGTTGTACCTCGTATAATAAGGTTTTATAACCTAACATAGAATCTTATTTCCAATGAAAAAATTAAGAGAGAGTTATACGATAAAAACTTATTAATATTTATACTAAATTAATGAATACAAGACATATGTTTTGCTTACATATTTTTCAATACTTAATTTTATATATATATATATATACACACACACATTTTAATATATTAATACGATACAGCTTGTTTGGATGGTTGTTACCTATTGTATTATATCGTATTGTTACTTTAAATACAATGTTTGTCTTGCTTGTTAATTAAATTTTATTGTATCGTATCATTAAATCTCTCGTTACATAACGACGAAATGTGTCACTTTATGTAACGACCGATTTGGTGTGGTCGCATCGTTACCTTGTCTTTTTCTCTCATCTCGCCCTTCATTATTATTAAATTATTTTATTTTATCTTTTACCCTACCTTTTTATATAATAATTATACCCGTATCATAATTTTTCTTTCAAATATTGCAAGTTTATTCTTCATATTGTTGATGCGTGATATCATGAAAGGACGGCAAATAATATAATCTATCGAAACATTGTACTCATCAAATGATGCAATACTGTATGGGGTAAAATATGTTCATATTTAATGATCGCATGAGAAAGCGACATGTGGAATCGAAGGAAGAAGATAGCTAAACCCGAAGGCAATGATCTAGCTTGTCATCGGAGAGAATGATACTCATAACGAGAAAATAAATGTCGTCATCCGATAGCATTAAATGAAGAATATTCTACACCATTATGTGCATGATCCGTTAGAGAGAATATGGCATTCACTGTCCACTATTACACATCTTTCAATGGCCCTCATAATTGTCATTAAATAGGAGCTTCATCCTACGAACTTGTTCCCTAGATGCAGCTATAAATAGTGAGCTCTATTATTATTGTAAAGGATACGAATTGTCTGACAAGCATACACTATATTCTATCAAAAACTCAATAACATTTTTACTTTTTGGCTTATTTGTATTGTTCTTAATTGCTCCTGGTAACTCTGCGCCCGGAACCAAGATATATGCCGTCTATTTCAATTTTAAGGCTAAGTCTTATATTTCTATCTAATTCATCTATTATTTTTTTATCAAATTAATTCACTTGTCTATAAAAACGTATAAATTCAACTATACCATTTTACGGGTAAACAGTTTAGCGCCCACCATAGGGCATAGATAGCTGTGTTATTGAATTGATCCCTGCATCTGTTACTAACTTGTGTGATTCTTTGTTCTTAGCAAAATCATTAAAAATGGCAGATAATGATGTTAACAACATACACAATGTTGAGATCCAAGGAAATTAACCTTATCACGAGGATTCAATCAGCGATACTCACAACGAGGGAAACGAGGCCACGCCGGTCCACGACGGCCGATATTCGCGTCATGTTCGAGAGGAAACTACTGATGATGTTGAAGAAGAGCACGTCGTCGAAGCAGTCAGGGTTTTGCAAGAGCAACAGGAGGCCATTATAGGCCATCTCACACGACAAGATAAGGTCATGACGGAACTGAAGCAGGCTTTGTCGGGCGTTTCTAACAGCGAGAATGGGCGAGGCCCAGTTCTTCCCGGAGCTCTCGCAAACCAAACGAAGCAGAGGTTCGACATTAACACCCAGAGGGGTTAGGTCGGCTCCGATGGGGCCGGGGGGAATGGATCCGGTCACAATAACAAGAGCAATCCCTTTAAAATTGAACTCATGCGATTTATGAGGGACGTAAATGCCTGAATGGATCAAATTCCGGACGCACCACCAGTGTTGAAAGGGCCGGACTCAAAAAAGTACACACAATTACCATACAAACCAAGCACAGCACCAGAACTGATCCCGAAGCGGTTTAAAATGCCAGACGTGCCGAAGTATGATGGGACTTCGGATCCTCATGAGCATATCACCACCTATACAATGACGGTGAAGGGAAACGATTTAGCTCCCCACGAGATTGAATCCGTTTTGCTGAAAAAATTCGGGGAGACTCTTATAAAGGGAGCCCTGACCTGGTATTCGCTTTTGCCCGAGCATTCCATAGTCTCCATTGAGATGCTCACGGACTCTTTCATCAAAGCCCATGACGGGGCCAAAAAAGTACAGGCCTGAAAGGCCAATATATTCAGGATTGCGCGGGGAGAGTCCAAGTTGCCGCAGGAGTTTGTAACCAGGTTCTAGGAGAAAAGGATATTTCTACCAGCCCTTCCGGGCGAATGGGCGGCTGAAGCATTCACCAAAGGTCTGAATTCGAGAAGTTCTGACGCTTCCCGAAAATTGAAAGAAAATTTGCTCGACTTCGAGGCAACAACTTGGGCGAATGTTCACAATCGGTACAAGTCAAAGATAAGGATTGATAAGGATCAGATTGGTTTCCTGGTGTCGATTAAGGATCGAGACCGTGAGAAGAATAAAAAAGACGATTTCGATACAGATCGACGGTTTTCAAGGAGTCGATTTCTGCCCTATGAATGGGTCGAAGGACGTGGAAGAGATTTCTAGTAGGTAAATAGATTCACTACCGATAAGAGAATTGATAGCAGCCGAAATAACAGGTCATTGCATAACAAGGAAATGTCAGATTATCAAAATTCTTCCTACCCCAGACTTTCGGAATACCACTTCAACGCCAGAGTAGTGGACTTGGTATCGGCTATGAAGAACATTAAAGAAGCACGGTTCTCGAAGACAATGAGATCTGATCCCGGCCAGAGGGATCCTAATTTGTGGTGTGAATACCACAGGACAAACGGTCTGGGGACTGCCGGCATCTGCGCGAAGAGGTAGTGACATTACTGAAAAATGGCCATCTAAGGGAATTTTTAAGCGACAGGGCTAAAATCAACTATGGTCGCAATCGTGATAATACAGAGCCTTCAAAAGTAGGAGAAGATCTCCCACGCCTGACAATCAACATGATTTTCGGGGGGGAATGAGATTAGCGGGGTTATATGACGAAGGTATCAGTGACCCACAGCAAAACTCCGGAAGTTGCTAAAGACGACATCACTTTTACAAAGGAAGATGCATATTGACTGCTGCTACCACATAACGACGCCCTAGTAATCTCTCTAAATGTCTTAGATTTTAAGATTAAATGTGTTCTGGTGGATCCAGGAAGTTCGGCCAATATTATCCAATGGAGAGTGTTAAAGTAAGCTAAGCTCATCGAAAGTATCATTCCGCTACAAAAATCCTCGCCGGGTTCAATCTAGCAAGCGTGACAACCCGGGGAGAGATCTTGCTGCCCACGAATGTTGAGGGGTGATGAAGATGACCCTTTTCGAGGTAGTGGACGTCGATATGGGTTGCAATATCATTCTGGGGAGACCATGGTTGCATGAAATGAAGGTTGTGCCATCAACATATCATCAGTTGCTGAAATTTCCAACTCCTGAGGGAGTTAAACAAATAAGAGGTGACCAACCGGTGGCAAAGGAGATGAATGCAATCTTAGTCTCCAGTAGCAAACTGAAGGAGCATGCGGCATATCAATTATAGGAGTTGGCGCCCGTTCCCGAGCCAAGCGAAGTCAACTAGGGGGAAGGGACATGAGAATCCTATCAGGTACCAAGGTATTTCTAGGTACCAGAAGAGACGGACGCAACAAAGTCCACGACGGAAGAACTTGAGCAAGTCGCATTATTCGAAATATTCTTGGAGAGGAAATTTCACTTGGGAACATGACTGCACTCCGAACTCAGATCTGGATTTATTGAATTTCTTAAATTTAATGTCAATTATTTTGTGTAGTCGCATGCGGATATGACTGGTATCATGCTGGAAGTAGTCATACACAAGCTAAGCTTGGATCCAAGCATTCCTCGGTAAGACAGAAAAAACATCCTATTGCGAGGCCAGAAAATAAATTCGTCAAAGAAGAGGTAACTTGCCTACTTGATATCGGTTCGATCCGAGAGGTAAAGTATCCCGACTGGCTAGCTAACGTAGTAGTAGTTCCAAAGAAGAAGAATAAATTTTGCATATGCATAGACTATAAGGACTTAAATAAGGCATGCCCAAAAGATTCGTTCCCATTGCCAAACATCGATCAAATGATTGATGCAACGACCGAGAATGAGTTAATGTGTTTCCTCGTTGCTTACTCCGGGTACAACCAAAGCAAAATGGACCCAGGGGATCATGAAACAACTTTGTTCATCACTAAATATCGGCACATATTGTTACAACGTGATGCCCTTCGGGCTAAAGAACGCTGGAGCCACTTATCAACGGCTCGTGAACTGCGACCAAACACACTCACGCAAGTATACGCGGTCGTCAAGTAATAAAGTGACTAAAAGTCGGATGTCGAACCCACGAGGACTTATGATTAACTATTAACTAAATTAGCCTATCTTAATTATCTAAACAAGAATTAAATCTAAAAATATTTTATTCTAACTAATTAAATAAGAAAAATATAAATAATAAACTTTGAACAGAGAAAGAGCAGATTTTAAGGATCTCAATGTAATGAAAACGATCTAGGGTTATGGGCTATCTAACAATCCTATTGTATTCTTCAATTGAATTGACCGACTAATTTATCTAGCTTATTGGTTGACAGGGTTAATGCTCATAAGAATCTGTCGAGTTCTTACTCGCCTATTCAAGCTAACCTAACGCCTATATGTCTATGGAGTTAGAATCAATAAGAACGCATTTATAATTCCTGTAAATCAACCAAGCAAGGCAATTAGGTATATGTCTATCCTAACTACGAATCCGTTCCCCGATGCCCGAGTTCAAGAACTTGCCCTACTCAATCCTATATGCCATATAGAATTCCCACTTTCGAGTTCAATTCTAGATTCGTAGATAATATTCAATTGGTGATCAATCAATTAAATAATTAAGTGCAAGATTGAATAAATAAACTAATATGATAAATCAAGAAGTCAAAATCAATATCCGAATAACAATAGTCATGAAAGAACCACAACCCTAGAACGTGAAGTTTAGCTCCACATAGACATGGTAGCCAAACAACAAATCATATAAAGAAACATAAAAATTACTAAGTTTGGTGGGAGAAAGATGGATCTTGATGAATTCCGGCCTCCACAGCTTTTTCCTGGCTTTTTCCCTCTTCCCAATATGTTAGATAACCTAAAGGAGGCGTTTTTGGCTTATATATTGCGTACAAAAGTCGTGGGCCAAAGCTCTCCTATTCCTAGTCCAAATCGGCTTCAGGGATTGATGCTAAGGTGGATGCGACGCATCCAGCTTGTCCTCTATTTCAATTTTTGCCTGCGAAGGTGGATGCGACGCATCCACCTTGTCCTCTATTTCTCAGCTTGCATGCGATGGTGGACGCGACGCATCCAGCTTCACTTCTACTTCCCAATTTCGCACGCGATGGCGAACGCTATGGCCCAACTTCACTGCTAAGGTTGCACGCAGGATGATGTTTTCCTAGGTTGGATGCGACGCATCCAACCCTTCTTCCTCTGGCTAAACCACCTTTTCTTCATATTTTGCACTCCGAACACCTTAAATCGTCACACATAACTTAATTAGTCATCAAACCAATAATTAAACCATGTTGGGCATTTTAAAGATCAAATAGCATCAAAAAGCGGTTAAAACATGGGTAAAGTAACATCAACACATATCGAAATATGCCCAACATCAAAGATGTCTGAAAAGAAAATAGGGAAAAACATGGGAGTTTACATAGATGATATGCTTGGTAAGTCTTTGAATGCAGGTGATCATCTCAAACACTTGAAAGAAACTTTTAATATCTTAAGGAAGACCAATATGAAGCTTAACCCCGATAAGTGTGCGTTCGAGGTCAGCTCTAGTAAGTTCCTGGGATTCTCTGGTGTCACAAAGGGGGATCGAGGTTAACCCCGATAAAATCAAGGCCATCGAAGTCATACCGGACCAACTATCAAGCGTAAAAGAGGTTCAAAGGATAACATGGAGATTGGTCACTTTGAGCAGATTCATTCCCCGGTGTTCGGAGAAATGCCATCATTTCTTCTTGCTGCTAAAAAAGAAGAATAACTTCGAAAGGACCCCGGAATGTCAACAGGCTTTGAGGGATTTGAAAAGGTATTTTCCAAGTCCTCTGTTACTATCGAAACCGGAAGAAGACAAAAAGTTGTTGGTCTACTTAGCAGTCTTAGAGGTAGCGGTAAGTGTTGTTTTAGTCCGTGAGGATGAAGGTACGCAATCTCCTATCTATTACGTCAGTAAAATTTTAACGAGAGCATAAACTCGCTACCCACATTTGGAAAAACTGGCCTTAGCCCTCGTAGTCGCCGCTCGAAAACTAAGGCCTTATTTCCAATATCATCTGATAGCTGTGGTGACCACCTTTCCCCTGCGGAATATCCTTCATAAACCCGAACTTTCAGGAGGCTGGCAAAGTGGGCTGTCGAAATGAGTAATTTGACATAGAATATAAACCTAGTGCTGCGATTAAGTCACAAGTTTTGGCCGACTTTGTGGCCGATTTCAATCCGGGAAGGTTACCTTTGGCAACCAAAGAAGCAGTGATGGTGTCAGGATCGATATCAGGAGTTTGGACCCTATTCACGGACGGAGCTTCTAACTTAAAGGGGTCTGGGCTCGACATAGTACTAACCACGTCTTTGGGAGAAACCCTAAGGCAAACCATAAGAACGGTCCCACTGACTAACAATGAGGTAGAGTATGAAGCTTTGATTGTAGGGCTCGAATTGGCCTGGGTACTGGACTCTGAGGCCATAGAAATCAAATGTGACTCCCAGTTGGTGGTAAATAAGGTCTACGGGATCTTCAAAGCCAAGGAGAAACGCATGCAACAATACGTAATGAAGGTCCATGCTCTGCTCGCTCGGTTCCGAGAGTGGTCAATCACGCATATACCGAGGGAAGAAAATGTAGAAGCAGATGCATTAGTTAACCTTGGCACATCTACGAAAATGAAAGGATCAGACTCTAGTACGGTCGTATAGCTTATGCACTCGGTACTAGACGCAGATAGCTATTACGAGTTGAACGCGACTAATTTGGTCTAAGACTGGAGAAACGAAATTATTGACTATCTTGAACACGGGAAACTGCCCGAGGATCCTAAGTCATCTCGGGCGCTACGAACTAAGGCCGCACGATATAGTTTCAAAAGAGGTCAATTGTATAGAAAATCTTTCCAAGGCCCTTTGGCCCGATGTATGGGAGCCCCCGAAGCCAACCATGTTATGCGAGAAGTCCACGAAGGGATCTGCGGGAATCACTCGGGCGCAGATTCCTTAGTACTAAAATTAATAAGGGCAGGATACTATTGGCCCTGGATGGAACAAGACACCAAAGCATATGTTCAAAAATGCGATAAATGTCAACGTTATGCATTGTTGGTATATCAACCAGTAGAGCCGCTGCATTCAGTTCTGTCACTATGGTCGTTCATGAAGTGGGGAATGGATATCGTCGGACCACTGCCACTAACCCTGGTAAGTTAAGATTTCTTTTGATTTTAACTGACTATTTTTCTAAGTTGATTGAAGCAGGTCCTTATCAGAAGATCGGCGAACGTGAAGTGATAGATTTCTTGTGAGAGAAAATAATTTGCAGATTTGGGATACCAAAAGAAATCTACAACAATGGGCCACAATTTATAGGCGCAAAAATCACAAAATTCCTCTAAGATTTGAAAATTAAGAGGATCACATCATCACCTTATCATCCGAGCACAAACGGCCAAGCAGAATCAATGAACAAAGTGATCATACAAAATCTCAAAAAGAGATTAGAAGCAACTAAAGGAAAATGGCCCGAAGAGCTTCTAGGTGTACTATGGGCATACAGAACAACAACCAAATCAAACACGGGGGAGACTCCTTTTTTCTTGTGTACGGGGCAGAAACCCTAATCCCGGTGGAAGTAGGTGAACCTACTATAAGGTATTTACGGTCAAACGAAGAAGCAAACAGTGAAGCAATGTTAGTCAATTTAGAGCTTCTTGATGAACGTAGGGACTTAGCGCATATAAGGATGGTATCTCAAAACTAGCGAATAGAGAGATATTAATCGAAGAACCAACCTCAGTTATTTCAAAGTATGAGATTTGGTTTTAAGGAAAGTAACTCAGAACACCTGGGATCTCAATGCGGGAAAGCTAGGTCCAACATGGGAAGGCTCCTATCGGGTTTCAGCTGTCACCGGGAAAGGATCATACGAGTTAGAGAATCAAGATGGAGAAAAGTTGCCAAGCAACTCGAACGTGGAACACCTCAAGAGATACTATTGCTGATGGACAACACATGTACTAAAAGTATGTGCTGCACTTTTTTTCCCTTCGTCCGGTTTTTGTCCCAATTGAGTTTTTCTGGCAAGGTTTTTAACGAGGCAGCAATGGAAAGTATACTACGAATGAAGTTCCAACAGCGGCAATAAGACTTTTTAATGACAAGGCACACAAGCGAAGAACCACTACAGAGCGGTTAGATAGTCTCTCGCTCGATAGCAAAGTTCCTACCGAGAATTTGAGTTTGATGTCGAACATAGATTACCCGACTGTTCACAAGTGCAAGCCACTGGAGGAGTGTTAGATAATCTTTGGCTCGATATCATAATTCCTAAGGGGAAGTGAAGTGTGTTACCGAACTAAAGATTATCTAGCAATTCACTAATGGAATCCTCGAAGGTGTAAAACTCCTAGTGTTCTAATTCGCATTCGAACACTAGGGGGGATGATATGAGGATATGGAAACAACGACTGTCACTTCGACCGGAATACAAAACCCGAAAACATAGTTGTATCATCGGGACCGGAGACTGCACGACCAGCCCCGTAGAAACAAGTTGTACAAGTTAGCCACAAGAAATGGCAATTTCTTTTTAGCACAACGAATGCTTATGTACTTTTAAAAATAGAAGGAATAAAGTAAAGTATGTTTATTTCTATATTGTTTCTTGTATGAACGATGAATTGATTTTATCATTTGAAAGTTAAACAAGTACTTCAAATGCAAGTGTCGTAATGAACAGGAGATGTTCTCTTTAAGAGCACCGTAAATATAAAAGGGCCCTATCTTATGAAAACCTTCACGTTAAAGGATTGATTTTAGAAGAACTTATGCCCAAAATCCAAATACTTTCTAGGGAAAATATACCCGAAGCCTTGCATGATTAGACGCAATAAACAAAACTTGTGCAAACACTTTAATGAAAAAGACGCAAAGAGCAAACTTGCGCAAATGTTTAAACGAAAGTATGCATAAAGGGAAACTTGTACGATAATTGAACAAAAATTATTTTTATTTACAATAAATGTGCTAAATGGCACAAGTACAAAAGTTTGAAAAGGAAATCAAGAACTTAGATGCTGCATCTCCGGAACCCGGAGGAAGAGAAACATCTACGCCCCCAGGAGAAGGAGGGAAGGTTTTCTCTCAACAAGTTGAGTAAAGAGAGTTTGAGAAAGTGTAGAGAATTATGAAGTGTAAATGAAGAGGTTTGATGCGTATAAGTAAAGGTATAGGCGGCTAAAATCGTGGCCATAATTACCTCGATAACCGGCAAAAATGATGCTAAATCGTGGGATGACATGTGTTCGGGGCATTAAATACGGAGAGACGTGCGTCTAATTAACAGTCATAAAATTTTCAGAGGGGTGAGGAAATTTTCCGCCAAAAAAGATATTTTTACCAACTTCCCGGTGATACAAAGTTATGCCACCGGAAAGCAGGGGTCTATATGTATGGGGTAAAATATGTTCATATTTAATGATTGATAAGTGGGGATTTTAACTACTTATTAGCGCCTTTTAACTTTTATTTTAGTCTAAACGCATTGAATTATGTGCCCGCAACTAATGAATTAGTGTAAAATTGCAGGAATGTTGAAAGTTGGGCTCCCGAGATGAAATCCGACTCAAAAAGGAGCAGTCTAAGCATAAAGCAATAAAGGGCACATCAGCACAAAATATGTTATCCGCAGAAGAAATTGCGGACCGCAGAATTCCATCTGCGTCCGCAAGTAAGGGATCTGGCTAAGTGTGCAAGATTTGTGTACCGCATTTGAATTGTGCAGTCTGCACATTTACAGTTGTTGCAACAAAAGTGCTCTGCGGCCGCACAATTAACTTGCGGACCGCACAAATGGAAGGTGAAAAATGCCAACTCTCTGAAGTTGGTATGTTAGGAAAATAGTCGATCTGCGGCCGCAATAGGATATCTGCGACCGCACACACAATTCTGCGGACCGCAAAATAAAAGGGCAACTTAAGCCCCTAGGTAACAGAGTGTCAACCGCAACTAAAATTCTGCGGTCGTACTTACTCCTCTTTCACTTAGAAAATCAATAAGTATAAATAGAGGGCTAGGGCAACTGTTACATTTTTCCCTCTCCGAACACTAACACATCACTGTATTGAAATTCTTGGTGAATCACCTGCTCTCACATCCAATAATTGTTGACCACTCATTCCTTGCACTCCTTCATATCTGGTATGCTCAAATTCATTGTTAGATATTTGCATTTTTCGTTTGATTTATAGTTTTTTTTTAATTAGTTTTATGCCTTTTGTTAGTAGAACTAAATTGTTCATTCATGTGGGGTATATCTGTAGTGGTTCAACAAGTACATGCTCTGTAGGTAATGGGTCAATGTATTTTCATGCTTGTATGTTGTTACCATGTCAAATTTGCACAAGAATTACAAGCCCTGGATAGAAGTGATGAACAGTTCGTAAATTTTTTAATTTTGCTGCCGCACGTGAAATTGTGCGGTCTGCAGAAGTTGAGTCTAGGGCAACTTTACTAAAGAATGGGTCTGCGGCCGCAAGAAATTTGTGCGGACCGCAGAAATCCCATTGCGCCTGCATAAATTCCCTTGTCCTATCATCAAAGAGTTTAAAAATTTGGGCCTCAAATGTGCGACCGCAAAGAGAAATGTGCGGACCGCATAAAACATGTTGCGGTCGCACATCTACCAATTCTCTGTCATCATAGAGTTGGCTTGCATTTGGTTTCTGAGTTAGGGCCACAAGGATGTGGACTGTAATTCCCATCTGCGATCATAAGAGAGAATTTTACGGTTCGCAAGGCTTCATCTGTGGCCACAAAGAAAAGTATGCGGGCCGCAAATCCTCATGCTGCAAGCATGATTTAACTGTGACCTTCACTGTGTTTTTTTGGTGTTTACTTGTATATCTCATGTGTCTGAATGAACATTGAATTGCAACTAACGCTTGCATCTATTTGATACAGATAATGGTTCGATCTAGAGGCAGAGGTAATACTTCTAAAGGAAGGGGTAAACCTTCTCGGGGATGAGGCAAGAGAGCCTTACCTAGTGCCCAACATCATGAAATCAGAAAAAGACAGCAGCCGGGAGGGGGGGAGGTACAGATCTCTCTGAGACAAGTTCATATGCCCCATCTAGGGACGTATTAGAGGGAAAATCGGCCTATGTTCAGGAACAACCAGCACTACAATCCAGGCCGTCAGGGAGATTCCAACTGAGGGACGAGCCATCATCATCCTACAACACTTCCGAGGATTCGAAAAGTGCTAGTTAGGCTTTTGAGCCATCTACTGCACCTGCCCTTGAGGCACCAGAGACATCAGTTCAGGACATCCCCAATGATGGTAGAGGGGGAGATGCTACAGTTATCGGCCTTGAAAGGACAAAGAAGAAAGAGGTTTAGGAGGATCGGTTTGTTAGCTAGGTCGCCTTCAAGCTTCCGTCAATGGTGGCCAGTGAGGTTGCTTACTCTTGAGCAGTAATTTCAGTTGAAGGATTTGGAGAAATATAACTCGGCAGTGTTGAGACAGTTCAAGGAACGCAAGGGGCGAATGTGTTTCACCCAGAGTGTGGTGAATGCCAAAGAATATCTTGTCTGGGAATTCTATGCCAAGGTGGCGCATATCAAGAAGGGGACAAAGGTAACCAAAGTGTGTAACCTTAAAGTGAGATTTGATCAAGCTACTCTCAACACGTACTTGGGTTTCGAAGATGTTGAGCCGACGGAATACTTAAAGAAGTATGTAATGGGAGATGAAGCTCGGCCTTGGTTAGTAGAGATTCTAGCAGCTCCTTGACCACCACCGCCATGGATCATAGCAGGGGTTCCTTTGAGGCAAAGGGGTGGCAAACCTTTATCTGCAGCAGACTGGACTCGAGACAGAATGAGACCTATCCCTCGATCCCTCGGGCAGTTCTTGTTGCTTTGATCATGGCCGGGTACCCTATCAATGTGGGTGCTATATTATCGGTCAACATTTTAGTTATTGCACAGCAAGATGACTCGTCCTACCCGTATCCGAACACTATTACAGAGTATCTCACGGATACGAGGGTAGAGCCGAGAGTTTATGATACAAATGTGTGGCTGAAGAAGCCTTTCTCATGGTACTCACTAATAGATGCGAACAACCCTAAGAGAAAAGGTCAGCCGTCTACCACCACATGCCAGTCTGATGAGCCAGCGGCGGTAATTGCAGAGGCAGCTGATGTTCCATCCACTTCGACCGAGCCTTCATTTAGTGCTGCAATTATGCCTCCACCATCATCTTCAGTTCCTACTGCAGTTCCTGTCACAGGTTTCACCTCGGCTTTAAAGCCGGTGCCCATGCCTACTGCTCCACTTTCTAGGTTGCGAGTCTCCCAGACATTGGCGAGCCTAAAAAACTGGATGCAGACAACCACTGTAAAGCTGCCTGACTTATCTAGTACTGTTGCAGCAGCGTCTTCAGTTCAAGCACCTCAGATTCCCCCCACAGTTGAGGAGACATTGAAGAAGCTCCTAGAGAACCAGAGCACCATCATGGCTACCTTGGTACAACATGGGTCAGTGATCGAAGAGCTGGGCAAAGAAGTAAAGAAGATGAGAAAGTCCCAGGCTAGTAAAAAGTCAGTGGACAAGCTCCGGAGGCAGGTGACCAAGCTTGCTGCAGCCGGAGACATCCCTTTTGACATGCTGATTGACCCACACCCTTCAAGCCCAGATCCTGTAGCACCATCAGCATCAGTGGCACCAGCTGGCCAGTCTGAGGAACCAGACTCTGCTGCCGACACTGCCGAGGCAGTGCGTCAGATGTTCACCAACCCAGTTACTCCCAAAGTTGAGGATGATGAGATTCAGTTGGATGAGACTGAGGGTGGCGACATTGTTGTGGACACAGAGATGTCCAAGGAGCCATAGGGTGTTTTCTTCAATCTTTCCCTTCCTTCACTCTTATTTTGTTAAGCATTGGGGACAATGCTTATTTTTATTCGGGTGTGGAATTTATTTTGATGATATTTGGTACATTCTGAGACAATTGGCTTGTAATAATTTGATATTATTTTCTTTCTATTTCTATTCTGTATATATTCTCTCTTTTTCTCTGATTATGTATATTCAATAGTTTTTGTTTAATTAGCTTCTTTATTTTTGGTTGCATTATTAGTTCGTAGTTTGAGTTAGTAGCTTCTTTGTTTGTTTTAGTAGCTTATTTCTACGTTCTAGTAGACAATAAGCCTTTGGTTTTCTTAATGCCGCGGTTCTTTCCAAAGGTAGTTGTTGCGCGAACAGGGTGACTCGTCCCAACGATGGATGGCGTGACAACCTTCTTACGGGAATGAGTCTGTTTTTGGTGTTTAGGTAATAATAGTAGTAGTAATGAATAAAAATACCTAATTAAGTCATGCTCGAAGAGTCAAACAAGCTTCATTTGGTACCAACGCACTTAACTACGTGCTTATGGTTAGAAACAAGGTTTTTGAAAGAAATAGCTCTAGTTAGTGACTTTGTGACTCTTGTGTTGACTTTGGCAATCATCGACTGGTTTAATTGAACCATAGTGATTTTCAATCTTGAATGTGATCATTGTAGGCCCCCGACTCTGTCCTTTTTAACAATCCAGTTGTGTGAGGGGTGAGATACTTTGTTGTTAGTACAAGTACCCATGCGAAAGGTCTAGAACTTGCCCCGAATATGTTTCAGAGCGAAATCCTAAGTTTTGCTTGGCTTGAGAAGTGATTGTAGGCTTTCTTTGGCCCGTTTGAATTTTCTATTGCCTATTAATGTTGTATCCCTAGTCAACCCATTTGAGCCTCGAGTCTTTCTCATTTGATAACCATATTACAAGCCTTTACCTGTTTTGTCGTGACCCTCTCTTGGCACCCGAGCTTTCCTTAACACTCTTGTTAAACAAATGGCTAAAAATATAAGTTTGGGGAAGCGACGAGAAAATTGAAAAAAGTATCAAGGCACAAAAAGAGAAAAGAAATGATGAGAAGGAAATGCAAGAAAAGAAAAGAACAAAAAGAAAAATACAAAAAAAGTGAATAAGTGGAAGAGTTAAAGGGATTCAAAGAGAGCTAATGATTCTAAACATGGAGAAATAAAAGAGGGAGAAAATGAATATAATGATCAAGAAAGAGTGATGCTAAGTCTCTCTAGTTCCCCGAGTAAAAGAAAGTGCCTCAAATAATGGGCAAAGTATGAGCAGAGAATAAAAAAATGGTGTGCTTAAGGAAAGGTGTAACCACTCAACCATATTGTATCCAACCCTAATCCAAAAGCCTTCATTACATCCTGAAAGAAGTCCTATCTGATTTTGCCGAGTGAGCTTACATTAGTGGCGATCTACATGAGGGGCAAGCCTATGGTACTTGAAGCCGTACTTGCGACATTCTCTTGAGAGAGATGAGTGAACCTTTCATAAATCTTTGGATTGAGTATTAAAATTCATAAGTGAGCCAGGCAACCAGAAAGTAAAAGGAGGAAGAGTTTGGAGTCTACCATGACCTACGTGATAGAGAAAGAGTCCTTGATGAGTAAAGTCAACTTTTGATGCTCAAATGTCACTTTAGAACTATATGTGAATAAATGTTTAACTAGTCACCTTGTTGATAATACAAAGTAGTGTGGGTAATTGTTGGTCCCAATTGATGTGTGGATGTCTCACCTTTGACTCGCTGAAATGACCCTTAACTTTTGGATGAGGGAACTAAATTTTTTGCTTGAGGACAAGCAAAGACTTAAATTTGGGGGAGTTGATAAGTGGGGATTTTAACTACTTATTAGCGTCTTTTAACTTTTGTTTAAGTCTAAAAACATTGAATTATGTGCCTGCAACTAATAAAATTGTACAAAATTGCAGGAATGCTGGAATTTGAGCTCCCGAGATAAAATCCGACTAAAAAAGGAGCAGCCTAAGCACAAAGCAATAAATGGCACAGAAGCACAAAATGTGCGGTCCGCAGAAGAAATTACGGACCGCGAAATTCCATATGCGACCGCAAGCAAAAAAAGGAAAAATCTGCAGATAATTTTGCAAATTGCGGATCGCACATGAATTGTGCGACCGCAAAGCTGGGCTAGGAGTCAAGATCAGATAGTATGCAAATTACCAAGTCCATAAAACTCAGTGAATTGCGGACCGCACAATATTTGTGCGGTCACAGAAGATTGCCTTGCGGATGCAACCCTAACATTGCGGACCGCAGAAGATTGTCTTGCGGTCGTAGTTCTAAATCTGCGGACCGCAGAAAAGTTGCTTCGCGGCCGCAGTTCAGAATTGTGCGACCGAAAAACTCCAGCTCCTGTTAGATGAGAAATCTGCGGACCGTACATGAAATTGTGCGGCCGCAGAACCTCCCGATGGGTATTTTTGTCCGAGATTTTCAGTCTTGTATAAATAGATGAGTTTCACAAAATTAGGTCAAGTTTGAACCTCTGCAATTATTGTAGCCGTTTTTCTTTGCCATTTTGGAAGTTTACTTTGCTTTGGTGTAGTTTACAATAGTTTTAATCATTTTAAGCATTCATTATGAGTTTAATTAGTCTTTCTTCTCTATTTTATTCAACCTCAAGTATGAGTAGCTAGATTTTTACTAGGGTTGTGACCCAACCCTTGTATGTAAACCTTATGGGTATCTAATTTAACGCTTGTTTATGATTGAGTTTAGTTCATGCTTTAATTTGTGGAATTAATGGTTGCAAATATTAGTTCATGCTTATTTGACTTAGTCTCTACTTGAGAAAGAGAGACCTAGTCTAGGATAACTTGGCTAACAAGGAATTTGGTCAATCGAGAAATTGATTTACCCAATTAAAGGGTTCAACCTAGAGATAGTAATAACCCGACTTGAGCTTTTATCAACTGTTTTGTGTGATACCCATTTGGTCTTGAGAAAGCCAAATTGGGCAAAACCACTCTCTGACCGAGAGGTATTGAGTGGGTAATTTAGAGTTGATAGCTATAATACACCCAAGCAATAAAACAAGTATTAAAGTCTTTATCCCATTAGGCAAACACCTAGGTAATGGTCACAACCCTAGGCTTTTTATCAATTTAAAAAAACCCCAAAAATAATTATCTCTGGTCTTCTTTATTTATTTTGCAATCAATAGAGTAAAATTAGCAATAGAAAACCAATCTTTTTATGAAAGTGCAACCTAGATAATTCAATCACGCGCATTGAAATATACACCCCTAACTCCCATTTTAGCTCCATGTGGATTCGATCCCGACTCTTAGTTGAGTTTCTATTATTGCACACGACCGTTTTATACCTCTTTTGAGGTGTGCATTTGGACACGTGGAACTGAAGGCAGAAGATAGCTAAACAGGAAGGCAATGATCTCGCTTGTCATCGGAGAGAATCATACTCATAACGACAAAATTAATGCCGCCATCCGGTAGCATTCAATGAAGAATATTTTACAACATTAAGTGCATGATCCGTTGCAGAGAATATTACATCCACTGCCCACCGTTACACATCCTTCAATGGCCCTCATAATTGTCATTAAAGAGGAGCTTGATCCCAGGACCTTGTTCCCTAGATGCATCTATAAATAGT
This sequence comes from Nicotiana tabacum, assembly GCF_000715075.1. Lineage (NCBI taxonomy): Eukaryota > Viridiplantae > Streptophyta > Magnoliopsida > Solanales > Solanaceae > Nicotiana > Nicotiana tabacum. Next base: position 115,257,084 of record NC_134092.1, read on the forward strand.
GAACTATATTATCATTGTAAATGACACAATTTTTCCGACAAGCATACACTATATTCTATCAACTAACATTTTTACTTTCTGGCTTATTTGTATTGTTCTTAATTGCTCCAGTAGCTTTGCGCCCGAAACCAAGATATCTGCCGTCTATTTCAATTTTTAAGGCTAAGTCTATATTTTTGTCTAATTCATTTATTATTTTTGGATCAAATTAATTCACTTGTCTATAAACCACGTATAAATTCAACTGTACCGTTTTACAGGCAAATAAGTATAATATAATACAATACAATACTATATATTATGAAACTATATGTAACAACCATCCAAACAAGCTCTTAGTTTAATGAGTTATTTACCTTGCATAATTCATTTTAAAATTCAACTTATTTGAGGGGGTCCTAAATTAACCATAAAAAGTTTTGAATTTCGCTTGCTATATTGCTCTCTTTCCCCGTCAATTATGTACCCCCCACTCACTATTCACTATAGGTTGAAAGTTGAAACCTCACCCAACGCACACAGCGCACGTTAGCATCCACCCTGTTTTCTTCTGCGCTCCATTTTTTACATTACGCCTCTGATCACCTCCACCTCGCCCCCCAAAAAATCTCCGCCTTGGGTTGGTTTCGCCGGAGCTTTATCGAGGTGATACGGCGTTGTTCCACCGTTGCTGGACGGTATATATTTGGATATCGTCGTCGGATCCCTTCATTTCCGATAAAATTCAGAATATCTCTGCTCTTATTATCTTCGAAAAGTTGCTTTGATTTCTCTTTAGTAATTTGATCGGAATTCAGTTAATTCGTTGGAAGAAGTTGCTTTGATTTTGAATTTTCACTGATTGAAGTTGCTTGAATTTCGAATTGGTTATACTGTATATAGTAGTGATATGATTTAGGGCAGCTGTGAGTTGGAAAAAAATATATAGGGTTAGGGTTAGTGTTAGGTTTTAGGGTTTTATGGTGGTTATGATGATTTGACAATGGTGAGGTTATTGGGATTGACGCGAGGAGAGCCGGCCGAGTCACCTCGGGAGGTAACTCGGACAATCCCAACGAGTGAGGATATTGGAGAGAGTGGTTGGCTTATTCGATTCTTCGATTCTGCATTTTTCTGTGAGTGGATCGCTGTTAGCTACCTTTACAAGCATGATCATCCTGGTGTTAGGGACTACTTGTGTAATAGGATGTATACACTGCCGCTTTCTGGCATTGAGAGTTACTTGTTTCAGATATGTTATATGATGGTTCACAAGCCGAGCCCCTCCTTGGATAAGTTTGTGATCGATGTGTGTTCTAAGTCGTTGCATATTGCGCTAAAAGTGCATTGGTTTTTGATGGCGGAGTTGGAGGATACGGATGATAATGAGGGGATAAGTAGGCTTCAGGAGAAATGTCAGATTGCTGCTACTTTGATGGGCGAGTGGCCCCCCTTGATAAAACCCCAAAACAGTTCATCTACTTCCATGGGCAAGAATCAGGTACTTAATAAGTTATTATCTTCGAAACAGAAGCTATTATCCTTGACATCTTCGCCACCAGCTGCACAGCGGTCACTGTCATTTTCACCCTCTTCGGGGAGTTCATTGCCACAGGATGATGGTATTGGGAGTAAAATATCGTCGCCGGAGGAGAATAAGATTTTTAAGAAGTTGATGCCGGGTCCAAAAGTAAGAGATGCATTGCTCTTCAGGAAATCCGTGGAGAAGGATGATGAAGAACCAGAAAAAGATAGTTTTTTGAAGAGACTTTTGAGGGATAGTAGGGATGAAGATGTGAGGAAATTATCGGATAAGGATGATGCGGAACCGGAGAGGGATGGCTTTTTTAAAAGGTTCTTAAGAGAGAGTCGAGACGATGACAGTAGGAAATCTGTGGACAAAGACGAAGAGGAGTCAGAAAAAGATGGATTTTTCCGCAGACTTCTGAGTAATAGTAAAGATGATGATGCTAGGAAATCCGTGGATAAGGATGCAGAGGAATCAGAGAAGGATGGCTTCTTCAGGAGGCTTTTGAGTAGCAGCAGGGATGATGAGGAGGATGTGCACTCAAGTACAGATGGATTTTTCAAACGTATATTTCGTGATAATAAAAATGATTTGGAGGATAAAGCAGGTCCCAAGCCTGTTGAAGATGATGAAAAAGATGGGTTCTTCCGGAAGTTTTTGAAGGACAAAGAGAAGAAGGATGTAAGAGATAAAAATGAAATAGCTGAAAAGTCAACAAGGAATTCTGAAGATGATGAAAAGGAAGGGTTCTTCAAAAAGTTTTTTAAAGAAAAATTCGAGGATAAGAAAGATGGGAATGACAGGACTGATGAGGATATTAGGAGGCATGCAAATGGTGAGGACGAAGAGTCGTCAGATTTTTCATTGTTTCGTCGACTCTTTCGAGTGCATCCAGAGGATCCAAAATCGTCAACAGCGAATGAGAGCTGTAATGGTGGCAATTTTCTTGAGAGCAGTCCTGGTACTGAGAACTTCTTCCGCAAGCTGTTTAAGGACCGTGATCGTTCAGTTGAAGATTCAGAGCTTTTTGGTTCAAAGAAGAACAAAGAGGTAAGTACAGAACTCTTTTGCCTATTTCTTTCAGTTGCTGATAACCCGCTGCAAAAGGACTAAGTCTGTAATTTTGTAGTGTCATATGTAAATCTGTCTACTCATTTTGCACGAGGCTGGGCATCTCAGCTATAACCCCTGCATGTATCCTCAAGAATAGAATTAATTTAAGTCTGACACGTACTGGCATACCTGTGCCCTCTCCCCATGGTCCTTGCGAATTTTACCATTAAAGACTAAATGCATTTCTTAGAAGTATTTCATAGTGCAATTCTGTCCTTGATTTTTGATCCAAGGGTTGGCATGGCATTCTTACTGGCTAAAGTTTCGTGTAACTTGATCACTCCAGTAACTTTAATGGCTCTTGATATTAGACTATATAGAATCTATTCCAGTGACAGCACGTCATTTGGTATTGGTGGTTTAAGGATATAATAACTGACACAAATCTTGTCATAATAGGCTCTTGTTTTGGATATCTTCTCCAGGGTTTATGGTGTTCCTTCTCGTGTTCCCTGAAATCCTGTTATGCTTTCTACTATTTAGTGATAATATGTCATACACCCTCCGTTTCAATTTATGTGTACCTATTTCCTTTTTAATCCATGCAAAAAAGAATGACCTCTTTCCATATTTGGAAACAATTTACCTAGCAACACAAAATATATGTGCCTTATTTTACGCCACAAGTTCAAAAGTTTCTCTTTTTTCTTAAACTCTGTGCCCAGTCAAATAGGTTCACATAAATTGAAACGGAGGGAGTATAAATTAGGTTGAAATAAAAGATGTAAATCGTCCGCTTGACCCAAACACATACTAATTCTCTATCTCGAGAATGTATGCCTGTTTTTTCTCGAATTCTCTTTATTGGTTTTCATTGAATCTCTTTTATCACCTCAAAAATGAACAGTAATTCTGCCTTGACATGATAAATAGTGATGCCCACCTGCAGAGTGTAGTCATCCCTGCAGCCTTGGAGTAGAAAACACTTCATTTTGGTGCTATTCACAAATTATTATTTTGAATATAATGCCTTGTACTCTGCTGCTATTAATTCCGAATGTAGACCATTACTTCCCAAACTGCATATATCTGTTGATGTTTTTATGATTGGAGGGATATGATGTTCCATGTCAGATCTTGTTAACTAAACATCATGATTTTGGTCAATCAAGAACTGGTGTAAAACAAAGGGAAATGTTCTTTAAATGAATCTACAGAGTGATGAGACAGTTGATTAACAGAATCAGTCATTTTTCATGATCATACTGTGATGCAATCATTAGAAAGAGAGTGTGTGAGTGTGTGTGTGTGTGTGTGTATATATATATATATATATATATATATAGAGAGAGAGAGAGAGAGAGAGAGAGAGAGAGAGAGAGAGAGGTGGTGAGAGAGTTATGATATGAAAGCGACCCTATGTTTTCAGGTCTACTTTATTCAGTGAAGGACACAACATTTAGCAAATTAGCGCGAGGAAGAGGAATAAATAAGTCTGGAGAAGGCATAAATCATCTTTTGTTGCTGGTTTTGTGGCTCACCTTCGGGATCTTCTTTTTCAATGTTTAATATTTCATGGGTGTTGCTAAGAACTGTGGAGGAGGGAATTACAAGTTGGAGATTTCAGAGGGTTGGTAGAAAAAGGAAGTTAACGTGGAGGACTATACCATTGTGCATCTTCTGGCTAATTTGGAATGGAAGAATAGGAGAATGTTCCAGATAAAAGCTGTAAATTGAATTAAAAAATCTTGCTATTTCATCGACTCTTTTGGTGTAAAGTGAAAATAACCATTTTTTTTGTGTGTAGTAATTGGAATAGTTTGGGGGAGGATTGTGGATGAGCTAGCTATTCACTGTATGTATAATTTTTTGTAATACCGACTTGGTGTGATATTAATGAAAATTATTTGATTTATCAAAAAGTAGTAAAAAATATAGTTCCCTTTTAACCTGTAGGAAACTGAAGAAGTTAAGTAAATGTACTATGTCATACACATTTTCATGTTAAACCAATAAATGAAAAAGATATAAGTACCTGAATTTTAGTCTATGCACAACTTCAATTTCGTCTTCAAATCATCTTAGGTTCCTTTCCTTCCAGCCTCCTACACAAGCTATACGTATATGCTGGTACACTGTTCCATATACTTATTCTTTCTCTGATCATTTTCCTCGCTATCCCGTGCAAAAGAATATCTGTGAGTGTAACAGTAGTTACCATAACACAAAAAGGTCTTGAAACAAGCTTTACAACTGCTGACTGCAGACAACGGCAAAAACTGATTATCCGTGTCTTCAATATCCATTTCATATGTATAACACTTGCTGCAGTTCACCATACCCTTCCTCTGCAGGTTAAACCAAATCAGACAGGCTTCATATGTTGCAATCCAACAGAAGAAAGAGACACTGAAAGTTTTGCTTTCTGAATCTTCAAAGGCCACCATGGGATAGTGCTATAAAAAATAGACATAGGATTATAACAGGACTTCACAGTTCACAGTTCGTCCACTTTTGTTTTGGAGCACATTTGGTTCTTGAAACCATCTCCTCAACCACTTGAATAGTAGAATTTCACTCGATAATTTCAAAATGTTCTATCCCCGATCATCCATTCTTTTTTCCTTTGATTACCTTGTCCCATTTAACCAAGTGATAAAATCTTATTCTTTTTGTCCTGAAATTTCTCAGTCCATCCATCTTTTCTAAGACTTTGTTAGGATCGGAAATAGTGACATACCATAAGTTGGCATTTTGTTAAGCATCATATTGATGAGAGTCAATCTTCCACCTAGTGATATATAGTCTTTTCTAATTGGTCAGGCTTCTTAAAACGTCTCAATCATCCTTTGCAATGTCAAAAGAGATTTGTGTGAAGCCCCAAAGAGGGAAGCCTAGGTATGTAGAAGGGACTTTCCTCTAGTTCAGCGTCCCGAGATTCTTGTCATGGACTTGTATATATGTTGAACTTTTTTTGATAAGTAATTGAAATTTGTATTTTTTGAACTTTATAATGTGTAGTTCAGATTGGACCTCAAAATAAGCTAAAATTTCAGTTTGTTTTTCTTCTCTGGCAGCAAAGTTCTTTCCATTTGCCAATGCTGAAACCTTGCCATCCAGTTCTTCTCCATTGTTATTTCAGCATCCTACTCAAACCATCGATTGCAAAGTTGCCTTAACCCCCTTGAGATGAAGAAAATCCTTTAGTGCAGCATTACTCAGTAGTTAGAACTTGACTCCAGAGACGCACAAATTGATGCAATTGACACACATCTATCCAAAACCTATACCTTTACAGAGTTGACTTTCCCGATTAACTTATTCATATGCTTTTTCAATGTCAGTTTATTTAGTAAACTAGGTTTATCTTGTCTCATCGTCATGTACATTCATTTGCATTGAACCAAGCATAAGTGGTTTGCCTGCCATTAATAAAAGCATTCTCTGCATCTAACACCAGTTTACTGATAAACTTCCAATTTTCTTACTTATAATTGTTTTAAATTATGTGAGCACCTTGGTTATAACTTTGAATATGCTACCTGGGAGGCTTATGGTTTTGAAATCTCACAGTGCATCTGCACACGGCATTTTGAGGATCAATGCAATATATGATGCACTGAAGCTCCTTTGAAAAGATTCAACCTTGTGAAACCGATCAAGATATGGTCTGCTTAACTGCAATTCGACATTTTTGTCCTACGGGAATAGGACAGGGACATAGACTTTGTTTTTCTTGCTTTCTGGTCTTCCGATGTAAATACTTTTGCAGTGCTTCCTTACTGCTCTTTTAACACAATTATTACCTTCCAAGAAAAAAGAAACTACAGTTCAACCTTTTTCTAGTTATGGTAAATCAATTAGTTGTATTGCCTTTTCCCATCGCAATCCTTCTTCTTTGTAGCCACTCTTTTTCCTCCTGTAAATCCTCATTTTTGAAGTTTGTCTTCGATTTTCAGTCTCTTGGAAGACAGTTGTAGAACCTTAGAATCTTCTAAAAGCTTCTGTCTTCACAACTGTTTTCGCATACAGGTTCATCTTATCTATATTGTTGCATCTTTTATGCACATCTTCCATTGCATATGATAATCTTTTAACCAAAGGCATCAAGATATTTCCTGTCACCCCATTTTAACTAAAGGAATCACATTTATGTATCCAAGAAAGTTCTTGCACCTCTTGCCAGTCTTCTTGCAACTCTGTTTTTTAAGTTGGCTTCTCCTTTGATAAGCTCCTTGAGGTAGAATTTAGCTTCTACAACATTTGAGACTCCTCTATCCTGAACCGCCAGACGAGTTCAGGTTGCATCCTGTGAGACTCTTCTTCAACATTAAAAAAACTGTTTTTTGACGTCTAGTTTTTAAGAGTTTTCTGATAAATTAATAATTTTGATTGATGTTTTGAGGAAATATCAATACACGACTATAATATAAAACGGTTGAAGATCGACAAAATAATTTGGTTCTCTATAAATGGAGTTCAACTATCTACACCAATAGGATCTCGTGGGTGCACCAGAAATTCACCGAACTTGAATTTCATGTTCTACCCCTTTGAAAGGTCTCTTATTCTTCTCTCTCCAAAGTACCCACATGAGAGCCAAAGGAGCTATATCCACCTCTTCATCATCTTCTCCTTAAACCAAGACTGCTAATGAAAGTCTTCCTCCCTTGTAAGATCCATTAATTAGTTTAGTTTGATATTTTTGTGCCTTAGTTTGGGTTTCAGTTTGCTGCATTCTTCATAATATGCGGTACTTGTGTTCATTCGAACAAATAAGGTAGAAGGGGTGTTAACACTCTGAGAAAGGTGGGGTAGATTTTTCAGAATCTTAATTATTCAATCATGACCTTACACGCATCAATGGTGAATGCTAAGGCTCTTTAGTTGCAATAAATCTGCAACGGATGAGTTATAGTAACATGATGGAAATGTGATGTAGTGTTTCTGAGATTATGGATTAGCATATATTTCATGTTGGGCTCTTTACACCAGCCTCCGCTGCAATCTTGCAGAAATTAGAGTCGTAATTGAGGAGTTGATACATATAGTATGATGGTACCTTATAAATAAAAAAGATATATATGGTATGATGGTAATTGTAATTAATTCATGAGTAATGTTCATTCTGCAGAAACGTCCTGGCTCCCCAAAGCAGCACGAGAGGCTAAATGCAAAACCTCCACTTCCAGATAATGGGGTATCACAATTTCGGAAAGGGGCATACCACCAGTCACTTGATTTTGTGCAGTCACTGTGCGATACTTCCTATGGATTAGTAGATGTGTTCCCAGTTGAGGATCGCAAAAGTGCTCTTTGTGAGGTGGTTCTAGTTTTAACTTGCTCTATACTTTTCCTTTGGTGTGATACCTTTGTTAACAGTTTCCCCTCACTGACATTCACCTTTGTTCTTCTAGTCGCTAGCGGAGATCAATGCACATCTAGCTGACGCTCAAAACAGTGGAGGTACACGTGTACTGAAAATTTAATGCATGAGTCAACTTTTATGCATTTCCTTATATAGGGTACAATGAATATGTTCTGTTGTTGATTTATTCTGTCATGATCTCAGTTCTTCTTATAGACTTTTGAGAGGTTCTGGAGATGGATTTCCTCCTAAAGGCATTAAAAAAATTGAGGAATACTTCCTGCAGCTGTCTATAAGTTGCCTTTTCTTAATGCACCATCATTTCCATTTGAGAGATTCAAACTTGTTGCAAGTGTGCTCTGCTACCAGAAATGAATTGAATTCAATGAGGGGCAGTTGATTCAGTTTTATATTATATCCATGCCTTTGTACTCACTAATGTTTTTGCATCTGTAAATGAGTATGTGTTTCATTAGTTCTCCTTATGTAATACATACCGGGTACTCGACCTTGTAAAAGAAATACCGGTTGAGTATGTGTATCATTTGTTCTCTTTATGTAATAAATACCAGGTACTCGACCTTATAAAAGAAATACCGGGTACAATTCTCGTTTCAACATCTAAACTCTTCTATACGCATTTTAAGTGATTACAGATTCCCTCAACTTAGGTAAAAATGGCAATGCGCAATTGGGGAAATGAGGGCTATTGTCGCTTATGGAAGTTAAGATCCTTTCATGGAATGTGAGGAGGATGAATGACCCAAACAAAAGGGCCATCATCAAAGTGGGAGTTAGGGAGTGGGGTGCCAACCTAGTTTGTTTTCGGGAGACCAAAATGGAAGTTTTGTCAGATGCGATCGTGAGAAGTGTCTAGGGAGGTAGTTGGGTGAAATATGACTGGGTCCCATCAGCGGGAAGTGCCGGGGGCATTCTACTTATGGGATGATAGAAGCTTGGAGGTAAAGGAGATTAGGAAGGGTGTTTTCTCTTTGGCAGCTCTCGTCAAAGATAGAGTGAGTGGGGCAGAGTGAGGATTTGGGGGAGTGTATGGGCCGGTAAGGGAAGGGTCCAAGGTGTCTTTCTGGGAGGAACTGGCCAATATTATGGGGGAATGGGACATTCCATGGGTTATAGGGGGAGACTTTAACACTATTAGATTTCCGGAGGAGAGATTAGGGTGTAGTGTGATTTCGAGGGCCATGGAGGAGTTTTCTGACTTCATCAATGATCACTTTCTCATTGACCTTCCTCTGTCAGGGCAAAGGTTTACTTGGGCCAGGGCGGAGGATTCCAACTCAAGGTCTAGACTTGATAGATTCCTGACATCTCCCTCATGGGATGAACTGGTGCCGAATGTGCTGCAGATTCCTTTACCCAGGTTGACTTCAGATCATTTGCCTATTTTGCTAGATGGATGCAGAGGGAGGGGGTGCGTGCTCCCTTCCGATTCGAAAACATGTGGTTGAAAGTGCCAGGATTCGGTGACAAGGTGAAAGAATGGTGGACAAGCTACGGGGTATCAGGGTCACCTTCATATCGTCTTTCGAAGAAACTCAAATTGCTCAAGGGAGATATTATTAGGTGGAATAAGGAGGTTTTTGGGAGGGTAGAGGTTAAAATGAGGGAGCTTATGCATGAATTGGGGGATTTAGAAAGAGGGGAAGGGGCGGGGGAGTTAGACGAATCTGAGAAAGAGATTGGGGGAGGTTAAGAGGGAAATAGTCGAGTTAGCAATAGCTCAGGAGACTAGTTGGCAGCAAAAATCGAGGGTGCTCTGGTTAAAGGAGGGGGATTCGAATACCAAGGTTTTCCATAGGGTGGCGGTCACAAATCGAAGGAGAAACTTCATAGAGTCCTTAGTTGTGGATGGGGTGAGAATTGAGGAAGAGGAGGAGGTAAAAGGGGCGATAGCGGGGTTTTATGAGAACTTATATAAAGAGGAAGTTAGTTGGAGGCTGACTTTGGAGGGAATAGAGTTCAACCATATAGGGGAGGGAGACAGCGAGTGGCTAGAAAGGGCTTTCGGGGAGGAAAAGGTGCACGAGGCTGTGTCGAGTTGTGCTGGTGATAAGGCCCCCGGGCCTGATGGTTTCTCCTTGGCTTTCTTTCAGTTCTTCTGGGACACCATCAAGGGGGAGTTGATGGAAGCCATTGAATACTTCCTGCGAATGGTGTTTTCGAGAGAAGTATCAATGCTTCCTTTATTACTATTGTGCCTAAGAAAGAAGGTGCATTTTGTATTAGAGACTACATGCCTATTAGTCTCGTGGGGAGCATTTACAAGATTATTTCTAAAGTGCTTTCCAACAGATTTAATAAGGTACTTGACATGACTGCTTCGTCCTCCCAGAATGCATTTGTGGAAGGTAGGCAGATACTGGATGCTGCCTTGGTGGCAAATGAACTTGTAGACTCCAGAAGGAAAAATAGAGAATCCGGCTTACTATGCAAGTTGGATCTTGAGAAGGCTTTCGACCATGTCAATTAGGAGTTCCTGGACTTCATTATGATGCGGATGGGGTTTGGGGAAAGATGGAGGGGATGGATAAAGTTCTGCATTTCCTCAGTTAGATTCTCTGTCCTGGTTAATGGTAGCCCGTGTGGTTTCTTTGGCAGCTCCAGGGTTCTCAGGCAAGGTGACCCTCTATCCCCCATGTTATTCATTCTAGTGATGGATGCTCTGAGCAAAATGATGGATCGTGCGGCGGGCGGAGGTTTCTTGAGAGGATTCTCAGCTCCGATTGGGGTGCTCAGTGCCCGAAGAGTCTCACATTTGCTTTTTGCGGATGACACACTGGTTTTCTGTGATGCCGACATGAATCAGTTGACCTACCTGAAGCAGGTCCTGCAGTGGTTTCAGTTAGTATCAGGACTCAAAATCAACATCGGCAAGTGTGAGATTTTCCCGGTAGGTGAGGTTACTAATATTGATGCCTTGTCTGGTGTTCTCGGATGCAAGGTGGGCTCCCTTCCCACTACTTACCTGGGCCTCCCTTTGGGCGCTTCATATAAGGATACTACGGTTTGGAATCCAGTGATCGAACGGGTTGAAAAAAGATTAGCAGGGTGGCAGAAACAATATTTGTCAAAAGGAGGTAAGGAAGTGCTTATCAATAGCACTTTATCGAGTATGCCCACCTATTACTTATCACTGTTGCAAGCACCGGTGAGCATCACAGAAAAACTGGAGCGACTTCAAAGGAACTTTCTGTGGGATGTGGCGGATGGAACTAGAAAGTTTCATCTAGTGAATTGGCAGACAGTCACTTCCCCAAAGAAGTGGGGTGGACTTGGAGTGAAAGATCTTAGAGTATTTAACAGAGCTTTAATGGGAAAGTGATTGTGGAGATTCGGGGTAGAAGAGCATGCTCTATGGAGGGAGGTCATAGTAGAAAAGTACGACTCAACGGGAGGGGGTTGGAGGACCAAGGCGATCACAACACCTTTCGGGTTTGGCATGTGGAGGAGTATCATGAAGAATTGGGAAGCATTCAGTGGCTACATCACTTACAGGGTGGGAGATGGAAGGAGAATCAGCTTTTGGAATCATAGGTGGTGTGGAGAGGATACTCTCAGGGTCTCCTTCCCCCACGTCTTCAGAGTTTCAAACCAGAAAGAACTGATGGTCCAACAGATTCGCAAGGAGCATGAAGGGGGTAGTATGGGACCTCTCATTCAGGAGGAACATGCAAGATTGGGAGATTGCGGAGCTCCAAGTTTTGTTGGCGCTGCTATACAGGCAAGATAGGCTTCAGCCATCCTGTGACTCTTGGAGATGGGGCTTACGTGGCGATGGTTTGTTCACCGTAAAGTCCTTTTACCAGAGTATATTGGTGAGAGAGGAGACCACTTTTCCATACTCCTCGATCTGGATTCCTAGGGCGCCCACGAAGGTGTGCTTTTTTGTATGGCTAGCGGCAAGGGGAGTGATCTTGACTGCTGAAAATCTCCGAAAGAGGGGAATTACACTTGTTAGTTGGTGCTACATGTGCAAAAGCTCGGGGGAAGAAGTTGATCACCTTATGTTGCATTGCCCTGTGTACTCTGCTTTGTGGAGGGCAATCCTGAATCTTTTTGGTGTTCAATGGGTGATGCCAAGCACTGTAAAGGAAATGTTACATAGCTGGGGCGGTTTTCGGAGAAGAAGAAAGCAGAAGGCGTGGAAGTTCGCCCCGTTAGCTCTCATGTGGGTAGTATGGGGGGAGAGAAATAGGAGAGCTTTTGAGGAGATTGAGTCTTTTTTTTCACATCTTAAGAATAGTCTTTTATCTTTGATCGCTTTTTGGTGCACTCATTTAGCCCCTACTTGTATAGAAGATTGAGCGTTTTTTGTAGAGAATCATGTTCTGATGTAAATTCTCTACGTCTTTGGTATACTTCGTGTATACGGGAGTTCTCTCCCTTTTGATTAATATAATTTACCTTATCAAAAAAAAAAAAAAGTAGTTTGTTCATATGGAGTCACATAATAGCAATAAGCAACTACACATCTATTTTAAAATGGGTGACTTGATTAACTTTCGGTTAAAAGATTAATTTATGTCTATTGTCCTTTTTTGGGAGAAGGTAACATTTGTGTATATTAAAGAAGTTAGTACATAGATTGTACTGAAAACCATATTTACAAGTGAGCAAAAGAGAGAAGAAATTGTTCTGCAGTCCTAGCAAGATTCTAGAATTTCTAGGATTGATACAGTATCTTCTATGTAAACCTGTTACACCAAAAACAAAAAAGCAGAACACAATTTAGTTTGATCTTATGCACTGAGTTGCTGCTGCTCTCAAAACATCTGGAATTTCTCTCTGTCCAGATTGTCCACCAGATACAATCTGGGACAGTCCTCCATCTATCGTTATCTCTTTTTCCAGCTTCATCACAACTGAAAAGAACTTCAGTAATCTTGCTAGGAATTGTCCTGGATATACCTCTGAGATTAATACAGATCTTCCATAATTGGTCTGTTATCTTGCAGTGTACAAATAGATGGCTATCTGTCTCCGCTTTTTCCCCACATAGGAAGCACCTTGAACAAAGTGGCATTCCTCTTCTCCCGAGATAGTCTTGAGTCAAGCAGCCTACTTTGCTAGTAGTCAAGTAAAACAAGCCACCTTGTAGGGGATCTTTACTTTCAAGATATGTTTCCATGGACAATTAGTAATCTGCTGATTAGGATGATTCAGAATCCTGTATGCTGTATTCACCTTATAGATACCACTGTTGTGTCCCTGCCACCATAATGTGTCCACCCCATTTTGTAATCCTTTGAATTCTTCCAGCTACTTGTAAAACTGAGTCAACCTGGCCACCTCCCAGTCATTCAGCATTCTCCTAAAAATGAATCCCAACCTTGAGGTGTCCATACTTCAGCTACTGTCTTTTGTTGATGTTCGACCAAACTAGATATATCAGGGAAAAGCACCTTTAAACAACCAGCTCCCAGCCATTTATTGTTCCGAAAGGAAGTTTTGCTTCCATTTAGTACATTAACAGAAGAATGACTCTTCATAACAGGCCAAAGTGACCTAATGGATCTCCATAAACTACCTCCATATGCTTTGTTAATTTCCCCTGATATCCACTTGTCTTCCTCACCATATTTGGCTTTGATCATACTTCCCCAAAAGGATTGAGGGTCTTGAGAGTACCTCCAGGGCCATTTCATCTTGAGAGCCTTATTCTGCAACTTCAGGTTCCTGATGTTTACCCCACCATGAGCTTTGCCAACTATAAGAGCTTTCCATTTAACTAAATGAATGACCGTCTTTTCCTTGTCTCCTTGCCATAGAAAGGATCTTCTAAGTCTATCAAGTCTCTGTATAACGCTAACCGGAATGGACAAAGAGACATCATGTATGTTGGTAGTGAATCTAATACCGAGTTGATAAGAGTGAGTCTTCCCAAAGACAAATACTGAGATTTTCACCCGGGCAACTTCTTTTCACATTTTTCAATAACAGTATTCCATATCTCCTTGGATTTGGATTTTGCATGCAGCGGCATACAAAGACAAACAGTAGGTAATATTCCTACTTTGCCTCCCAGAATCAGTACCAATTTCTCCATGTGTAGTACTTCATTAATGGGTAAAAGGTGACTTTTTCCCCATTGATACGAAGTCCTGATACAACAACAACAACAACGGTCCAGTAAAGTTCACAAGTGGGGTCTGGAAAGGGTAGTGTGTACGCAGACCTTACCTTTATCCCGAGGGGTAGAGAGGCTGTTTCCGATAGACCCTCGGCTCAAGAAGACGAAAAGAGACAATATATCAGTACCATCGACAAAAATTATAGAAATAATAACATCACAAGAACCAGTAAATAGATGGAAAGCAAACAATAACCAGTAAATAATTGATACGAAGTCCTGATATGCCTTCAAAAAGTACCAGGATAATTCTCAGGAACCTCAATTGCTCTTCTTCTGCATCACAAAAAATTAAAGTGTCATTAGCATATTGAAGATGTGTAACCTCCAGGCTTTTGTTTCTATTCGTGCCTACCTCAAAGCCTTTGATCCACCCATTGACTTTTGCTGTCTTGACCATATTGTTCAATATCTTCCATAGCTATTATGATTTATGAATAAAAAAGGTGACAGGGGGTCTCCCTGTCTTAAGCCTCTGTGAGCAGGAAATAATCCCTCAGGAGTCTATTTATGAGAATGGAGAATCTGACAGTTGAGATGTAATGTTTCACCAGTTGATCCATTTCACCTCAAAGCCCATTCTTTCTAACATTTTCAGCAAGAAATTCCAGTTGACATGATCATACGGCTTCTCAATGTCTAGTTTACAAAGAATCCATGGTTTTTTGTTGTTTGATTCTAGAATTCACAGCTTCATTAGCTGTTAAAGAAGCACCCATTATTTGTCTTCCTTTGATGAAGATCATCTGTTGTGAGTCCACCAATTTGTCAATCACCCTTTCAAGTCTTTCTGTCAGTACCTTTGAAAATAACTTGTATACACTCTCTCAACTCCTTAGCTCCTATCTTCTTAGGAATCAAAGCAATATATGTTGCGTTGAAGCTTCTTTCGAAAATTACATGAGAATGGAAGTTATGGAAAGCATGCATTATGTCCTGTTAAACACATCCCAACATTTAATGAAAGAAACCATTGTGTATCCATGAACTCTGGGGGCCTTATCCACTGCACACATCTTCAAACAACCCAAGACCTCTTGTTCATCAAAATTTCCTTGTAGGAACTCCTTTTCTTCCTCAGATATTACGGGGTAGTTATCAAAATTGCTTCCAGGTCTCCATTCTTCCGCCTCTGTATATAAATTTTTATAGAACTTGATAATCTCGCTCTTGATTCTTTCTGGCTCCTCAATTGTTTCTTCTTGAATCACTAATTGGTCAATGTTGTTGCTTCTCTTGTGTGCGTTAGCAACTTTGTGAAAAAACTTTGTATTTGTGTGTCCTTCCTTAAGCCAAAGAGCTCTGGATCTTTGCCTCCATGCAATATTTTCATTTTTAATGTGTTCCTCATATTCCATAAGAAGAGTTGCCTTCTTAATTGATTCTTCCTCTGTCAATGCTGTTGCATCCTGGAGTGAGTCCAAGGCTATTCGTTGACTAAGCAAATTGGCCTTTTGCATGCCTAAATTCCCCTGGTTGCTTCTACTCCATTCTTTCAGCTTACCTTTGAGGGTTTTAAGTTTGCAAGCTAGGATATAATTTGGTTTACCTGAAAATTCAAAAGAAGTCCACCATTCTTTGATTCTGTCTATAAATCCTTCAGTATCCAACCACCAGTTATCAAACTTGAAATGGGTTTTGACTTGCCCCCAGGAGCAATATTGTAGAGCCACATGAACATGATCTTAGTGCAATCTTTGAAGAAGGATTTGTTTGATGTTTCTAAAATTTTCATCCCACTCTTTAGAAATTGGAACTCTATCAATTCGGGAAGCACTGATATGATTATTTCCTTTAAATTATCCCCTTTAAATCAGGTAAAAGAAACTCCTTTCAATTGGAGGTCAATCAAGTTCATATCTTCTATAGAATCAGAGAACTCCACCAAAGCTCTAGATCTCCTATTGCGGTTCCTTTTTTAAGAAGGAAACCTAATGACGCTAAAGTCTCCACAAACTGCCCATGGACCTCTGTAATGTGTCATTCAAAAATTTGCGAAAAGCCTCAAATTTGCAAGTCAAAGTATATGCTTCAATGTGCAGTACCTCCCCTCTCCAAATTCTACTATCCTATAACATCATGATCCCCCACCCCCACCCCCCAAGTACCACTGGCTTTCAAACAAGCAAATTTCACCCATCTCCCTCCCCATATCCGCTTGACAAATTCCTTTACTTCTCCTCCAATTTAGTCTCCTAGAAACAGAGAATATCAGCTTTCCAGCTTTCCAGTTGAGCACTAAGCTGTTCACAATCCTTCTTTCCTCCATGTCATTCAATCCCCTTACATTCCATGAGATTAATTTAATCTTCATGATCCAATAGATAGAACACCTTTCCCCCTGTTCCTTCCACCATTTCTCTTAAAATTTTACATCGAAAGAAGCTAGCCCTTTCATTTCTTGGGTACCTTTGAATCTAGCTTTCTTAATATTCTCATCTGCTTCCATTCTTCTGGCTTGTCTGCAGCTGTCAATTTGCTTTAACAACTCCAAGGCTTCTTCGTGTCCCTGGAAATCAACCCCGAACATTTTCCACAATTTTAGCAAATTTTGATGGATCCAAATTGTTGCTTCCATCTCTTTTTCAAGAAAAAGATCCTGATGTTGGAGAGGTTCAGCATCCTCCACTTCCCATTCTTCAATATTGGTGCCGCCTTTGTGAAAGTTCAACTCTTGCTGTTGCACGGGGCCATTATCAAGAAGGGATTCCCAATATTAACTATTGTCAGGGATTTATGTCTACTGTCTTTTGGATATAAAATTATAGAGTTAGAAACTACATAAAGAACTCTATTTTGGTCACCAGTCTTTTACCCAATAATAATTAACTCATGATGTCAAAGCAGGTGGAGGGACTTGTCTACAGACTTACAGACTTACAGTCAGTCTCTTGGAGTTCGTACAGAGTGGCGAAGAACAGACCACAATGGAAGCAAAAGATCTACATAGGCAATTAGTTGGGATTAAGACGTAAACTGTTGAGCCACTTACGTTAGGTTAGTTATTTGCCAGGAGTTAAATTTTTGTAGGGAATTGTATGTCAGCATAAAACGCAAAAAACTTTTAGTGTGGGAGAACCCTAATATATACTATTGAGTGTTAGAATGAAACTGGTCCAGATGGGGTGGAGTGGATATTGAGACTCATATAGTCAACCCTAGCTAGTTTCGGTTGAGGCATTGTTGTTGTATGAAGTTAAAGCAGTGCTGTTGACCTTGTGAATTGCTGGTGGGTCAGGTAAAGTGGGAGATCAGGAGTATTAGTCTTAGTATTTGGAGATAAAACGCCTTCCCATTTAAATTGGTCGAGTAAATACAGGCAGATTGAGTATGAAAGTTGATCAAGTATTTTGAGATGGAGGATGTATCAGTAAGTGCAGGTAAGAAAAGCAGGTAGTGAAGACATAAAACAGATAGACAAAGTCTTTGATTTGGCAGTAAGTCTTGTATATTAAGAGTGTGTCATTTAATGTTGTGTGGGCTATGATGGTTTTCCTACTTTTATTTTTCAATTCCCGTGCATGCAAATTTGTGCCCAAAAAATATTCCCTTTGCAACTCTTAGCTAAATCAAAATATATTTCCTTTGTAGCTTTTAGTTCAATTCTGTCGTCTTAATATCTTCGATATGCTACAGGAGTGTGCTTTCCAATGGGAAAGGGAATGTATCGTGTTCTTCACATACCTGAAGATGAAGCTGTTCTCTTGAATTCAAGAGAAAAGGCTCCTTATTTGATATGTGTTGAAGTTTTAAAATGTGAAAGCCCCAAGTAAGTTAAAGAAATTTATGACCCAAAGACACATTTACTATTAACAGGCTGGTTTCTGTTTACCACTGTCTCATGTTTGTTCTTTCTTTTTCACTTCCATGCAAATGACAGTACAAAAGACACATCCAATCCTCAAAAGCTCTCAAAGGGAGGGATCCCTCTGGCAAATGGAGATGTTTTATTGCCAAAACCTCCTCCTTGGGCTTACCCTCTGTGGACAGGACAAGATATGTACCACAATGGTTTTGACAGGATGTCAATGTCTGCATCTCAGGCCATAGACCAGGCAATGACTCAATTATGGGATGCCAAAGTGAAATTTGTGCGAGTGAATTTTTCGGTGGAGAAGCAATCAGAGTCTGCAACAGATCATTGCAGCCTTGGTTCTGCTTCAGAAAGTTGTAGTCAATGTAGAGAGGTCCCATCACTTCCATTGAAGTCAGATGCTTTTGATTCAGAATGGGTACGGGTTATCTTGACTGTAGATCCTGGTGTTAGGATGGAGGATATCGTGGACCAAGATCCACCAAGAAAGAAAGAGCATCGAAGGGTTCCCAGTACAGTAGCTATCGAGGAAGTCAAGGTAATCTTCATGTCTGCTGCATATGTAAAAATTCTTTTACACTCCTAAAGTGAAGTTTCTGTATGCTTATTGGATCTTCGCGAGATGCAGTACTGCCTTTTGGCTAAGATCAAGTGTAGTATATGATCTTCGTGAGATGAGTGAATGTCTTCTTTCATTTGGAATTAGTATTTGTCTTTTCATCATTCTTCTGGTCTAGCCTCTATATGACCAAATATCCTTAGTATTTGTCCGTCAAGACATCAAAGATGTATGCTTAAGTCACCAGGACATTTTTGAGTTTTATCAAATAAAGTATTAGGTGGATTCATCTTTCATTTAATTGTTTTGTCTATTGAGAGGGGAACATCCACTCCAAAAATTGACCTCAATTTTGGTAATAGGATCATGCTGCTAAGCAATTGTGTTTGCTTTAGAAGTCTAGGTTTAGTGCAGAAAGATAAGGGATCCTATGGTGCTTGTTGGGAGTTATTAGGTATGAATGAAACACACCTCCAAAATCATTGAGCTCAGCATTTTGATCCATTATTGCAAATTTGTGGTAGTTTTTAACTGCTTTGGTGTGAACTGAAACTGGAAGTTTTGATGAAATTGAGGAGTTTTTTGTGTTGAAAGTATTAGTTCGACATCGTCTTCTTGTTTGCTGTTTTTAGTGGAGAGATTAGTGTCATTGAGTGCCGGGATGAGCGGATCTTTGGTGTTGATGCACTCTTATTATTTGTCAAGCAAAATATAGATGGTCATAATCTAATATCTGTTAGGCATCTTGTTGAGATTCATGTGATGGTTTCCAACTCCCACTTGGGGATTTACTTTTGAAGGTGATTACCATTGTTTCTCTGGTATGTTCACCTTTTGGGAGAGATGGTTCTCTATCATTATCACTACTGCATGATTTTTATTCAAGAGTCGTACTTGTTCCCTTGATACTTTTCCATACATGAAAAAATCAAAAACATGGTTCTCTTTACAGTTAGCTGCATTAAAAGGAGAAGCACCTCCTGGACTCCCTTTGAAAGGGGCTGGTCAGGATTCATCTGATGCGCAACCAAAGGTATAAACGATGTTGGATGTTGTTCCTCGGCTATAGAATCTATAATTACATTTGCGTGATAATCTTATCGATAACAGGTCACAAATGGTGGTCTTCCCAAGGTTAGTGATGCACTTTCTGGAGAACTCTGGGAAGTCAAGAAGGAAAGAATACGCAAATGCTCCGTTTATGGGAAAGTACCTGGCTGGGACTTGACATCTGTGAGTTCCACCATCTGTATTTATATTGTCTCCTTGATATTGTCTTTGTGATTTTTGATAGATTAGTATGACATGTGTGCTTGCTTGTGTATAAAGAGAAAGGTTGGATTTGCTGCCAATGATTAGGACATGTAGACATACACATGCAAAACTTCTTATGAAATATATCATATGCATATTCCTTGTAAAAAATAAGCATATGTTATACACATAGTGTTGAGTCTCACTTTGGTAGTGGGATGGGGTATTGGTCTCCCTATATGGTCATATGCAATCCTCACCTCTTGAGCTACTGTTTAATCCAAATTGGTTTGCAAGTTGCCACAACCATTGCTCGATATTCAGCTTCTGCTCTAGATCGAGCAACCACATTTTGTTTCTTGCTTTCCCAAGACACCAAATTACCTCCTACCAGAAAACAATAAACAAATGTAGACCGTCTATCAGAAGGTGAGCCAGCCCAATCAACGTCTGTGTATCCAACAATCTGCTCATGACCTCGATCCTCAAAAAGCAATCCTTTGCATGGGGGCTTATTTTATGTACCAGAGAATACGAACAACTGCATCTCAATGAGTATCACACAGATAAACTGATTTACTACACTCACAGGAAGGACAATGTCAGGTCGAGTAATGTGAGATAGTTCAACTTACCAACCAGCCACCTGTACCTTCCAGGATCACTAAGGGGCTCCCCTGTCATGGTAGAAAGTTTAATATTGGGTTCATAAATGTCTAGGGCATACTTACGCTATGAGATGTCAATTCCTGATTTGGACTGCCCGACTTCTATACCTAGGAAATACTTCTATCTTCCTAGGTCCTTTTTGTGGAAATGCTGAAAGAGATGTTGCTTTCAATTTAACTATTCCATCTCCATCTATCTTATATTGTCCACGCTTCAGATGTCCAATCCTAGGCTAGCCCGGGGGGGGGGGGGTTGTTGAGTCCCACATCGGTAGAGGGATGGGGGTATTGGTCTCCTTATGGTCTTGGGCAATCCTCACCTCCTGATTTAGGCTTAAGGTCCATTTCTTTAACACATAGTATGTTTTGTCTCTTTCTAGTGATTTTTTGATTGGTAAATGTAGTTCATTGATATTCAGTGACAAGTGCTGTAAGATATATACATGAGGAAGTTGCATTACAGACTGTAATGAACTGAAAAAATTAACCATGGCATCTATGTCATTTGCAATAGCCAGGTTGCACCCAATAAAGAAGTGAGGATATACATCTATGCTTAATGCTAACTACAGATTCCATTTGCCTTGAAAAATCTTGTGCTTCTTTCCTTCCAAACAGTCCACCATATTACGGACCATTCAAGTTTTCCTGTATTTCCCAACCTTTTGAAATGCCAGCATTGTAAGAGCTCCTTCGTTGTCTTTGGCATGGTCCGAATCACTCCCAGAATGTTGAAAAAGAATATCCAGATCCGGGAGGTGAAAGAGCAATGAAGAAACAAATGATTGACATCCTCATTTTGCTTCTGACAAAGGCAGCACCTGCTGTAGATGTTGATTCCCCTTTTCTAAAGATTTTCATGTGTAAGGCTGGCTTCCTTGGCTATCAACCATGGAAAACGTTCAATTTCCAGTGGTGCTTTATTTCTCCTGATGCATTTCCAAGTCCAGTTATGAGCAACAGTGGGACTTAGCTGCTCGTAGCTAGATTTGATAGTAAACATTCCTTTAGCATTGCATTTCCACTGTATAATATCTGTCCTGCAAAGTGAGAGAGGGGTCTTGTGAGGTCTGAGAAGCAATGAACATAAGCTGTCCATTTCTCAGTCATTGATATTGTGCCTAGTCATTATCAATTTCGTGCCACATTGTATAAAGTTGGGTACTGATCCTTTAGGGGTGACTGGTTGAGCCAAATATCTAGCCAGAATCTCGTTTTCCTGCCATCTCCCAAAACTACTGTGGTCTTGGGTTGGAAACAGTCCCAGTGTGCGCTCATATGTCTCCAGACGCACATGTATTAGGAATTGTGGTTGTTTCATAATCGAAGGGTTGAGAAGCCCATATTTGGTTACAGTAACCTTCATCCATTAATCTCCTAAAGGCACCTCCTCCCTGATAAATCTCCAAAGCCATTTATGCTGCAAACTGGTATTTTGAGCTCTCAAGTCTTTGATACCCAGACCTCCTCGTCTGAATGGAGACAGTTTCCCGTTCTACCAAATTAAATGTCTTGTTCTCTGTTTCCTTGTCATAAGAAATCTCTTTGTAATTTATCCATCCTTTTTGCCGCCCGAATCGACAGAGGGAACAAAGACATGGTATTTTTTTTTTTTGGGGGTGGGGGTAAGTAATCTAACACACTGTTGATTAGTACTAACCTACCCCCAGGGGATAGTTTTTTTGTATAACAAGGAAGTCCAGTAATGTCTTAGACCTGCTCTATTTTTTGGGCTTTTCTTTTTGGTGCCCTGCATAAATCATGAAATCTGAAGCAACATGTTACTCAAGTTTGTCCGAAACTTCTTATGCTCTGTGAGTCAATAATTCTTTAAAGTCAGGTTTCCTAGTACGTACCTTGCCTTTTCACTCAGGAGTAGGGAGGGAACCCGTGAAATTAGGTTGAACTTTCTAGTCAAACTCCGTTGAGAACCTCAAAACGTTCAAGCATTCTGCCACTAGTTTTTTGGATTCCCATATGTCCTTTATCTCTTTGAGTTTTTTTATTCCTTTTGTCACCAGAAACAATAGGGATGAAGTGGGACTTAATTAAGTTGATAATTGATTGTTTAAAGAACTTTCACGATTATAAAAAGTTGTCTCCATTATCTTTTGCTGCTTCCTTTTTATTCTATATTTTTGGGGATACACAGTTGTTTCTCATTATATTTTTCTAATACAGTTATTTCCCAATATCAAATTGTGTTTTTCTCTGAAGTAGCAACTGACGTGCTTAAATTGTGGTTTCATTTAGTTCATTGTCAAGAGTGGTGATGACTGCAGACAGGAGCATCTTGCTGTACAACTTATCTCCCACTTCTACGGTAGGTATCTTGGATTCAAAGATCCTCCATTGTTGTAATTTTTTGTTTCCTTTGTAGGTTATCTGTTTTTATTTTATTTTATTTTATTTTGGGTTACCCTTTTTTAGATGGCTTTGACTTCTTTTTGGTAAATTCTTTTCTTCAATTTTTTGTCTAAATGAACTCAATGTAACTTTTGGCAGAAGGGGAGATTTAAGGAGTGAGGATCTGCTATATGACTAGGAGAGGGGAGTGCTCATTATAAATATTCCCCGAGTTATTACTAAGTTATTGAATTGAATTTACTAGAGGTCTAGAACTCTTCCCCTGTACATGAACAGTCATATATGAGAAAGCAGATGGGCCCGGTTGTCATGTAACTCGTTTCTGCTTTATTAGTTTTTGTATTTGTTTTTCATGCTTGAATAGGGTCTTCAACTTGACTCTGTTCAAAAAGTGAAATGTGAATTGTTTTTGGATGCAGAATGTTTTTTGTAGCAAAATTTCTTGGATTTTGCTCTGAAATACATTCAGCACTAAGACCTTAAAGTTAAAAGGTAAAATTTTGATGCAGGAAATTTCCAAAAAAAAAAAAAAAAATATTTGGAAAAAATAGCATTCAGGGATATTTAGGCAAAATTCTGACATATGGTCAGGAAAAAAATGTAGAACAGGGCAAAGTAAATATGCTAATCTAGTAATAAATAGAACTAATTCGTAAAAGAAACCATAAGAAAGGAAATAATTTAAGAAATTTGATGAGTACAAACTTTGCCTAGAGAAAATACTGATGAATTCAAGAATTTAAATCTTGCATATTACACATATATTGTACTATGTGATGAAAGTTCTAAAACATTTGGTTAGCAAAGCCATATGTCCGAGTAACGTTTGTTTTTACGTTGTCCTTAAGCAAGAGAAGGTTAGGCTATCTGAGGACTTATTCAGCTAACGATCTTCTATCACATTGAGGTTTTCTCCATTTTTCTTTAAGTAACATGAGAATGTGCACTCAAGGGTGTACCTTAGCTGTAATTGAGGTGGGCAAAAACAATCAGAGGCCAGGTTTCAAATCCCAACAGAAAAAAAATGTTGGGTAATTTCTTTCAATCTGCCTAAGCCTTGTGAGCAAAGTTACCTAATACTTGTCTTGGTGGGCGGTAGTGGATGCCCGTGTGGAATAGTTGAGGTGTGCGCAAGTTGGACCGGGCACCACCATTGTAATTAGCCTATTTTTTAGCGGATATTCAACCTTGCTTTTAGGCCTCACAGTTTAAGTTGGGGTTTGTGTTGCAAGGTTGATTCAGCAGGGATATATATTTTACTTATAGGTATCAGTCACATCGAACGTTATCGGGTATATATTTGCTTGTCGTCAATAGGCTTTATGATATCCTACAAGTCGGTCTTCACCAAGACTTTGGACTTGCATTTATTTTTCTTGAGCTCTTTTATTGGGTAATGAGACACACAGTCCTCTTATGTGAACTCCTGTCTTAGTGAAGGCTGTCTTTCCACAAGCAATTTAGAACTCTTGATATTCTGGTAAAAATCATATTTAATTCACATTAAACTGATGCTTCACAAAGTTTTATAAAACAATGAATAGTATTAATGAATGAAATTCAGAAAATGATTTTTGGTAATATTTGGTAAAAACATTTTGGTTGCACATTATGTGTCAGTTACCTTATTTGTTATGGAAGTTATTTGTTCAGTATTTTACATTTTTACTAGCTCACAAGAAGGCTTCTGTTCCTTCCCAATATACTTTCAAAAGTTAATAGGAGTAGTTCTTTCTGCCGAAAGAGTGATCTCATTTTATGTTTTTCGTCGTCCTGCAATTGTTAGGTTTATAGCTAGGCTTTCATTCCTAGATATGCCAATGTCTGTGGAGATTCATGTTGTTGCTGTTGACCTTTAATATTGTTTTATGCTCTCAAGGATTACGTGCTCATATTGTTTGAGTATTTTGAAATGGTAGATATCTTCCAGGAAGCTGGTCTGCCGCTTTGGTTGCGTCCTTATGAAGTCTTAGTTACATCCTCTTACACTGCACTAATTGAAACAATTCCAGATACGGTAACTTATGTTAGCTTTTTCTTGATAACCTGAGCATTCTTTATTTTGCTGCGGATATTCTTGATAGCAGTTTTGATCATTGTTTTGCAGGCCTCAATTCATTCTATTAAAAGTAGATTTCCTGACATCACAAGTCTACATGACTTTTATGTTGCCAAGTATCAGGAGAATTCTCCAACTTTTAAGCTCGCCCAGGTAAAAATCGTGATGAAAAAAGTTTGTAGCCTTTGTGCTTTACTACTGTCTCTTTTGAATTTCTCAAGGGTGCCTCCAATTTATACTTTCCCCGTCTTTATCGGATGTAATTGTACTAAAGCAACCCGCAACGTGTTTATATTCTATGTTTGAACTTTTAGATAACTATCTTCCTTGTCCAATCGAAGCATGATTAGAGCTTATTAGAAGCGTTACTGAACCAAGGCAAGAGGAAAAAGTATGATACAAAGGTTTTACAATATTCCAAGATGAAAGTATGATAAAAACTGCTAACTAAGTGATGTGGAAATGAATAGTGCTCATGGGGATACTCAAGCCGAAGGCTATTAGAAGATGGTAAAAGAAAATTAAGTGTTTTCCCCACTATACACTAACCTTTGCAATTGTCCAAAATTTCCACTCTGATGAGTATTGTGGAGAAAAAGGAATCCTAATATTCCTTGTTTATGCCTCTTTCTTGCTCTTTTCCACTTATATTTTCTTCTCCTTTATCAATTCAACACTTTCTCCAACTTGTCCCCCCTCCTTCTCTGACACTCCTTTTACACCCCGCCCTTCAATTTCTACAACTTTCCTCTACCATCAATATTATATTGCCCTCGCTGCGGACCTTTGCATTGGACCTCTCCTCCTTTCCATACCCTGCCTCGTCACCCCCCTCATCTAGGACTGGTCAAGTAGTGCTAGATGCATCCGATATTGCAACTTCTTGTTGCTAAGGGGATAGTTGAGTGGTTGAAGCAAGGAGTAACAATGTGGAGGTCACAGATTTGAATTCCAACTAAATCACTCAGTATGACCTCATCTGCTCCAGCCTTGAACATGTGCTGATTTTTCGTTGTAGGTTGTCTTGTGGATTAGTTGAGGTGTGCACAAGCCGGCTTGAGCAACACGATCATAAAAAAGTACTATTAGCAAGTTATTGTATTTTAAGATTCGTCAACAAAATATTCTTACGGTTCATTTAATACCCTATTGGGTTCAGCAGATGTACCCTGAGTAGCTCTCCAACTTATTCATAGACCTTTCACCATGCAAATCCTGCACTTCACTCTGAACTCTATGCAGAGTTCAGAGTTATTTGTCATTTCTATTATCCCCAGTCACATGACACCTAACCCTGCATCTATTATGTCACGCTTCCATTCAAGTTGAACATACTGTGAGCAAACGTTTCTGTTTTTTTTTTCTTCTCTTTTTCGGGGTTTAGTTTCCTCCGAGGATTCATGTTAGGGGCTTGAAAATGTTGAAAGGTTTAAATGCTGTAAAATGAGTATTAAGGGGTAGAGTCCCCAGTGTTAACTAAACGTGATAAGCATTCCGAAGGGATCATTGGCTGAGTGAAGCGAACGACTTCGGAAAAGTCTGTGCATAGCGAACGAAGCGAATGACTTCGGAAAAGTCTGTGCATAGCGAACGAAGCGAACATTAATACATCTTTTTTCCTTCTTCTCTGGTGCGCAATTACTCTGCTTTTACTGGTTTTATTTACCTGTTTCTCTCGTGTTTCTTTTGTGTTCATTCTTTTTTCCAGTCACACCATGCTTATCTTTGAGCACTCCTGATATATTGTTCAAAACATTTTGTTATGGTGGAGAGATGAAAAGACCAATCTAGCTTCCTCATTCTATTGATTTCTCATAAAGAAAGGGAAGAAATATTTTGTCACTCGATGTTGGACTTCCACAGTGGTAGTAATTGTTCCTGCCGTTAGAGAAATTGCTTGTTTGTTGCTTGAGGCCTGGGTGCGAGGCAAAAGAACTAATAACTTTTTTTTGGTAAAAATGTGATATCCACGCCTTGGTAATTGAATATCATGATTTTTAATTCTATTTTACTTTTGTTTCTTCATGGTGCCTCTTATCTTGTGTGCGTGTCCTCTTCTACCACTATTCTGCTTTTCGACTTTTCTCTTATGTCACTTTTTTACTTTCTTGCTATTAACGAAAAAATTATTTATTTTCGTGTTTGTTCTCTATCTCGTTTTTATTTTGCAAATTCTTGGTTTATTGACTCATTGTTAGGAAAATAATAAATGATTCTTGCAACTAAAGCTAGACATTAGTACAATCCTAAAGCAGTTATTCCTTGTTCCATCGAATGTATCTTCCAGTGATCCTGTTGGGCTTATTGAACTTACAGTTTAATGATATTTATTCTGGGTTAGGTGTGATGTAGTCATTCTCGGATATTGGATAATGAATGTAATGATGTTTGTTACAATTTTAATGTTTGTAATTATTGTATTTGAAAATTGTGCACGTTACTTCAAAGAAGTGCTCCTTCCGGTCCAATATAATTGATTATTTGGCTGTTTTCACACATATTAAGAAATTCACCTTTTAGCATTAATTAACAATGAAATTGACCATATTAACCTCAATTTGTTCATTGGAAATGAAGTTAATTCCTTCTTGATATCTGAAAAAATCAAATATTGTGGACCACAATAAAAAGCCAAAAAATCAATTAAAGTGGACCGGAGGGAGTATGTGCTTCATTTCTCATTTCTTGTTCGCCTGGAGGCTTATTGCTTTTTTGCTACTCGCTTTAAAAGATACTGGAATGCCAGAACTGTTGTAGTTTGGGGGACTCCTGTGCACTTCACTTTGGAACATAATAGAAGTGCGAATATGATGAGGGTGATGGTCCTTGTTGATTATGTTTTCATTTATGTTTATTATTTCTGAACTGTTGTTTCGGGTAACAAGTGTGAAAGAAAAGTTTTATGGGTACATCCAGCAGACTAGTGAACTTTACATGTCTTTTGAAGATCGATGCTGGAGAAGCTATGAAATGAAGTTTTGCAATGAGGAATTTGTCTAAATTCCATAATTAACAAGTAGTATTTTGTTCAGAGAACCTCGAAGAGAATATGTTGTATATGTCTCCATTGTTAAGTTCAAGAAAAGGGAATGAATAAAAGAAGAAGGAAACTCTTGTCAGATATGTCAGAAGGCTGAACTGTGTGATCTAGTCAATGACTGGAACAGGTTTACTAAATTAAGTTATATCTTCGTTATCGAGCCTTTCCTTTTCTGAGGGCTTTTCTCTTGGGAAATAGTTTGGATGATAAGTTGGTGCTGCCTAACAGTTTTTTACCTGCTTCATTATGTAATTCTTGCTGTATAGTTAAGGATCTCTCTCTTATGTTTTGCTGAGTCGCATTTCTATTTCCTTTACTTGATTTTACTTGGGCTTGGGACTTGTAAAATAAAAAGACTCCTTATTTTTATCAATCTTTATTTCTTTTACATGCAGAGAAATTTTGTCGAAAGCATGGCTGGATATTCTCTGGTTTGCTACCTTTTGCAGGTGAACTGGGTGACTTCTCTCTGTATAATTTTACGTTTTTCTTTATTTAATCTGATGATTGCAAGAAGAAGCATAAGACACCGATCACATATTCTGTTGTCAGCAGATGCTTCTATCTCTAATATGTCTCACCGAGATAGTTCCATTTTACATGGGCTGCATGCTAGCCATATCTTTTGAGTATTTAATGCAAATCTTTAGTCTCTTTGTGTGCCCCTGTACCCATAAAAACTGGAAAAAAAAAGAGATGAAAGTTGGAAAAAGGTGTTTGGGAGAAAAAAAGTCTAAATGTAAATGCTGACCCAATATCTTTAAAAATGATTGGACTGCATATCCTACATGAACTTAAAATTGTAACAATTGGGATATCTGGGCTTACTACAATTAGAAAAAGTCAAGCATGAAATTTTATGACATTTGCCCTTTGATAATAGACATAAAGAAATGTGATAATTGTCTATCACCTTTTTTGGGATAAAGTGACAATTGTTTTGATCAAACAGTAACTCTTGGTATACTAGTGGTAAACAAAAGTTGAGAACCTATACAAAAATATGATGTTCTACATAAAGTCAGAAAGTACCAGACATCTTTGCTAACAGGGACTCCGTGGGTGCACTGAATTTACGAAACATAAGCTTCCTCTCATCTATACAACAGTAATTTCCACCACTCATCTCCCCAAGGCTGTCCATTTTTTTTCTCTACAGTACCACATTAGGAATCTAAAGGTTTCAAGTTAAGCAGGACCAAGACAGAATACTTGGAGTGTAAGTTCAGTGGCGAGACTCAAGGAGGGAAGGGGTAGTGAGGCTGGGCTCGCAGGTCATCCCTAGGAAAGGGAGTTTTAATAAGTATCTTGGATCTATTATCTAGGGGATGAGGAGATTGATGAAGATGTCACACATCGTATTGGGGCGGGATGGATGAAATGGAGACTCGCTTCCGGTGTTTTGTGTGACAGGAAGGTGCCACCAAAACTTAAGGGTAAGTTCTACAAAGTGGTGGTCAGACCAATGATGTTGTACGGGGCTGGGTGTTGGCCAGTTAAGATCGCTCATGTCCAAAAGATGAAGGTAGCAGAGATGAGGATGTTGAGATGGATGTGCGGGCACACCAGGTTAGATAGGATCAGAAATGAGGTTATTCGCGACGAGGTGGGTGTCGCCCCTATTGAGGACAAGATGCGGGAAGCGCGGCTTAAGTGGTTTGGTCATGTTAGGAGGAGGAGCACAGACGCCCCGGTGAGGAGGTGTGAGAGGTTGACATTGGAGGGCCTACGGAGAGGTAGAGGTAGGCCAAAGAAGAGGTGGGGAGAGGTGATTAGGCAAGACATGGCGCAGCTTCAGCTGACCGAGGACATGACCCTTGATAGGAAGGTATGGAGATCGAGGATTAGGGTAGTAGAGTAGGTAGTCTAGAGTGTTCATAACAGTAGTATTGGCACGCAGTCTCGCTTTATATTGATAGTAGGTTTTTATGGCTAACCGTTGTTTTCTTTCATTGTTGATCACCTTACTGTCTTGTTGTTTTTATTCTGCTTTTATATGGCTTTTTGATACTGTTCCTTGTCTATATTTTCATTAATGTGGTGCTTATGCTTTTCTGAGCCGATGGTCTATTGGAAACAACCTCTCTATCCTCACAAGGTAGGGGTAAGGTTTGTGTACACAGTACCCTCCCCAGACCCCACGGTAGGGGATAATATTGGGTATGTTGTTGTTGTCTCTACAGTACCACATTAGTGCAAGGAGTTGCATTCCGTTCTCTGCATCCTCTTTGCGCTCTCTTGAAGGCCTAGCAACAACATATCTTTGATGGTGGCCGGCA
This sequence comes from Nicotiana tabacum, assembly GCF_000715075.1. Lineage (NCBI taxonomy): Eukaryota > Viridiplantae > Streptophyta > Magnoliopsida > Solanales > Solanaceae > Nicotiana > Nicotiana tabacum. The sequence continues at coordinate 115,287,203 of NC_134092.1, forward strand.
TTGAGCAATGTGTACTAAACAGGTTCAGTACGGTCCACCATACGATGGCTGTCACTTTCCATAACTTCCATATGGAATTTAATGCGAGAGAAAATTGAAACTGCTGATCGGAAAATAAAATTTGCATAGAATGCAAGAAATCCTTAGAGCTGGAAAGGAAGAGCTAGAACACAATCAAATAGCGGAAGATGGAGAAGCAGGGATATTATGGCCTTGCAGACCCTGAACCGATTAGGTTTCTTCATAACGGTAGATAAAGTGGTGCCCTTGTTATTCAAGGGATAAAGAATATGACATGCCGCGGTGTGTTAGAGAAGTGGTAAAGGTTTGTTGTATGTGGGTGTATGACCCAAAAGTTGGTTTTCCTGTTTATCAAGGAAAAGTCTTCATGACTTCCCCCTCTAGATCAAGTTCAATAACTCAAATAATTGTGATTTATGACAATCATAATGGTTGTATGGTATTGGTGGGTCAATTGAAAAGAAAGGAATCTCAGACGTTTCAGAGGCAAAAGGAAGAGTTCACAAACTGAAGTTCAATTTTTTTTTCCTCTTAGCTTTTGGTGCAATATGCAGATTGTATATGGTGTGGATAGCTCTTAGATTTCCTCAGTTACCTCTCACATTAGACTAGTAGGAACTGAATTTTTGTAAGGTTCGTGGATATGGAAATAGATACACTTTTAAGGTTATCATGATGTAACTCACAACAGAATTTTTATGCTCCTTTTGTTTCAATAAGATGTTCACTTACCTATCAAGAAAAATAATGGTTGTATGCTATTTGTGGTGTAACATAGCACGAGCCTGTATTGAGTTATTTCGTACTCGCGTTTGGCACACTTAAAGTCACTTGTTTCTCACCGTTGAAATGTCTGTTGTGCCAATGGTCTAGAAAATGTGCATGATTAAAGTCTGTTCCTTTTTCCTTATTTTTCTTTAATTTTTATTAGGGTGTGTTTGTTATGGAGGAAAATGAGTAGTTTTATAAATCGCTTTCCCATGTTGGTTGGTGAATGGAAAACTTTTTTCCGGAAAATACTTTTTAGTGTTTGGTTAGTGAGTAGAGAATATTTTTTTGAAAAATATATAAGTTAGGCAAACGCTATGGGATGGGGGTGGAGGAGGAGGGGGTAGGGGGTGGGTTGGGGGTGGGGGGTTGTGGGCTTGGGTTGGTTGAGCGGGGAAGGTTGAAAAAGAATTTTGGAAAATATTTTCCCTCCTCTTGGTAGGAAAAATATTTTCCTCCAATTGGAGTAAAATGAATTCATGAGGAAAATATTTTTCAAAACATTTAAGCCAATCAAACATGGAAAACATTTTCTGAATTTGTTTTTTCATACCAAACACACCCTTAATGTGGATACTATGAATGTCTTCATTATTAGCTTCCTAGTACAGTAGGTATCGCAATGATTACCAGCCGTTCTGCTTCTGTTGCTAGATAAAGGATCGACACAACGGAAATCTTCTATTGGATGAAGAAGGACATATCATACACATCGACTTTGGTTTCATGCTATCTAATTCACCTGGTGGTGTAAATTTCGAAAGTGCACCATTTAAATTAACCCGCGAACTCCTTGAGGTATATGCTGCTGAAGAATCTCGTGTCAACTTTTTATTTCTATCCTTGTTATTTTATATTCTGAAGGTGTTTGATACAGTTTCTGAACATATATTTTTGGTTGATTTGTGCTAGATCATGGATTCTGATGCTGAAGGAGTTCCAAGCGAGTTCTTTGATTATTTCAAAGTAATATATTGTTCACTGAGATTTTATTTTGTATCTGGACTTCTTTTTCTATTGTTTGTGCTTTATGCTTTTTTATTTCCTGCCTTCAGGTTCTATGCATCCAAGGGTTTCTCACATGTCGGAAGCATGCAGAGCGTATAATTCTTCTTGTTGAGATGCTACAGGTAGACGCTCATATACAGTTCCAGCTGCTAATTTTCATACATGTTTAAAATTATGTAAAATCTTTGTTTCTCATGTATGGAAATTTCCAACATAGGGCGGAATGAGGACTCGGGGCATTTTCTAGAACTAGGAAAGAATTTCGGGAAATGTGTGTAGTTCTAATGCTGCTAGAGCTTCCCATTTTTCAGTATCTTAGACATTCAGATGTGGCAGGTTGAGCCTTTACCAAGGAATGACTATTTCTCCAACTTTATTCTTTTTAATCTTTTTTTTTTATTATAAGTAAAGATTTTATTATAACTGGTACCAAGATGGTACACAGAAAAAGTACAAGACCAGACTACAGCTCTTACTTAATTCGTACTACATATTTTCTTCTAATAAGTGCAAAAAATCCAAATACTGGTCCATCTCATCTAACTATAACACCAGAAATACAAATTTTTGATGCATTTGTTTTTTACTCAGGCAATATGCAGCCTCTTCCCCTCAAATCTTGCTTTATTTCGCTCCAGCCATAATGTCCACATTATGCAGTTGGGAATAGTTTTCCATATTAGCTTTAAGCTCCTTTTCACTCTCTGGGATTGCCACACTTCCATATTAACTTTATTCTTTTTAATCTCAACAATACCATCGAAGATGCAGTATAAAATATGGTAATGCTACTTGATATCTGAAATTAAATATATTTCTTTGACTTGCCACGTATATCAAGAGAAGATCTGAAGATGTTAGTGTTTAGTATCAAAGAGACATGTGTTTGGAGCATCACTTTTCTTCTTCTTAATTAAGATTTTATAACTGTGAAAAACAGAATCGAGAAGCTAAAAATATAGCCTTGTATTTATTCAACATGTCTCCCATTAGTGTCTCACCAATTGGCAGGAGGGGAGAAAAAGTCAATCTCACATTCATATAGTATATTGTATTCATAGAGAAAATTTAATACAGTTATAGTTGGTTTATTGGAAAAGCGTTTTGAGACTTCCCAAGATTATAAAGGGTCTACAACAAAGAAAGTATTTTTTCGCTAAAAGAGATTGATTGAAATTTACTAGGGGAGGAAGGACTGAAGGAGGATCTCCACATGGTATTCATTAACTTAGAGAAAGCATATGATAGAGTGCGCCCTTCTGGTGCACCGATGATACTCCTTTTTATATAGAGGATTGGGTGTCATTCGTGGAAAACCAGTTTTTTAGGTTTTCTACTTTTTTTGATATACCTCTTGTATACGGGCGCTTATTTAGCCCTCTCATGAATAAAACTTATCTTTATCAAAAAAAGTCTCTCTAGCCGAGGGTCTATCGGAAACAACCTCTCTGCCCTCCCATGGTGGGGTAAGGTCTACGTACACTCAGACCCTACTTGTGGGAACTCACTGTGTTTGTTTTTGTTGAACTTTATCAAAGAAGTGCGGATAAAAATGTCCTTTCATGGTGCTTGAAAAGGAAGGAATTCAAAGAAGTATCATATAGGATATGTACGAGGGATTAGTAACAAGTGTGACGACAGGAGGAGGAGATTTAAAGGCGGTTCCTATAACCGTTGCTTTAGATCAAGGATCTACCTAAACCTCTGCTTGTTTGTTTTGGTTATGAATGAGCTAACTATTGTATCACTGATTGAGTTACTAAGCATACTTGTTCGGTCAAACAAGTATTCGTCGTTATGGAATTGATACATTAATCTCCTTGGAATAACACAGAATCTGTTTTCCCTCTATCTTTATGTCAGGATTCTGGTTATCCTTGTTTCAAGGGTGGTCCCCGAACAATTCAGAACCTAAGAAAGAGATTTCATCTTAGTTTAACAGAAGAGGTTTGTTACTGGTACATAACTTCATTAGTTTTTTTAGTTTTTATCATCTAAATGGTCATGATGCCCTCTTTGTTTTTGTCAGCAATGTGTTTCCTTGGTACTTTCTTTGATTAGCAGTAGCTTGGATGCATGGCGTACTCGCCAATATGATTATTATCAGAGGGTCTTAAATGGGATATTATGAGGTCAAATTGAGTTATCCACCACGAAAGGTGACGATATGTGTGAAGAGAGTCTATCACTAACTTGTTTGCTAAGAGGGGCTTGGTTGGGAAAGAGCAATTCTCTGATGCAGTCGGAGGTTAAAGGATTGCTGTCTTGCCATTTGCTTCTCTTCCGAGGAATTTGTAATTGTACCTGCGGATGTTGTATGAAATGTACCAGATGCAAGCTCTCCAAGAGCTAATATCTAGTTTCACTCAATTTTCAAGATTATTGGACAAAGGCAAGGGTGTCTCAAGAATCGAGATTTTGTCAAGTATACCCATCTGTGGCCTGTGGGTACATACTGTACAGAGCTATGTGTAAGAGATGCAACAGAGGTGGCTAGCTGACAGAACGCGGGATAAAGCTGTTGGGATTGTTTGAATTTCATGAGTTTGCTGATAGGTTGTGGTGCAGCATGAAATTTGGTTTGTACAATAGCTTCTTTACTTTCGATTTTGGTTTTCATTCTTTTTTTCTTTTTATTTTGGCAAAAAGCATTACCTAGATAGCAGCCTAGGGAAATTGCAGCCTCTGCTATTTCTTGATTTTCAGTCTTTGATTCTTTCTGTGAAACAGCAGAGTTGTATTGTATCATATCTTTTGTTGACCACAGCTCTTCATAGTGAAATTTATATCCCCTTTTGTTTTTACAGCAATCTCGACTCATGATGCGTATAGGATTGATTTTTGTTTTGAACTTAAAAGATTTCTCTTCTAACATCTTCTCATAGCTTAAGGCGTCGTTTTGGTTTGCAGATTGGATATAAGGTTTTACCTGATTCAATCGAATGATTGTAATGCTTCAAGATTATTATTGGTTTCGAGTGCTAGTGTAAGGTTTGGAAGAACTATAATACCAGGGCATCTCGTGCAAGAGTTTGGTTGAGTTTTAGTCCTTGGTTTGCTTCATGAAAAATGGAGTATGTAAAATTTTTGAATCCATATGTCGACATCTGTAGCCTGCTTTTAATTTTATTTTTTTACATTTTTTATTATATTAGTAAATAAAAGATTTAAGTTCGAATATTTGAACTTTTTCTTATTTCAATGATACTTTTTTCAAAGATAGCAATATGAAGTAAAATTCTTGCATGGTGTCTCAACCACTGGGAATGGATTAAACTAATGGAATTTAAATCTTAGCGAGGTTCGCTTGCAAATAAGTTATATTGGATTATAATGTTATAATATGGGCATTAATTAATAGAATTATTTAGTGGGTATGCTTTTATTGTAGATGTTGATTTATTAGATTGAAAAGGGATGCATTTGGTATATACAAAAGTTGTTTTTGGTTTTACAATAATAAACTTGGATAATTTCTATTTTTAATTTTAACGTTGGTCTTCTTTAAGAACTTTGGGAGAGCAGCTCTAGAGAAGGGTACTTTTATCATTTGATTATAATATGAGGATTAAAATACGAGAATTAAAAAATGTTTATTCTGTGGATATACATTATTGGCAGATGTTTGATTCATTTGATAGAAAATGAGATATATTTGGGTATAATATAAGAATGTATTTGGTTTTATATAGATATATTTGGATAAGCTTTTATTTTTAATTTAGCTTGACATTCTTGAAAGACTTTGAGAGAAGAACTTTAAAGAAGGGAAAAGGAGGAACAACTATTTTTCTGGGATTTTATATATATATATATATATATATATATATATATATATATATATATATATATATATATATATATATATATATATATTTCTCAGTAGCTTGCGTTGCACGTGTATATCGAATTATAAAATACACATTTTTATAAAATAAAATCGATATTATTTAAAATAAAGTTGTGTGAATAGTATACACGAAAGAAAAAGTATAAGTTTCTATGAATAATCAAGGTGGATCGTCATATTGTTACTTGTTTATCGATGTCAAGTATGCTTTTTGATGGTAGGCTATAATCCCGTATTTTAGTCACTTATTGCACTCTAATTCACTGCACTTTACTTGTGTTTGAGTTTTAATTGGTAGTGTTTTGCACTGATTGTGTGTTTTATGCTTTGTAGGAGATGATGCGAGTTAAGAAGATGTTCTGGAGCTAAATCGAATAATTAGAGCTTTGAAGTATGAGTAAAGCCAAGGAATTAAACTGGGATCACGTCTGGGGCTCGTGGACCGGCGTTGCATACGAAAGTTGGAAGAAAGAGCAAGGGCTAGAGCAAAAACGCACTAGTGCGTCGCATAAGGCGTGGTATTAAGCGTCGCATTAGTACAAAATTTCGTTAGAAGTTTGAAAAGTTCAGAGACTTGGAGTTTTGGGTCTAACATAAAACTACACTATTGCTAGGCATAGTGCGAGGCATAGTGCGTAGCATCAGTACAAAATATTGTCAGACAAGCTAAGTTCAGAGAGTTTACAACCGAGCAAATTGCACTAATGCTACGCACCCTGCGTAGCATAGTGCGACGCATGAAGTGTAAAAAGTTTGTAGGTTTTCCCACTTCAGCTCAAAGAGGGTAGTTTCGTACGGGTTCATTCCTACTTGGTATAAATACACTAGAAACATATTTTTGAGGGGACTTTGGACATACTTTCGACCTAAGGAAGCTAAGGAGGAGTTAGAAGAATACAAGCACAAGGATTTCATCATTCCCTCCTCACTCAAGACCCGAGTTTGGATCGAATCTATGTTTTCCTATACTTAAATTATTTTTGTGATGAATTTCTCCATGTTTCCTTTTAGGGTTTGATGGCTTTGGTGTATTGATGATTGTTTGTGGATTATAACTCTAGTTTTATGTATTGAATCGTTTTGGAAAATTTAATTATTGCATCTATATTCACTAGTTCATGTAATCGAGAGAGGCATAACTTGTGATATCTTTGCATTATATTGTTGGTTGAGTTCATAAATTCTTCTAAGTAATCGAAAAAGGCTAGTTAAATCATTGATTAAACCTAGTTAGGAGAATTATCTAAAGATATTTTCCTAAAGACCAATCCACTACGCATTTTTGCATATCTTCACAATGCTTAATTTGGTTCGTCTCGTGAGGTTAACGCTTAATCGAGAGAGGAGTTTCTGTTGAACGTTTGAACCAATAATTGAGTGAATTCGAGAGACCCACTTGAACATTAGAAATGAATTATCTAGAGTTAGACCCCGAACAATTATCTTGCACATATCCCCCTATCTTCTCCCATTGATAACCTTATTTGTTTATTCCTTGTCTCGATAGTCACTAGTCAATAGCTTTAGATTCTTAGTTAATTTTAATTATTAATCATATAAATCTCAACTGTTGATCCATCTGGAAGATCAAGCTAGAAACTACGAGAATACTGTTTAAATTCAATCCATGTGGATACGATATTATACTATACTATCTTTAATTAGCGAACATAATTTAAGTGTGTGTTTCGCACTCGTTAAATTTTGACGTCGTTACCGGGGCAATATCAATATTGTTCAAAATAGTTTTTGTTGCTAATTCAGGAATTTATTTTATTTTATTTATTCTTCACGGGTTTCCTCTTTTGTGTGCAGGCAAGAGATTGACATCTCTGGTGTATGACTCGATCTTCTTCAAAGGAATTGTTTTCATACAATCCAGAAGTGGAAAAGAGTCTGCGACAGTTGAGGAAAGAGAGAACTCACCGGAAAGTTCTTGGGGCAACCTTCAACCCAAGAACGCATGGATAATAATGGTGAAGATGAGGCAAATCTATCTGCAAGAGAAGTAGCGCAGCAGAGAGAAGAAGCTGCAAGGATAGCAGCTGAGGCAGCCCGTAGAGCTGCTGATGAGACCGTCAACGATGATGGGGATCGAAGATTCAATCTGAATCTACCCTTGATTGAAGATCAACTCGAGAATGCAGTACCCAGGCCTGGTAGAGCATTGGGTGATTACACCAGACCAGTCTACAACCAGGGACTGTCCAGTGTCAGACCTCCACTAGTAGCAGCGAATAACTTCGAGTTGAAGCAAGGCTTGCTTCAAACTATCCAAAACAACTGCATTTTCAGAGGGAAGGTGAACGAAGATCCTAACACTTACTTGATGGACTTTGAAGAAATCATGAACACCTTCCAATACAATGGAGTATCAAAGGATGCAGTCTACTTAAGGGCATTCCCTTTTTCACTGAAGGATGATGTGAAGCACTGGCTTCGTAGCTTACCAACGGGGTCGATCAGGACATGGAAAGATATGACTAGAAAGTTTCTTAACAAATACTTCTCAGCTGCAAAAACAGTGAAGTTAAGAAAGGAAATTCACAACTTCTGCCATACGGACAGTGAAACAGTTTTCGAGGCTTGGGAAATATTCAAGGAGATAGTGAGAAACTGTCAACATAATGGGATTGAATTGTGGATGCAACTCCAAGACTTTTGGGATAGAATGACACCTCTTTCACGACGAACTCTGAGGAGATTGTGGCAATACTTGATGAGCTCTCTGAAGATGCTAACCAGTGGCCTTCTGAGAGAAATGATAGAAGAAAATCAGTCGGGGTTCATCAAGTAAATTCCAATACAGCGGTGCAAGCCCAACTAGACGCCATGGACAAAGAGATAAGAAAGTTAACCTTAGCCAAGGTCCAGAATCAACCATCACCAGTTTGTGATTTCTGTGGAATGGGTCATCCAACGCATGAGTGTCAGGCCGTAGCTGCAGATGAAGTGGTAAATGTTGTGGGAAGCTTTGATAGAGGCAACTACCAGAGTGGTAATAATTTCAATCCTACGGGACATAGGCACCCAGGCTTTTCGTGGAGCTCACCAAATGGTAGACTGAACTCATGGCAGCAAAGTAACTCTATACCCTAGGGACAAGGAGCTCCAGATTTTCAAAATCAGCAGAGGCAGTAGTATCAGCCTCCACAGTCTAATCAGTCTAGCATGGAAGATCTAATGAAGGCCTTCATTATCAAGACAGATGAGAGTCTTGATGCCCATGGTGTAACTATCAAAGAACTGGGAACATCTTTTTGAAACTTGGAAAGACAGGTTGGGCAACTAGCTACTCTAATGTCTGAGAGGGTCCCATGAACGCTCCCGGCTGATACAAAAAGAAATCCCAAAGAAATAGTGAATGTTGTAACGTTGAGAAGTGGGCAAGTGTTGAAAGATCTCACTCCAATACAAAAAGATATGTGACTTAAAAAAGAAAGTGGGGAGCATCTAAAAAGTGATGATGATAAGAAGAAGAAAGGTCAGATGGAAGCTGAGAAAAAGAAGAAGGAAGAAAACTCGAGAAGGGAGGAACCTGAGGAGAGCAGGCGTATGCCTGCTCTACCTTTTCCCCAAAAGCTAAGTAGAGAAAAGCTGGACAAGCAGTTTGAGAGATTTTTGGATGTGCTGAAACAGGTTCATGTAAACTTACCATTCACAGAAGTTCTCTCACAGATGCATGCTTATGCTAAATTCTTGAAAGAGATCCTTACGAAGAAGATGAAAATAGAGGAGACCTCAGTGGTCAAGCTCACATTGCATTGCAGCGCGATATTGTAAAATAAACTCCCACAAAAATGTGGAGATTCAGGGAGTTTTACTATACCTTGCTCTTTAGGAACTATTAATTTTGATAAATCCTTATGTGATTCTGGTGCTTCAATTAATTTAATGCCTCTATTTATCTACAGGAAATCGGAGAAGGAGATTGGAGAGATAAGATCTGCACCCATATCTTTGCAGCTGGCAAACCAAACAACTATAACACCCGAGGGGATAGTGGAAGATGTGTTAGTTCGGGTGGATAAGTTCTTATTTCCTGTGGATTTTATAATGATAAATATGGAGGAAAATAAGGAGGTCACTCTTATCCTAGGAAGACCATTCTTAGCGACGTGTAGAGCTATATTAGATATACACGAAGAAAACTCATGCTTAGAGTTAGTGAGGAGACTGTGACTTTTAAGATGAATGTAGTAAAGGGGGCACAAAAGTACAAACCGGTTGTCGGTGTTGAGTGGAAGTTAAAGGGCTCGAAAGAGAAGGTTGCGGTGAGCAAGAAAGATAGGTGTGGGATGTACCCAAAAAATACCGAGAAGAAGTTATCCGCATGGATGTGTGCATTAGTTCAGGCATGAGGAATGGAGCCCGACTTTGACTCAAACCCCGACTAGATATTCAGGGAAGTTTTCTTTACCTTATGCTTTTTAATTGTGTGACATGGGGACAGGCCACAACTTAAAGTGTGGGGTGGGGGATATTTGTATGTATGTGTGTGTGTGTATATTAGTTTTCATTTTTGTTACTTGTAGGAGTTAGAGATAGAAAAGTTGTAAAAAAAAATTAAAGTTTCGATTTTTCCCGATGATGGATTTCATCGACAGGTTAATTGAGGGATTAAAGTCGAAGGAAAAATAATAAAAAGATTCTCTTTTGGTTTGTTTTATTTTTTTTGTAGGTAGTGTAATAATTCCCCCTTAGTTTTTCTTTATGCCGCGGTTCTTTTTCAAGGGTTTTGCTTGAACCGGGTATAGTTAGTTTTTCTTTTATTAGGAATAAGGAAGTCTTGTGCTGGTGTTAAATGGAGATAAGTGCTCTTGACCTTGTTGTGCCTTGTGAGTAGTAAGTGTCTTAGTTGTGACGCCTAGGCTCAGTCTTGACTCATAGATAAGTGCCTTAAATTGTATGATCTTAACTTTGCTTAACTGCTTTGACCAGAGAGTCTTGATGAGTCTGATCCCGAGTGAGTTATGTGCCAATGTGTGTGTGAGGTTTTGTGTTATTCTGTGCATTGCATTTAATGTCTAGAACTTGCCCCATGTGTTTGCAAAGCGAAATAGTAGTTTTATTTAGTCTTGGAAGTGATATAGACGTTTCTTTGTTAAGCTAGTTATATGCTTTAGCCACCTCATTGTTATGTATCTTAGTTAACCCCTTTGAGCATGTAATCTTTTTTCTTTGGTAACCACATTACAAGTCTTACCCATTTGTTTGGATTGACCATCTATTTGAACCTTTTACCTCTTGTGAGCACTTGAATTTGTTATGAACTTTGTAAAAGTAAAGTGGGGGGTGTTGGTTTGGCTTTTGGGTGGAACTATTGAAATAGGAGAAAGGTGCATTGTTTTGAAAAAAGTAAGAGCCACCTGCATTGTAAAAGAAAAGAAAAAAAAGTAGTTGTATTGTTGTGAAAAATATTTCTTGATAGTGGTAACTCTTGATGTATTTGTGCTTAAAGAAGTTGGGAGTTGACGTATATTGACGTGAAGGTAGAATTTTGGTTTGACATAAGTGTGGGGTGTTAATGTCTAATGTGTATGTATTAAAGTGCTTAGGGAGGTGTAGTCACTCTTATATCTAAATGTATCCTACCCATCCCTCAACCTACATTACAACCAAATAAAGTCCTACTTGATCCTTGACTGAATAAGCTCAATTAGTACAGTATTACACTACGGGCAAGCCTATGGTATGTCTCTTGTGGCATATGAATGTTATTTCTGAGAGTGAGTGAATTCTTTCTATATTAAGTTCCTAATTGTTCTTAATTTTCATTGTGTGTGGAACTACTCTCTATTGTTGTGTGAGAGTACTTGATTCACGAAGGAAAGGTAATGTCGTTGACCTCTGTGTTAGAGTAAGAGTAGGTTGTGAAAAATGCGTGGTGTTTTTGAGTCAAATCTTGAGTCAAGGATGTTACGTTAGGTGCTTAGTCTGTTATAAATATTCTTGGTATGATGAGTTATGAGAGTTGTGTAAAAAGGTAGTGTCTACGTGAAGTGTAGTTTGATTGCTCGAGGACGAGCAATGGTTTGAGTGTGGGGTATTGATGGTAGGCTATAATCTCGTATTTTAGTCGCTTATTGCACTCTAATTCACTGCACTTTACTTGTGTTTAAGCTACACTGATTGTGTCTTTTATGCTTTGCAGGAGATGATGCCGAATTAAGAAGATGTTCTGGAGCTAAATCGAATAATTGGAGCTTTGAAGTCTGAGTAAAAGCCAAGGAATTAAACTAGGATCGCGCCCGAGGCTCGTGGACCGGCGTTGCATACGGAAGTTGGAAGAAAGAGCAAGGGCTAGAGCGAAAAAGTACTAGTGTGTCGCATAAGGTGTGGCATTAAGCGTCGCATTAGTACAAAATTTCGTCACAAGTTTGAGAAGTTCAGAGACTTGGAGTTTTTGGGTCTGACAGAAAAATACACTAATGCTAGGCATAGTGCGAGGCATAGTGCGTAGCATCAGTACAAAATTTTGTCAGACAAGCTAAGTTCATAGAGTTTACAACCGAGCAAATTGCACTAATGCTATGCACCCTGCGTAGCATAGTGCAACACATGAAGTATAAAAAGTTTATAGGTTTTCCCATTTCGGCTCAAAGAGGGTAGTTTCGTCCGGGTTCGTTCCTACTTAGTATAAATGCATTAGAAACACGTTTTTTAGGGGACTGTTGACATACTTTCGACCTAAGAAGATAAGAAGGAATTGGAAGAACACAAGCACAAGGATTTCATCATTTCATCCTCACTCAAGAGCCGAGTTTGGATCGAATCTATGTTTTCCTATACTTTAATTATATTTGTGATGAATTTCTCCATGTCTATGGAGTAGTTCCGTTTAAGGTTTGATGGATTTGGTGTATTGATGATTGTCTGTGGATTATAACTCTAGTTTTATGTATTGAATCATTTTGGAAGATTTAATTGTTGCATCTATATTTACTAGTTCATGTAATCGAGAGAGGCATAACTTGTGATATCTTTGCATTATATTGTTGGTTGAGTTCATAAATTTTTCTAGGTAATCGAAAGAGTCTAGGTGAATCATTGATGTTAGGAGAATAATCTAAAGAATTTTTTCTAAAGACCAATCCACTACGCATTCTTGCATATCTTCACAATGCTTAATTTGGTTCGTCTCATGAGGTTAAAGCTTAATCGAGAGAGGAGTTTCTGCTGAATGTTTAAACCAATAATTGAGTGAATTTGAAAGACTCACTTGAACGTTAGAAGTGAATTATCTAGAGTTAGATCCCGAACAATTATCTTGCACCTATCCTATCAAAACTCTACCTTCTCCCACTGATAACCTTATTTGCTTATTCTTTATCTCAATAGTCACTAGTCAATAGCTTTAGATTCTTAGTTAATTTTAATTACTAATCATATAAATTGAAACTGTTGATCCACCTGGATAGCAATCAAGGTAGAAACTACGAGAATACTGTTTAAATCCAATCCCTGTGGATACGATATTGTACTATACTATCTTTGATTAGCGAGCATAATTTAAGTGTGTGTTTTGCGCTCGTCAGTTTGGCAATCGTAAATGAGCTTAGTACAGCCTTTCAAAAGGAACAAGATATTGCAAATTCCATGTTACTTATTGGAGTGGCAAAGGATCAATTGCAAACATTGAGAAAGGAATGTTGGAATTCACTTATTGATGAGGTATCTAAATTCTGTATGAAATATGATATTTTTATGCCTAAATTTGATGAGCTTTATGTTATCCCTGGAAGATCACGTCGTAGAGTTTCCGAGTATACTGTTTTACATCACTATCACATTTAGCTATTTTATAAAATTATTGATTGGCAATTTCAAGAACTCAATAATCACTTTGATGAGGTGACAATTGATTTGCTTCTTGGAGTTGCTTGCTTGAACCCAACTGACTCTTTTTTCAATTTTGACATTGAAAAGATATTGAGATTAGCTGAGATATATCCTGATGATTTTGATATATATCCTATGGTCGACCTTCGTTTTCAGCTTTAGAATTACATTGTTGATGTCCGAGATCATGATAAAAGTTTTTAAGATCTTAGAGGACTTGGTAATCTTTCCATAAAATTAGTGGAGACAAAGAAGCATGGGACTTATCCTCTTGTTTTTCAACTTCTAAAAATTTGCTTTGCTTTTGTCAGTTGCTACTGCTATAATTGAGAGAGCAATTTCGGCAATGAAGTTGATTAAGACCGATTTGCGGAGCGGAATGAATGATGAGTTTTTGAGTAGTTGTTTGGTGACTTGTATAGAAAAGGATGTATTTAGTCTTATTCCTAATGAAGTGTCACGATCCAAAACTCGACTTGTCATGATGACGCATATTATAGTACTAGGAAAGCCGACATCTCACACATACCAACATTTTTAAAACTCAAATATGCATAAGAAAGTTTAAATAATTAAGAATTTTACAAAATACTGGATATGAACCTCGAAACTCAATACAAAATCCTCCCAAAAGATTTGGGTGTCACGGAGTACATGAGCATTCTATATATATAACAACATAGTCTGATTCACTTTTTGGAAAGTAAGACTAAATACATAAAACCAAAAGATAGGGAAAGGAGGATCAAGGTCTACGGACGCCAAGCAACTACCTCGATGATCTCCAAACAGGTAGATTCCACGATCAACGACCGCCGTGCCCAGAAATGCCTGAATCTGCACACAAGGTGCAAGGTGTAGTGAGAGTACAACTAACTCAGTAAGTAACAAAACTAACTATTGGACTGAAAGTAGTGACGAGCTCAGCAAGTACAGTTCAATATAGAATTAATAGTGCAGAAATATAGGCATGCTTTCAAGTTCAACAGATAAACTCAATTATGGGTGTTTAATGGGCGGGCTGGGACGGGCTAGACACAAAAAAAATCAGCCTGTCCGTTTAACGTTGCGGGCTGTACTTTTTCGGATTTTTTTTTGTCTGTCCGGGTTCGGGCTTAGCGGGTTGTTAGTGGGCTGTTAGCGGGCCGTGGAATTTTTATTTTTTTTTAAAGTAAATTTTATTTTTCTTATTCAATGTTATTGATACTTAAGTATTTGCAAACTTTTAAGGCTTAGAATTAAACTTTAAAGTTTAAAATTTGAAATTTGAAATTTGAATTTTATAATTTTAAAATTGAAATTTGAAAGTAAATGGCTACAAAAAATTATTTAATAAGACCAATAGGCAATATGTAAGGATAAAGCTCCGAAGACTTTCATTTGATATTTTTATTGAATAATATATAATACTTCAAATTAAGTTGCAAGTTCTTTTTTGATTTTGTTATTTTTAAACTTGCAAATTAAAAGTTTACAACAATTATATATATAAAAAAATAGTACATCACATGCTTTGCATCATTTTTGTAAGTTCATCCATGTCAACATGAGGTTCTTGGTTTCCGGCATTGGTTGAATCAGAACCATAAACCATTATATCTCCAATTTCTTGGTCCTCCGCTTCATCTACCTCGTCACGCCCTTGATTTCGTCGTTATGATCTTATCCAATCTCTGAAATAATAAGTAATTGAGAATTTAAGAACAATAATCAATAATATCAAGAGAGAATTAGAGTAGTAAGAGAGTGAATTGTGAGGAAAAATGAAGAAGAAGGGGGGCTATTTATAGTTTTTAAAAGGTTAAAATTATAATTTATCAAATACTAGGGGTATGGGGGCTATTTTCTTAAGGGGGTAGGCCGAAATGGCCATTTTTGCAAAAAAGGGCCGTTGGCCAACTGTCATATTTGAATTTGACCGTCGGCAACGGTAAAAAAAAAAATTTTAAAAAAAAAACGTTAAAAATCGGGCTGAACCGGGTTGTAACCCGTTAACAACCCGTTAAAGGGTTAACGGGCTTAGCGGGTTCCGGTGCACCGGTATCAAAAAATTGTTCGTTTGAAACCCGCTCCCCGCCCAAACCGTCCTAGTCCCCCCACCCACCCCACCCCACCCTACGCTACAGTACCGGGCTGACCTGGGCTGAACCGGGTTGTAAACGGGTCAGCCCGGCCTGATTAACAGGTATAAACTCAATACAAGTAAAATAGATCAACTCAGAATGATATGAGGAATGTGACATCTCTATATCTACATGCCAATGTGCATGTTGTATGTGATGCACTACACTCAATCTCACTCTCTCACACTTTCAACTCATCATGCTCAATCACTCAGTACTGTATATGGCCAATCCAGTCCAGGGAAGATCCATCCCATATATATATATCGACTGACAGTTAGTCATTCAGCATTGTGTAAGGCCAATCCAGCCCAGGGAAAATCCATCCCAAAATATAAATGATTCGGGCAAGATCCATGCCTAGGGAAGATCCATCCCTCAATATAAATCAATTACGCTCACTATGGGTGTGCAGACTCTGGAGGGGCTCATTCAGCCCAAGCGCTATAATAAGCCAGATCCAGGCATAAATAAAATATGTTGCGACGTACAGCCCGATCCCATAAATATCACTCATAATCAGGCCCTCGGCCTCACTCAATCATCAATCTCTCCAGTCCCTCAGGCTCACAACGCTCATACTAAGCAGCCCTAATCAATGATACGAGATGTGACAATACACAATAACAAAGACTGAGATATGATGTGTAATGATGAATGCGACTCAGTACATAACTTCAACTAAGCAAATAACTTCAACAACTAAGGATGACCATTGTGGGTCCAAATAGTACCAACATATAGCCTAAACATGATTTCTAGCATGAATTACAGCTCAAGTATTCTAACACATAGAGTACGGTAAAAATATTCAGATAGAATAGCTGCACAGTTCCATCGAATCGACTAAATCACAATTTACATGGTGCACGCCCACACGTCCGTCACCTAGTATGCGTGTCACCTCAACATCAATCACATAACACTTAATTCGGGGTTTCATACCCTCAGCACCAAGTTTAGAAGTATTACTTACCTCAAACCGTGCAAACATCTACTCCAACACACCCTAGCCTCGCGAAACGGCCTCTGAATGCCTCGAATTTAGCCAAAAACAATTCGAGACAATCAACACGAGCTAAAGGAATCAATTCTATAAGAAAATACTAAGCTCATAATCAAAAGCCAAAAAGTCAACTCAAAAGTTGGCCCCCGGCCCACGTCTCAGAATCGGGTAAAAGTCAATATTTAAACACCCATCCAACCACGAGTCCAACCATACCAAAATTACTCAAATCTGATACCAAAACCTCGATCAAATCCTCAAAATTCGGCCTAAGAACTTTCCTCCATTTCCCCCTAATTTTCCACCCAAGTCACTAATTAAATGATGAAATCAAAAGCATAAACATGGAATTTGACCAAAACTAAGTAAAAATCACTTACCCCAATCACTCACTTGAAAATCTATCCAAGAATCGCCTCCCACCGAGCTCCCAAAATCAAATTTGTGTTATGAACTCAAACCCTCGTTTTTGAAATATTTAAGTCTGCCCAGGTGACCCTTCTTCGCGATCGCGAAAATTGCCTCGCGATCGCGAAGCACAACTCAGCTGCCCCAGAAATTCAAGCATACGCGAACGTGTCTCCACACCTGCGATCGCGGACCACTGCCTCGTCCGTCCTAGGCGATCGCGGCCTTCCTCACCTGACCACAAAGAACAATGCGTGAACTCCACTGCTGTTTCACTTCTCTTGTGCGAACGCAACCCTTACCATGCGTTCGCGATGCCCAGACTCTCCAGCTTTCGCGATCGCGTGCCATTACTGGCGATCGCATAGAACAAATTCCCCAACTGCCCCAATTGGCCTACGCGATCGCGGACCCTCTCACGCGATCGCGTACAAGGAAACCAGATACAGACACCAGAAAACTTCAGCACATCCCCAAGTCCAAAAAATTGATCTGTTAACCATCTGAAACTCACCCGAGGCCCCCGGGACCTCAACCAAACATACCATCAAGTCCCAAAACATCATACGAACTTAGTTGGGTCCTCAAATCACATCAAACAATGCTAAAACCACGAATCGTGCATCGTTTCAAACCTAATAAACTTTTGAACTTCTAACTTCTACATTCGATGCCGAAACCTATCAAATCACGTCCGATTGACCTCAAATTTTGCACACAAATCACAAACGACACCACTGACCTACTCCCATTCCCGGAACCCCAATTCGAGCCCGGTAACCACAAAGTCCACTCTCGGTCAAACTTTGAAATTTCCAACTTTCGCTATTCCAAGCCTAATTCAACTACGGACCTTCAAATCACAATCTGAACACACTCCTAAGTCCAAAATTACCCGACGGAGCCAACGAAACCATCAAAACTCCATTCTGGAGTCGTTTACACATAAGTCAACATCCGGTCAACCATTTTAACTTAAGCTTTCAACCTTGAGACTAAGTGTCTCAACTTATTCCGAAACCTCTCCGGATCCGAACCAACTACCCCAGCAAGTCATATAACAATTGTAAAGCATAAAATGAGCAGTAAATGGGGTAACGGGGCTACAACTCTCAAAATGACCGTTCGGGTCGTTACATCCTCCCCCTCTTAAACAAACGTTCATCCTCGAACGGGTCTAGAAACGTACCTGGAGTCTCAAATAGGCGTGAATATCTGCTCTACATCTCCTGCTCAGTCTCACAAGTAGCCTCCTCAACTGGCTGACCTCTCCACTACACCTTCACTAAGGCTATGTCTTTTGACCTCAACTTTCGAACATGCCGACCCAAAATGGCCACCAACTCCACATCATAAGTCAAATCACCATCTAATTGAACCGTGCTGAAATCCAAAACATGAGATGGATCGCCGACATACTTCCAAAGCATAGAAACATGAAATACTGGATGCACACTCGACAAACTAGGTGGCAAGGCAAGCTTGTAAGCCACATCTCCAATCCTCTGAAGTACCTCAAATGGCCCAATATACCGAGGGCTCAACTTGCCCTTCTTCTTGAATCTCATAACACTCTTCGTGGGTGAAACCTTGAGCAGTACCTTCTCCCCAACAATGAAAGCAACATCACGAACCTTCCTATCGGCGTAACTCTTCTGTCTAGACTGTGCCGTCCGAATCCGATCCTGAATCAATTTAACCTTGTCCAAAGCATCCTGAACTAAGTCAGTACCCAATAGCCTAGCCTTACCCGGCTCAAATCAACCTACCGGAGATCGACACCGTCTCCCATACAAAACCTCATATGGAGCCATTTGAATTCTCGACTGGTAGTTGTTATTGTAGGCAAACTCCGTATGCGGTGGAAACTGATCCCAAGAACCCCTAAAATCAATGACACAAGTGTGTAGCATATCCTCCAATATCTTAATAGTGCGCTCGGACTGTCCGTCTGTTTGAGTGTGAAATATTATACTCAACTCAACCTGGGTGCCCAACTTTCGCTGCACGGCTCTCCAAAACTACGATGTAAACTGCGCGCCCCGATTTGAAATGATGGACATCGGTACACCGTGAAGGCGAACAATCTCGCGGATGTAAATCTCAACCAATCGCTCTGAAGAATAAGTAGTCCCCACTGGAATGAAGTGCGCGGACTTGGTCAGTCGATCCACAATCACCCAAATAGCAACGAACTTCCTCGAAGTCCGTGGGAGCCCAACTACAAAATCTATGGTGATATGTTCCCATTTCCACTCTGGAATCTCTAGCCTCTGAAGTAATCCACCCGGTCTCTGATGCTCATACTTCACTTGCTGACAGTTAAGGCACTGAGCTATAAACCCCGCTATATACTTCTTCATTCTCCTCCACCAATAATGCTACCTCAAGTCCTAGTACATATTCGCAGCACCTGAATGAATGGAATATCGCGAACTGTGGGCCTCCTCAAGAATCAACTTACATAGCCCATCTACATTAGGCACACAAATCCAACCCTGCATCCACAACACCCCATCATCCCCGATAGTAACATCATTGGCATCACCATGCTGAACCGTGTCCTTAAGGACAAACAAATGAGGATCATCATATTGGCGCTCTCTGATGTGAGCATATAAGGAAGACCAAGAAACCACACAAGCTAGAACCCAACTGGCTCCGAAACATCTAATCTCACGAACTAGTTGGCCAAGGCCTGAACATCAACTGCAAAAGGTCTCTCACCAACAGGAATGAATGCAAGGCTACCCATACTCACCGCCTTTCTACTCAAGGCATCGGCCACCACATTGGCCTTCCCGAGATGATATAGAATAGTAATATCATATTCCTTTAACAGCTCCAACCATCTCCGCTGCCTCAAAATTTAGATCCTTTTGTTTGAACAAGTGCTGGAGACTCTGATGATCCGTAAATACCTCACAAGACACACCGTAGAGATAATGTCTCCAAATCTTCAATGCATGAACGATGGCAGCCAACTCCAAATCATGGACAAGGTAGTTCTTCTCATGAGGCTTCAACTGACGTAAAGGATAAGCGATCACTCTACCCCCTGCATTAAGACACACCCAATACCAATCCGAGAAGCATCACAATACACTGTATAAGATCCTAAAGCTGAAGGTAACACTAGAACTGGAGTTGTGGTCAAGGCAGTCTCGAGCTTCTGAAATCTCTCCTCATACTCATCTGACCACCTAAACGGAGCAACCT
Source organism: Nicotiana tabacum (assembly GCF_000715075.1). Classification (NCBI taxonomy): domain Eukaryota; kingdom Viridiplantae; phylum Streptophyta; class Magnoliopsida; order Solanales; family Solanaceae; genus Nicotiana; species Nicotiana tabacum. The sequence continues at coordinate 115,307,448 of NC_134092.1, forward strand.
TCTGGGTTAATTTGATCAAAGGCGATACAATGGACGAGAAACCCTCCACGAAGCGACGATAATAACCGGCCAAGCCGAGAAAGCTCTGAATCTCTGAAGCTGAGGACAGCCTAGGCCAACACTGAACCGCATCTATCTTCTTTGGGTCCACATGAATCCCCTCACTGGACACCACATGCCCAAGAACGCTACCGAACTAAGCCAAAACTCATACTTGGAGAACTTGGCATAAAGTTTCTCATCCCTCAACCGCTGCAACACAATCCTCAAATGTTGGGCATGCTCCTCCTAGTTACGAGAGTACATCAGGATATTATCAATGAATACTATGACAAATGAGTCGAGATAAGGCTGAAATACATTGTTCATCATATGTATGAATGTTGTTGGGGCATTGGTCAGCCCAAAAAACATCACAAGGAACTCATAATGACCATAACGGGCCCTGAATGTCGTCTTTAAAATATCTGAGTCCCGAATCTTCAACTGGTCATACCCAGACCTTAAATCAATCTTAGAGAACACTCTCGCTCCCTGAAGCTGGTCAAATAGATCATCAATGTGTGGCAAAGGATACTTGTTCTTGATTGTAACTTTGTTCAACTGCCTATAGTCGATGCACATCCACATAGTACCATCTTTCTTCTTCAAAAATAGAACCGGTGCACCCCAAGGCGACACACTAGGCCTAATGAATCCCTTATCAAGAAGTTCCTAAAGTTGTTCTTTCAATTTCTTCAACTCAGCTAGTGCCATATGATACAGAGGAATAGAAATGGGCTGAGTGCCCGGCACCAAGTCAATACCAAAGTCAATATCCCTGTCGGGCAGCATGCCCGACAAGTCTGCAGGAAACACATCCGAAAAATCTCGCACCACCGGAACAAAATCAACAGTAGAAGTATCAGCACCAACATCCCTCACAAAGGCCAAATATGACAGACATCCCTTCCCAACCATCCGTTGGGCCTTCAAATATGAAATCACTCTGTTGGGAACATAATTTAGAGAACCTCTCCACTCGATCCTTGGCAACCCCGACATCGCCAACATCACGGTCTTAGCGTGACAATCCAGAATAGCATGACATGGAGACAACCAATCCATACCTAAGATCACATCAAAATCAACTATACTAAGCAGCAAGAGATCAACTCTAGTCTCCAATCCCCCAATAGTCACTAAACACGACCGATATACACGGTCCATAATAATAGTATCGCCCACCGGCATAGATACAAGAACAGATAAAACTAAGGACTCATGGGGCATATCCAAATAATGAGCAAAATACGATGTACATACGAATAAGTGGAACCATGGTCAAATAATACAGAAGCATCCATGTGGCATACTGAGACAATACCTGTGATCACTGTGTCAAAAGCAACGACATCTATCCTGGCAAGAATAACATAGAATCGGGCCTGACCGCCACCTGATCAGCCTCCCCCTCTTAGATGACCCCTAGCTGCCTGAGACCCACCTCGAGTTGGCTGGGTGGGTGGTGAAGTAACGGGTGTTAAAGTTGTGGACTGACTCATCTGCTGAACTTGACCTCCCGTAAGGCGGGGACAGAACCTCTTCACATGACCCAACTCTCCACACTCGAAACATCCCCTCTCAGAAAATGGCAACAAATACTGAGGCGGACCCCAAGAACTAGAATAACTGTCAGAAGAACCTGGTACAGATGAACCATGAACTGATGGTGCATGAGATGAACCATGAGATGGAAGAGCACTGAGAGATGACTAGCCCAGACGGGCACTATATGAACCATGGCTAGACGATGCACCATGGTGAATTGGACGAGCCTTCTAAGCGGGCCTATAAGGACGCCCCCTGTGGTAGTAAGATTGTCCCCCCAGAATGAGCACCACTAGGACCACCCGAACCTCGAGCAGCCCTAATCAATGATACGAGATGTGATAATACACAATAACAGAGACTGAGATATGATGCATAATGATGAATGCGACTGAGTACATAATTGCAACTAAGAAAATAACTTCAACAACTAAGGACGACCATTGTGGGTCCAAATAGTACCAGCATATAGCCTAAATATGATTCCTAGCATGAATTACAGCTCAAGTGCTATAACACATGGAATACGGTAAAAATGTTCAGATACAATAGCTACACAGTTCCATGGAATCGACTAAATCACAATTTACACGGTGCACGCCCACACGCCTATCACCTAGCATGCGTGTCACCTCAACATCAATCACATAACACTTAATTCGGGGTTTCATACCCTCAGCGCCAAGTTTAGAAGTGTTACTTACCTCAAACCGTGCAAACCTCTACTCCAACACACCCTTGCCTCACGAAACGGCCTCTGAATGCCTCGAATCTAGCCACAAACAATTCGATACAATCAACACTAGCTAAAGAAAACAATTCTATAAGAAAATACTGAGCTCTTTATCAAAAGTCAAAAAGTTAACTCAAAAGTTGGCCCCCGGGCCCACGTCTCAGAATCGGGTAAAAGTCATAAAATTCGAACACCCATCCAACCACGAGTCCAACCATACCAAAATTACTCAAATCCGATACCATAACCTCGATCTAATTCTCAAAATTCGGCCTAAGAACGTTTTTCCATTTTTCCCTAATTTTCCACCCCTAGGTCACTAATTAAATGATGAAATCAAAGACATAAACATGGAATTTAACCACCCACTTGAAAATCTCTCCAAGAATCGCCTCCCACCGAGCTCCCAAAATTAAATTTGTGTTATGAACTCAAACCCTCATTTTAAAAATATTTAAGTCTGCCCAGATGACCCTTCTTCGCGATCGCGCAACTCAGTTGCCCCAGAAATTCAAGCCTACGCGAACGCGTCTCCACACATGTAATCGCGGACCACTGCCTCCTCAGACCTACACGATCGTGTCCTTTCTCAAGCGACCGCAAGAAATAGTGCGTGAACTCCACTGCTGCTTCACTTCTCTTATGCGAACACGGCCATTGCCACGCGTTCGCGATGCCCAGACTCTCCAGTGTTCGCGATCGCGTGCCACTACTGGTGATCGCATAGAACAAATTCCCCAGCTGTCCCAATTGGCCTACGCGATCGCGGACCCTCTTATGTGATCGCGTACAAGGAAACCAGATACAGACACGAGAAAACTTCAGCACATCCCTAAGTCTAGAAAATTGATTTGTTAACAATCTGAAACTCACCTGAGGCCCCCGGGACTCAACCAAGCATACAATCAAGTCCTAAAATATCATACGAACTTAGTCGGGCCCTTAAATCACATCAAACAATTCTAAAACCATGAATCACGCATCGATTCAAGCCTAATGAACTTTTGAACTTCTAACTTCTACATTTGATGCTGAAACCTATCAAATCACATTCGATTAACCTCAAATTTTGCTCACAAGTCACAAATGACACCACGAACCTTCTCCCATTACCGGAACCCCAATCCGATCCCCGTAACCACAAAATTCACTCTTAGTCAAACTTTCAAATTTTCAACTTTTGCCATTTCAAGCTTAATTCAACTACGGACCTCCAAATCACAATCCGAACACACTCCTAAGTCTAAAATCACCCCGACGGAGCTAAAGGAACCATTAAAACTCCATTTCGGAGTCATTTATACATAAGTCAACATCTGGTCAACCATTTCAACTTAAGCGTTCAACCTTAAGACTAAGTGTCTCAACTTATTCCGAAACCTCTTCGGAGCCGAACCAACTACCCCAGCAAGTCATATAATAACTGCAAAGCATAAAATGAGCAGTAAATGGGGGAACGGGGCTACAACTTTCAAAACGACCGACCGGGTTGTTACATGAAGCTATTATGAATACCTTCCAAAATATGAAAACTCGTCGAGGAGAGTTGTAGTAAGGTACTTTTTATAATATGATGTCGTTACTATATTTGTTTCTCTGTTTACTTCTTTAAATGTCGACACCACTTATGCAAAATCCTATGTACGCCCCTGTTACCTTGAATTTGATAGGCTCTCTACCTATTACGATTGTTCGTTCCCTTTTTATTATTGGTTGGGCTGCCATCTCCACTTCTTGCATTCCACTGTGGCTTTTAATTTATTTCCATCTTCTAAAATCAGATAGTGTTTGATGATATGAAGGCTAACTTCTAAAAAATATGGGAGGCAACTGTTAGAGATAGCTAAGTATTTGTTATTAGTAATATTGAAAAGTTAAAAGATTATTTTAATTATTATTTTAAGGTGGATATTATTTTCACATAAAGTTAATGTACCTATAGTATGGAATGCGATGATGCCTTTGTTGATTGAATGTAGTTTTGGTTATTCACAAAAGAATATAGTCAATATATAAGGTAGAACTAAAGTGAACACATCGGATGCATAAAAAAGCAAATTTATAACTTAAGAAAAAGTAAACAACACTTTTATTGCCATGCGAGCTGAAGGTTCTCCTAGTAGAAGAGTAAAACATATATCAAAGATCATAAAAAAGTCATTTAGCTTTTAATGAAACAGTCTTGGTGTACACGACATTGTTGCAGCACTTGACGCGTTCACGTACAACTTCCCACCGACCCTTGCTGACGCCCACCCGGGCTGCTCTGCTATGTTTGCGCGTGCGCCTCTCACTTCTCTAACAACCACAGAATAATGCCTGGAAGACACACAAAAACACCACGGGACCAAAGAAAATGAGGGGAGGGGGGCTGTCATGGCTACCACTGGTGAATGGAGGCCCTAGAAAGAAGCAAATAAGAACAAGGGGGGTGTAGCAGAGCCAGCGACAATCACAGCTAAAACGGTCAAAGAAGCCCTAGAAAGGAAAAAGAAAAGAGAGGGTAGGGGGAGCATGAGGGGATCATTATTCATCAGTTTGAGCTTGTAATTTTCCTCTTCAATTTCTGTGCAACTCAACGGATACTTATTATAGTATTTTTTAAATATTTAATATTAATTAGCATGGGATACACGTGCAACTCACGTATTAGAGAACTAGTTCTACTATAAACAAGAATAAGGGGTAATGAGATGGCTGTAATTGCATTTTCGAATAACTTTAGGGGTAATATATGTCTTTTTCCATTAAAAACAACAAAAGATCAAAATTTTCGATTTCAACAGTTTTGGGCATGCCAAGGCCCAGGGATGTTAGTTTTAAGGGCGAAGTGCACCAATAGCCACTTTTAAGCCTGCTATTTAAAATATATCTACAATTTATAATATATTTAAAGATTAGCCAATTCACCCCAACTTCAAGACTAAGTGTCCTGAATTTCTGAACTACTAATTTAAAATTCAGGACATAAAATTCGAACTTCTGGACATAATTTTCGAACTTTAGGACACGATGTCCTAAAGTTTGAACTTTTAGGTTTAAACTCTAGGACGTCGTATCCTAAAGTTGGAGCGAATTGGTTAATCTTTAAATACATTATAAATTGTGGATATATTTTAAATAACATGCTTTAAAGTGGCTACCTCGTGTCATTTTCACTTAGTTTTAAGGCCTCAAGATCGAGGCTTCCTCTTGATGGGTCGCCTGCCCTATTTGATCTATCAACTATTTGGGCTTCGGTTCACCTGTCAAAAGACAGAAGCAGAGGATAAGAAAGAAGAACCGGCAAAAGACAGCTCTGTCGCTCTCTTATCGTAGCCCTTCTTAGCCGGAACAAAGCTCTCAGAGTAAGTTCCCTGTTTCTTGCTAACAATCTTCATACAGTAAACAACACAACAAGCTTTTTTATTTACTCTCTGCAGTTTTTGGTCTAAAAAAAAAAAGGCTTGCCGACATAGATAGTTACATATAGTCTAGAATGAGCAGTCTTTTTAGTTGTGCTTTTGAATACTGTTACTAGTTTTGTGTTGTTGTAAAACTTTGTGATGGAGTTAATAGTGCCAACGAAGCAAACCCATGAAGGGTTTTGCTCATTTCACTCTACTCGTAAGGAAATTACTAGTAAGCGTTTGTCGGGTTGTAATAATAGGAGGTTCAGAAGCAGTTCAATAAAGGTACTTGTGGGCCAGTTGAGAAAACAGAGACAAAGTAAGGTATTTGCTATTTCAAGAAGTGAAACTTTAGGCACGAATGGTAGGTTATCATGTGTTGAAAAGAGGCCACATGTGCAAGGGAGCATATCTGAAAACTTTGAGGAATTTGAGAGTAATAATTATCTTCGTCGCTTGGTCAGGAATGGGGAATTAGAAGAAAGTTTTAAGCACCTTGAGAGTATGGTGTATGGTGGTGATATTCCTGATATTATTCCGTGTACAAGTTTGATTCGCGGGTTTTGTAGAATTGGCCAAACTAAGAAGGCTACAAGAGTTTTGGAGATTCTTGAGGATTCCGGGGCTGTTCCGGATGTTATTACTTACAATGTGTTGATTAGTGGTTATTGTAAGTCTGGAGAAATTGATAATGCTTTGAAGGTCTTGGACCGAATGAGCGTTGCACCGGATGTGGTCACGTACAATACAATTTTGCGTACCTTATGTGATGGTGGGAAATTGAAACAAGCTATGCACGTTCTCAACCGTATGTTGCAGAGGGAGTGTTATCCTGATGTGATTACCTATACAATTTTGATCGAAGCAACATGTAAGGAAAGTGGCGTGGGGCAGGCAATGAAGCTGTTGGATGAAATGAGGAGTAAAGGATGTATACCGGATGTGGTCACTTATAATGTTCTTATCAATGGGATTTGTAAGGAAGGGAGATTGAATGAAGCTATCAAGTTTCTGAATAATATGCCATCTTATGGTTGTCAACCTAATGTTATTACGCACAATATAATATTGCGTAGTATGTGTAGTACGGGTAGATGGATGGATGCTGAGAAACTGTTGGCTGATATGGTTAGAAAAGGCTGTTCTCCTAGTGTTGTCACTTTTAACATCTTGATCAATTTTCTCTGCCGGAAAGGACTGTTGGGACGAGCTATTGATTTGTTGGAGAAGATGCCTAAGTATGGGTGTACTCCAAATTCCTTGAGTTATAATCCATTGCTTCATGCATTCTGCAAAGAGAAGAAAATGGACCGGGCGATTGAGTATTTGGAAGTTATGGTGAGTAGGGGTTGTTACCCTGATATTGTGACTTATAATACGTTGCTCACAGCTTTGTGCAAAGATGGTAAGGTGGATGTTGCAGTTGAAATCCTTAATCAACTTAGTGACAAAGGTTGTTCTCCAGTCCTAATCACTTACAATACAGTGATTGATGGACTATCCAAAGTGGGGAAAACTGAACTTGCCATTGAACTGCTGAATGAAATGCGAGAGAAAGGTCTCCAGCCTGATATAATTACCTATTCCTCGCTTGTGTCAGGTCTTAGTAGGGAAGGAAAAGTTGATGAAGCCATTAAGTTCTTTCACGACTTAGAAGGGTTGGATGTCAGGCCCAATGCTATAACCTACAACGCCATTATGTTGGGGCTGTGTAAAGTTCGCCAAACAGATCGTGCAATTGACTTCTTGGCTTATATGATTTCAAAGGGATGTAAACCTACTGAATCTACATATACTATTCTAATTGAAGGCATTGCTTATGAAGGCTTAGCGGAGGAGGCTTTGGAGTTACTGAATGAGTTGTGCTCTAGAGGAGTTATGAAGAAGAGTTCTGCTGAACAGGTGGTAGTTAAGATGTAGCTTGAACGCATACTTTCACTCACTCTGTGGCAACATATCGTGGTTCAACCTCTTGGATCACAGTTTTCTGGATATCTACTGTTAATTGCTTACAGGAGTATTTGCGGTCGCATCACCATGTAACAACCTTTTTTCTCTGTTAGCTAGAAATATGAAGTGAAAATCAATTTTGTTTGCAATTATGATAATCCTTTTTCCCAGATTGTTTCGGCAAAAGCATACTTTTAGTTCATGATTGTTCATGTACACATCTTTTGTTCCTATGTCAGCCAATGTTTGTAGTGTGCAACCTTACATCTGATACAGCATTCTTGAGGATAGATTTTCTCCAATATGAACAAAGTATAGTTAGTTGCATAGATGAATTTTACAAAAAACGTCCTTTTGTTTGTGGACTTGGTAGTTATGTATTTGAATGCAATGTTCGGAGGTCCTTGTGGTAGTGGTCGGAGAAGGAGACTGCATCTGTAAGTTTGCTGATAGGTTGTGGTGCAACATGAAATTTGGTTTGTACAATAGCTTCTTTGCTTTCGATTTTGGTTTTCATTCTTTTTTTTCCTTTTTATTTTGGCAAAGAGCATTACCTCGATAGCAGCATAGGGAAATTGCAGCTTGCGATTTCTTGATTTTCGGTCTTTGATTCTTTCTGTTCATCGGGAGATATCTGAAACAGCAGAGTTGTATTGTATCATATCTTTTGTTGACCACAACTCTTCATAGTGAAATTTATACCCCCTTTTGTTTTTACAGCAATCTCGATTGATAAAAGCTCATGATGCGTATAGGATTAATTTTTGTTTTTCTCTTGCTTTAAACACCCCCCACCCCACCCATTCTCCAATTCAAGAACTTATGTGGCCCAAACCCAAATGTGGCCCAAACCCAAATGCTTTAAACACCCCCCACCCCACCCATTCTCCAATTCAAGAACAAATGTGGCCCAAACCCAAATGACCCGCCCAAGGTGCGTGAAATTTATAAGTAGCCATTTTTACAGCTGGTCAATAACATTTAGCCACATATTCAAAATTCAACTATATTTAGCCAGTAGATTCAGACGGAAACATTTCGTTGACAAAAATACCCCTCTAGTGTTTATAAAAGTTACGCGACATAGCCTAATACGTAAACTCTCACGATTATTCTTCTCGTGATTATTTTTCGTTCAATTTATCTAGAGTTAATCTTCAATTCTTCTCGTTTCTAATTGAAATCGTAGCTGAAAATTGTTGGCTTGTTGGATATTATGCTGAATTTCATATGAAAATCCTTTATTTTGCAGTAATTTATTCTGTGATTGATTGTGCAATATATAAATATGATTTAATTTTCAGTACTTTATGATGTCATTAAACAACAAAATGTTTGTTTGATTAAAAAGGACACGGTTAAAGGCATGCCAATATCATGTATTAATTGCAGAACTTACTGAAGTCATATGTAAAAATTTCAAATATCTAGAATATAATACTGGAAGTTTCTCTGATTCATACCAGAATAAAATAGTTTGAAAAAAAATTAGTATTTTGTATTGGATCATATGCTAAAAGTTCAAAACACAAGTATAATATATTGGACCTTTCTGAATTGATATGTAAAAGCTACAAACTCTCCAGTATATTATACTGGAAGTATCTTTGATTCAAAATAGAAAAAGACATCTAAATGTCTAGTCTTCCCCTAATGTCCTGAATAAAATGTTGGATGTTAAGAATGAATTATTTGTGAACATTAAATGAAAGTTGTCATTAAATAGCTAAATGTTTGATGAATTTAATACTACAATTTCATATGAAAATAGTTTGAAAACAGTATTAAAAGTTCAAAACACCGGTATAATATATTGGACCTTTTTGAATAGATATGTGAAAACTACAAAATCTCCAGCATATAATATTGGAAGTATCTTTGATTCATACCATAAACACATATCTAAATGCCTAATCTTCCCCTAATGTCCTGAATAAAATATTGGATACTAAGATTGAATTATTTGTGAATATTAAATGCATCATGTCATTAAATAGCTAGATGTCTAATGAATTTAATACTGGAATTTCATATGAAAATAGTTTGAAAAGCAGTATTAAAAGTTCAAAACACCAGTATAATATACTGAACCTTTTTGAATACATATGTGAAAACTACAAATATCCAACATATAATATTGGAAGTATCTTTGATTCAAACAAGATAAACACATCTGAATGCCTAATCTTCTCCTAATGTCCTGAATAAAATGCTGGATACTACGAATGAATTATTTGTGAACATTAAATACAGGATGTCATTAAATAGCTAAATATTTGATGAATTTAATACTGGAATTTCATATAAAAGTAGTTTGAACACCAGTATTTTATACTGGAGCATATGTTAAAAGTTCAAAACACCAGTATATCATACTGGATCTTTTTGAATTCATATGTAAAATCTTCAAACCTCCAGTGTATAATACTGGAAGTTGCTCTGATTCATACAAGAAGCACACATGTGAATGCCTAATCTTTCCCATGTTTCACGAATAAAATGCAGGATACTAATATTGAATCATTTGTGAACATTAAATGCAGGATGCATACAAAATTCTTTGATTATTGCTTTCAATGAAAAATGGACACCAGATTACAAGTATTTAAATCATAACACTAAGCTTCTGCTTGTAAGTGACGGGATTTTATTTGACGCTTCATTAAGAAGATTTTTGAAGCTATTGAATTGGACATGAACAAGTTTGAAGCAACAATATGGTTTAATATGAACCTAGGTACAGGCAAGGGAGTACACGTAATAAAAGATGAAGAACTTAGTTCATGTATGATGCTTTTAAGATATGATCCATACTACAAAGGGAGCACATTTGTAGTTGATATATCAGAAATACTTTCTGAAATTTTTATTAGAGATTAACAAGAAGAAGAAAATGCAATAATGGAGATTGACAATCAGCAATTATTGCATCCAACAACATATATACCAAAAGAGCAACATATGCCGATTTTCCAAATTATAATAAAAAATGAGAATGTAATTCCGGTAAAAGGTCAACAATTTGAAACACCACACGCAATTGAAGGAAGAAAAAGAAAAGCAAAAGAAAAGGCAAAGGAATCGCCATCGATAATACTAAAAGAAAATGCATCATTGGATGATGTAAAATTGGGGTCTGTTTTTCAAGACAAAAATACTATGATTAGATGTTTTTGCTTAGCAGTAATCAAGGAACATTTTGAGTTCTATATTAAAAGATCAAGTACCACAAGATACTCTTTGATATGCACTGATGAAAACTGTGGTTGGAATGTTCGAGGTTTCAGAATTAAGATGCCGACACTTTATAGAATAGTAAATTTTTAGAGAAACCATGAATGCTTAGTTGACATTAGAAAGTCACATCAAATCCAAGCGACTTCAAATGTGATAAGAGAATGATTGACAACTTACGAAACGTTGCTATTGAAGTAAAGTCTAAGTTTGTCATTTCAGAAATGAAAAGAGCACATGAAATAGATGTTGGGTATGGAAAAGCATGGTGTACTATTCAAAAAGGAATATCTTTATTAAGAGGAACAACATAAGAAAATTATGAGCAATTGCCTTCATATTTTTACATGATGGAACAAAAAAATCTAGGAACATATAGTGACATTAAGAGAGATGCAGAAAACAGGTACAAGAAAAACTTGTAAAATTTAGCATTTCTTTTATTTTTTGTCAATCATTATTTCCAGCAAATTGCTGAATACTGGAATGATACCAGTATACTACAATGGAACTTTCTGAATTGATATGTAAAAATAGAAACTCTCCATCATATTATACTGGAAGTATCTTTGATTCAAATTAGAAAAACACATCTAAGTGTCCAATATTTTCCTAATGTCCTGAATACAATGCTGGATACTAAAAATGAATTATTTGTGAACATGAAATGCAGGATTTCATTAAAAATACCTAAGTGTTTGATGAATTTAATACTGCATTTTCATATGAAATATAGTTTCAAAAGCCGTATTAAAAGTTCAAAAACACCAGTATAATATACTGGAATGTCACGACCCGAAATTCCCACCTTCGGACCGTGATGACGCCTAACATTTCACTTGCTAGGTAAGCCAACGTTAGAATAATATTATCCATTTTAAAATAATTTTTAAATTTATTAATAACAAAGAAACAAATGCGGAAGTAAAGTCTGAAATGTAGTGAATAATCCATAAAAATAACGGTATCTAAATACCATTCCAGAATTGGTGTCACAAGTGCACGAACTTCTAGAATAATATGAATAAAGGTCTGAATAAAATAAAGCTGTCTGAAAACAAACACACAACTATAGTAAAGTAGACGGGGATTTCAGAACTGCGGACGCCGTGCAGTTATACCTCACGTCTTCTCTGGTAGCTGAAATCCGAGCAAATCTATGGTACGCCGCTGGGACCAACTCCGAAATCTGCACAAGAAGTGCATAGTGTAGTATCAGTACAACCGACCCTATGTACTGGTAAGTGCTGAGCCTAATCTCGACGAAGTAGTGACGAGGCTAAGGCAAGTCACTTACATTAACATGTACGCAATATTAGTAACAACAACAAATAATAAAAATAAATCAGGTAACTCATTTATAATAGTTGAAGCTAACTCAGCAACCATAACCAATTATTAATTCAACCAATTTCCGTTTGCAGCGTGCAAACCGCTCCCACATTATATTTATTTTCAATACTCCAATATATTTATTTTAATCAAATATATATATATAGACTTTTAAATATGTCTGTTGCGGCGTGCAATCCGATCCCCCAATATAGACTTTTAAATAAGTCTGTTGCGGCGTGCAATCCGATCCCCCAATATAGACTTTTAAATAAGTCTGTTGCGGCGTGCAATCCGATCCCCCAGTATACATATATTTACTTTTATTTCTGTTGCGGCATGCAAGTCGTTCCCCCAATATATATATATATATATATATATATATATATATATATATACACACACACTTTCATTTACGTTGCGGCGTGCAACCCGTTCCCCCAATATAACTTTAAACAACTCATAAATATAATAAAAATTACTCCAATAAATACCACGTCCAATGAGAAACTATTAAGCATCAAGGCACACAATAATTATAATTTATTTATGAACAAACAATGGCAATTAGCAATTAATTGTGAAAATTGTGGAGAAAATAGGCAGTTAATATTTAGTATGCTAAATATCAAATAACAATTATGACACATAAATCAAATAGCATGTAACAATTATCGCGAGAATTCAAGAATTTATATTTGACAAATAATAGGAGAGAAATAATTATTATAACAATTAATTCATGATTTAAAACGATTTATGATTTTTCAAGTAATTATGCAAACAATTAATTTGAAGACGTATAGACACTCGTCACCTCGCCTATACGTCATTCACATGCATTTCACATAACGAATAGTTTAAGGGTTCTATTCCCTCAAGTCAAGGTTAACCACGACACTTACCTCGCTTTGAAAATTCTAATAAATTATTCAACCACAACTTTTCCTTTTGAATTTGTCTCCAAAAGCGTCAAATCTATTCACAGACAATTCGATATACTCAATACGAATCATAGGAATTAATTTCATATGAATTTACTAATTTTTCGGATAAAAATTCGAAATTTATTTAAATATTCAATGTCTCAAATCTCGAAAAAACTCGCGAAATCCGAACACCCGTTCCGCTATGAGTTCAACCATACAAAAATTATCCAATTCCGATGTCAAATGGACCTTCAAATCTTAAATTTTCGTTTTTGGAAGATTTTATAAAAATCTGATTTTTCTTCCATAAATTCACGGATTCATGATGTAAATGAGTATGGAATCATGAAATATAATCAATATAGGATAAGGAACACTTACCCCAATATTTTTCCGTGAAAATCGCCCAAGAATCACCTTACCCGAGCTCAAAAATGGAAAATGGTTGAAAATGGGACGAATCCCATTTTTCACAACTTAAGTTCTGTTTTTCCGATTTTTACCCTTCGCGAACGCGGTCAATGCCTCGCGTTCGCGAAGCATAAGTTTGTGCTGTCCAATTTTACTCTTCGCGAACGCGATGCTTGCCTGGCTTGGCCTTCGCGAACGCGAGATGCCCTTCGCGAACGCGGAGGCAAATTTTACTGACCAGCATTTTTCCCTTCGCGAACGCGTGGCTTCTATCGCGAACGCGAAGTTTTTCACCTCGACCCTTCGCGAACGCGAAGCACAAAATGTGCCGGTCCAAATTTCCTTTTCGCGAACGCGAGACTCCCCTCACGAACGCGATGAAGGAAATCAGATGCAGATTTCTGCAGTTTTCTCAAGTCCAAAAAATGATCCGTTAACCACCCAAAATCAACCCGAGCCCTCGGGGCTCCAAACCAAACATGCACCCAAGTCCTAAAGCATCATACGAACTTGTTCGCGTAATCAAATCGCCAAAATAACACTTAGAACTACGAATCGGACACCAAATCAAAAGAAATTTTCAAGAAAACTTTAAAACTTATATTTTCACAACCAGACGTCTGAATCACGTCAAATCAACTCCATTTCTCACCAAATTTGGTAGACAAGTCATAAATATTATAGTGGACCTATACCAGGCTCCGAAACCAAAACAAGGGCTCGGTGTTAATAAATCCAATATCAGTAAATTCTTAAAAATCAATAAGCTTTCAAGCTTTTGGTTTTTTATCAAAATTCCATATCTCAGGCTAGGGACCTCGGAATTCGATTCCGGGAATACGACCAAGTACCAAATCACGATACAGACCTATTGGAACTGTCAAAATACTAATCTGAGTCCGTTTGCTCAAAAAGTTGACCAAAGTCAACTCAGTTGAGTTTTAAAGCTCTATTTCACATTTTAATCCATTTTTCATACGAAAACTTTCCGGAAAATTGTACGGACTGCGCACGCAAGTCGAGTAATGATAAATAGTAATTTTTGAGGTCATAAAGCACATAATTAATTATTAAATTTAAAGATGACATTTTGGGTCATCACATGGAACTTTCAAAATTCATACGTAAAAACTACAAACTCCAACATATTATACTAGAAGTGTATTTGATTCATACGAGAAAAACACATCTGAATGTCTAATTTTTCCCTAATGTCCCGAATAAGAATAACTGTGATGACCCAAAAGGTCATCTTATGTTGAAAACTAATGAAAATAAGAATTTTTGCCTTAAAAGTTGATTTTTGTTGACTTTGGTCAACATTTTTGGTAAACGGGCCTGGATCTGTGCTTTGACAGTCCTGGTAGGCCTGTATTGAATTATGGGACATGGGCGTATGCCCGGAATAGAATTCGGAGGTCCCTAGCTTGAGTTATGAATTTTTAATAAAAATTGAAAGTTTAAAAAATATTTGTTTTTAAGAATTGATTGATATTTGACATTATTAGTATCGGGTCCGTATTTTAGTTCCGGAGCCCGGTATAGATTTATTATGATATTTAAGACTTGTCTGTGAAATTTGGTGAGAAACGGAGTTGATTTGACGTGATTCAGACGTCCAGTTGAGAAAATAGAAATTTTAAAATGTTCTTGAGAATTTCATTTAATTTGGTGCTAAATTAGAAGTCTAGGTGTTATTTTTGGCGATTTGATCACGCGAGCAAGTTTGTATGATATTTCTAGACATGTGTGCATGTGTGGTTTGGAGCCCGAGGGCTCGGGTGAGTTTCAGATAGGCCACGGGATATTTTGGACTTTGAAAATCTGGTATTTTTTGCTGCAGCAAGTGTTTTGGCATGTCCTTCTTCGCGTTCGCGAAGGTACTCTCGCGAACGCGAAGCAATGGGGGCGTTACCCTTCGCGAACGCGACCAGCTCCTCGTGAACGCGTAGTGTTAGGCACACCTGGGGGGAGTGTTGGTCGTTCCTTCATCGCGAACGCGAGTAATGCCTCGCGAACGCGAAGGCCAGGGGAGAGTAACCATCGCGAACACGAGCAGGATCTCGTGAACGCGAAGGCTTGGCAGCCAGTACCCTTCGCGAACGCGACAGTGGCCTCGCGAACGCGATGCACACTGTCGCCCAGTGCATAAAACAGAATCAAACACGGGTTTAAGCCATTTCTTCAACATATTTCAAGAACCAAATGGGTAGAGGTGATTTTCAAAAGTCATTTTCTTCCCCAAAGTGTTGGTAAGTGATTCTACACCATTTTCTTTCAATTACCCTTTACATTTCTTGAATTATCAACCTAAAATCTAGAGTTTTCATGGTAGAATTAGGGGTTAGGGTAGAAACTAGAAATTTTGGAAATTTGGGGATTTAGACCTCAATTTGAGGTCGGATTGCAAAACCAACTATATATTTGGGCTCGGGGGTGAATGGGTAAATGAATTTTGGTCCGAACCTCGGGTTTGACCAAGCGGGCTCAGGGTCGATTTTTTGACTTTTTTGAGGAAAAATCGAGAAATTTAATTTATGCAATATAACTGATTCCTTTAGCATTATTTGATATTATTGAGTCATTTTTGAATAGATACGAGTGGTTTGGAGGTGAATCCCAAAGGAAAAGCTGTGATTGAGAATTAAGTGGCCTTCAGAGCGAGGTAAGTGTTGTGTCTAACCCTGACTTGAGGGAATTAGGAACCTTAGATTACTTGCTAAGTGAAATCCATATGGGTGGCGTATATGTGAGGTGATGAGTACTTATGCGCCGCCAATTTACATGTTTTCCATATTTCTCTATTTTTCTTATATTGTGTTTTTCCTATGCCTAATTGCTACGTGTTATACTAGTGTTGTTCAATTTATCGTTCTTATCATATTTACGAATTTCTGGTGATAATTGAGTTTTTATTCAAAGTTGAGATTGATATTATGGAATCAAATGTTGAAGTAAGGTTTGTACTTGTTATTCTATCTCCCTGTTGTTATTTATGGATTGCATTATGGTAAGGGAGAGTGTTAATGCACGAAGGATGATGCCGTGCCATATTGTGAGTGTTAATGCACGAAGGGTGATGCCGTGCCATATTGTGAGTGTTAATGCACGAAGGGTGATGTCGTGCCATGATATGAAAGTTAATGCACGAAGGGTGATGCCGTGCCGTTTCTATTAATTTTATGGTGAGATTGAGAGTAAAAGCACGAAGGGTGATGCCGTGCATTTTTCCTTACTGTATTCACTATTCTTGTTGATTCATGGTATATTGACTGCTCCGGTAATCATTCTGTTGTCGTTCTTTATCTTGTATTCCCCTCAGTATGTTCCTCTCCCGATATTTCCTGTTTAGTTCTTCATTTCTGTTATTTGTATATACATTGTTAAATTGTGCATGTTGATTTGTAGGTGCCTTGCCTTAGCCTCGTCATTACTTCGTCGGGGTTAGGCTCGACACTTACCAATACATAAGGTCAGTTGTACTGATACTGCACTTTGCATTTTCTATGCATATTTTGATACCGGCTCAGGTTGATCGAGATTTTGCTATTGGTCCGCTATCCGAAGACTCAAGGTAGATCTGTCGGCGTTCACAGACCTTGAATTCCCCGTCTATCTTTTATCTCATACTGTTTTCTTTCATTCAGACAGTTGTATTTCTTTCAGACTATTACTTGTAGTAAATTCTGAAATGCTCGTTAATTGTGACTCCAGATCCGGGTGGTAGTAATTAATATAGTTTTATAAAATTCTGCACTTATTATATTTTACCTTAGTTAATTATTGTTATTTACTGAATGGAAATAAGGAATTGGTTTAATGATTCTCTAACGTTGGCTTGCCTAGCAAGTGAAATGTTAGGCGCCATCACGGTCCCATCGGTGGGAAATTTTGGGTCGTGACAGTTGGTATCAGAGCCCTAGGTTGCCTAGGTCTCACGATTCACGAGCAAGCTTAGTAGAGTCTGGAGGATCGGTACGGAGACATCTGTGCTTATCTTATAGAGGCTATGAAGTTTAGGAACAAGTTTCACTTCTATTCTTCTCTGTCGTGCGATTTTGCTTTCCCAATGCTGATTGAACTATTCTACTCTTATTCTCTCGCAGATGGCGAGAACACGTACCGCTTCCTCAGCTGAGCAGCAGCCAGAGCCTCCAGTGGCAGCTCCTATGCGGGCCATAGGTCGAGGTTGAGGCCGTGTCAGAGGCCGAGGCAGGGGTAGGGCTCCGCCTAGAGCCCGAGCAGCAGCCCCAGCAGTAGAGCCTCATATAGAGCTTGACGAGGATGTTCTAGCCCAGACTGTTCCTGCCGTACCAACCCAGGTTCCGGAGGGGTTCATTGCTACCCCAGTACTTCAGGATGCTTTGGTCCGTTTGGTGGGCCTTATGGAATGTGTGGCCCAGACTGGCGCATTTCCCATGGCACCAGCAGTCTTTCAGGCTGGAGGGGAAGCCCAGACTCCCACCACTCCCGCTCCGGAGCAGATAGCTCCCCAGTATCAGGCTCCAACAGCTCAGCCAGTTGGATTAGTTCAGCCGGTAATTGCGGCACATGTCGGAGATGGGTCAGCTATGTCTTCTGAGGCTTTATGAAGCTTGGACAGGTTTACAAGCTCTTTCCTGTTTACTTCAGTGGTGCTCCTTCAGAGGACCCCCAGGAATATCTTGACAGCTGTCACGAGGTTCTACGGAACAAGGGTATAGTGGAGACCAATGGGGTCAATTTTGCTGCATTTCATATGACTGGTTCTGCCAAGAAATGGTGGAGAGATTACTTGTTGACCAGACCAGATGGGTCGCCTGCACTTATTTGGGACTAGTTATCTCAACTCTTCATAGAGAAGTTTCTGCCTATCACATTGAGAGAGGAGCGTCGCCGTCGGTTTGAGCGTCTCTAGCAGGGCAGTATGACTGTTGCTCAGTATGAGACCCGTTTTGTGGATTTGGCCTTCATGCCATTCTTCTGCTTCCCACCGAGAGAGAGAGGGTGAGGAGGTTGATTGATGGACTTGCTCAGCCTATCAGATTGCAGATGGCTAAGGAGACTGAGAGTGAGATTTCTTTTCAAGCGGCTGCTAATGTCGCCAGACGAGTCGAAATGGTTCTTACTCAGGGAGGTCAGAGGTCTGACAAAAGACCTCGTCATTCCGATGAGTTCAGCGGTGCCTCATCTAGAGGCAGGAGTACTTTTGGTAGAGGCCATCCTCCCAGGCCGTTCCATTCAGCGCTCCAGGCATCCCACGGTGCCTCAGGTGGTCATGGCCCTCAGATGCATTATTCCGACCAGCTAGCCTACAGTGCACCACCAGCTCCTATTAGTGCACCTCCACTCCAGAGTTATCAGGGTGGTTATTCAGGTCGACAGGGTCAGTTTCAGGGTCAGCAGTCACAGCAGCCGAGGTTATGTTATACTTGTGGTGATCCGAGGCACATTGCTAAATTTTGCCCTCGGGAAACGAGCAGCTCACACCATCAGAGTTCTCGTGCCATGGTTCTGGCACCAGTTGCTGCACCACCTGCTCAGCCAGCCAGAGGGAGGGGTCAGGCAGCCAGAGGTAGGGGCCAGACAGTTAGAGGTGGAGGTCAGGCCGTTAGAGGTGGAGACCAGCCAGCTAGAGGCCGTCCTAGGGACGTAGTTTAGGGTGGTGGGGCCCAGACCCGATGTTATTCCTTCCCATCCAGGCCTGAGGCTGACTCATCTGACGTTGTTATCACAGGTACTGTTTCAGTTTGCAGTAGAGATGCTTCAGTTCTATTTGATCCGGGATCTACTTACTCCTATGTGTCATCCCTATTTTGCTTCCTATTTAGTTGTGCCCTGTGATTCTTTGAGTGCTCCTGTGTATGTGTCCATACCAGTGGGAGATGCTATTATTGTAGATCGTATTTATCGTTCGTGTATGGTCACCATTGGGAGTCTTGAGACTCGTGTAGATCTTCTACTTATCAACATGGTTGATTTTGATGTCATACTGGGTATGGATTGGCTGTCACCTTATCGTGCTATATTAGATTGTCATGCCAAGAGGTGACCTTAGCCTTGTAGGGGTTGCCTCGATTAGAGTGGAGAGGGAATCTTGGCCATTCTGTCAGCAGGGTTATCTCTTATGTGAATGCTCGACATATGGTCGAGAAGGGGTGTCTAGCTTATTTGGCTTATGTCCGCGATTTTAGTGTGGAGGTTCCTTCCATAGATTCGGTGCCGGTTGTTCGTGAGTTTCCAGAGGTGTTTCCTGCAGACCTACCGGGGATGCCACCCGACAGAGATATTGATTTTTGCATTGATTTGGCTCCGGACACTCATCCTATTTCCATTCCGCCATATCGCATGGCCCCGCCGGAGTTGAAAGAATTGAAGGAGCAGTTGTAAGATTTTCTTGATAAGGGCTTCATTAGACCTAGTGTCTCGCCCTGGGGTGCACCTGTGTTATTTGTGAAGAAGAAAGATGGATCGATGAGGATGTGTATAGATTATTGCCAGTTGAACAAAGTCACCATCAATAACAAATATCCATTGTCGAGGATTGATGATTTATTTGATCAGCTTCAGGGTACCAAGGTGTTTTCAAAGATTGATTTGAGATCTGGCTACCATCAGTTGAGGATTAGGGCATCCGATGTTCCTAAGATAGCTTTTCGGACTCGGTATGGACATTATGAGTTTCTAGTGATGTCATTTGGGCTGACAAATGCCCCAACAACATTCATGGATTTGATGAACCGGGTGTTCAAACCCTACTTGGATTTTTTTGTGGTTGTGTTTATTGATGATATCTTGATCTACTCCCACAATCGAGAGGTTCGTGAGCAGCACCTTCGGATCGTTCTTCAGACTCTGAAAGATAGCCAGTTATATGCTAAGTTCTCAAAATGTGAGTTTTGATTGAGTTCAGTTGCTTTCTTGGGTCACGTTGTATCAGCAGAGGGTATTCAGGTGGATCCTAAGAAGATTGAGGCAGTTCAGAACTGGACTAGACCCACATCAGCTACAGAGATCCGTAGTTTCCTGGGTTTGGCAGGCTATTACCGTCGATTTGTGGAGGGGTTTTCATCTATAGTAGCCCCATTGACCAGATTGACCCATAAGGGTGCCCCGTTCAGGTGTTCAGACGAGTGTGAAGCGAGCTTTCAGAAGCTCAAGACTGCTTTGACTACGACACCGGTATTGGTGTTACCCACAGGTTCAGGATCTTATACAGTATATTGTGATGCATATCGTATTGGTTTGGGTGTGGTGTTGATGCAGGGTGGCAAGGTTATTGCATATGCTTCGCGGCAGCTGAAGGTTCACGAGAAGAATTACCCTGTTCATGATCTAGAGCTAGTAACCATTGTTCACGCGCTAAAGTTCTGGAGGCACTATCTTTACGGCGTGCCATGTGAGATATTCACTGATCATCGGAGCTTGCAGTATTTGTTCAAGCAGAAGGAACTCAATTTGAGGCAGAGAAGGTGGTTGGAGCTATTGAAAGACTATGATATCACCATATTGTATCATCCCGGGAAGGCCAATGTGGTGGCCGATGCTTTGAGTAGAAAGTCAGTCAGTATGGGTAGCCTTGCATATATTCCAGTTGGTGAGAGACCGCTTGCATTGGATGTTCAGGCCTTGGCCAACCAGTTCGTGAGGTTAGATATTTCTGAGCCCATCCGTGTTCTAGCTTGTACAGTTGCTCGGTCTTTTTTGTTTGAGCGCATCAAATATTGGCAGGATGACGATCCTCATTTACTTATCCTTAGAAACACAGTGCGACACGGTGGTGCCAAGCAGGTTACTGTTGGAGATGACAGAGTTTTGAGGATGCAGGGTCGTATTTGTGTGCCTAATGTGGATGGGGTCCGTGAGTTGATCCTTGAGGAGGCTCACAGTTCTCGGTATTCTATTCACCCGGGCGTTGCCAAGATGTACCAGGACCTGCGGCAGCATTATTGGTGAAGGAGGATGAAGAAAGATATAGTTGCTTACGTGGCTCGATGCTTGAATTGTCAGCAGGTGAAATATGAGCATCAGAGTCCCGGTGGTTTGCTTCAACAGATGGAGATCCCTGAGTGGAAGTGGGAGAGTATCACTATGGACTTTGTTGTTGGACTCCCATGGACTCAGAGGAAGTTCGACGCCGTGTGGATTATTATGGATAGGTTGACTAAGTCAGCGCACTTCATTCTTATGGCAGTTACCTATTCCTCGGAGCGGTTAGCAGATATTTATTTTCGGGAGATCATCCGTCTTCACGGTGTGCCCGTGTCTATCATTTCTGATCGAGGTACGCAGTTTACCTCGCACTTTTGGAGGGCAGTACAATGTGAGTTGGGTACGCGGGTTGAGTTGAGCACAGCATTCCATCCTCAGACGGACGGGCAATCCGAGCGTACTATTCAGATCCTGGAGGATATGCTACGTGCTTGTGTTATAGACTTCGGAGGATCGCGGGATCAGTTCTTGCCCCTTACAGAGTTCGCCTACAATAATAGCTACCAGCCTTGCATTCAGATGGCTCTCTATGAGGCATTATATGGTAGACGGTGCAGGTCGCCAGTTGGGTGGTTTGAGTCGGGGGAGGCTCGCTTTTTGGGTACAGATTTAGTACAGGAGGCCTTGGACAAGGTCAAGATTATTCAGGATCGACTTCGCACAGCTTAGTCCAGGCAGAAGAGTTATGCCGATCGTAAAGTTCGTGATGTTACATTCATGGTCGGAGAGAGAGTGTTACTTCGGGTAATACCCATGAAGGGTGTAATGGGGTTCGGAAAGAAGGGCAAGTTGAGCCCTAGGTATATCAGACCTTTTGAGATTCTGGAGAGAGTGGGAGATGTGGCTTACAGGCTTGTGTTACCACCTAGTTTAGCAGTTGTTCATCTGGTATTCCATGTGTCCATGCTTCGAAAGTATCACGACGATCCGTCCCATGTGTTAGATTTCAGCTCTGTCCAATTGGACAAGGATTTGACTTACGAGGAGGAGCCAGTGGCAAATCTAGCCCGGCAAGTTCGCCAGTTGAGATCAAAGAGTTACCCTTCAGTTTGAGTGCAGTGGAGCGGTCAGCCTATTGAGACAGCTACTTAGGAGTTCGAGTCCGATATGCAGAGTAGATATCCCCACATTTTCACCAGCCCAGGTACTTTTCAATGTCCGTTCAAGGACGAACGATTGCTTTAGAGGTGGAGAATGTAATGACCCAAAAGGTCATCTTATGTTTTAGAACTCAAATCTGCGCTCTTAAGCCTTCAAAATTACATTTTTACCCTCCTCGATTTGCATGCGCAGTCCAGACAGGTTTTCGGAAAGCTTTTATGTTGAAAACTAATGAAAATAAAATATTTTGCCTTAAAAGTTAATTTTTGTTGACTTCGGTCAATATTTTTCATAAACGGTCCCGGATCCATGCTTTGACGGTCCCGGTAGGTCCGTATCAAATTATGGGACCTGGGCGTATGCCCGGAATGGAATTCGGAGGTCCCTAGCTTGAATTATGAAATTTTGATGAAAATTAAAAGTCTGAAAATTATTTGTTTTTAAGAATTGATTGATATTTGGCATTATTAGTATCGGGTCCGTATTTTGATTCCAGAGCCCGGTATAGGTTCATTATGATATTTAAGACTTGTCTGTGAAATTTGGTGAGAAAGGGAGTTGATTTGATGTGATTCGGACGTCCAGTTGAGAAAATAGAAATTTTAAAGTGTTCTTGAGAATCTCATTTGATTTGGTACTAAATTCGTAGTTCTAGTTGTTATTTTGGCGATTTGATCACGCGAGCAAGTTCGTATGATGTTTTTAGACTTGTGTGCATGTTTGGTTTGGAGCCCGAGGGCTCGGGTGAGTTTCTGATAGGCTACGAGAAGTTTTGGACTTTGAAAATCTAGTATTTTGCTACAGCAGGTGTTCTGGCATGTCCTTCTTCGCGTTCGCGAAGGTACTCTCGCGAACGCGAAGAGTAAACTGGGCAGCTGAAGTTTTCTTCTTCGCGAACGCGAAGGCTTTGTCGCGAACGCGAAGCGATGGGGGCATTACCCTTCGCGAACGCGACCAGCTCCTCGCGAACGCGTAGTGTTAGGCACACCTGGGGGAGGGTTGGTCGTTCCTTCATCGCGAACGCGAGCAATGCCTCGCAAACGCGAAGGCCACGAGGGAGTAACCATCGCGAACGCGAGCAGGATCTCGCGAACGCGAAGGCTTGGCAGCCAGTACCCTTCGTGAACGCAACAGTGGCCTCGCGAACGCGATGCACACTGTCGCCCAGTGCATAAAACAGAATCAAACACGAGTTTAAGCCATTTCTTCAACATCTTTCAAGAACCAAATGGGTAGAGGCGATTTTCAAGAGTCATTTTCTTCCCCAAAGTGTTGGTAAGTGATTCTAAACCATTTTCTTTTAATTACCCATTACATTTCTTGAATTATCAACCTAAAATCTAGAGTTTTCATGGTAGAATTAGGGATTAGGGTAGAAACTAGGAATTTCGAAAATTTAGGGATTTTAGACCTCAATTTGAGGTCGGATTCCAAAACCAATTATATTCGAGCTCGAGGGTGAATGGATAAATGGATTTTGGTCCGAACCTCGGATTTTGACCAAGCGGGCGCGAGGTGATTTTTTGACTTTTTGGAGAAAAATTTGGAAAATTTAATTTATGCAATATAATTGATTCCTTTAGCAGTATTTGATATTATTGAGTCATTTTTGAATGGATACGAGTGGTTTGGAGGTGAATCCCAAAGGAAAAGCTGTGATTGAGAATTAAGTGGCCTTCGGAGCGAGGTAAGTGTTGTGTCTAACCCTGACTTGAGGGAATTAGGAACCTTAGATTACTTGCTAAGTGAATTCCATGTGAGCGGCGTATATGTGAGGTGACGAGTACTTATGTGCCGCCAATTTACCTGTTTTTCATGTTTCTCTATTTTTTTTATATTGTCTTTTTTCTATGCCTAATTGCTACGTGTTATACTAGTGTTGTTCGATTTATCTTTCTTATCATGTTTACAGATTTTCTGGTGATAATTGAGTTTTTATTCAAAGTTGAGATTGATATTATGGAACCAAATGTTGAAGTAAGGTTTGTACTTGTTATTCTATCTCAATGTTGTTATTTATGCATTGCATTATGGTAAGAGAGGGTGTTAATGCACGAAGGGTAATGCCGTGCCATATTGTGAGTGTTAATGCACGAAGGGTGATGCCGTGCCATATTGTGAGTGTTAATGCACGAAGGGTGATGTCGCGCCATGATATGAGAGTTAATGCACGAAGAGTGATGTCGTGTCGTTTCTATTAATTTTATGGTGAGATTGAGAGTAAAAGCACGAAGGGTGATGCCGTGCATTTTTTTTTAATGTATTCACTATTCCTATTGATTCATGGTATATTGACTGCTCCGGTAATCATTCTGTTGTCGTTCTTTATCTTGTATTCCCCTTAGTATGTTCCTCTCCCGACATTTTCTGTTTAGTTCTTCATTTCTGTTATTTGTATATACATTGTTAAATTGTACATGTTGATTTATAGGTGCCTTGCCTTAGCCTCGTCACTACTTCATCGAGGTTAGGCTCGACACTTACCAATACATA
The DNA here is from genome assembly GCF_000715075.1 of Nicotiana tabacum. Classification (NCBI taxonomy): domain Eukaryota; kingdom Viridiplantae; phylum Streptophyta; class Magnoliopsida; order Solanales; family Solanaceae; genus Nicotiana; species Nicotiana tabacum. The sequence continues at coordinate 115,332,581 of NC_134092.1, forward strand.
AGGTCAGTTGTACTGATACTGCACTCTGCATTTTCTATGCAGATTTTGATACCGGCTCAGGTTGATCGAGATTTTGCTATTGGTCCATTGTCCGGAGACTCAAGGTAGATCTGTCGGCGTTCACAGACCTTGAAGTCCCCGTCTATCTTTTATGTCCTACTGTTTTCTTTCATTGAGACAGTTGTATTTCTTTAGACTATTACTTGTAGTAAATTCTAGAATGCTCGTTAATTGTGACTCCAGATCCGGGTGGTAGTAATTAATACAGTTTTATAAAATTCCGCACTTATTATCTTTCACCTTAGTTAATTATTGTTATTTAATGAATGGAAATAAGAAATTAGTTTAATGATTCTCTAACGTTGGTTTGCCTAGGAAGTAAAATGTTAGGCGCCATCACGGTCCCGTCGGTGGGAAATTTCAAGTCGTGACAATAACTCCAGTATATTATACTCATCCAGTATAAAATACTGGACAATAAGCCTTCATAGATCAAACTTCCAGCATAATATACTAGAATCAAATTTTAAATTATGAAGGCTAGCACGTTATTCTGGATTTCAAGTTACTAAAAATAATGAAACTTCAACAAAAAATACTGGAGTAGAATGGAAAAACATGATCAAATACAACATATAAAAAAGGCAAATTATCATTAAAAATAAGTTATTAGAGATAAAAAGATTTTCAGTATTTTATACTCATACAGTATAAAATACTAAACAACAAGCCTTCAGAGTTCAGACTTCCAGCATAATATACAGGAACCAAAAACTCGAGCAAAATGTTCTGGATTTCAAGTTATGAGAAATAATAGAAAGCCAACAAAAAATACTGGATTAGAATGGAAAAACATGATCAAATCCAATATACTCATCCAGTATAAAAAGCTGGACAACAAGCTTTTGGAGATTAGACTTCCAGCATAATATATATGAACCAAATTTTGAAGTGCAAGTTATCATAAATAAAAAATGTTACAGTATATTATACTCATCATGTATAAAAAATTGGATAACAAGCCTTCAGATATTAGACTTCCCAGCATAATATACAAGAACTAAATTTTGAAGTACATGGCAAGAACTCCAACAAACTATACTGCAGTAGAATCAACAAACTACTTAAAATCTAGCCTAATATACAACGGCTACAAATATTTTAACAAATCAACTAAAAATAAATAAAAAGATATGACAAATCCAGAAAAAAAAAATTACTGGATTACAATTGAAGAAAATTATCAAATCCAGCATATAAAAAAAGAGGCAAATTATCATTTAAAACAAGTTATCAGAAATAAAAAGAATTTAGTATATTATACTCATCTAGTATAAAATACTGGATAATAAGCCTTCATAGATCAGACTTCTAGCATAATATACAAGAATCAAATTTTGAAGTATGAAGTCCAGCACATTGTTCTGGATTTCAAGTTATGACAAGAACTCCATCAAACTATAGTGGAGTAGAATCAACAGACTACTTAAAATTTACCCTAATATACAACAGTTATAAATATTTGAACAACTTATGAAAACAAGTTAAGCAACTATTACAAAATAAAACTAAGAATAGAATGACAAAATTATCAGAAATAAGTTGAACAACAGAACAGAAAAAAATTCGTCGATGTTAAAATGCCACGAAAATTTAAACGCTCACATTAACAAAATCTAAATTAAAACAAATGAAGCAACAATTAGAATAAAATTCAATAATAGTATTGTAAAAATCACACTTACCCAAACAAAATTTGACCTACTGAAGTCGCAAAATCCGTAAAGTGTTCTCAAGAGAAAATCATGAAAAAAGCGAAAATGTAAAAACAAAAACTACCTAAAAAGGACGTTTAAAAGAAGAAGGGCAAAAATGTTAATTACCTATATATTTTAAGTTAAAATGGCTAGAAATCAATGACATTAGCGATGTGGGCTAATTTTGGATAGCCACCCGTAAAAATGACTATGCCATGCCATTTTGACACCCGCCCAAGGTTGGGTTGGTTATTGACACGCTCATTCATTGAACTCATTCCATCTTGATTCAATCTATCTCAAACCCAATTAAAATTGGGTTAATTTTTAATTCAAATTGATCCATGAGTAACTTTGATAAAATATCTTTTAACTTGAATAACTTTTATTTTTAATTTTAATGTTGGTCTTCTTAAAGAACTTTCAGAGAGCACAGAAGGGTCAATAACGTGAGAACTATAATACGAGAATTAAATAATATTTATTCAGTGCATATATTTTACTAGTAGATGTTTGATTCAACTGATTAAAAATAAAGTTATATTTGGCTGTAACATAAAACATGTGTTTTGTTTACATAGATATATTTGGATAGGATTTTATTTTTATTTTTAATCTTGACATTCTTAAAAGATTTTGGGGAGAAGAACTTCAGAGAAGGATACTTTTGAATATAATAGAAAGCAAAAGATTATGTACCTCGCTGTTGGTAAGTGTTAACACATACTACTCTAATTCATACAATTGATTGGAGAAATAAAATACTAATTATTAATTGTAGATTGGTGACATACTGAGAGATTATGATTGAGTTGATGAGCGAAGTAACAATGACATGTCATGGCTTACCTCATTTTGACCATGCCAACTTTTTATTGTGTATGCTCATGTGCGTCTCAGGTGCAGAGCCACTATTTTCATTAACAGAAATCAAAATATAAAAAAATAAACCCATCAACAAATTAAAAAGTGTCATTATATAATATATATATATTTTAAAAATAAATTATCGAGTTAAACAGTATAATTTTTTAATAAATGAGTGTCGTTTTATATCTCTTGGGTACATATAGCTCCGCCACTGTGTGTCTCATGTGTTTGTATGAGCACGTAACGATAACTAAATTTTTTTTCTTATAAAGAATTTTAGTACGTTCTTTAATATTTTCTAATGTACCGAAATAATAATAATAATCAAAGTTCAAAATCTATATTTTATTATTTCCATATAATACTCGAGACTAACGTGCTACAAGAACGCAGGAGTTACCATGGGTGCACCAATAAGCAAAATCTCTTCTATCAATTCATACGTGTAAACCCTACGTTAGTTTTTCTTTCCAAAGAAAACATAACATACATCCTAACACCATGAACATCTTATCTTATTATCATTAATAATATTTTCTGAAAATTTTAAAAAAAATTAAGTAGTACTTTGATAAAATTAAGAGATAATTTTACTTTTAGCCCCTTAGTTCTTGATTTTGTTTTTACTTTTGTTGACATGATGTTCGGCTAAGATATATTTGACACTCGATTAATCAAAGTATGTATTTTTTCATCCTGTCATATAAAAAATATTATATGTTAGGGTTTTTAGACTGTTTTTATAACTAAGATCCCCTCAAAATATGATCTAAGAGTAGAAAAGTATCATTCACATATGATTAATTACATATTTTAGTAACTCCAGTAAATAGTCAGTGAAAGGTTAAATATACTTATGGAATATCAATGACCAAAAATTTACTATAATTTGGTCTTGGTTAAGTTTGAAGAATTTACCCAAAATGTCCCTGTAGTATTGGAAACGAACCAATGAAAAGCTGTAGATTACCAAAGAAGGCTCTCTTAAAACCCTCTTCCTATATAAACCCCTACTCGCTCTACAATTTCGATTCACTTTCGCCCCCTTTATATCACTCCTCTCCGCCCTTCCCATTCTCTTCCCCTTCGCTCCCTTTGGCTTCTCCGGTTCGTCCCCTTTCTGGGTAAGTTCACTTTTCAATCGTTCTTGATTTTATTATTCTGTTCTCTTTTAGTTATATAATTTTGTCAATTTATTGTGTGTTTTTTTTTTCGAAATTTATTTGTAGGGATTTTAGGGTTTGATACACTGCGATTAGTTTCTTCTTTCTCGTGTTGCCCATTTCTGTGTTCTTTTATTTGTTGTTACATACATTTTTGCTGATTTTATTTTCTGACTTTATTGTGTTTTTGGTCGAGGTTTAGGATTTTTCAATGATGACTCCTGTTATTTTCCTGTTATTTCTCGTTGTGCCGATTATTTTTTTATCTGCCGTGGTGCCGATTATTTTCCTTTCTAGTATTGTCTATTTGTGTCTTTTAGGCTGTGAAATTTTAGTTGTGCTCATCCGTATGGATCAGCGTTTAAATTTTACCATTAGGGCTTAAATTGTGAAGTGGATTCAATTCACAAACATTTCATGCTTCAATCTCACTTTAGTATTTAATGGTCTCCATAGGCAGATCCAGGATCTGAACGTTATGGGTTCAGATTTGTAATTATACCACCTCCATCTTATTTACTGGAAGTTATGGGTTCAGATGAGCCCATAGCTTGTTCATTGGATACGCCCCTGATGGTCTTGTATTTGAGCTTTTTTGATGCGAAGAATTGAACTTGTTGAGGAAAAAAATGGAACTTTAACACTAGACTATGACATCTTGACCATATATCTTTGTGAAGATTAGTGTTTGCTCAGTTGTTTTATTGTCATCTTGGTGTTTGTCAATCTGGTGTTCTATAGTTTTTGAAAGCTCTTTTGATTGTGCTGGTTATTGAGATATTTTACTTTCCCTCGGTGGTGATCAACTGGTGGAGCTTCTGTTAAATTGGTATTATTTGGTTTGATTTGGGAGGCTGATGATTTCGTGAATAACAGGTTTTTGAATTGTGCACCAGATGTCTGTTGGTTCCAGCAAGAAACATCAGTTTTTTGTTAGGGGTGCATTCCTTTTTATGAACCGCGGAAGGCTGTGGTGTGCAGGAAAGATCTTGTTTCGGCATTGGACTTGACAGCAGTTGAGGATTTTTGTGGTGGGGGATTGGAGGCTCTGGTGTATTTGCACATAGCTCTGTTAAGTTTATTGCCACTATTAATTTTACTCTAGTTCTTACTCAGCGAGCCCTTTTGGGGCTGGTTCATTTCACTTAGTTTGGCCGTTTTTTTTCTGGTTATTTCAATGGCGAGGCTTCCGCCGGGGTTTCGCTTTCACCCAACTGATGTTGAGCTGATTATGTACTATCTCAAGAGGAAGATCATGGGGAAAAAACTTCATTTTGAAGCCATAACGGAACTCAACATCTACAAGTTCTCCCCGTGGGACCTTCCAGGTATCTGTTTATAGTTTTTATTGGAGAATTTGTTAAAATATTGCATTCTTCTAAACTTGGTTTACGTAAGAATATACGAACCCCTTACCTCTGGCGCACATTCTGCTTCAAATTTTCTCTATGGAGCCTTTATTCTGTAGTTGCATACTGTGTACTTCCACCAAAAGGGTGTCCTTTCTTCATTTCTTTATATATGGAAAAGCAACAACTTTTACTTGAAAAGAATCTAGAGGAATCCCATACATAATAAAGGTTGCACGTATTCTACAAATGTTCTACATTTGAAAATCATATACATAATGTGCTATGTTGTCTCTGTGCTGTACTTGGGAGAAAAATTAATGCTTTGAGAAAGGACAAGCATCAGTTTGGTTAATGAAATATCTACTTATGGGATATTAGTTTTAGCTGCTTTGAATCTCTAAAGTGGCATTTGGAAGCCGTAGTGATAAAAGCCTATCTTTTCCTTTCTGTTTCATTATTTAACTTCCCAAGTTGTTACTTTCAGTCAAAATCTCTAGCATTTGGACAGTACCTTTTTGGGGGACTGAAGTAGTATATTTATTTCAAGTCTGGTTAATGATTTTATTTGTCCTTGTTCAACTTTGCATAATGTTTTAATATCTTCTTGCAGACAAATGTTGCTATAAAAGTAAAGATCTAGAATGGTATTTCTTTTGCCCAAGGGAGAGAAAGTATGCAAGTGGAGCCAGAATGAATCGTGCTACTGAAACTGGCTACTGGAAAACTACTGGGAAAGATAGATACATTAATTACGATGAAAAGATTGTTGGATCAGTTAAAACTCTTGTGTTCCACCAAGGCCATCCCCCGCGAGGGCAGAGAACTGATTGGGTTATTCACGAATACAAGTTTGAAGATAAAGAATTGGCTGATGCAGGATTTGCTCAGGTACTTCTATCTACCTTTGCTAAAATAGTATCTAATTTTTATTGATGCTGTTTCTTCTTGTGCTTGTATCAGTAGCCAATGAGAGCCCCTTGCAGTATTCTCTCCCGCTTTTCAGCTTGCACTTGGTTTACTGTAATTTGATCTAGTGCCCGTCTGTGAGAACCTTGATTAAAACATCGTGCTAAACGGATCATCTTCTCTCATTCTCGGAATTAATGTTCCTGGGATACTATTTAGACGATATATTCCCTAGTACCTAGTACCCTACTATCTTGTTGATCTGTATTATTATCTTGTAGCAATTATTTTTCTTAATTTGAAATTTCCTGGCGGTGGTTGACAGGTTATAGATCCTTGGTTTTCCTTAAATGAAAGTATACCAAGATAGACTCTCTTATTCTTTTGGAAGCCTTAATTTCTTAAAGATTGCATCTGTTTCTCATTGATCCTTCACTTGTGATCATGGAGAATAGTGTCGATGGCACTATTCTTGTATAGATTTGGATCAGAAAATGTAATGAATTGGTAGGTCTAGGTCTTTGGTTTTCCTTAATTGTGATCTTGCACGCCACGTCTTTCTTTTCTCATATTTTTGAGACTTTTAATTTCTTTAATAGGTCAAATCTGTTTTTCAAGTTATGTCATGGCACACGATTCCTATGCTTGGATGGTAGGTAGGAAATTTGGAAAAGTTATGCAACTCAGGTGGAAACATCTAATAAACTAAAATACAGTATATATATTGCATACTGCTCTCTTGTTTGAAGATTGTGCGACGTCAAGCATTTTCTTTCCATCTTCAATCTTCAATTTCTTCAGCCTATGTTAGAAAAGACTCTGAAAATTCAAGTTCCTCAAATTCTATAGTATAATTTAGCCTATCATAATCTTTATAAAAACAAATTATCAGCCAATCTTAGCTCTGCTAGGCTCTTTGGAGGGATCCAACGGTTTAAGTCTGGATTTATTGTGTTCTCTATATTACTGTGGGTCTAGGTACAGCAGTCTCATCTTTCCTTTTTTTTTGTGTGTAAATTTTAGAACTTATTATTCATCAAAGCCTTGTTTTGTAGGATTCATATGTGCTATGTAAAGTATTCCAGAAGAGTGGGCCAGGTCCAAAAAATGGTGCACAGTATGGAGCACCTTTTAAGGAGGCAGATTGGGAAGACGATGAGATTCCTGCTGAACCTTGTACATCAGATGTTTTATGTGCTCCACCTCGAAGGCCTGACAATAAGAACTACTCAATTGAGAGTGAGACCAGCATGGTTAACCCAGGAAGCACATCTGGCTTGCCTTCAAGTCAACCGAGTCCGAGTCTATCTTCTATTCAGAGAATGCCTTTGGATGAGCCAAATATTGAGGTTCTAGGTGAACCACATCCATCCAATGTATCTCCTATCAATTGGATGCCTTCCGATAAGCTAGATAATGAGGGGGTGGCTGGTGAATCAAACCCATCCAATATTTTTTCTGCTCTGCCTGTACTGCCTGAAAAACAGAGTTTAATTGATACCAGCATGATTAACCGTGGTCCAGGTCCATCTAATGCTCGGCTTTGTACTAATAAGATGCCTCTGGATGAGCAAGATGATGAGATCATTGGTCTATTAGCTCATTTCACAGAAGATACTACTTTGCTATCTGATGGCAATGAGAATAATCAGGTGGGTATGCTTTAGTGCTGTTATAGCATAGCTACTTGTACAGGCATTTACTGTATTTTTGGAACTTGTTTTTTTACTGTGTATTGACCATTATCCCTTTCTTTTTTCTAACAGAATCTAGAGAACTTTAACCAAGATATGAATGCTCTACCTGATCCATTTACTGATGGGAATGATATTTTCGACGGCCTTGGTCACATCGAGAACTGGGAAGGACTGGGTCAATCGAGATCTGATCTCTCTGCAAGCTGGCGAGCCAGTTATAGTCTTAACCCCATGATTCTGCCAAAAGATGCTGCCTATATGGAGCTCAATGATCTTGAAATCCCTTTGGATCACTCTGCTGGAACCATCGAAACTGGACGATTAGCGCCGAGCAACTTATCTGCGCCATATAAATCTAACATTGATGTGCAGCAGTTCTGTTTTGGAAACAATTCCTTGGGCATAAATCAAGATTTCTGCGAAAATCAGCTCCCGATGCTCCCTGAAAGTTACACTCAACAAGTGAATCATTCTGACATGGTGATACCTTGTTCTCATAAATCAAGATTTCTCTTTCGTTTCCCATATCTTACTAATTGATTTCGTTAATTGCAGGTTTATAATTATTATCAGAACAACGTAAGTCAGGGTTATAATGCTGCGACCAACTTCAGTGTTAGCTCTTACAAGCATCCAGAGGAGAGCAGTAGACTCGCTGCTCAAAACATGGAAAGAGGTAGATCTCATTATTTCTGATGACAATTCTCGTCGCTGGTACAAGCTTTCATGTTCGATCTGTTTGTCTACATAAATGCGTTTGTGGACAGCAAATGAGATATTGGATACTCTTGGTGGAAAATAGCGTATTTATTCAATATTGAGAGTCCACTGTAGGATATAAATTTTGTGACTGGTTTTACATTGGTCTTTTGGTCATGTAATCGATGTGACCTGTCTTGGCTGTTAGAAGGGTAGGGGGAAAAGCTTCTTTTTCTCTGTATTTTCGGTTTTAGGTGATTTGATCATCTTACAGTGTAGAGACTGCAGCATCTATGACGAGGTTACATAAACCTCCTCTAACTTATGGTCAGTGGGGCTGCAGGTACATGCTGCAGTCTATGATGTGTTCTCGGTTGTTTTACGTGGGGTTCTCATTTTCCTTGTTTGTTTTGTCATCTTGTCTTCAGGGGTGCAGCAAAGAAAGTTTTATTTGAGCATATTTGCTCTTTGTGGTGGCTCCTTGATACTTGTCAAGGCTGAGGTGATTCTTGGGATTGATGGATGCACTAACGACGCCTTGTCAGTTATACTGGGAGATCTGTTTAATTCGAGCATATTTGCTCTTTGTGGTGGCTCCTTCATATTTGTCAAGGCTGAGGTGACTCTTGAGATTGATGGATGCACTGACGAAGCCTTGTCAGTTATACTGGGAGGTCTTTCTTGTGTTTTTACCTGTCAGTCAAATGTTGGTAAGGCAGATATTTCTAAGGATGGTAAGGCAGATATTTCTAAGGAAGTGCTTGAGCCCTTGCGTTTTGGGTTTAGTTTGGCTCTTTGCTTTTCTCATTTGAACAAGTTATGGTATAATTTATTTTGGGAGTTTTATGAATTTATCTTCTTAAAGATATTGCTAAATCAACTTCAAGTTATATTTCAAGTGGTTTGTTGTTTCATCTTCATTCCCATCTTAGCTTGTTATGTGGTACTCTTGGTTTGATAGCACACTGATAACTCAGAGTTGCTGGTGGTCGAAAATTCATTACAATATTTGTGTTCAATCTTATATACCTTTCTGGTGTTCAGCTCTATTCTATCTTATTAATCTTTTAACCAAAAAGCACTGTTGAACTTCATTCATCTGCAAAATCTCGACCCTTAAGCTTAAGGTGTTTCTATCAATATTTGCGTGCATGATACTTTTTTGGTATTTGTGCCTTGATTGTTTTGTTGTCTTGTTCTTTCTCTTTATATTTCCAACTGTTCTTAGATTTAATTGGTCAACCTGTTTTTGATACTTTGCATCTTACTGTTAAGACCGAAAAAGCAATTTGTTTTCTAGTAGTTGGTGGTGGGTATAATAATAGCTCTCCTCCAAATTGTGAAATATATAAGTCTCCTCTTCTAGTTTGTAAAAGCCAAAATTATAGTAGGAGTTTCTTTTTTTTCTTCAAATTGAATTTAGTGAAAAGAATTGAATATTTTTGCATGACTAAAAACAATAGAAGTGTAGATGCAAGTGATTGGCCTCATTAAAAGCCGTATAGGATTGACCGATTGAGAAATCGGATTTCGGATTTCTTTGTTTGATAAGTTTGTCACAAGAATGAGTGCGATTGAGCTCTTAGAACCTTAAATGAACTGAGATTAGATTCCAATTAAGGTCGATACTCATGCAAGAGATCTGATGTAAATGAAAATTGCACTTTCCTTGAGCGTGGAGTTGCTCAATTTTTTTATTGTACTTCGAAAGAGAATCCTGTCAATTTCCCCTACTTTTAGGTAGTGTTGGCAAAATGGTTAAACGAAAATACTTATCCACCTATATAATTCATTAAAAAATAGTTTGGATAATGGATTTTTAAAGAAATGGGTCAAATAAACCAATGAGTTTAACTTTTGTCTCAAATCGGAGGTTTTTCAAGTTTGGGGGCAAGTGCAGAGATAGCCATTCTCAGGAATGCTATTTAGAGATTAGCCAGTATTATTTTTGTCCTGAAATTTTAAACTAAAAATTTTAACTTCAGAACAATCCAAAACACTTTTGTCCCGAAAAATTAAACCGAAAAATTGAAGTTCAGGACGCACTGGCTAATTTCTAAATTGCAGCACTTTATAGTGCTACTTGGTGTCATTTCTACAAGTTTGGGAGATTAGGAATTCTCCAAAAAGTGATTATATTCAAGAAGCCATGAATGATATGAATATCCATATTATCCGCCGGTTAACTCATTTTTTATTCGTATTAAATATGGTTTGAATCGGATAATTTATCTGTTTTTATATTACCTATTTTTGAACCGCCCACGTCCGATTCGATCCGCAGTTTGCACCCCTACTTTCAGGTAAGAGGTCCCAAATTTTTTTGCAAAAGTTCCATTAAGTAAATATTCAATTAACTCACAAACTTCAAAATATGTCACATGGGCATATTATTTTAAATATTTAGAGTGAGAACTCTTTTGACAAATACTAAATTTAGCGGAAGTAGGTGAATATTTCTTTGTTCATAAAAATCAAAAAAAGGAGTTTGGAGTATGAGACTTAACCATAGTTCAGAAGTGCATTGTCATGTTGGTTCCCATGCTATCATTTAGGATGGGATTTTTTTTTTATTCATATATTTGTTCTTGCTAGGTGTATTATATTTGAGGTTTGTGATTAAAAAAAAGACAGTGCAATATACAAGGTATTCCGCGTTCATACTAGATTCGGAAAAGGATTGCTCTGCACCCTAAAGGGTATGATATAAACAACTTATCCTAAAATAAATAATAATGGTTGATTCCACGGCTCGAACCCGGTTGCGACTAACAATTTGTATTAATTTAAGATGTCGCAAAATTGAAATCGGCTGTCAATGACCTAAGACAAACACATGATAATTTTAGAGATAAAAGTCTTCACGAAAACGTTGGGTCTGAAAAAGCATACGTCTTCCTTGTTGCTATATTAAGAATTGATCACTGCCAATAATTGTTTGTCACATCGGGTCAAAGTAAAACTCTACCAACAAAACCAAAACCAAGAAAATTTCTGCCTATTCTACCAACTTAACCGACATCTTCATTTTATTACTCCATGTTTCACGTGAGAAGACTATTTATCCGCTTTTGATATTTATACTTGAATCAAAAAAATTAATTATGAAATTGACAAATTAAACTGCATAATAAATAAAAAGAGTCGAGTGCGCACGGAAACTGAAAAAGAACTAGACTATATTGAGTCAGTCTTATTTTATATTTAGGGCTATTTTTATAGTTTGAACTCATGATTTCCTGATCACACACGAAAGTTTTTATTGTTGTGCTTAGTGGTGTTCAAACCGAATTGGAAAATCACACAAAATTGAAAAATCACACCAAATCGATTAAAATATCTGATTAGGTTTGGTTTGATATTGAATAAAAAATTCGAAGCAAAACGATATATAAATATATAATTTTTATATATACTTTTAAGACTATATATAGATTTTTTTTAAAAAAATATCTAAATATTTGAATCTTCTCATGTGATATAATATTTAATAGAACTATGAAGTGCATCCATTTTTATTTACTTTGAATAATGGCTTGTATCATCACTTTCTTATCAAGTGTTATTGAAATGCGTCAATCTCTTTGTTCTTTCATATTCATATGTCAAGATCTACTAAATTCTTAAAACTTTTTCGAATTTGAAATGGTATTTCGATAATTTAAAATAAATAGAACATATCATTATTTAGGTATCATATTGATTTTTATGTTTAATTATTAAATTTGATTAACCTTGAAAGCGCATATCAATAAAAATTATTATTAGACGACTAAGAAAATAACTGTCATCTGTTACTAAAAAAATTATCCCATAAGAATATGTAATAGATCATATGTTTGTTAGTTTTTTTTAATTTTTACTAAACATATATGCACTTATCAAAATTTTATCTATAACTTTAATAAAGTAAGATTGAAATAATATTCATATAACAAATATTTTTGAAAAATCTAATAAAATCGAACCAATCCAAATCAATATAGTTATTTTGATTTGATTTTAATAAAGCCAAACCAAACCGATCTATATATTAAGGCTATATATAATAGATTCAATATGCAAAAGGGAATAAATATTATCTTGAGATAAAAGCAAGGTAAGTCTGAGTAGAACAAAAATCTATATACAAAAGGCATGATATGCTTCCGTCTAAACATCACATGAAGATAACACATATATACGGAAAAAGACTTTTTAAAGAAATTTCTCCAATTTGCTACACGTGTCCAATATCAGATCCTGTCCGTCCAAAGTCCAAGCCATCCAATGAACCGTGTACTAACCTTATTGGTTAGAGTAAATTGCAGAGAACACGTATATTCTTCTTTTAGAAAAAACATTCAGATTCACTTTGGGGGCTTTCTATAACTGAATATGGTAATTCCAGCAATGCACACGTGTCCAATTTAGCCGTCCTTAAGTCCACGTCGGCGAAAATGTAATGATTTTGTCTGCCACGTTGCACTTCGTTGTGTTCTAGCTTATCTTAGCCTCATGTTCTCTTTTAAATAACTCACGTGACACCCTCTCATTTGTTAAAACTTTAAACTTCCCCCTTCTAGTTTCAAGAATTGTGCTAACATCCCATGTGTTAAATATTTAGTTGATTTCTTGCGTACCACTTCGAAATGGATTTAGAGTCCGCTTTGATTAGTTTATTTTAAGTGATTTTAAGCCAAAATAACTTTTAAGCTGTTTTGTTGTGTTTGAATAGAGTAAAAAAGTATTTTTAAGTACTTATTTTTAAGCTAAAAACAAAAACAAGTCAAAATAGCTTGGATGGGCTTATTTTAAGTGACTTTTAAGCCAAAATAGCTTTTAAGCCATAAGTTAGGAATTCTAACTTTTGGCTTTTGGCTTGTTTTTGTCATTTTAGCTTAGAAACAAATGCTTAAAAGCACTTTTTTACTCTATCCAAACACTACAAAATGGCTTAAAAGTTATTTTGGCTTAAAAGCACTTAAAATAAGCCAATCCAAACGGGCTCTAATTCATAATTATAACTTATGGATTAAAAACTATTTTGGCTTAAAAGTCACTTAAAATAAACTCATCCAAACGGGCTCTCTCAAAAAAGGAAGAAAGAAAAAATACTAGATATCAATGACTTAAAGTTAAAACTAGTGGCGTATACAAAATTTTGCAAGTATTATTATATTTTCTTCTGAAAATTAAGAGACATCAATAGTATTAAAGTTTTACTATCAATCATAGGTTATTTTTGAATTTACTTATATTTACTTATATGAGAAATTTTTAACGAAATAATATATGTAATTATGTAAAACCTCTTAGCAAAGAATATTTCAGGCGCCACTAGTTATAATTTTATGTCAAATTATCTTTGATTAGGATGTCTAATATGCATGTAAGATCAAGACTATCATTAACCCTTCAAAAGAAATAATATTTTAATAGATTTTTTTTGAGATTTACTTTGGGGTTCTTCCTGGAGTGCGAGTACTATCAAAACGCCTTGAGACTTACGCGTAAAACTTAATTTTATGAAGTTTATACCTTAAGCGCTTGTTATGCGTCCGAAACACGCCCAAGTGCTTACCACTCGAAACTAGCCTATATAACAATTAGACATGTAAGTAAAGAACCTCGCCTCACAGTACTCCTTCCTTTTAAAAACACTTGAAAGAAAAAGAGTATATGAAGGAAACTATTGTAATTTAAGATTCTATGTAGGACCTTATCGTAATAGGGACAAACTACAGGCCTCATTAATGTAAAGGATTCCGAATCAATGCGTTTTGCTTTTTCTTTTTCCTCCCCAACCCCCAAAATAAACGTGGGAACTTACTATATAAAGAGCCTCTAGGGATCGCGAAAAGCTATCAGAATAAACATCAAAAAGTATTCTTTCAGAACTTTGGAATATTTTCTTGTTTGTTGACGACAAAACAGAAACATCTTTGTTCCATACATATAGACGGCAAAAATGGCAGGGTCATCAGTGGTTCCATTAGATAGGAAATCATCAATAGAGAATGAACCTAGAACTCTTAATCTTCATCAAATTCAATTTGCAAGGGTAATTCCTCTTCCCATATTAATTTATTCTTCTCCTCTCTTTTTATTTCTATAGTTATTCTTTGTTGCATCTGTCCACCCTTTGTTGTATTTTTTTCTCCTTGTTGGGTTGGGAAAAAAGTAGGCAAGGAAAATTTATATTCTTCTTTTTTTACAAAAGGAGCAAAAAATAACTGCAAATAGGAAGAGACTGATTTTACAATTTCGTTCTAATTATGAGAAATGAAACAAGAAGTGTCTACATTAATAATAATTCTAACACTTTCCTTTCTTTGCTTGATGGCAGCCGTGATCGAAGTTTCTCTTCTTTAGTCTTTACATACTATGGCCAGATTTTACATATGAATCGCAGCACTCATTTTTTCTGAAAATAATGATTAAGGATTTAAACTTTATATATTCAACCTTTAAGTTTCTTAACATTGAATCCATTATATTTTTATAATTATGAGTTCATATCCACGGTTTGTTTGCAATTTTAATAAATTCTTACGCATAAAATTATACTTCGCATCGAAAGTATTATGTTTAAATGAATCAGGTATCACCGCACTAGATCCGCCAGCAAAATGATATAATATTGGCATAAGAAAGTGAGGATTAATATAATAGATCTCGCTTAAGATTGAGTGTAGAGTTCTTGTTGTTTTTCGTCAACCTATTCATTCCATCTGACAAATTCTTAATGATTCTTGTTTTTGGATGCAGGATGCAGCACTCTACGTTATTAATACAAGAGGTTTAGAAGAAGCTATGAGAATTTTCACAAAGGTAATTTCTTACGTATTTGCATGAGAAAATCTAGCTACCTTTAAATGGCGAGGAATAGGATTTTTTGATTTAGAAGAGAAAGGGAAAAGGTAGAAGTTAGGTATTTGAGAGGAGAATATTAAAAAGGGATGGAGAAGTATAATATTGGTGAATACAAGACTAGGTTTACGTGTTCTGACGCAACTGGATTGCCCAGGCTCTATTAGTTGTTACTTGTTAACCACCTTTGAATTTGCCAATTAATAAAAAGTTGAAAAAGAGGGAGAATGAGTGCCCCGAACAACTTTATTTTAAGCTAAGAATTAATTTTTGCTGCACTTATAACTTATATTATTTTATAACAACTTTAATTTAAGCTAAGAATTAATTTTTCCTGCACTTATTACTCATTTTATTTTATACTGCTGCTATATATAACATTCGAAACGCATAAGTACTCATTTTGTTTCACTTACTGTGACACCAATCATTTTTTCTTTGATCATGATTTTTCTATACGCATTCTAATTAAGTATTTTAAATTATTAATTATTATGACTCATAATATATTTATGTCATTTTAAAATATATAAAATTTATTTTAAAAATTTAAAGATTTTTCTGGATCCATACTGAAAATCGGGTAATTTGATCATCGTACGGGGAATCATATCACATAGAGCGGAACAATGAAACGGGTTATCAATCTATCCTATAGTTGAAATCCTTCTTTTAATTGGTTATTAATTAACTCAAATAGCAGGTCATAAAATAGCTTAAACTAAAAATAACCGGTAAATATATAATATATTAATAATTCATGTACAAAAAGTATATAACTGTATATAATCAATGTATAATTTATGTATATCGATTAAAAAAATTAAACAGTAAATTTAGTTGGCTATTTGTGTAAAATCCCTTATGTTTTTCGTTTGTGTAGATCATTTAACATGTATTATGGTGGTTTAGTTAGAGACGGATTTAAAATTTTGTGGGTTTGACATTTAAGGTTAATTTTTAGTATTGAACCCATTATATTTTTAAAATTTATTATTTAATTCTTTGCTATAATGCTACATTCGCCAGTGTGTATAATGACCTTTATTTTACATTGCGTTGGTAGGGATTGGAACCAGTTGTTCGTTGTGTACATGACAAAGAGGAAGATATAATGATGGATGAGGAGTTGGAGGATTCGTCGAATCATTTCCCAGGAATTAAAGAGATTGCCACTGCTCCTTTCTAATATTAATTTAGTAGCTTCTTTTAGTGATTGTATCACAAAGTTGAGTAGGAAAGAGTGATTTTTGTGCCCGATCGATCGAAGCCTTTAATTTTGTTGAGATGTTCGCGACAGTCGCCTCTTGCTCGAAAGCGTACGCGTCTGGGAATGAAAATGGCTATAAATATTTTTTAATTTCGACTAGGGCAAATTGGAAAATATAGAATAAGAAAATAAAGGGGAACGAAAAATCAAAGGAAGAGCGAATGAAAAGACAAATCTAACAGAAAATGGCAAAGTCAGTACACAAGGGATAAAAAATGGAAAGGAAACAAAGAAAAACCTAGTGATGGAAAAAGCTGAGAACACTAATATTGCTGCGATGTTCAAACATAATCGAAAAATCACACCAAATAGATTAAAAATTCCAATTATGTTTGGTATTGAATAAAAAAATTCGAACCAATTCGATATATAAATATATATTTTTAAAATTTTATGCAGAAGTTTCTTTAGAAAATGACTTAGAAATATTGGGATTCTCTCATGGGATGTAATATTTAATAGAACTATGAAGTGCATCCATATTTATTTACGTTAAATAATGAGTTGTATCATTATTTTCTTATCAACTGTTATTAAAATGCGTCAATCTCTTTATTTTTTCATATTCATATGTCAAAATCTGTTAAATTCTTATACTTTTTTCGAATTTGAAATGATAGTTCGATAATTTTAAAATTAAATAGAACATATCACTATTTAGGTTTCATATTGATTTTATGCTTAATTATTAAATTCGGTTAAATTTGAAAGCGTATATCAACAAAAAATTATTGTTAGATGACTAAGAAAATAACTATAATGTATTACTAAAAGAAATTTTCCATAAGAATATTTTAATAGATTATATGTTTGTCAGTTTTTTTAATTTTTACTAAACATATATTCACGTATCAAAACTTTATCTATAACTTTAACGTAGTAAGATTGAAATAATATTCATGCAACTGAAAATTCGAAAAAAACGACAAAATCGAACAAATCCAAACCGATATAGTTGATTTGGTTTGATTTTAATAAAAATTGAACTAATCCGTTCCATGTACACTCATAATTGCTAGGTTACTGCTGGAGGACTTAATTAAGTTCAGATTCTGAGAATGATAACATCTCTTCTAAGTATGACGAATTAGATGGCACGGGGAGCATTAATAATGATGATGATTTTGTTCATAAAAATGAGCTCTTTTCTATATAAGTGTTATGAAATATAACTCAAAGTAATAATATAAAATAAGGAAAAACAAACTAAGAGACATAAAGAGAAAAAGAGGAGAGATTCTTATTTCTGCTTCAATTATGTGTATTTTTCTATCTATTACAAGGCCTTTATGTAGGCATGAAAAGTGAAGAATCACTATTGCAAAATATGTCATTCCAAATATTTTTGGAAGATCATGGAGGAGGTTATGGAGTTACAATCATAACTCCATAATTATTAGAGTATTGATAGTTATGGAGATAATGGAGAAGAGTAGACATCCAGCATAATTTAATTTTCTTATAACGCTCCCCCTTGAATGTCCATAGATAACGTGCCTCGTTAAAACCTTATTAGAAAAAAACCTTATGGGAAAAAAAAATTCAGTGAAGGAAAAAGAGTACACATATTTAGAAATACGCCTTTTGGTTGCCTCGTTAAAAACCTTCAAGGAAAGCTCGGTGGGACAAAACCTTGTAAGGAAAAAAGAGTACAACGCGTATTAACTCTCCCTGATAAGAGCATCAATTCACATCCTTGAGCATTCGCATCCCAATCTTGTACACTAGTTTCTTGAAGGTTGACGTCGGTAGAGATTTGGTGGACAAATCAGCCATATTATCATTTGAACGAATCTGTTGCACATTGATATCACCATTCTTTTGAAGATCATGTGTGAAAAATAACTTTGGTGAAATGTGTTTTGTCCTATCTCCTTTTATGAATCCTCCCTTCAATTGGGATATGCATGTTGCATTGTCTTCATACAAAATTATGGGTAGTTTGTCATACTTCAAACTATATTTATCTCTAATAATATGTATTGTAGACCTCAACCATACACATTATCGACTTGCTTCATAAATAGCAATTATCTCACCATGATTAGATAAAGTAGCCACGATTAATTGTTCAGTCGATCACTAAGATATGGCAGTGCTTCCACATATAAGCACATAACATGTTTGAGATCGAGCCTTGTGTGGGTCATGTAAATACCCAACATCGACATAACCAACAAGATCAGGATTGTAATCATTGCCATAAAATAAGTCCATATCGGTAGTCCCTTTTAGATACCGCAATATGTGTTTGATTGCATTCCAATGTCTCCTTGTAGGAGCAGAGCTATATCTTGCTAAGACATTAACTAAAAAAGTTATGTCAGGCCTTGTAGTATTAGCAAGATACATTAGTGCACCAATTGCACTAAGATATGGTACTTCAGGACCAAGAAGCTCTTTATTATTTTTGTCACGACCCAAAATCTCACCCGTCGTGATGACGCCTATCTCGATACTAGGTAAGCCGTTAATGTCACTAAACCACAATTTTTTTATGTATGAAAATATAATATTTAAATACAATACAAAATCTCCCAAATACAAATACGAACACTCCCCAAAACCTGATGTCACTGAGTACATGAGCATCTAATATGAATACAAATCTGGAAAAGTACAGTCTACAATAGTCTAAGACCAAAAGTACAGTAATACAGAGATAGGGAAGGAGAGACAAGGTCTGCAAAATACGGCAGCTACCTCTGAATCTCCGAAAAATTAGTTGTACGAAAGAATCAACACCCGCTATGTCCAGGAACACCTGGATCTGCACACGAAGTGCAGGGTGTAGTATGAGTACAACCAACTCAGCAAGTAACAATAATAAATAAGGAACTGAAGATAGTAACGAGCTACACAGTTATGGTTCATTTCCAGTAATCCAAACAAAGAATAGACATGCTATCAAATCTGGCAGTTTAATGTCAAATTAATTTTTATATAGTTCCTGTTCATGAAATCCGTATATCAATAATTTTTCAGAAATTTCACAACAATGACAGATAGAAATTAAATGCAACAACAAATGGAATTCAAGTACAACCTCTCAGAACAACAATCACTTACTGGGCTCCCAGCCCTCATCACCCCTTGGGCTCCCAGCCCTCATCACTCACTCAATGGGTACCCGCGCTCACTGGGGGTGTACAGATTTCGGAGGGGCTCCTACAGCCCAAGCGCTATAATCTGCACGAACAAATCACGTGTTGCATGGACAACTCACGTGCCATAATATAAATATCTGGATCCGCACGGCCAACTCACGTGCCATAATATAATATAAGGATCCGCACGGCCAACTCACGTGCTATAGTATAATATGAGGATCCGCACGGCCAATTCACGTGCTGCTCGGACAACTCACGTGCTATAGTATCAATATCTCACATTCAGGCCCTCAGCCTCACTCAGTCATAAATCTTTCCAATCTCTCGGGCTCTCAATAATCATGAAATCAGCTCAAACAACAATGATATAATGTATTAATAATAATAACAAAGACTAAGATAAAATGTGCAAGTAAAAACTGAGACTGAGTACATATAGCATTTAGCAGGTAATTCAACAAGTACGCGACCTCTGTGGGTCCCAACAGTACTATCACATAGCCTAAGCATGATTTCTAACATGGTTTACAGTCAAAGTTTATCAACATATAGAGAGCATATAGCTAACAACAAATTATTCAACTTTACAGTTTTTCGGGACGGACCAAGTCACAATCCCCTCAGTGCACGCCCACATGCCTGTCACCTAGCATGTGCGTCACCTCCAAAATAATCGCATGATACTAAAATCCGGGGTTTCATACCCTCAGGACCAGATTTAAAATTGTTACTTACTTCAAGCCGTGAAATTCTTATTCCGCAACATCCTTTCCTCGTGAATTGGTCTCCAAACGCCTCGAATCTGGCCATAAATAATTCGTTTTACTCAACAAAATTCATTGAAATTAATTCCATAAGAAAATAATAATTTTCCATAAAAATTCAAAAATTAGCTCAAAAATCGCCTGTGGGACCCACGTCTCGGAACTCGACAAAAGTTTCAAAATCCGGAAGCCCATTCAACCACCAGTCTAACCATACCAATTTTATCAAAATTCAACCCCAACTCGACCCTCAAATCTTCAATTTAGACCAAGAGGGTTTTCAATTTTTCCCAACTCAATTCACCAATTAAATGATAAAAACAATCATGAATTCGGGTAATTTAACCAATATTGAGTTAAGAATACTTACCCCATTATTTTTTCTGAAAATCGCCTCAAATCCGAGCTCCAAATCGTCAAAAATTAAAAATGGGTCAGAACTTAAACTCACTGCCCAGGCTTTTCTTCTTCGCGAACGCGGTCAGTGCCTCGCGTTCGCGAAGCACAGAAATGCCTCTGCCTCAATGTCTTCTACGCGAACGCGTTCAACCCCTCGCAAACGGGATGATTCGTTCCCCCTCACTACGCGAACGCGACACCCCCTACGCCAACGCGTAGACCAATTGCCTGGGGTCCTCAGCTGCTTCCTCTCTTCTTCGCGAACGCGTAACACCTCTCGCGTTCGCGATGCACACCCAGTCCACCCTTCGCGAACGCGTGCTTCTCTTCGTGAACGCAAAGAGCAAATATTTCCGGCCTCTCAGTTCCTCTTCGCGAACGCGATGAAGGAAACCAGATGGTGCATCAAAAAAATTCCAGCAGAGTTCCAAGTCAAAAATCCAACCCGTTGACCATCCGAAACTCACCCGAGCCCCTCGGGACCTCGACCAAATATACCAACAAGTCCTAAAACATCATACGGATTTAGTTGAATCTTCAAATCACCTCAAACAACGCTAAGACCATGAATTATACCCCAATTCAAGCCTAATGAACTTTGAAATTTTTAATTTCTACAAACGACTCCGGAACCTAACAAATCACGTCCGATTGACCTCAAATTTTGCACACAAATCATAAATGACATAACAGAGGTATTTTAATTTTCAGAATCAGATTACGACCCCAATATCAAAAAGTCAACCCCCCGGTCAAACTTCTCAAAAATTAAACTTTCGGCATTTCAAGCCTAATTCCTCTACGGACCTCCAAATAATATTCCGGACACGCTCCGAAGTCCAAAATCACCATATGGAGCTATTGGAATCATCAAAATTCAAATGCGAGGTCGTTTACACATAAGTTCTAACTTAAATTTTCAATTTTGAGACTAAGTGTCTCATTTCACTCCGAGTTCCTTTCGGGCCCGAACCAACTAACCCGATAAGTCATAAATCAATCACAAGACATAAATTGAGCAGTAAATGGGAAAACGGGGTTACAATATTCAAAATAACCGGCCGGGTCGTTACAATTTTCATAAGGTTAGAATGTATCTTTATTTATATCGAGTGATCTCACAACTATCTGGATACTTAATGGATGTGCTTTATCCATATATAATCGCTTTAAAATCTTTTTAGTGTATGCTGATTGATGGACAAAAATTCCATCTTTCATATACTCAATTTGTAGACCAAGACAAAATTTTATCTTTTCAAGATCTTTCATTTTAAATTCTTTCTTTAAACAGTCTACTGCTTTAGGAAGCTCCCCAGGAGTTCCAATGATATTTAAATCATCAACATACACGTCGATTATAACAAATTCAGATCCAGATCTTTTTATAAATACACAAGGATAAATTGAATCATTCTTGTACCCTTCTTTCAACAGGTACTCACTCGGGCGATTATACCACATGCGACCTGATTGTTTTAATCCGCATAAGGATTTTGAAGCTTTATTTAATAAATTTCTTGGAAACCTTAATATGCTTCAGAACAATTTAAATCCTTTAATGATTTTCATTATACGCATATCAAGTTTTTCATGTATTGCCAGATTAAAACCTTAAATGACTACATCCACCACAGGAGAACATGTCTCTATATAATCAATGCCAGGATATTTACAAATCTTCTTGTGACACAAGCCGTCTTTATGTCTATCGACTTGACTTTTTTTTTTTCCGCATAAGAACACATTTGTACCTCAACTGGCTTTATACTTTCAGGTGTTTAGACTATCCTTCCAACTTCATATTTTTCAGGTGAAATCAATTTTCATTACGTATTTTTCATTTGGCCAATCATTTATTTATCCAAATTTCATGACAGATTTGAGCTCAAGATCCTCGTCAATATTAATAATATTGAGCGTTACATTATATTAACAATATTGCCGACGATCATTTTATATCGATTCTATTATTACCCAATAAAGACATAACTTATTGAAATCTATTTATCTCATTATTTTCAAGTACCCGAGCCTCTCCCATGAGATCTTATGAAGTGTTATGTCGTGGTGCTCTTCTAGAGTACTTGCCTCCTTATTATGACCATCTTGAACATTTGCTCCTCTCCTTCTTCAAGAAGTTTTATCTTTGGAACCGATTAGTCTATTATGCTTCATGCATGCCATAGACTCTATTCATTATGAACTTTATTTTATTTGGAGCATTAACATTTGGAATATGACATTTAGCTTTGGGTCAGCAAATACACCTGGCAATATTTTGCAAATGAATTATCACTTGAACTTCAAGTTCACATTTTCTCGTACGAGGATCTATATGTATTCATAATAATTCATTTCACGTATCACTTTCTCAGCTGCCCATTTTCTTCCTTTAATGTTGGGATCACCAACACATTTCCCAACCTTCTTTGGGAACCCATCTTTGTGAATTGTGGTGGCATAATTAAATCATATAGCACATCCATATTTCTAGATGGAGATTATTTAGTTCATGATCCTGAACTGATTGTGATAGGGAAAAATTTTCATAACTTGGCTAGATGCGTATAAGTGCTGCTGTATATTAAATAATACATCTCATACCAAATTTCGTTTTGGGAGTTTTATTCTCATAACCAATGGTTTAGTTATAATTAGAGTCATACAATTTCTTCTAAACCAACTTAGATTTAAACCAGTATTATCAAGATAAATCATCATAATTTATATTGTGGAACTTTGCTCTAATAATTTGAGCAAGTAACCTTGCAAAAGTCAAACTGCAAGTTGAACAAATGCACATGTGACCATATAATAGATGCATCTATTGATTGGACCTATATATTTATCACCTTTTTGCTCCAGAAATTAAGAGATTGAATCCCAATCTTAACTGGTATATCATGAAAATAAGCAGCACAAGAGGATTCTTGAAGAATCTTCTATTTCTTCAATATATGCCAATATAATTTTCAATTAATTTTTCGCATCATAATTAAACCGGGATGGCCAACCGGTCATACCAACTAATATTTGTTTAAGTAAACCTCTAGTTTACTTGTGGCATATTATTCCATCATCATGTTTATACTTGTGTAGTACAAATAGAAGAAAAATCGGGTAACCTTTAAGAAGGAACCCGGTATGATTATAGAAATATGAAGACATTCAATCTTCTATTTAGTTATAGTCTCAATATGCCAACCACTTTGGCTAATATTTTTGAAACTCAAAAAGTTTCTTTTGAGACTTACCACAATATTAATGTCATGAACAATTTCACCTATTCGCGTAGTAACAAATTAGTTCTTCTGGATCTCTTAATTGATTTTGTACTACAAGATTTTTTGTCACACCATCCATATGGTAAATATCTCTTTCACGGAGAAAATCATATCATAATAATTGTCATGGTCAAAATCATCATAAGCAAAATTATTTATTGTTTTAATTTGCCTTTAATAACTTTTTATAAGACATGGCAAAATATTTTCGGTATACCACATGTACGCAACCAATGACATATTCATGTAACCATACAATAATGTTCATTATCTTTCTTTCTCTCAAACCTCTCGTAGAGGTGAATTGTAGTATCTATTCATCCATGCATAAA
The DNA here is from genome assembly GCF_000715075.1 of Nicotiana tabacum. Lineage (NCBI taxonomy): Eukaryota > Viridiplantae > Streptophyta > Magnoliopsida > Solanales > Solanaceae > Nicotiana > Nicotiana tabacum. The sequence continues at coordinate 115,357,039 of NC_134092.1, forward strand.
TACATTCTTATGCATTATTTGTATCACATATATATTTTCACATTCACTTTCAGGAATGGATATACATTTACAATGCTTATCACAAGTCACATTTTCAAAGAATGGACCATAATCATCTGAATGTGCCTCATATTTACAGACCACATTAATGACAAATATTTCCTTCACCTTATGAAGGATTATTTTATGAAAACTCTTATTGTTCTCCATTTTATAATTACCAGAATGATGACTATTATTATTTTGGTCTTTGGCACGCCCACGTTCATTGGTCAACCAGTTGTCTTCATTTAGACTTATTATGCATCACTATCACGTTCACTTCAAGAATGAAGCAAATTAAGTGGGACACTTTTCATGGTATTTAATGAAAAGTATATATTTTTTCCTTAGCTATCATTATATCATCAATATGGTGCATTGGGACTCATACCCAATGTCTTACCCCTATAAAGGTATGTTAGGCCAAAATGAGTTGGGACTCGAACCCAACTCTTACAATCATGGTGCATCAGGACTCCAATCTGAAGTGTTACCCTCATGATGCGCCGGGACTTGAATTTATCGTCTTACCCTCAACCAATGGCATAAAATCAAACAAGCCAAAGTGCACAAAGACACTCTTGAGCCTTAAAAATTTGACCAATTTTAAACCATATATAAAAGAGATTATAACTTATAATCAAACAAAAACAGAAAACCATCAATAAAATCAAATTTGAACATTAGATTGTGAGGTGTAACTTGACGTCAACTTCAGTAATAGCAGGCTACTGATTAGTAATCATTAGGGGCTCTTTTATTACATCACCTAATTATCTTCTTATTCCACTTCTTATATCAATCTACAGCTTGCCTCGATAAAATCCAATTCATTGATAAAATTATAGAAACTAAAAGACAAGGGAATATCTTTTTCATTTATCTAATTAACTGAAGATAAAAAAAATGGCGACATAACTAAATAGAAAGCTAGCCCAAGAACATATATATAAAACATAATTACTTGAACTTCAGCAAAAACTTGAAGTGCAGGTGTAGCCAAACTTTGGTGAACGTTGAATTAAAATCAGTAGCGATTATATTTTAACCAAAGATAATAAAATATTTGTTCCTTAACCAAAATATTCGAAACAATACTAATTTTCAAGGGAAGTTACCATAAGCTGTAATCTATGCCGATGTTACCTTTAAGCTATACCAACAAATGTTGTGATATCAAATATACTGCTTGAGTTTTCATCCCATCACATCTTTAATTTATGATGATACCGTCTCTTTTATTTTCTATACGAAAATTCTTGAAGAAGGAAGAGATCAAACTCAATTGGTTAGAAACTCGTGTTGATAACGTGTTATGAAATATAGCTCATAGTAACAATATAGAACAAGGAAAAATAAGCTAAAATATATAGAGAGAAAGAGAGGAGAGATTCTTATTTCTTCTTCAATTGTGTGTATTTTCCTATCTATTACAAGACCTTTATATAGGCATGAAAAGTGAAGAATCACTATTACAAAATATGTCATTCCAAATATTTTTGGAAAATCATGGAGGAGGTTATGAAGTTACAATCATAACTCTATAATTATTAGAGTATTGAAAGTTACGGAGATAATGAAGAATAGACATTCACCATAATTTAATTTTCTTATAACAATAAGAATGTTTTGAAAAACAAATTTTGAAAATCTGAGAAGCAAATAAGAACAGCGAAAAGCTACGAAAACAGAACAACTTAAAATAACACTTTGACGACAATTTATGCGTTAACTAACCTATTTGGTTTATTGTGTTAAAAGGGTAGTCCGGTGCACTAAGTTTTCGTTATGCGTAGGGTCCGAAAAATGGTCGGATTATATGGATCTATTATATTCAGCCTTATCCTGTATTTTTAAAAGAGGTTGTTTTCACGACTCAAACCCGTAGGTATTATATTATGGATGAAAAACACACATATTAGAACATCTAGGGGATATCTTCCTAGTACGAGGACAAGGGAAAGTTCTGAAATTTTTTAGGGTCTTTACACAAATAGTCAGACTGAATTTACTGTTATACTTTTTTAATCTATTATGCACTGTCTCCTAGCTGGTCTTAATGGGATTCTTTTATTATGAGAAAGTTTGTCTTGATCTCTTCCTTATTTGCAACTTCCATTAGTATCACCTGGCTGAATAAGGTGATCATTAAAATGAGTTAATTCCTATTTCATACTGAAGTCTAGCGTCGATCTTGTCTTGTATTTGCATAAAATGTATTTGATTTTGACGATTATCTCTTCTTAACTATGTACACCTTACTTAGTGAATAATTAAAGGGATTAATATAAGTGAGTTCTCATTAATGCTCAAGTCTGATTTTGACAACGTCTAGCATCCGAGGGAGATATATTTGATTTTGATTATTTGTCATTTGAAAGACGATAAAACACTATTGTCACAGAACCTTAAAAGCTTGATTCTGTATCAACCATAGTATTATGAATTTAAATTCAATGACCTTATTGTTAGAATATATAGAGCGGAATCAAGCATAATACACAAGCATCATATGTATGTAAGCTAGACAATGAAGTGATTGTTATTCCCGGTCAATATTGTTGTATTTGTAAATATTAATTCTGCAAAATATAAGTTAACGTAATGAAACAATAATAATAAATTCGAGCCCACTGAATTCACAGTGTTTCCTTAAGGAATTTAATCCCCTCCTAGTACCCAAGGTAATGGATTATTTCCTCCCAGGATAGAACGAATAACACACTGGTGTAGCGGTACTTCAAACCCCAGTGTTTCGGCGAACACAAAGTTCGGTAGCAAATCACACTTACAGTTGCTTTGTTTGAAGTTAAAAAACAATGCAGAACGAAGGAGTATATACTCAAAAAAACGTATGGAAGTTCTGAGAGGAAGGAGTGCAATGTATAGCCAATTTGTTGAGCGAATTGTATGTTGAGTTGAGTATCTTTCTTCAACATTTGCTGCTCATATATATAGCAGCCAAGAAGGAGTGCAAGACCAAACGTCCACCCTTCATGGTGGAGCAAGCATTACATATTTGTGGAGCAAGCACTTCATGGTGGGAAGACCATTATCAGGCTGCCAAATTATCAATACACGTATTGAAAAATATCCGTTACAAATACGGATAATCTTACGTTAATATTTACTATTAACAAATAAATTTGGTCCAAAAAATTAATCAATCAATCGATCATTTGACCAAATCCAAATCCGAATCCGAATCCGAAGCCGAAGCCGAAGCCGAAGCCGAAGCCGAAGCCGAAGCCGTAGCCGTAGCCGAAGCCGAGCCGAGCGAGCGACGACGACGGCGCGAGGCTTGCTTTCTTCTTAACTCTTTAAGAGCTACAAGAAGAGCAATTATATATATACCCACCAAAAATGTCTTCCACTTCCAATATGGGACAATGTCTCATTGTTAAGAGGGGAAACTTAAAATTTTACTCAAAATTTCATTTTCCCTCCATTTCCCATTCACCCTCATTTTAAGAATATTACATCTTAAAAATAAAACCTCAACAATCCCCCACATGAATGGGGAATGGCTATATCACGGAAGTATGCATGAAAAACTGTGTGATTTACAAGCAAGGATTAATTGCATCTGGATAAGTAGGTTTCCCTTTGAACTTTCCGTAGTAAACTTATGTCGGATATACTCGGTCAATCGGTAGATTTGATATCTTTGAACCGTCGATCTTTGGTGTATACCTAGACAACCATAAGTCACACAATCAACCCTTAACCGTCTTTGGTTCTCATTGTTGTGTTCGTTTCAGCCATGAACACCGCCTGGTTTCATAAGTGCGTAGAGAACTGGCCTTACAAAGTTCTCCTTGAAGCGGCTCACACTTCACACTTAAATAGGTGATTCCTAAACGTGTCATCCTGTAGATACACTATTTGATATACCCCGTATCAAATTTAGAAATCATTAAAAAGCCTTAATGCTTTATCCTTGGTACTGAACATTGTCTCATCACGAGAATGGACTAAAATTTTATTTGACAATGTTGAACCGTCATTAATGACTTTGTTTGATCTCTTTGAACCTAGATCTTGGGATCTCCAGTCTTCTAGGTAAAGTTACCGCCACAATGACTTGTTCTCGGCCATAGCCCCATTCCCCTTGATGATTTCTCAACTACCTCTCTAGTTAGGCCTTTTGTAAGTGGATCCGACACATTATCACTTGACTTTACATAGTCAATTGTGATAATTCCTCTAGAGAGTAATTGCCTAACGGTTTTATGTCTTCGTCGTATATGACGAGATTTACCGTTATACATGACGCTCCCAGCCCTTCCAATTGCCGCTTGACTATCACAATGTATGCATATTGGTGCCAACGGTTTGGGCCAAAATGGAATGTCTTCCAAGAAATTCCGGAGCCATTCAGCTTCTTCACCGGCTTTATCTAAGGCTATGAATTCAGCCTCCATTGTAGAGCGGGCAATACATGTTTGTTTGGACGACTTCCAAGATACCGCTCCTCCACCAATAGTGAATACATATCCACTCGTGGACTTAGAATCAGTTGAACCGGTGATCCAATTTGCATCACAGTATCCCTCAATCACCGCAGGGAAATTACTGTAGTGCAATTCAAAGTTCTGGGTATGTTCTAAATATCCCAAAACTCGTTTCATTGCCATCCAATGAGATTGGCCTGGATTGCTCGTATATCGACTCAGTTTACTTATAGCACAAGCTATGTCTGGTCGTGTACAATTCATGATATACATTAAGCATCCCAATACACGAGCATAATCCAATTGTGATATGCTTTGGCCTTTGTTCTTTGCTAATGCAAGATTCACGTCAATTGGAGTCTTTGCAACTTTAAAGCCCAAGTGCTTGAATTTTTCAAGTACTGTCTTAATATAATGAGATTGTGACAATGCCAGACCTTGAGGAGTCTTATTGATCTTAATTCCCAGAATTAAATCAGCAACTCCCAAGTCTTTCATATCAAACTTGCTATTGAGCATACGCTTAGTAGCATTTATGTTGGCAATGTCATTACTCATTATCAACATATCATCCACATATAGGCAAACAATGACTATGTGATTTGGAACATTTTTAATGTACACGCATTTATCACATTCATTTATCTTAAAACCATTTGACAACATTGTTTGGTCAAATTTCGCATGCCATTGTTTGGGTGTTTGTTTTAGTCCGTAAAGAGACTTAACAAGTCTACATACCTTCTTTTCTTTACCTGGAATCACAAACCCTTCAGGTTGTTCCATGTAAATTTCTTCCTCCAACTCTCCATTTAAGAAGGCCGTCTTAACATCCATTTGATGAATTTCAAGACCATACACTGCAGCTAATGCTACTAACATCCGTATGGACGTAATTCTTGTAACTTGAGAGTATGTATCAAAGTAGTCTAGACCTTCTCGTTGTCTATACCCTTTGACTACGAGCCTTGCCTTGAATTTATCAATAGTGCCATCATCTTTGATTTTTCTCTTAAAAATCCATTTAGAACCCAAAGGTTTATTTCCAGGAGGAAGATCAACCAATTCCCATGTATGGTTGTTCAATATGGATTGTATTTCACTATTGACTGCCTCTTTCCAAAACAATGATTCCGAAGAAGTCATAGCTTCTTTAAATGTTTGAGGCTCATTCTCCAATAAGAAAGTCACAAAATCTGGTCCAAATGAAGTAGACGTTCTTTGACGTTTACTACGTCTTGGATTCTCCTGATTACATGTACTTTCTTTTGTTTCTTCCCGAGGTCGTTTAGATCCTTCACCAAACGACTCACATTCCTTTTTATACGGATATATATTTTTAAAAAACTCAGCATTATCTGATTCTATAACCGTATTATTATGAATGTCGGGATTTTCTGATTTATGAACCAGAAATCGATATGCTTTACTATTTGTCGCATATCCTATGAAAACACAATCAACGGTTTTCGGTCCTATCTTTACCCTTTTGGGTTTAGGAACTTGCACTTTTGCCAAACACCCCCACACTTTAAAATAATTCAAGTTGGGCTTCCTTCCTTTCCATTGTTCATAAGGAATGGATTGTGTTTTGCTATGGGGCACTCGATTTAATATTCGATTAGCCGTAAGAACGGCTTCCCCCCACAAGTTTTGTGGCAAACCAGAACTTATCAACAACGCATTCATCATCTCCTTTAATGTGCGATTCTTTCTTTCCGCAATCCCATTAGATTTGGGCGTGTAAGGGGCTGTTGTTTGATGAATAATTCCATATTCTAAACATATTTCTTCAAAAGGAGATTCATATTCACCACCCCTATCACTTCTTATCATTTTTACTTTCTTGTTAAGTTGCGTTTCAACTTCATTTTTGTATTGCCTGAATGCGTCTATTGCTTCATCTTTACTATTCAGTAAGTAAACATAGCAATATCGAGTACCATCGTCAATAAAAGTTATGAAATACTTCTTTCCACCGCGAGATGGTATTGACTTCATGTCACAAATATCTGTGTGAATTAAGTCTAAAGGATTTGAATTCCTTTCAACTGACTTATAAGGATGTTTAACATACTTACATTCCACACATATTTGACATTTTGATTTTTCGCATTCAAACTTGGGCAGTACTTCCAAGTTAATCATTTTCCGCAAGGTTTTATAATTGACATGACCCAAACGTACATGCCATAAATCATTTGACTCAAGTAAGTAAGAAGAAGCTGAAATATTATTATTATTTTCAACAACCATTACATTTAGATTGAAAAGGCCCTCGGTGAGGTAACCTTTTCCCACAAATATTCCATTCTTACTAATTACAACCTTGTTGGATACAAAAACGCACTTAAAACCGTGCTTAACAAGAAGTCCAGTAGAGACTAAATTCTTTCTCATTTCGGGAACATGAAGGACATTGTTCAAAGTCATGACCTTGCCAGAAGTCATTTTTAGAAATACCTTCCCATATCCTTCAACTTTTGCTGTTGAAGCATTTCCCATATAAACTGTCTCTCCGGGTTCAGCAAGAGCATAGGTAGCAAAAGCCTCTCTAACTGCACAAACATGGCGAGTGACTCCTGAATCAAACCACCACAGTTTAGGATTTCCCACCAAGTTACATTCAGAGAGCATGGCACACAAGTTATCAACATCATCATGGTTTACTACCATGTTTGCTTGACCCCTTTTCTTGTCTTTCTTCGGAGCACGACGCTCCGTAGATTTGTGTCCGGTTTTCCCACAGTTGTAGCAGTTTCCACTGAACCGCTTCTTGCTTGGGTTGTATTTCGGACCAGAAGCCTTCTTCCTCTTTTTGTTAGCTTCAACAATATTTGCTCCCATTATTGTTGAATTTCCACGGCCTCTCCTTTCAGCAGCTTTATTGTCCTCTTCGATTCTCAACCGAACAATGAGATCTTCAAGGGACATTTCCTTTCGTTTGTGTTTCAAATAATTTTTGAAGTCCTTCCACAACGGAGGCAACTTCTCAATCATTGCTGCTACTTGGAATGCTTCGTTGATTACAAGACCTTCAGCAAGTAGATCATGAATAATCACTTGCAATTCCTGGACTTGAGTAATAACAGACTTGCTATCTATCATTTTGTAGTCCAGAAATTTTGCGGCAACGAATTTCTTCATCCCGGCATCTTCAGTCTTATATTTCTTTTCAAGCGCATTCCACAATTCTTTGGATGTCTCCATGCTACTGTATACATTATACAGATTATCATCCAGTCCGCTAAGAATATAATTCTTGCATAAAAAATCAGAATGCTTCCACGCTTCAATCACGAGAAAGCGTTCATTATCTGGAGTTTTATCCGGCAGATCAGGAACATCTTCCTTGATGAACTTCTGTAGACATAACGTAGTTAAGTAGAAGAACATCTTCTGCTGCCAGCGTTTGAAATCAATCCCGGAAAATTTTCCGGGTTTTTCTGCCGGTGCCAACGCCGGTGTTCGGCTTGTCGTTGCGTTGGCAGTCGCCATCGGAACAGCTTGGTTTTCGTTTTCAGTCATCATCTTTTCTGTAAAAGAATGACACAAACAAACGTTTAATACACGTTTTCAAACTGGAGTAAAAATCACGTAGATTTTAATATCCAACAAAACGCCACGAAGGCTTAACTCTCCAAAACGGGAGTACACAAATCACAAAGGTTTTAGTTTGCAGAATAATAAGAATAACACAAGTATAGAAATAAATATTAAATTCCTTAAGATTGTTATTCCCGGTCAATATTGTTGTATTTGTAAATATTAATTCTGCAAAATATAAGTTAACGTAATGAAACAATAATAATAAATTCGAGCCCACTGAATTCACAGTGTTTCCTTAAGGAATTTAATCCCCTCCTAGTACCCAAGGTAATGGATTATTTCCTCCCAGGATAGAACGAATAACACACTGGTGTAGCGGTACTTCAAACCCCAGTGTTTCGGCGAACACAAAGTTCGGTAGCAAATCACACTTACAGTTGCTTTGTTTGAAGTTAAAAAACAATGCAGAACGAAGGAGTATATACTCAAAAAAACGTATGGAAGTTCTGAGAGGAAGGAGTGCAATGTATAGCCAATTTGTTGAGCGAATTGTATGTTGAGTTGAGTATCTTTCTTCAACATTTGCTGCTCATATATATAGCAGCCAAGAAGGAGTGCAAGACCAAACGTCCACCCTTCATGGTGGAGCAAGCATTACATGTTTGTGGAGCAAGCACTTTATGGTGGGAAGACCATTATCAGGCTGCCAAATTATCAATACACGGATTGAAAAATATCCGTTACAAATACGGATAATCTTACGTTAATATTTACTATTAACAAATAAATTTGGTCCAAAAAATTAATCAATCAATCGATCATTTGACCAAATCCAAATCCGAATCCGAATCCGAATCCGAAGCCGAAGCCGAAGCCGAAGCCGAAGCCGTAGCCGTAGCCGAAGCCGAGCCGAGCGAGCGACGACGACGGCGCGAGGCTTGCTTTCTTCTTAACTCTTTAAGAGCTACAAGAAGAGCAATTATATATATACCCACCAAAAATGTCTTCCACTTCCAATATGGGACAATGTCTCATTGTTAAGAGGGGAAACTTAAAATTTTACTCAAAATTTCATTTTCCCTCCATTTCCCATTCACCCTCATTTTAAGAATATTACATCTTAAAAATAAAACCTCAACAATCCCCCACATGAATGGGAAATGGCTATATCACGGAAGTATGCATGAAAAACTGTGTGATTTACAAGCAAGGATTAATTGCATCTGGATAAGTAGGTTTCCCTTTGAACTTTCCGTAGTAAACTTATGTCGGATATACTCGGTCAATCGGTAGATTTGATATCTTTGAACCGTCGATCTTTGGTGTATACCTAGACAACCATAAGTCACACAATCAACCCTTAACCGTCTTTGGTTCTCATTGTTGTGTTCGTTTCAGCCATGAACACCGCCTGGTTTCATAAGTGCGTAGAGAACTGGCCTTACAAAGTTCTCCTTGAAGCGGCTCACACTTCACACTTAAATAGGTGATTCCTAAACGTGTCATCCTGTAGATACACTATTTGATATACCCCGTATCAAATTTAGAAATCATTAAAAAGCCTTAATGCTTTATCCTTGGTACTGAACATTGTCTCATCACGAGAATGGACTAAAATTTTATTTGACAATGTTGAACCGTCATTAATGACTTTGTTTGATCTCTTTGAACCTAGATCTTGGGATCTCCAGTCTTCTAGGTAGAGTTACCGCCACAATGACTTGTTCTCGGCCATAGCCCCATTCCCCTTGATGATTTCTCAACTACCTCTCTAGTTAGGCCTTTTGTAAGTGGATCCGACACATTATCACTTGACTTTACATAGTCAATTGTGATAATTCCTCTAGAGAGTAATTGCCTAACGGTTTTATGTCTTCGTCGTATATGACGAGATTTACCGTTATACATGACGCTCCCAGCCCTTCCAATTGCCGCTTGACTATCACAATGTATGCATATTGGTGCCAACGGTTTGGGCCAAAATGGAATGTCTTCCAAGAAATTCCGGAGCCATTCAGCTTCTTCACCAGCTTTATCTAAGGCTATGAATTCAGCCTCCATTGTAGAGCGGGCAATACATGTTTGTTTGGACGACTTCCAAGATACCGCTCCTCCACCAATAGTGAATACATATCCACTCGTGGACTTAGAATCAGTTGAACCGGTGATCCAATTTGCATCACAGTATCCCTCAATCACCGCAGGGAAATTACTGTAGTGCAATTCAAAGTTCTGGGTATGTTCTAAATATCCCAAAACTCGTTTCATTGCCATCCAATGAGATTGGCCTGGATTGCTCGTATATCGACTCAGTTTACTTATAGCACAAGCTATGTCTGGTCGTGTACAATTCATGATATACATTAAGCATCCCAATACACGAGCATAATCCAATTGTGATATGCTTTGGCCTTTGTTCTTTGCTAATGCAAGATTCACGTCAATTGGAGTCTTTGCAACTTTAAAGCCCAAGTGCTTGAATTTTTCAAGTACTGTCTTAATATAATGAGATTGTGACAATGCCAGACCTTGAGGAGTCTTATTGATCTTAATTCCCAGAATTAAATCAGCAACTCCCAAGTCTTTCATATCAAACTTGCTATTGAGCATACGCTTAGTAGCATTTATGTTGGCAATGTCATTACTCATTATCAACATATCATCCACATATAGGCAAACAATGACTATGTGATTTGGAACATTTTTAATGTACACGCATTTATCACATTCATTTATCTTAAAACCATTTGACAACATTGTTTTGTCAAATTTCGCATGCCATTGTTTGGGTGCTTGTTTTAGTCCGTAAAGAGACTTAACAAGTCTACATACCTTCTTTTCTTTACCTGGAACCACAAACCCTTCAGGTTGTTCCATGTAAATTTCTTCCTCCAACTCTCCATTTAAGAAGGCCGTCTTAACATCCATTTGATGAATTTCAAGACCATACACTGCAGCTAATGCTACTAACATCCGTATGGACGTAATTCTTGTAACTGGAGAGTATGTATCAAAGTAGTCTAGACCTTCTCGTTGTCTATACCCTTTGACTACGAGCCTTGCCTTGAATTTATCAATAGTGCCATCATCTTTGATTTTTCTCTTAAAAATCCATTTAGAACCCAAAGGTTTATTTCCAGGAGGAAGATCAACCAATTCCCATGTATGGTTGTTCAATATGGATTGTATTTCACTATTGACTGCCTCTTTCCAAAACAATGATTCCGAAGAAGTCATAGCTTCTTTAAATGTTTGAGGCTCATTCTCCAATAAGAAAGTCACAAAATCTGGTCCAAATGAAGTAGACGTTCTTTGACGTTTACTACGTCTTGGATTCTCCTGATTACATGTACTTTCTTTTGTTTCTTCCCGAGGTCGTTTAGATCCTTCACCAAACGACTCACATTCCTTTTTATACGGATATATATTTTCAAAAAACTCAGCATTATCTGATTCTATAACCGTATTATTATGAATGTCGGGATTTTCTGATTTATGAACCATAAATCGATATGCTTTACTATTTGTCGCATATCCTATGAAAACACAATCAACGGTTTTCGGTCCTATCTTTACCCTTTTGGGTTTAGGAACTTGCACTTTTGCCAAACACCCCCACACTTTAAAATAATTCAAGTTGGGCTTCCTTCCTTTCCATTGTTCATAAGGAATGGATTGTGTTTTGCTATGGGGCACTCGATTTAATATTCGATTAGCCGTAAGAACGGCTTCCCCCCACAAGTTCTGTGGCAAATCAGAACTTATCAACAACGCATTCATCATCTCCTTTAATGTGCGATTCTTTCTTTCCGCAATCCCATTAGATTGGGGCGTGTAAGGGGCTGTTGTTTGATGAATAATTCCATATTCTAAACATATTTCTTCAAAAGGAGATTCATATTCACCACCCCTATCACTTCTTATCATTTTTACTTTCTTGTTAAGTTGCGTTTCAACTTCATTTTTGTATTGCCTGAATGCGTCTATTGCTTCATCTTTACTATTCAGTAAGTAAACATAGCAATATCGAGTACCATCGTCAATAAAAGTTATGAAATACTTCTTTCCACCGCGAGATGGTATTGACTTCATGTCACAAATATCTGTGTGAATTAAGTCTAAAGGATTTGAATTCCTTTCAACTGACTTATAAGGATGTTTAACATACTTATATTCCACACATATTTGACATTTTGATTTTTCGCATTCAAACTTGGGCAGTACTTCCAAGTTAATCATTTTCCGCAAGGTTTTATAATTGACATGACCCAAACGTACATGCCATAAATCATTTGACTCAAGTAAGTAAGAAGAAGCTGAAATATTATTATTATTTTCAACAACCATTACATTTAGATTGAAAAGGCCCTCGGTGAGGTAACCTTTTCCCAAAAATATTCCATTCTTACTAATTACAACCTTGTTGGATACAAAAACGCACTTAAAACCGTGCTTAACAAGAAGTCCAGTAGAGACTAAATTCTTTCTCATTTCGGGAACATGAAGGACATTGTTCAAAGTCATGACCTTGCCAGAAGTCATTTTTAGAAATACCTTCCCATATCCTTCAACTTTTGCTGTTGAAGCATTTCCCATATAAACTGTCTCTCCGGGTTCAGCAAGAGCATAGGTAGCAAAAGCCTCTCTAACTGCACAAACATGGCGAGTGGCTCCTGAATCAAACCACCACAGTTTAGGATTTCCCACCAAGTTACATTCAGAGAGCATGGCACACAAGTTATCAACATCATCATGGTTTACTACCATGTTTGCTTGACCCCTTTTCTTGTCTTTCTTCGGAGCACGACACTCCGTAGATTTGTGTCCGGTTTTCCCACAGTTGTAGCAGTTTCCACTGAACCGCTTCTTGCTTGGGTTGTATTTCGGACCAGAAGCCTTCTTCCTCTTTTTGTTAGCTTCAACAATATTTGCTCCCATTATTGTTGAATTTCCACGGCCTCTCCTTTCAGCAGCTTTATTGTCCTCTTCGATTCTCAACCGAACAATGAGATCTTCAAGGGACATTTCCTTTCGTTTGTGTTTCAAATAATTTTTGAAGTCCTTCCACAACGGAGGCAACTTCTCAATCATTGCTGCTACTTGGAATGCTTCGTTGATTACAAGACCTTCAGCAAGTAGATCATGAATAATCACTTGCAATTCCTGGACTTGAGTAATAACAGACTTGCTATCTATCATTTTGTAGTCCAGAAATTTTGCGGCAACGAATTTCTTCATCCCGGCATCTTCAGTCTTATATTTCTTTTCAAGCGCATTCCACAATTCTTTGGATGTCTCCATGCTACTGTATACATTATACAGATTATCATCCAGTCCGCTAAGAATATAATTCTTGCATAAAAAATCAGAATGCTTCCACGCTTCAATCACGAGAAAGCGTTCATTATCTGGAGTTTTATCCGGCAGATCAGGAACATCTTCCTTGATGAACTTCTGTAGACATAACGTAGTTAAGTAGAAGAACATCTTCTGCTGCCAGCGTTTGAAATCAATCCCGGAAAATTTTCCGGGTTTTTCTGCCGGTGCCAACGCCGGTGTTCGGCTTGTCGTTGCGTTGGCAGTCGCCATCGGAACAGCTTGGTTTTCGTTTTCAGTCATCATCTTTTCTGTAAAAGAATGACACAAACAAACGTTTAATACACGTTTTCAAACTGGAGTAAAAATCACGTAGATTTTAATATCCAACAAAACGCCACGAAGGCTTAACTCTCCAAAACGGGAGTACACAAACCACAAAGGTTTTAGTTTGCAGAATAATAAGAATAACACAAGTACAGAAATAAATATTAAATTCCTTAAGATTGTTATTCCCGGTCAATATTGCTGTATTTGTAAATATTAATTCTGCAAAATATAAGTTAACGTAATGAAACAATAATAATAAATTCGAGCCCACTGAATTCACAGTGTTTCCTTAAGGAATTTAATCCCCTCCTAGTACCCAAGGTAATGGATTATTTCCTCCCAGGATAGAACGAATAACACACTGGTGTAGCGGTACTTCAAACCCCAGTGTTTCGGCGAACACAAAGTTCGGTAGCAAATCACACTTACAGTTGCTTTGTTTGAAGTTAAAAAACAATGCAGAACGAAGGAGTATATACTCAAAAAAACGTATGGAAGTTCTGAGAGGAAGGAGTGCAATGTATAGCCAATTTGTTGAGCGAATTGTATGTTGAGTTGAGTATCTTTCTTCAACATTTGCTGCTCATATATATAGCAGCCAAGAAGGAGTGCAAGACCAAACGTCCACCCTTCATGGTGGAGAAAGCATTAGATGTTTGTGGAGCAAGCACTTTATGGTGGGAAGACCATTATCAGGCTGCCAAATTATCAATACACGGATTGAAAAATATCCGTTACAAATACGGATAATCTTACGTTAATATTTACTATTAACAAATAAATTTGGTCCAAAAAATTAATCAATCAATCGATCATTTGACCAAATCCAAATCCGAATCCGAATCCGAATCCGAAGCCGAAGCCGAAGCCGAAGCCGAAGCCGAAGCCGTAGCCGTAGCCGAAGCCGAGCCGAGCGAGCGACGACGACGGCGCGAGGCTTGCTTTCTTCTTAACTCTTTAAGAGCTACAAGAAGAGCAATTATATATATACCCACCAAAAATGTCTTCCACTTCCAATATGGGACAATGTCTCATTGTTAAGAGGGGAAACTTAAAATTTTACTCAAAATTTCATTTTCCCTCCATTTCCCATTCACCCTCATTTTAAGAATATTACATCTTAAAAATAAAACCTCAACAATCCCCCACATGAATGGGGAATGGCTATATCACGGAAGTATGCATGAAAAACTGTGTGATTTACAAGCAAGGATTAATTGTATCTGGATAAGTAGGTTTCCCTTTGAACTTTCCGTAGTAAACTTATGTCGGATATACTCGGTCAATCGGTAGATTTGATATCTTTGAACCGTCGATCTTTGGTGTATACCTAGACAACCATAAGTCACACAATCAACCCTTAACCGTCTTTGGTTCTCATTGTTGTGTTCGTTTCAGCCATGAACACCGCCTGGTTTCATAAGTGCGTAGAGAACTGGCCTTACAAAGTTCTCCTTGAAGCGGCTCACACTTCACACTTAAATAGGTGATTCCTAAACGTGTCATCCTGTAGATACACTATTTGATATACCCCGTATCAAATTTAGAAATCATTAAAAAGCCTTAATGCTTTATCCTTGGTACTGAACATTGTCTCATCACGAGAATGGACTAAAATTTTATTTGACAATGTTGAACCGTCATTAATGACTTTGTTTGATCTCTTTGAACCTAGATCTTGGGATCTCCAGTCTTCTAGGTAGAGTTACCGCCACAATGACTTGTTCTCGGCCATAGCCCCATTCCCCTTGATGATTTCTCAACTACCTCTCTAGTTAGGCCTTTTGTAAGTGGATCCGACACATTATCACTTGACTTTACATAGTCAATTGTGATAATTCCTCTAGAGAGTAATTGCCTAACGGTTTTATGTCTTCGTCGTATATGACGAGATTTACCGTTATACATGACGCTCCCAGCCCTTCCAATTGCCGCTTGACTATCACAATGTATGCATATTGGTGCCAACGGTTTGGGCCAAAATGGAATGTCTTCCAAGAAATTCCGGAGCCATTCAGCTTCTTCACCGGCTTTATCTAAGGCTATGAATTCAGCCTCCATTGTAGAGCGGGCAATACATGTTTGTTTGGACGACTTCCAAGATACCGCTCCTCCACCAATAGTGAATACATATCCACTCGTGGACTTAGAATCAGTTGAACCGGTGATCCAATTTGCATCACAGTATCCCTCAATCACCGCAGGGAAATTACTGTAGTGCAATTCAAAGTTCTGGGTATGTTCTAAATATCCCAAAACTCGTTTCATTGCCATCCAATGAGATTGGCCTGGATTGCTCGTATATCGACTCAGTTTACTTATAGCACAAGCTATGTCTGGTCGTGTACAATTCATGATATACATTAAGCATCCCAATACACGAGCATAATCCAATTGTGATATGCTTTGGCCTTTGTTCTTTGCTAATGCAAGATTCACGTCAATTGGAGTCTTTGCAACTTTAAAGCCCAAGTGCTTGAATTTTTCAAGTACTGTCTTAATATAATGAGATTGTGACAATGCCAGACCTTGAGGAGTCTTATTGATCTTAATTCCCAGAATTAAATCAGCAACTCCCAAGTCTTTCATATCAAACTTGCTATTGAGAATACGCTTAGTAGCATTTATGTTGGCAATGTCATTACTCATTATCAACATATCATCCACATATAGGCAAACAATGACTATGTGATTTGGAACATTTTTAATGTACACGCATTTATCACATTCATTTATCTTAAAACCATTTGACAACATTGTTTGGTCAAATTTCGCATGCCATTGTTTGGGTGCTTGTTTTAGTCCGTAAAGAGACTTAACAAGTCTACATACCTTCTTTTCTTTACCTGGAACCACAAACCCTTCAGGTTGTTCCATGTAAATTTCTTCCTCCAACTCTCCATTTAAGAAGGCCGTCTTAACATCCATTTGATGAATTTCAAGACCTTACACTGCAGCTAATGCTACTAACATCCGTATGGACGTAATTCTTGTAACTGGAGAGTATGTATCAAAGTAGTCTAGACCTTCTCGTTGTCTATACCCTTTGACTATGAGCCTTGCCTTGAATTTATCAATAGTGCCATCATCTTTGATTTTTCTCTTAAAAATCCATTTAGAACCCAAAGGTTTATTTCCAGGAGGAAGATCAACCAATTCCCATGTATGGTTGTTCAATATGGATTGTATTTCACTATTGACTGCCTCTTTCCAAAACAATGATTCCGAAGAAGTCATAGCTTCTTTAAATGTTTGAGGCTCATTCTCCAATAAGAAAGTCACAAAATCTGGTCCAAATGAAGTAGACGTTCTTTGACGTTTACTACGTCTTGGATTCTCCTGATTACATGTACTTTCTTTTGTTTCTTCCCGAGGTCGTTTAGATCCTTCACCAAACGACTCACATTCCTTTTTATACGGATATATATTTTCAAAAAACTCAGCATTATCTGATTCTATAACCGTATTATTATGAATGTCGGGATTTTCTGATTTATGAACCAGAAATCGATATGCTTTACTATTTGTCGCATATCCTATGAAAACACAATCAACGGTTTTCGGTCCTATCTTTACCCTTTTGGGTTTAGGAACTTGCACTTTTGCCAAACACCCCCACACTTTAAAATAATTCAAGTTGGGCTTCCTTCCTTTCCATTGTTCATAAGGAATGGATTGTGTTTTGCTATGGGGCACTCGATTTAATATTCGATTAGCCGTAAGAACGGCTTCCCCCCACAAGTTTTGTGGCAAACCAGAACTTATCAACAACGCATTCATCATCTCCTTTAATGTGCGATTCTTTCTTTCCGCAATCCCATTAGATTTGGGCGTGTAAGGGGCTGTTGTTTGATGAATAATTCCATATTCTAAACATATTTCTTCAAAAGGAGATTCATATTCACCACCCCTATCACTTCTTATCATTTTTACTTTCTTGTTAAGTTGCGTTTCAACTTCATTTTTGTATTGCCTGAATGCGTCTATTGCTTCATCTTTACTATTCAGTAAGTAAACATAGCAATATCGAGTACCATCGTCAATAAAAGTTATGAAATACTTCTTTCCACCGCGAGATGGTATTGACTTCATGTCACAAATATCTGTGTGAATTAAGTCTAAAGGATTTGAATTCCTTTCAACTGACTTATAAGGATGTTTAACATACTTACATTCCACACATATTTGACATTTTGATTTTTCGCATTCAAACTTGGGCAGTACTTCCAAGTTAATCATTTTCCGCAAGGTTTTATAATTGACATGACCCAAACGTACATGCCATAAATCATTTGACTCAAGTAAGTAAGAAGAAGCTGAAATATTATTATTATTTTCAACAACCATTACATTTAGATTGAAAAGGCCCTCGGTGAGGTAACCTTTTCCCACAAATATTCCATTCTTACTAATTACAACCTTGTTGGATACAAAAACGCACTTAAAACCGTGCTTAACAAGAAGTCCAGTAGAGACTAAATTCTTTCTCATTTCGGGAACATGAAGGACATTGTTCAAAGTCATGACCTTGCCAGAAGTCATTTTTAGAAATACCTTCCCATATCCTTCAACTTTTGCTGTTGAAGCATTTCCCATATAAACTGTCTCTCCGGGTTCAGCAAGAGCATAGGTAGCAAAAGCCTCTCTAACTGCACAAACATGGCGAGTGGCTCCTGAATCAAACCACCACAGTTTAGGATTTCCCACCAAGTTACATTCAGAGAGCATGGCACACAAGTTATCAACATCATCATGGTTTACTACCATGTTTGCTTGACCCCTTTTCTTGTCTTTCTTCGGAGCACGACGCTCCGTAGATTTGTGTCCGGTTTTCCCACAGTTGTAGCAGTTTCCACTGAACCGCTTCTTGCTTGGGTTGTATTTCGGACCAGAAGCCTTCTTCCTCTTTTTGTTAGCTTCAACAATATTTGCTCCCATTATTGTTGAATTTCCACGGCCTCTCCTTTCAGCAGCTTTATTGTCCTCTTCGATTCTCAACCGAACAATGAGATCTTCAAGGGACATTTCCTTTCGTTTGTGTTTCAAATAATTTTTGAAGTCCTTCCACAACGGAGGCAACTTCTCAATCATTGCTGCTACTTGGAATGCTTCGTTGATTACAAGACCTTCAGCAAGTAGATCATGAATAATCACTTGCAATTCCTGGACTTGAGTAATAACAGACTTGCTATCTATCATTTTGTAGTCCAGAAATTTTGCGGCAACGAATTTCTTCATCCCGGCATCTTCAGTCTTATATTTCTTTTCAAGCGCATTCCACAATTCTTTGGATGTCTCCATGCTACTGTATACATTATACAGATTATCATCCAGTCCGCTAAGAATATAATTCTTGCATAAAAAATCAGAATGCTTCCACGCTTCAATCACGAGAAAGCGTTCATTATCTGGAGTTTTATCCGGCAGATCAGGAACATCTTCCTTGATGAACTTCTGTAGACATAACGTAGTTAAGTAGAAGAACATCTTCTGCTGCCAGCGTTTGAAATCAATCCCGGAAAATTTTCCGGGTTTTTCTGCCGGTGCCAACGCCGGTGTTCGGCTTGTCGTTGCGTTGGCAGTCGCCATCGGAACAGCTTGGTTTTCGTTTTCAGTCATCATCTTTTCTGTAAAAGAATGACACAAACAAACGTTTAATACACGTTTTCAAACTGGAGTAAAAATCACGTAGATTTTAATATCCAACAAAACGCCACGAAGGCTTAACTCTCCAAAACGGGAGTACACAAACCACAAAGGTTTTAGTTTGCAGAATAATAAGAATAACACAAGTACAGAAATAAATATTAAATTCCTTAAGATTGTTATTCCCGGTCAATATTGCTGTATTTGTAAATATTAATTCTGCAAAATATAAGTTAACGTAATGAAACAATAATAATAAATTCGAGCCCACTGAATTCACAGTGTTTCCTTAAGGAATTTAATCCCCTCCTAGTACCCAAGGTAATGGATTATTTCCTCCCAGGATAGAACGAATAACACACTGGTGTAGCGGTACTTCAAACCCCAGTGTTTCGGCGAACACAAAGTTCGGTAGCAAATCACACTTACAGTTGCTTTGTTTGAAGTTAAAAAACAATGCAGAACGAAGGAGTATATACTCAAAAAAACGTATGGAAGTTCTGAGAGGAAGGAGTGCAATGTATAGCCAATTTGTTGAGCGAATTGTATGTTGAGTTGAGTATCTTTCTTCAACATTTGCTGCTCATATATATAACAGCCAAGAAGGAGTGCAAGACCAAACGTCCACCCTTCATGGTGGAGCAAGCATTACATGTTTGTGGAGCAAGCACTTTATGGTGGGAAGACCATTATCAGGCTGCCAAATTATCAATACACGGATTGAAAAATATCCGTTACAAATACGGATAATCTTACGTTAATATTTACTATTAACAAATAAATTTGGTCCAAAAAATTAATCAATCAATCGATCATTTGACCAAATCCAAATCCGAATCCGAATCCGAATCCGAAGCCGAAGCCGAAGCCGAAGCCGAAGCCGAAGCCGTAGCCGTAGCCGAAGCCGAGCCGAGCGAGCGACGACGACGGCGCGAGGCTTGCTTTCTTCTTAACTCTTTAAGAGCTACAAGAAGAGCAATTATATATATACCCACCAAAAATGTCTTCCACTTCCAATATGGGACAATGTCTCATTGTTAAGAGGGGAAACTTAAAATTTTACTCAAAATTTCATTTTCCCTCCATTTTCCATTCACCCTCATTTTAAGAATATTACATCTTAAAAATAAAACCTCAACAATCCCCCACATGAATGGGGAATGGCTATATCACGGAAGTATGCATGAAAAACTGTGTGATTTACAAGCAAGGATTAATTGCATCTGGATAAGTAGGTTTCCCTTTGAACTTTCCGTAGTAAACTTATGTCGGATATACTCGGTCAATCGGTAGATTTGATATCTTTGAACCGTCGATCTTTGGTGTATACCTAGACAACCATAAGTCACACAATCAACCCTTAACCGTCTTTGGTTCTCATTGTTGTGTTCGTTTCAGCCATGAACACCGCCTGGTTTCATAAGTGCGTAGAGAACTGGCCTTACAAAGTTCTCCTTGAAGCGGCTCACACTTCACACTTAAATAGGTGATTCCTAAATGTGTCATCCTGTAGATACACTATTTGATATACCCCGTATCAAATTTAGAAATCATTAAAAAGCCTTAATGCTTTATCCTTGGTACTGAACATTGTCTCATCACGAGAATGGACTAAAATTTTATTTGACAATGTTGAACCGTCATTAATGACTTTGTTTGATCTCTTTGAACCTAGATCTTGGGATCTCCAGTCTTCTAGGTAGAGTTACCGCCACAATGACTTGTTCTCGGCCATAGCCCCATTCCCCTTGATGATTTCTCAACTACCTCTCTAGTTAGGCCTTTTGTAAGTGGATCCGACACATTATCACTTGACTTTACATAGTCAATTGTGATAATTCCTCTAGAGAGTAATTGCCTAACGGTTTTATGTCTTCGTCGTATATGACGAGATTTACCGTTATACATGACGCTCCCAGCCCTTCCAATTGCCGCTTGACTATCACAATGTATGCATATTGGTGCCAACGGTTTGGGCCAAAATGGAATGTCTTCCAAGAAATTCCGGAGCCATTCAGCTTCTTCACCGGCTTTATCTAAGGCTATGAATTCAGCCTCCATTGTAGAGCGGGCAATACATGTTTGTTTGGACGACTTCCAAGATACCGCTCCTCCACCAATAGTGAATACATATCCACTCGTGGACTTAGAATCAGTTGAACCGGTGATCCAATTTGCATCACAGTATCCCTCAATCACCGCAGGGAAATTACTGTAGTGCAATTCAAAGTTCTGGGTATGTTCTAAATATCCCAAAACTCGTTTCATTGCCATCCAATGAGATTGGCCTGGATTGCTCGTATATCGACTCAGTTTACTTATAGCACAAGCTATGTCTGGTCGTGTACAATTCATGATATACATTAAGCATCCCAATACACGAGCATAATCCAATTGTGATATGCTTTGGCCTTTGTTCTTTGCTAATGCAAGATTCACGTCAATTGGAGTCTTTGCAACTTTAAAGCCCAAGTGCTTGAATTTTTCAAGTACTGTCTTAATATAATGAGATTGTGACAATGCCAGACCTTGAGGAGTCTTATTGATCTTAATTCCCAGAATTAAATCAGCAACTCCCAAGTCTTTCATATCAAACTTGCTATTGAGAATACGCTTAGTAGCATTTATGTTGGCAATGTCATTACTCATTATCAACATATCATCCACATATAGGCAAACAATGACTATGTGATTTGGAACATTTTTAATGTACACGCATTTATCACATTCATTTATCTTAAAACCATTTGACAACATTGTTTGGTCAAATTTCGCATGCCATTGTTTGGGTGTTTGTTTTAGTCCGTAAAGAGACTTAACAAGTCTACATACCTTCTTTTCTTTACCTGGAATCACAAACCCTTCAGGTTGTTCCATGTAAATTTCTTCCTCCAACTCTCCATTTAAGAAGGCCGTCTTAACATCCATTTGATGAATTTCAAGACCATACACTGCAGCTAATGCTACTAACATCCGTATGGACGTAATTCTTGTAACTGGAGAGTATGTATCAAAGTAGTCTAGACCTTCTCGTTGTCTATACCCTTTGACTACGAGCCTTGCCTTGAATTTATCAATAGTGCCATCATCTTTGATTTTTCTCTTAAAAATCCATTTAGAACCCAAAGGTTTATTTCCAGGAGGAAGATCAACCAATTCCCATGTATGGTTGTTCAATATGGATTGTATTTCACTATTGACTGCCTCTTTCCAAAACAATGATTCCGAAGAAGTCATAGCTTCTTTAAATGTTTGAGGCTCATTCTCCAATAAGAAAGTCACAAAATCTGGTCCAAATGAAGTAGACGTTCTTTGACGTTTACTACGTCTTGGATTCTCCTGATTACATGTACTTTCTTTTGTTTCTTCCCGAGGTCGTTTAGATCCTTCACCAAACGACTCACATTCCTTTTTATACGGATATATATTTTCAAAAAACTCAGCATTATCTGATTCTATAACCGTATTATTATGAATGTCGGGATTTTCTGATTTATGAACCAGAAATCGATATGCTTTACTATTTGTCGCATATCCTATGAAAACACAATCAACGGTTTTCGGTCCTATCTTTACCCTTTTGGGTTTAGGAACTTGCACTTTTGCCAAACACCCCCACACTTTAAAATAATTCAAGTTGGGCTTCCTTCCTTTCCATTGTTCATAAGGAATGGATTGTGTTTTGCTATGGGGCACTCGATTTAATATTCGATTAGCCGTAAGAACGGCTTCCCCCACAAGTTCTGTGGCAAACCAGAACTTATCAACAACGCATTCATCATCTCCTTTAATGTGCGATTCTTTCTTTCCGCAATCCCATTAGATTGGGGCGTGTAAGGGGCTGTTGTTTGATGAATAATTCCATATTCTAAACATATTTCTTCAAAAGGAGATTCATATTCACCACCCCTATCACTTCTTATCATTTTTACTTTCTTGTTAAATTGCGTTTCAACTTCATTTTTGTATTGCCTGAATGCGTCTATTGCTTCATCTTTACTATTCAGTAAGTAAACATAGCAATATCGAGTACCATCGTCAATAAAAGTTATGAAATACTTCTTTCCACCGCGAGATGGTATTGACTTCATGTCACAAATATCTGTGTGAATTAAGTCTAAAGGATTTGAATTCCTTTCAACTGACTTATAAGGATGTTTAACATACTTACATTCCACACATATTTGACATTTTGATTTTTCGCATTCAAACTTGGGCAGTACTTCCAAGTTAATCATTTTTCACAAGGTTTTATAATTGACATGACCCAAACATACATGCCATAAATCATTTGACTCAAGTAAGTAAGAAGAAGCTGAAATATTATTATTATTTTCAACAACCATTACATTTAGATTGAAAAGGCCCTCGGTGAGGTAACCTTTTCCCACAAATATTCCATTCTTACTAATTACAACCTTGTTGGATACAAAAACGCACTTAAAACCGTGCTTAACAAGAAGTCCAGTAGAGACTAAATTCTTTCTCATTTCGGGAACATGAAGGACATTGTTCAAAGTCATGACCTTGCCAGAAGTCATTTTTAGAAATACCTTCCCATATCCTTCAACTTTTGCTGTTGAAGCATTTCCCATATAAACTGTCTCTCCGGGTTCAGCAAGAGCATAGGTAGCAAAAGCCTCTCTAACTGCACAAACATGGCGAGTGGCTCCTGAATCAAACCACCACAGTTTAGGATTTCCCACCAAGTTACATTCAGAGAGCATGGCACACAAGTTATCAACATCATCATGGTTTACTACCATGTTTGCTTGACCCCTTTTCTTGTCTTTCTTCGGAGCACGACACTCCGTAGATTTGTGTCCGATTTTCCCACAGTTGTAGCAGTTTCCACTGAACCGCTTCTTGCTTGGGTTGTATTTCGGACCAGAAGCCTTCTTCCTCTTTTTGTTAGCTTCAACAATATTTGCTCTCATTATTGTTGAATTTCCACGGCCTCTCCTTTCAGCAGCTTTATTGTCCTCTTCGATTCTCAACCGAACAATGAGATCTTCAAGGGACATTTCCTTTCGTTTGTGTTTCAAACAATTTTTGAAGTCCTTCCACAACGGAGGCAACTTCTCAATCATTGCTGCTACTTGTAATGCTTCGTTGATTACAAGACCTTCAGCAAGTAGATCATGAATAATCACTTGCAATTCCTGGACTTGAGTAATAACAGACTTGCTATCTATCATTTTGTAGTCCAGAAATTTTGCGGCAACGAATTTCTTCATCCCGGCATCTTCAGTCTTATATTTCTTTTCAAGCGCATTCCACAATTCTTTGGATGTCTCCATGCTACTGTATACATTATACAGATTATCATCCAGCCCGCTAAGAATATAATTCTTGCATAAAAAATCAGAATGCTTCCACGCTTCAATCACGAGAAAGCGTTCATTATCTGGAATTTTATCCGGCAGATCAGGAACATCTTCCTTGATGAACTTTTGTAGACATAACGTAGTTAAGTAGAAGAACATCTTCTGCTGCCAGCGTTTGAAATCAATCCCGGAAAATTTTTCGGGTTTTTCTGCCGGTGCCAACGCCGGTGTTCGGCTTGTCGTTGCGTTGGCAGTCGCCATCGGAACAGCTTGGTTTTCGTTTTCAGTCATCATCTTTTCTGTAAAAGAATGACACAAACAAACGTTTAATACACGTTTTCAAACTGGAGTAAAAATCACGTAGATTTTAATATCCAACAAAACGCCACGAAGGCTTAACTCTCCAAAACGGGAGTACACAAATCACAAAGGTTTTAGTTTGCAGAATAATAAGAATAACACAAGTATAGAAATAAATATTAAATTCCTTAAGATTGTTATTCCCGGTCAATATTGCTGTATTTGTAAATATTAATTCTGCAAAATATAAGTTAACGTAATGAAACAATAATAATAAATTCGAGCCCACTGAATTCACAGTGTTTCCTTAAGGAATTTAATCCCTCCTAGTACCCAAGGTAATGGATTATTTCCTCCCAGGATAGAACGAATAACACACTGGTGTAGCGGTACTTCAAACCCCAGTGTTTCGGCGAACACAAAGTTCGGTAGCAAATCACACTTACAGTTGCTTTGTTTGAAGTTAAAAAACAATGCAGAACGAAGGAGTATATACTCAAAAAAACGTATGGAAGTTCTGAGAGGAAGGAGTGCAATGTATAGCCAATTTGTTGAGCGAATTGTATGTTGAGTTGAGTATCTTTCTTCAACATTTGCTGCTCATATATATAGCAGCCAAGAAGGAGTGCAAGACCAAACGTCCACCCTTCATGGTGGAGCAAGCATTACATATTTGTGGAGCAAGCACTTCATGGTGGGAAGACCATTATCAGGCTGCCAAATTATCAATACACGTATTGAAAAATATCCGTTACAAATACGGATAATCTTACGTTAATATTTACTATTAACAAATAAATTTGGTCCAAAAAATTAATCAATCAATCAAATCCGAAGCCGAAGCCGAAGCCGAAGCCGTAGCCGAAGCCGAGCCGAGCGACGACGACGGCGCGAGGCTTGCTTTCTTCTTAACTCTTTAAGAGCTACAAGAAGAGCAATTATATATATACCCACCAAAAATGTCTTCCACTTCCAATATGGGACAATGTCTCATTGTTAAGAGGGGAAAACTTAAAATTTTACTCAAAATTTTATTTTCCCTCCATTTCCCATTCACCCTCATTTTAAGAATATTACATCTTAAAAATAAAACCTCAACAATGATAATCGAGATAATTAGAAGCACTAACTTCTTGAGGTTGTTGCACAATTTGTTCACAAGGCAGGGATTTCGGACTGCGATTTGCTGCTATGATCCTAATTAACTTTACAGGTAATACTCGTGTGGGCAAGTATTGCTTTTTCGAAAAAGTCAAGTTATGGGTGAAACTTGTGCTCTACTTATAGCACACGAATTAACCAAAAACGTTTACAAGTAGGCTAGGATCTTAAAGTCCTAGCCTAACTCTAAGTAGAGAGCTTTTCTTCCAAGTAACTTTCTTTTCAAGTCTATTAATTTTATAAGAGGCTTTCAATTATAGTATTAATTCAAATACTTAGTGAATTAAATTCTATTATAATTAATTACAATTTATTTCACTAAAATTAATCAACACTTATTTAACTTCCCATGTTAAGATTTCAGATACCAGTTAATTAAATTAAATCACTAATAATTTAATTTAATTTAATCAACTAATTAAATTCTTCATAATTCCGCTTAAATTATTTCATATCAGATATAAAATTTACCGACCGGGTTTACACATGAAAACTTATAAACTTTCATAAAGGGGTATCATCAAACTCAAGGTCGAGCCATGAATTCTATCAACTAATTATTATTTCATAAATATCATTTGTTATTGTCCAATCTATTAAGCATACACTAACTCAAAATATAGTTGTACCTTTTGAGTTTTGATAAATCAAAACAATAAACAAATCACAATGATCATAATAACTATATCAAGATTAGGAGTATAAGCTCATTTAATGAATTATAAAAATTATTTTATATATTCAGTACAAAAATATCTTTTCTCTACTTGGCCCGTTCAATATTCACTAAGTATACTAGGACAAGAAGTTGGAGTAAAACTACTCCCATAATCAAGATAAAATGTATTTTAATCTTGTGCTACAATCATCAAGATACTCTTCCCAATAATATCTTTGATTGTGACCATAATTTTATTAATTATGAGAACCGACAATTTAATCTTCTGTGCATAATCTAAGACTTTATAGACTAAATCTTTTACTACATAATTAAAGGACACACATATAACAAATGATCCATTTAAAAATAATACTTTATTAAATTGGATAAATAAACAAACAATTATTTTATAAAAAATAAAACATAATACTATAGCTAAATTATATGGTTAATAGTATATCCTAACACTTATATCTGTTGCTTCTTGAGCTGGCTCTTATCTCTTTTCTTATTGATTATGATGAAAGAGAAAAAAAGGTAGAAAAAATTTCTCGTACACATGAT
The DNA here is from genome assembly GCF_000715075.1 of Nicotiana tabacum. NCBI lineage: Eukaryota > Viridiplantae > Streptophyta > Magnoliopsida > Solanales > Solanaceae > Nicotiana > Nicotiana tabacum. The sequence continues at coordinate 115,384,389 of NC_134092.1, forward strand.
GGGTCTGAAAATTCATGTCTTCCTTAGAGGCGAAACCAAAAGTTAAATTTAATAAATTTAATTTTTATACTTTTACTATCGAATCATTGTGACTCAAAATGTAATATTCATTGCAATATTAATATATATTTTTGTTATATTTCTCACTTCCTTATAAATAGGGGTGGACATAGTTTGGGCAAACCCGAAATCCAAACTGAAATCCGAATTTTTTGAATTTTTGAATTATAGATTGGATTTCGGATTTAATTTTTATTTTTTTTGGATATTGGATTGGGTACTTCAGATTTTTGGATATCCGAAAATCCAAAATTTTTATACTTTATATTTAGTCTATTATTCATATGCGTAGCAATAAGTCCAATACTCTATCCATTAGAAATTATCTCATATGTTCAGTACTAATTATTAAGTTACTGTCAGAATACTTTTTATATCTTGGTTCGTTCCATCACCACTAGAGATTGGACATATAAATAATCTTTCTTCTAAAAAAGGGATTTATATATATATATATATATATATATATATATATATATATATCAAAAAAAATCCAAAAACCCTTCTTTTATTTAAGTTCCTCCCAAATACATGGCTTACATATACCTGGCTCAACATTCTTGAAAAACAATCAAATCGAGGGTTCGGAAGAGAATTGGCCATTTAATCTTGTGAACTAATCGAGACCAAAATTGGAAAAAGAGATATGAACTGTTTGAACATAGTTTTACTGTTGCTACTTCTTAGCCTTATTAATGTAATTTGTTGTAGTTTTTTAATAATAATTTCATTACTTGACTACTTTATTTGGATGAAACAATGAGAATGAGGAACTTTTTAGGTAACTTAACATGAATACTTATTTAGATGTTCATTTAAAAAAAAAAGAAGAAACATCTAAACTTATTGGCTCAAAATCGAAAAGTCAAAATATTCAATTCGATTAATTCAAAACTGAAATTTAAAAGTTCGATCCAATCCAAATTTTTTTAGATTGAATTTGAATTATTATTTATTTAATTCAAAATTTTCATATTCAATCTAAATTGCTCGAACGCGCCCTCACTTATAGAAGTTGATGGGTTCAATTTGTTAATTAACCACATCCGCCCCTTGGTCTTCCTTGTTGCTCTATAACCTTGTACTAACATAAAATATTTAACAATATACTCTATTACACGTGTCCAATATCAGATCTTGTCCGTCCAAAGTATCCAATGAACTTTGGACATTCGTGTACTTGTCTTATTGGTTAATGTAAATAGGAAACACCACGTAAGAGCTTCTCACTTTCTTCTTTTAGAAAAAAACATATATATTAAGTACCAGATTAGATTCACTTGTAGTAGACTTTCTATAACTGAATATGGCAAATCCATCAGCGACCACGTGTCTACTATAGCCGTCCTTAATTCCACGTTGCCGAAAATGTGGACAATTGTTTTGCCACGTTACACTTTGTGGTGTTCTAGCTAGTCTTATCCTAGCCTCATGTATTTATATTATATACTTCTCTATTTGTTTTATTTTTTATATAGTAATTATTTTAAATCACGTGACACCCCCATATTTGTTATAGCTTCAATTTTTCCCTTCTAGTTCCAAAAAATGTGCTAACTTCCCATGTGTAACATATTAGATTGGCATATTAGCGTGAATTTTGGATTTAGGTATAGCCTATGATAGTATTAGGATTTTACTAGATGTTCCAAACTATTACTCATTCACTTTGATTTATTTAGAAGTGATGTCATTCCATCGTATATATTCAGATTATTTTTAGAATATTTACATATACATATATAAGAAAATTATTAGCGGAGTGATGTTGAATAAAACACCTTTGCAAAGGATGTCTCATATGCATGTTAGGGCTACATTGACCATTGAAAGAAAAAGGAAAAAAGAAAGAAGAAAATGAAATTGTGAAAGACTTTTTCTTGAACTTTTTATAACTAAATACGGATGATATATTCCTTTGCTTTTGTAAAGGGAATATATGTTTCCCTCCCTTTCTTACTGAGATTAGAATATGATATTTTTGCTTGGTAAATTCAAATTCTTTTCAAATATATATGCGAAGCAAGATCAAAATTTATTTTTTTGTGAAAAAACAATATCGAACAATTATAGTAAATTAATATACGGTCTATGCAATTTAAGATTCTAATAAGGACCTCATGTAATTATGACAAACTAGAGGCCTCGCCTTTTACGAATAATGAATTTGCCTTCTTTTCTTATTTTTTTTCCATTTCCTCTATTGGGTTTTTTATTTGTGGGGGTGGGGGGTATGGCGGCTCGGGTGGGAGCTATATAAGCCTCTAGGGATCGTGAAAAGCAATCATAACACCACATAGTATTCTTTCAGAACTTTAGAATATTTTCTTTGTTGTTGACGACAAAACAGAAACATAAATATTCGACCAAATATCAGTTTGTTCTATATAAACAGCAAAAATGGCAGGGTCATCTGTGGTTTCATTAGATAGGAAGTCATCAATAGAGAATGAACCTAGAACTCTCAATCTTCATCAAATTCAGTTTGCTAGGGTAATTCCTCTTCCCTAATTAATCATTTATTCTTCTCCTCTCTTTTTATTTCTTTAAGTTATTCTTTGTTGAATTTGTCCACCCTTTCACTTCATAACTGATCTTAGTAATTTCATATCTTTTTTCTAGCCATATTTTTCGTACTTATTGTGAAACTTGTTTTCATCGTCATGGTCAGTAAGGCAATTTGTTTCCCTTGTTTGGTTGGAGAAAAAAGTAGGAAAAGAAACTTTATATCCTTCTTTGTAAACAAGAGGAAAATAGCTGCACTCGGGGAGGAATTTATTTTACAATTTTCTTTCTTTGTGAAATGAAATTACAAAATGAAAAATAGCTTAACTCATTGCTTTCCATTATTTTCCACCATAAACAGATTTTTTACACATATGGGGACTCGTAGCACTCATCTTGTTTACAAATTTGATTTACTAGTAGTTCTTTTTTATGATATTGGACTTCGAACAAAGCTTAATGGTTCTTTATTTTTGAAGCAGGATGCAGCACTTTACGTTATAAATACAAGAGGTTTAGAAGAAGCTATGAGAATTTTCACAGAGGTAATTTCTCAATTCTCAAGCCATATTATTTCACAGAGGAATAATCAATGAATGTTGAAAACCGTTTAGCTTAAGATTACTTTGAACGACAAATCAATAATTGCTGTTGCATATGACCCTTGTCTCAAATTATCTCTCGTATTTTTTAAAAATAATTGTCTCAAATTATTTGTCATGTTAGAAGTTCGAGACAAAATTAAGTAATTTTTTTATCCTAAGTAGTAATTCTTCGTTCAGATGAAGATGACACGTAAATAGAGTAAATATTAAATAAAGAGAGTTTATATCTTATGATATAGATAAGGGTGAAATAGTCAAATTTTTTTTAAAATTAATTTATTCTTAAAGGGGATGTAAAAGAAAAATATAAATAATTTGTGACGGAAAGTATACACATACGTTCTTCGATGTAAAAAAAATCTAGCTGAGGAAGTATCGTTAGAAAAATGATCGCGGGGGTGTGGGGTTTTTTTTTTTTGGGGGGGGGGGGAGGGGGGTTTAGAGGAGAAGAAGAGGAGCCAAAATGATAGTTGTAAAAGTTAGGTACTAATTAAGAGGAGAATACCAACAAAAAAAAAGTGCGTGAAAATACAATATTGCTGAATAGGTTTACGTGTACTATTTTCATATTTCCTTAATTAGTGGTAGTTGATAAAGAAAGGGTCTTTGTTTATTTACGTAGTGTAATTGCATGGCGCAACTGGATTGCGTGGTTGTTAGTTGTTAACCACCTTATATCAATTTGCCAATTAATAAAAAGTTACGTGGTCCACAACACTTTGCTTTTGGCTAAGAATTTTTTATGCATTTATTTTATACTTTTTAAATCCGGTGTTCTTTTTTTTTTTTTTTTTTTTTTTATAATTAATCTGGATTCATTCTTATTTTTTTCTTTCTTAAACAACTTATTTCCATGACTCCGGGCTTATAGTTTTGCTTTTACCGAGTGTCAATTTTTATATGACAAGTGCCTTTACCGGGCTTATAGTTTTGCTTATAGTATATTCGACTATCTGTTATTATCTTTTCAAATGTTTAACAGATTGAATATTTTTTTACTGTATATATAGTGACCTATTTGTTTTACGTTTGCCTTCACAGGGATTGGAACCAGTTGTTGGTTGTGTACGTGACAAGGACGAGGATAGCATGATATATGAGGAATTGGAGAGTTCGTCACATCCTTTAATTAGAGACATTGCTACTGCTCCTTTTTAGTCTAAATTTAGCGTGATTACTATATCACAAACTTGAATTGGAATGAGTGGCTTTTTCGCCCGAGGCATTTGGAGTTCTTTTATTCTTTTTACTTTTTTTGTTTTCTCTGTACAAAGTATATATATGTATATATAATGCTTGAAATAAAACATGTTGAGTTGTCCCTATACTCATTATAGTTGGCTCATGGCTGGTGCTCCTAAGCGTCATGGAAAATGGCTGTCACCTCATCCATATTACGTATATAAATTCTATTCGAAAAATCATTAATTTCTAGTTTTTCATTTCCTTTTGATCTTGGCCAACGGGACTTTTCACTTCTTGGCAGAGATGGATGTAAAGTTGCATATGTTGATGATATTCTTTTAACGTGATCTCGTACTGTTCGCTTCAGAGTTTAAGAGTTGTGTTATTTTTCGTACGACTTTACGTCGTTAAGGGGCCGTCGTTTGTTCAAATGCAGAATATGTAAGAATTATAATCCTGGCATTAGAACCAGGATTATATCTGGATAACTTATCTACTTTCTATATGGGATAACTTGTATCAAAATTTCAGTATAAAAATGATATAGATTTTAGCTATTCCTTCAACTAAATACCGGGTAAATATAATCCATCTAATCCCTATAGCCAAATGGCCCCTATGTGATTTCTTTAGTCAATTTTCAGTGTGCTGCTTAACTGATTATGCTACTCTTCCTCTGGTCAAAATAGATGTTCGCCTTCTCTTCTTGTATCACAATGACACCACACAAATTTTTTTTGTCAAAGGATGCTTGCTTATTGTTTAAGTCAATTCGAAAGGCTATAATTTCACTATTTGGACCGATCAACAAATTGGGATTACGTGTTACCATTATGCTCCAGTAAAAGGGCAGTCTGTGTTATTGCACAAATCACAATCCTTATTCTTTATTTCTATTTGCGTAAGATGTAAATGGATGTCTGATTTCGTCCTATTGGAGGAGGAAAGGAACATAATTAATTGATAAGAAAGTTAGAAACTTGCAGTGTAGGGAATGAATGATTCCTTTGGTGAATTGTAGCAGAGGCATAGACATTGAACATTCAGTATGAGTACCAATTGGTCTAAACTAAAGATATACTTCCTCAAAACATTTTTAATGAAGTCTTTTGAGTTCTGGCTCGTCTATTTTCATTCATCAGAGTGCATCTATTCATAATGGCTACAGCCTACAAATATCATTATCACATCATGTCTCTCTTATTACGTTTTTCTCGATACAAACTGACTATACAAATGTAATGACTTTAGACCAGAGGTGCAGCCAAAGGTCAGTTACAAAACTAAGTAGACGAAGAACATTTGGTAGCATGGAGATGGTAATCTAAGATACAGGAATGATGATTACATAGTGTGTCCTATCAGAAAACCTGTGGTAGATGCCACTGATCTGATGCAAGCACCATGTTGTCACCCTTTCAAAACCTCGACCTCCTTTCTAATTATGTACCACTTATGGAACCACAACCACATCAAATCAACCACTGAGGACTCGGAAATGTTTCCTTGTAAATGTCTCTCGCAGTTCTACCTGTTTGCTGGTCGAAACTGAGAAATCCACAAGCAATGCAGCCTCAAATCATAGACGATAATGCTGATGCCTTGGTTGTGGTAGCACAAAGGAGCAGTCCTCTCTGGAAGAAATCCAACCATTCAGACTTACCAATTCAATCAAACTCACACATATGCATGCGGACTTGTATCCACAACGTTAAACATCTAGCCATGCCTTGGGTGATATCAGTTGCTTCAGTAAGTTTTTGTTAATGTGGTATGATACAATTGAAAAGCCTCTCTTACTTGCAAGATCATCAATAAAACTGTTTCGTGCTCCACTAACGTGCCAATCCCAAATATATTGCTCAAGTGACTGCTAAATATTGATGCACCATGCATTGAGAGCCTACAAAAGCAATGTCCTCTCATGGTATCAACAAAAACAGAGACGTACGTGAGCTTATACAAGAAGACTATGCTTAATGTAATTGGAAAGGACCACAAGAGCTGCAAGATGGGAAGGTTACTCACTGAAGAATAAGTAACACAAGCACGAGGAACTGATGGCTAACTACATAGGAAATGCATTACCTATTAGCTGTGGGAGAAGCAAGTGTTGACGAAGCAAGACATCTATAGCAGATGATGCGCAGAACATACATGGCACAATCTCTTAGGCGACAAATGCAGCAGAATTAATTTAATTGAATGGATACGTAGTGACATTTGATGCTCTCCGAGATGGTCCTAGGGCAAGGTGGCTCTGCCGTTTTAATCATATCTGCATGAAGATTCCCCGTAGCTGAAGTAGGTCTTGGCTTTTCGAGTGCAGTTCTAGACACAGTCTGCTCCATCATACAAGGGCATGGAGTTGGTTACAGCAACAAAAAGCAAAGTGCTCAGGGGCCAGGGCAATCTTGGACTTACCTGCTATTCTGTGGCGGGAGAAGTTTGAGGCATTAGAATCAGATCCCGACAATGTTTTTTCAACCTGTGACAACAGGTTATCTAAAGAAATAGATAGTTGCTTGTCTATGTAAGAAGAATTATTTGTAACATTAACTTGCACTAAAACAAAAAGTATGTCATAAGCACTGCTTGACAAATATACAAACCTCTAGAAGGAATAAGACTCATTATCTTTCGTCCAATGCCAGTCAACAAGGATGTGAAGATGACACTGTCAATAGAAAAAGAATTATCAAGAATCTTTTATGGGTTCTTAATTTCAGCAAACTTTTGATTGCATATCTAAATTGAGTTTCAATTTGCAAGACCTAGCTTTAGTTTCGGACATTAGATTATGGGGGCACTACTGATAAAGTTTTATTAGTCTACAAATCAGAATTTAAAAAATGTCACTTTTATACGAAGTGGATACACACAATTGTCTTTCACTCAAAAGCATAACATTGTTCCTTTTTTAAAATGATAATTAGAGAATTCGAAAAAAGAAAATAATAAATAAATAGCTGTATTTTTTCTAGCTAATTCTCCTCTCGGCCGTTAGTGGTGAAACTTACCGTATGCCTACGCCGGAAATGGCTAGGGGTAAGATGAAAAAAACTGCGAACAAAATTCAATTATCATAAGTGAAGATAGCAAAGGTGAATCGCAGAACAATTGAGAAGCCTGAGCTATTGGAAGATCTATCGGGAACAGGGCATATTTAATCGCCAACTGGGGTTCCAAACCACAACAATGAGGGCACGCACACTCCGCCGATAAGGGGCAATGAAGCTATAAGTGATGTACCAGGAAATAAGGACACTACAGGGACAGTAGCTTCTGTATTGGGGATAACTAAGCTATCTCAACAACTAGGGTTGTGAATAGCGGAGGCAGTGGAATTGTAATGCAATTGAAGGAAACTCAAAGCCCTAGGTCTGAGTCTGGAAGAGCTATTCCTCATAAGTTTCAGCAAGAGACCCCTACTGAAGAGATAATGAAGATTGATCAGACTGATGCTACCAAATGTGTTCCTACCTGGGCCAATATTGTCACCGGGAATAAGCTGGCCTCTAGGGGAATGAAACTGGACTTCATAGCTCCACTAATACTATAAGGGGAGATAATTGTGGAATTGAACCAAGAGGAGATTGAAGAAGAAAATAAGTGGGAGCATGCTATTATCTTGTATGTCATTGGCAACTCACCAACAATTGGAGCTTTGAGAGATTCCTTACCGCTCAATGGAGGTTCGCTCAAAAACCACAAATCTATTATCACAATGAAGAGGCAATTTTGTGATCCCGTTCAGCTGCTACTAGGAAAGGAATGAGGTATTATTCTCTGGTCCACAAACTATTAACAATAGGCCTGTGATAATGAAGCCATGGAGTTATGAATTTAATTTCTAAGATGAAGTGCTACGAATTGTGCCATTATGGGTGAGATTTCCCAATTTTCCGCTTAACTGTTGGGGAATATGGACTCTTAGTCGTATTGGTAGTGGCCTAGGCAAACCACTTTTTGCAGATGAGTATTACTTCAGTCACTCGTATCTCCTTTGCTCGAATGTTAATTGAGGTCGGCATTACAAGACCCCTGCCAAAAAAGGTGAAGGTGAAGGACCCTAGGGGAAAGATATTTGAGCAGGAGATAGTTTATGATTGGGAACCAGAATATTGCTCAACATGTCTAACCATTGGGCATGATTGTAAGAGAGTGATAGAAAGGAAGCCTCAACCTAAGCTAGCTAAAGGAAGGAATGTCATCACCAAACAGGTTTGGCAAAGGAGTGAATCTGTGGCAGATATTCGAAAGGTGACACATGTTCAGCAACAGGGTATACAAAAGCAACAGAAACAACCAGAGAAGGTAGCCAAGGAAACAGAGTTTCCTATTCAGCCAGAGAACAACAATGAACAACCTCAAACAGAAGGGTGGAAAGCTGTTACAGGGAAATCAGCTGCTAAATCAAATAAAGTAGCGAGTCATGAAGGTGACAACATTGGCACAAAGAATGGATTTAGTCCATTAGCTGAGCCAACAGGCAATCATACTTTGCAGGGTTGTCAATCATTTGAAAGGGGACAAAGTAGCCAGATAGGAGCTGGGGATATCACATTTTCTCTATTCGTTCCAGTATGAGTCTGATTACTTGGAATGTAAGAGGAATGAATAAGTCCTATAAGCAAAAAGAGCTAAAAGGGGTTTTAAGGGAGAATTTGGGTCTTCTGGGGTCCTAATGTTTTTGACTTTAATGTAATAGACATAAGTGCTCAATGCATCCATGGAATGGTGAGAATTTATGCAACCAACTTGTTGTTTAATTTCACAGCTGTATATGGATACCACACAATACAAGATAGAAGGGGTTTATGGGAGAGACTCAGGGAGCTAGCAGGAGTACAACAGGACCATGGCTGGTAATAGGTGATTTCAACACTATATTGCATGTTGAGGATAGACAATTTGGGCTCCTGTACCAGAAGCAGAAGTTAGGGATTTTAGAGAATTTTTGTCTGACACTGGTATGACTGAGTTACAATACACTGGTAGGGACTATACCTAGACAAACAACAATGCGTATAGCTGGATCGATAGGACGATAGTGAATGCAGAATGGATGAACTTATGGCCTACTTGGAAAATTATAGTGATGGAGCCTTTCTTTTCAGATCATTCCCCTTTAAAACTTACTACTGAAGGGCAGCAGGGGAAGGGTGCTAGGCCATTCAAATTTTCAATTGTCTAGCAGAGCATCAAGACTTCTTACCATTGATCAAGGATTGCTGGGATAATATTGGTACAAATATGTGTATGAGGCAGATATGGTATAAGCTCAAGGAGGTGTAGCAAGATATAAAGAAGTTGAGCACAAGACAATTTACGGGGTAGACAAGAAGCTAGAAGAAATAAGAAAAAATATCCAGGTGGTACAACAACAAATGGGAACTCAGCTGTTACACGCTAATTTAATAGAAGATGAGAAGGAGTTAAGATCACAGTTAAAGAAATGGGGAGCAATTGAGGAGAGAATATACAAGCAGAAATCTAGAATCAAATGGCTTTCGTTAGAAGATTCTAACTCTGCTTATTTCTTTGCTAACATGAAGAACGGGTGTGGGCAGAACTCCATTAGGAATTTACAGTCACTTCAAGGGGGATTGCTACATACTAAAGCTCATACAAAGGAAGAAGTGGTGGTTGTTTATAGGAGTCTTCTGGGCACATCTGCTGAATCTTTACCCACAATTAATCCTACAGTTATTCAAGATGGGGCTGTACTTAACAAAAATCAGCAGAAGCAATTAATCAGTCCGATTAGTAGTGAGGAAGTAGTTCAAGCACTTAACAGTATTGATGATACGAAGGCCCTCGGGTGTGACGGGCTTAATGCGTATTTCTTCAAGAAAGCCTCGCCAATTATAGGTGATGAAGTTACACAGGCTGTTCTACACTTTTTTTTATACAAATGAGATGTTTAAGCCCATAAACTGCACATCAGCGACATTAATTCCCAAGGTCAAGAACCCTTCAACTGTCAAGGACTTTAGACCTATATTTTGTTGCACAACAATATATAAAATCATCTCTAAAATCCTAACCAGAAGACTACAGGGAGTTATGGATGATCTTGTTGATAACTGTCAGTCAGCTTTTGCCCCAGGGAGGGAGAGTCATTACAGACAACATTATTATGGGGCATGAACTAGTTAAAGGGTATTGAAAGAAAGGTTTACCACCTAGATGTATGATCAAGCTAGACATGCAAAAGGCGTATGAATCCTTGGAGTGGGTGTTCATAGAACAAATACTTATTGGGTTGACTTTTCCTGATAAATTTATTAGATGGATCATGAGTTGCTTGAAGACAGTGTCTTACTCTATTCTTGTTAATGGGATGCTCAGTATACCATTTGATGCCAAGAAAGACCTGAAGCAAGGGGATCCATTATCCCCTTCTTGTTTGTACTAGCGATGGAATATTTAACTAGAGTGTTGAAGACCCTAAGACAAAAACCAGATTTTAATTTCCACCCTAGATGTAGTGAAATGCAGAGAGTGCAATTGGGCTTTGCTGATGACCTTCTGATGTTTTGCAGGCGTGATGTGATAACAGTCAAACTGATGTATGACTGTGTCCAACAGTTTTCATTGGCTTCAGGATTGATAGTTAACAAAGTCAAAAGCTCAATCTTCTTTGGAGGGGTGCCCGAGGATATTAAAATAGAGGTTGTTAGCTTGCTGGACTTTTCTCAAGGAGCACTTCCGGTCAGATATTTGGGGGTGCCAGTTCCAAAAGATTGACAGTAATGCAATGTCAGCCTTTTTTTGACAAGATGGTTGGAAAGATTACCTCATGGACTGTGTCCTATGCTGGGAGAAGTCAGCTCATTAAAAGTATTTTGTTCTCCATACAGACTTTCTGGTCACAAAATTTTGCATTGCTTAAGAAGATTATTACATTGGTTGAGACTGTATGCAGGAAGTTTTTGTGGGCAGGTGGAAAGGACTTAAGCAAGAAAGCTTTATTGTCTTGGGACAAAGTGTGTTTACCTAAGTCTGCTGGTGGACTAAATGTGACAGATATAGCATTGTGGAATAAAACATCAATTTGTAAGCATTATCGGAATCTCTGTAAGAAGAAAAGATAAACTATGGATTCAATGGGTTCACACTTATTATATAAAAAGGAAAACCTGTTTGGGGAATATGTGCTAAACAATCATCGTGGATGGTAAACAAAATCCTTAAAGCCAAGGAGTTCTTGAAGCAAGCAAGCATTTCTTTTGATGAGCTAATGGAGATACAATAGTTCTCTATCAGGAAGTTGTATATAAAGCTAAAAGGGAAGTTTCAAAAGGTACCATGGAAGAGACTAGTTTGTAATAACATGGGATGCCCAAAATGGATTTTTTTGCTGAGAATGGTGGCCCATGGAAGGCTGTATACCAGAGATAGACTGGTGAAATGGGGAGTAACGGGTTATATTATATGTCCTTTATGTGTGTAGAAGATGAATCTGTAATCCACTAGTTCTTCAAGTCCTCCTTTGTTGCTTCAATATGGAATCAATTGCTTAGATGGCAGGGTGTTCATAGACAGGCAATGGGGTGGGTGGATGAGCAAGCATGGGCAATCCAGTTCATGAATGGTGAAAATGCCAAGGCAGAGATCTATAGAATGAGTTTGGCTGGATGTGAATACTATGTTTGGCAAGAAAGGAACCAACGGATATTTCTGGATAGAAGGAGAGAAGATGCTACTCTAGTGAGACAGATTGTTCAAGACGTACATGTTCGAGGTGCAGACAATAGAAGAATAGCAGGCCAATTGAGAAGAATGAGTTACTATCCTTAGTTTCTGCTAGTTATGAATGTAGTAGTTATGACTGTTATAGATTTTGAAGTTTTGTAGTAGGGTAGATTGTAGAGTGGCGCATTCCTGCCTACCTTGAGGGTTTTTAGAACTGGTTGTAAATACTTCTTTTTCCCTGGTATATAAAATCTCTAATTACCAAAAAAAAAAAATCAGAGAATTCATTGATAATTCACCAAGATGGTGTGCTAATTTTAAAAAGGTGTCATAGTATTTGGAACATGGGCCTCATGAAACCTTAATATCAGCTTGGATATTCATAGCACCAGTTGGGAAATCAATTGTTTCCTAGATCAGTAAAGAAATGAGCTAAAATTAGAAAGGATCTAAAATGTGAGCAAAAACAGACACAAAATTTAGGAGGAGGCACAGAAAAAGGGAGTATACTACATGTATCAGAAAGGCTTACAAAAAAGATTACCATAGAACCATCCACCAGCTGCCTGGATCCTTTATCTTCACAAGCATTAGCAACTAACTCAAAGCACATGGAAGAAATCTGGACCCACGATGATGAGTCAGTTCCTAGGAATTAAAAAAGAAAAAAAGGAAAAAAAGAAATTTTAGCAATACATGTTAGAAGAGGAAATGAAATTGATAAAAACAATGAAAACATTCACATAAGTTCCCACAGAAAGTAGAATACAGAATGTAAGTTCACGAGGGGACTTCTGTATTCTCACAACGAGACGAAAATTATTGGAGGTTTAAGCACTGAAAATGTGAAACAAATCTTTCAGCACTGAAGTTTTTAGATAACTGCTTAATGTTGAGGACAATGCAAGAGCACTAAGTTGCTATCCTGATTAACGGATCAGAAAGCAAACAGGGGGGAAAATAAAACATGCATGGCTTTCTCATGCAGATTGAAAATGCAAAATCATATGATAAAAGATGAATACTGAATGCCATGCAACTAGATGATACAAGAAGTTCAAAAAAGCAACAAAGGATGGTTAAGGTGGCAACATGCTGGAACCGGTCGAAGATGTTAATGCAAGCACCTAATATTTCAATCTCCAATACTATTGTCCGGGACAGCTCCCCTAGCTCTTAGAAATCACATATAAGGGTATTAACATGTTGACACAACCCCATTTCCCCAAAAATGAAGGAATAGGTAAAACAGGATATAATTGAGAAGAACGAATCATTTAAGTTTCAAAGATGACAGTCTAACCCAATGTGCAGAAGTGTGTCGTTGCCATGACTCCGTTATGTCTTTAGAAAATCAGACAGGTGCCTTTTACATGTCCAGCAGGTGCTCAGGCAAGTTTATAGCTTCTTTTGCATTAGAAACGTGAGGTTGGGAACCGACCAGATGAGTGTCCGAACCTTGTGTCAGTTCATTTCATTCTTGGTTCGCGCTTGCCGATCTCCGGGGAAGCAAATTAACTAAAGAAGTATATGCAACTTCATCTAAACCAACTCCTGTAAGGGAAATACGATCTAAAAGTGAAAAGGCTTCTTCTACTTCCCCTTCCTTCAGAAACCCCTTCGTCAAAACGTTATAGGTGACAGAATCAGGAGTAATTCCCTTCTGTACCATCTCGGCAAAAAACTCCTTAGCTACTTTAACTTTACCAGCTTGGCAATACCCATCAATAATGACTGTATAAGTTATCTTATTAGGTTGTATATTGTGTGATGACATTTCCTGCAAAATGCTCCTCACTTTATCCATCTGACCCAATTTACAATAACCTCCAATCAATGCCGTATAACAAACAACATCAGGTGGAACTCCCTCCGTACGCATTCCATCAGTAAGGTTCATCGCATCCTCCATAAGCCCGATATTGCTCATGCCATGTATGAGAGAGGAATAAGTGACAACATTTGGTAGAATACCCCTACTTCTCATGTCATCGCGAAGTTTAAGGGCTTCTGTCACATTCCCGTTTCTACAATAAGCTCCAATAAGGGTGTTATAAACAATTATATTTGGGACTAAGCCTTGTCTGAGCATCTCATGGAAAAGGTCTCTGCCCTTTCCAAGTTTATCAGCTTTGCACAAACCATTTATTAAGGCCCCATAGGTATAAATATCACAGACAAGTCCCTTGCTTCGACATTCATCCCATAGCAACAGGGCTTCATCTATTTTACCCTTCTCGCCAAGCCCATGTAGCAGCACATTGTAAGTTGAAATGTCAGGTGCACTTCCTTGCTTTACCATTTCTTCTCTCAACACAAAGGCACCATCTAAGTTTCCGTCTTTGCAAAATGCACATATAAGAGTATTATACGTCATGCTATCTATTTGAACACCACTATCTCGCATCGCTTTCAGCATCCGAACAGCCTCTTGTATGTTACCAGCTTCACAAAGCCCATGAATTAGAGCATTTGAGGTCACTGTATTGGCCGTGAGCCCTTTCATCAGCAGCATATGCCAAAGCTCAACTGCTTCTGAATGCTTCCGTTCCTTGCAAAGACCACCAATTAATGTGGTCAGCAACCCATCATTTGGTTTCAAACTCCTTAATATCATTTCCTTAGTAAACCGTAGTGCAGAAAAAAACCTAGAATTTGTACACAATACAAGGATAACATTATTAAATGAACCAGGATTTACGCTCAATCCATGTAATAACATCTCCTCTAAGAGTTCTTCAGCTTGACTAGCTTGATTTACCTTACAAAAGCCTTTGATCAGTGAATTGCAAGTAACCGAGTTGGGGAGAATTCCTTTTCTTAACATTTCATCCCTTACCTTTAAAGCTTTCTGGATATTTCCTGCTGAGCAATGGCCATTAATGATGGTATTGTACATCACCTCATTTGGAACAAGCCCCTTGTTTGACATTTCTTTCAACACACAATCAGCTTCATCATATTTCTCAAGTTTCATCAGACAATTAATAATTATGCTATATGTGACGATACTTGGCTTTACACCATTTAATATCATTTCTTCCTTCAGACAGAAGGCATCTTCTAAATTACCATTCCTGCAAAGCCCGTGAATGAGGTTATTATAAGTGACAACATTTGGCATGACACCCATGTTTTCCATCTTTCGAAACAACTCCTTCGCCTCTTCCACCCTCCCTCCTTTACAAAAAGCATTAATCTCAGTGCTAAACAAGTAAACATCAGGTTTAACACCATCCTTCAAAACTCCAAAAACCTCATAACTCTTCCAAAGCTCATTCTCTTTCACAAGAGAACTCAACAAAAAGTTACAAGTTTTCAAAGAAGGATACAACCCCCTACTCGCCAATGACCTGAATACATCCAATGCAGCATCAAACCCAACATTCTTGAATTGGGTACAACATAGATGAACCAAAAGATCAAATGTCCTAACAGCAACACCAAAATCAGACAGGCGACTTAACTCCGCTAAAGAAACAGCTACCTCTACATGCTTTTGTTGGGGACAATCAAACAATGCAGGTAGTTTCCCATCAATTAACCTTATCAAAAGCAACCTAGCTGCATCATCATGATTCGAGGCGACGAGCAAACGAAACAGAGTACAATAAGATTGAACACTGAAACTAAAACCATAAGAACCGGACGCTAGATGGAAAAATTTCAAAGCATTCAATGGTTTTAAAGATGAATGAATTTCCAAGAAAATAGCATCAAACTGCTGTGGAGTCAGATGGGTCAGCAAATCTTTAATCTTTAACGAATCTACATGTGGGTTTGAGAGAACTGAAGTAACCCATTTGCGCAAATTGAAATCAAATACCTTTTGCTGTTTACTTTCTGAGCTGGGGTTAGGCTGCTTAGAAGGTGTTTGATGTAATGTCTCACTAATTTGATCTGAAGAAGCAGTAGAAATCACACAGGTCAAAGGACGTTTGATATGTGAAAATATAGCAATCGTTTTGGGAATTTTCAATCTTCTTACGTCCATCTATATTACTATTCTATATGTATAAAATTTGTATAAGAATCAGTATTCATGTGTATGAGAAGAGAAATACGCCTTTCTGAAATAGGGTTTAGATGGAGATGGAAATAGAAATGGTGGCAATGATGCCATGTATGTGGGTTGTGTTGGAGGAAGAAAGGCCACGACAGTTTCAGGTAGTTTTGCCAATGGCGTAGAGGGTTTAGGTAGTTTGAACGGAGAACCGCAGACTCAGCAACTTTTGGGCCTCTGAATGAATAGTCAAACTAGGACCAATAGCTAGGTTGTTTTGGGCTTGTCCCTCAAAAATATGTATTGGGCCAAAGAAGGTTGTGGTCGTCAAAATTGATTTTGTTTTTGGAAAATAGCCACTTTTAGATGCTATAAGAATTTAGCCACTATTTAAAAAGCTATTAGCATTTAGCTACTTTTTCACACAAGAAAATATTTGAACAAAAATACCCCTATACTAAAACACAGAACAACTCCAGCAATCGATGTTGGAGCCTGAAGCTTTGATAAGTGAAACCTAGTATACTATGCTAAAGTTGAAAAATCAACTAAATGTGAAATTACAACATTGTATGTTGGAGTTCATAATTTTATTAGTATAAACTCGGCATATTATATTGGAGTTTTAACCTAATTCTTAAAACAAAAATCCAACCCAATTGAATTTTTTCTTGTAATAGTATAGTTCGGTGTCTTGGAGGCCGATGAGAGCTTCTGCATAAATTCTTTATCAACCAATAATTTTTTCCCTTCTCATTTCCATACCCATAGTTTTTAATAACATAGTTTAGTAGACGCAATTGTTTCAAATAGCCATTTTTGTTGCTCGCCATTTCAAAACTACTTGAAATTAAGTCACTTTTCATATAAAAAAATCATATTTGGAAGAAAAAAAATCCCTCCATATATCAGCTACACACAACTGATTTTTCACTACGAAAGCGCTTATTTTTCTCCTCCTTTTTTTGAACTCCAAAACATTGTCCTAGAGTTCACTTGTAGAAGTTTGATTTTAATTTTTACAAGTGAAACTCTAAATACTTGTTTGGAGTTCAGTTTTGTAACTCAAAACTCCAGGGCACTATTATGGAGTCATAATGATGTTGGGCATATTCTAATATTGATTTGTGGTTATTTTTCAAGTTCCTTAGGGTGTTTTTTTTACTGGTAATATGCCATGTTAAGATGAGTTACAGAAAGAAGTATCATTGTGTCATGACCCAAAACTTAGCATGTCATGGTGGCGCCTAACGTGATACTAGGCAAACCGACACTTCAAAATACTTTCACATTTTTAAATTAAAAAAATAGGAATAACACATGTTTAAATCATCAAAACTCGCAAAATGGATAGAAAGTCAAAACCAATACAGAAATTTCCAATATCGGGGTGTCACTAAGTACATGAGCGTTTAAACATCCCAATTTTGGAAGCACAATATATAATAGTCTGAAACTAAATACATAAAGCGGAAAGATAGGGAAGGAGAGACGGGGTCTGCGAAATGTCAGGTAGCTTACCTTGAAATCTCCACATGATCGATTGTGCAAAGGAATCAACACCTACCGTGTTCGGAAATACCTGGATCTGCACACGAAGTACAGGGTGTAGCATGAGTACAATCAACTCAGTAAATAACAAGACTAAATAAAGGACTGAAAGCAGTGACGAGTTTCACAATTATAGTTCAGTTACAGTAATTTCAACATAGGAAGGTATGCATGCTTTCAAGTTCGACAATTTAGGCCACAACAGTTAATTCATGTCAAGTTCAGGTGAAACATAATATAAATCTCTCAGAAATTACAAGACGGTGATATATGATAGCTGAAGTGAAACAAAAATGAAAGTCAAATGCATCCTCTCAAAGCAACAGTCACTCAGTCCTCTCATTCACTCCAACTTCACCATCATTCATTCTTCACAATCACTCATTCCTCTCAATCACTCAGCACTCAGCACTTGATATCCGACATTCGGCACTCGCACTCAGTAGGTATCTGCGTTCACTGGGGTGACTCTGGAGGGGCTCCTTCAGCCCAAGCGCTATAATAAGCCAATCATGGCATAAATCAATAAAACATGCTGCGACGTGCAGCCCGATCCCATAAATATCTTCACAATTAGGCTCTCGGCCTCACTCAGTCATCAACCTCTTCAGTCTCTTGGGCTCTCAGAAATCATGATAATCAGCCCAAACAATAATGATATAATGCATCAATAATGAACAATAGAGACTGAGATGTAATATACAAGTTAAATTGTGACTGAGTATAAAACAACATCTTAGCAGATAATTCAACATGTTCACGACCTATGTGGGTCCCTACAGTGCCAACACATAGTCTAAACATGATTTTTAATTTGATTTATAGTTTAATTTCTCTAATACATGGAGAATGTACGGATAACAACAGATTATTCAACTACACAGTTCCATGAAATTGACCAAGTCACAATTCCTACGGCGCACGCCCGTCACCTAGCATATGCGTCACCAAAACCAAACACATGACACATAATACGGGGTTTCATGCCCTCAGAACCAAATTTAGAATTATTACTTACCTCAATCCGAATAAATCTCTACTCCAATACACCATTGCCTCCAAATGCCTCGAATCTATCCATAAACAATTCGATATAATCAACACGGGCTAAAGGAATCAATTCCAGAATAAAAATACTAAGTTATTAATCAAAAGTTAAAAATTGACTCAAAATCCGCCCCGGGCCCACGTCTCGAAATCCGTTAAAAGTGACAAAACCCGAAAGCCCATTCATCCATGAGTACAACCATACCAAATTTACCAAAATTCGACACCAAATCGTCACCCAAATCCCCAAATTCAACTCTCCAAATCCCTAGCCTCAAACTCTCAAATTCCACCTTAAATACACATAAACTAGGTGGGAAATTCAATGGGGAAACAAGATTATTGATTAAAAAAATGAGCACAAGGGACTTACCTCAAGAAACCCCTCGAAACTCCTCTCAAGAATCGCCCAAACCCGAGCTTTAAATGTTTAAAATAAAGCAAAATCGCAAACCCTCGTTTTAAATAATCTGCCTAGCATTCTCGCTTCTGTGGCCACTTTACTCGCTTATGCGGCACCGCTTTTGCGGTCCATTATCCGCATATGCGGAGGTCACTAAGCCGACCAACCGCTTCTGCGGTCTAAACCCCCACTTCTGCGGGCGCGCATCTGCACAAACAATCTGCTTCTGCGGACCATCCTCACCACTCCTTTTTCACTTCTGCGACCCTTCAAGAGTAGGTGCGAGTCCGCACCTGCGGAATACCTTCCACATTTGCGCTCCACAGTCCCCAGTCCAATCTTCCATTTCTGTGCTTCCTAGCTCGTTTCTGCGAGCTCGCACTTGCGACCAATGTTCTGCAGGTGCGATTGCACCAGAAGGCTTCTGTTACAGCAATCTGTCAAACTCAAACTTTGATCCGAAAACCATCCAAAATCAACCCGAGGCCCAGGCCCTCGGGACCTCAACCAAACATACCAACAAGTCCTAAAACACGATACGAAACTAGTCGAGACCTCAAATCACATCAAACAACATCAAAAAACACAAATCACACCCCAATTCAAGCCTATTGAAACTAAGGAAATTTCAACTTCTACAAACGATGCCGAAACCTATCAAATCACGCCCGATTGACCCTAAATCTTGCACATAAGTCACAAATGACACAACGGACCTACTCCAACTCCCAGAACTCCAATCCGAGCCTGGTAACCACAAAGTCCACTCTTGGTCAAACTTCCAAATTTCCATCTTTTGCCATTTCAAGCCTAATTCAACTACGAACCTCCAAAACACAATCCAGACACGCTCTTAAGTCCAAAATAACACAACGGAGCTAACGGAACCGTCAAAACTCCATTCCGAAGTCGTTTACTCATAAGTCAACATCCGATCAACCCTTTCAACTTAAGCTTCCAACTTTGAGACTAAGTGTCTCAATTTATTCTGAAATATCTCCGGGTCCTAACCAACTACCCCGGTAAGTCACATAACAACTATAAAGCATAAAAGGAGCAGTAAATAGGGGAATGGGGTTTCAACTCTCAAAGCGATCGGCCGGGTCGTTACATCTTTCCACTCTTAAATAAACGTTCATCCTCGAACGGGTCTAGAAACGTACTTGAAGTCTCAAATAGGTGTGGATATATGCTCCGCATCTCCTGGTCGGTCTCCCAAGTAGCCTCCTCAACTGGCTGACCTCTCCACTGCACCTTCACTGAAGCTATGTCCTTTAACCTGAGGGTTGGACCTACCAATCCAAAATGGTCACCGGCTCCACATCATAAGTCAAATCACCATCCAACTGAACCATGCTGAAATCCAAAACATGAGACAGATAGCCGACATACTTCCAGAGCATAGAAATATGAAATACTTGATGCACACTCGACAAAATAGGTGGCAAGGCAAGCTTGTAAGCCACCTCTCCAATCCTCTAGAGTACCTCAAAAGGCCCAATATACTGAGGGCTCAACTTGCCCTTCTTCCCGAACCTTATAACACCCTTCATGGGTGAAACCTTGAGCAGTACCTTTTCCCCCACCATGAAAGCAACATCACAAACCTTTATGTCGGCATAACTCTTCTGTCTAGACTGCGTTGTGTGAAGCCGATCCTGAATTAATTTAACCTTGTCCAAAGCATCCTAAACCAAGTCAGTACTCAATAGTTTATCCTCATCCGGCTCAAACCAACCCACCGGAGATCTACACCATCTCCCGTACAAAGCCTCATATGGAGCTATTTGAATGCTCGGCTGGTAGCTGTTGTTGTAGGCAAACTCTGCAAGCGGCAGAAACTGATCTCATGAACCCCCGAAATCAATGACACAAAGCGCGTCGCATATCCTCCAATATCTGAATAGTGCGCTCGCACTGTCTGTCCGTCTGAGCCTGAAATATTGTACTCAACTCAACCTGGGTGCCCAACTCTTGCTGCACGACTCTCCAAAATTATGATGTAAACTGCGTGTCCCGATCTAAAATGGCGGACACCGGCATATCGTGAAGGCGAACAATCTCGCGAATGTAAATCTCAGCCAACCTCTCTTAAGAATAAGTAGTCCTAACTGGAATGAAGTGCGCGGACTTGGTCAACCGATCCACAATTACCCAAATAACATCGAACTTCTCGAAGTCTGTGGGAGCCGAACTACAAAATCCATGGTGATCCGCTCCCATTTCCACTATGGAATCTCTAGCCTCTGAAGCAATCCACCTGGTCTCTGATGCTCATACTTTACCTACTAACAGTTAAGGCACCGATCTACAAACCCCACTATATCCTTCTTCATTCTTCTCTACCAATACTGTTGCCTCAAGTCTTGGTACATCTTCGCGGGACCCGGATGAATGGAATACTACGAACTGTGGGCCTCCTCAAGAATCAACTCACGCAGCCCATCTATATTAGGCATACAAATCTGACTCTACATCCTCAACATCCCATCATCTCCAATAGTAACATCTCTAGCATCACCGTGCTGGACCGTGTCCTTAAAGACAAGAAAATGAGGATCATCATACTGGCGCTCTCTGATGCGATCATATAAGGAAGACCGAGAAACCACACAAGCTAGAACCCGGTTGGGCTCCGAAACATCTAATCTCACGAACTAGTTGGCCAAGGCCTGAACATCAATTGCAAGAGGTCTTTCATCAACAGGAATGAATGCAAGGCTGCTCATACTCACTGACTTTCTACTCAAGGCATCGGCCACCACATTGGCCTTCCCGAGATGATATAGAATAGTGATATCATAGTCCTTTAGCTTCTCCAACCATCTCTGATATCTCAAATTTAGATCCTTCTATTTGAACAGGTGATGGAGGCTCTGATGATCCATAAATACCTCGCAAGTTACACCGTAGAGATAATGCCTCCAAATCTTCAATGCATGAATGATGGTAGCCAACTTCAAATCATGAACATGGTAGTTCTTCTCATGGGGATTCAACTGACGTGAAGCATAAGCAATCACCCTACCTCCATGCATCAATACACACCCAATGCTAATCCGAGAAGCATCACAATACACTGCATAAAAACCAGAAGCTGAAGGTAGAACTAGAATTGGAGTTGTGGTCAAGGTAGTTTTGAGCTTTTGAAAGCTCTCCTCACACTCATCCGACCACCTGAAAATAGCACCATTTTGGGTCAATTTGGTCAAAGGCGATGCAATATACGAGAAACCCTCCATGAAGTGATGATAATAACCGGCCAAGCCGAGAAAGCTCTGAATCTTCATAGCTGAGGACGGTATAGGCCAACTCTGAACCACTTTTATCTTCTTTGGATCCACCTGAATCCTCTCACTAGACACCACGTGCCCCAAGAATGCCACTGAACTAAGCCAAAACTTACATTTGGAGAACTTGGCATAAAACTTCTCATCCCTCAACTGCTTCAACACAATCCTCAAATATTAAGCATGTTCCTCCTGGCTATGAGAGTACACCATGATGTCATCAATGAACACTATGACAAACGAGTCAAAATAAGACTGAAATACACTGTTCATCATATGCATGAATGGTGCTTGGGCGTTGGTCAGCCCAAAAGACATCACAAGAAACTCATAATGACTATAACAGGTCCTGAATGCTCTCTTTAGAATATTCGAGTCTCGAATCTTCAACTGGTGATACCCAGACCTCAAGTCAATCTTAGAGAACACCCTCTCTCCCTAAAGCTGGTCAAATAGATCATCAATGTGCGGCAAATGATACTTGTTCTTGATTGTAACTTTGTTCAACTGCCTATAATCGATGCACATCCACATAGTACCATCATTCTTCTTCACAAACAGAACCGGTGCACCCCAAGGAGACATACTAGGCCTAATAAACCCCTTATCAAGAAGTTCCTGAAGCTACTCTTTCATTTCCTTCAACTCAGATGGTGCCATACGATACGGAGGAATTGAAATGGGCTGAGTGGCCGGCACCAAGTCAATACCAAAGTCAATATCCCTATCGGGCGGCATGCCCGACAGGTCTGCAGGAAACATATCCGAAAAATCTCGCACCACCGGAACAAAATCAATAGTAGGAGTATCAGCACCAACATCGCTCACAAAGGCCAAATAAGATAAACAACCCTTCCCAACCATCCGTCGGGCCTTCAAATATGAAATCACTCTGCTGGGAATATAGTCTAGAGAATCTCTCCACTCAATCCTTGGCAGCCCCGATATCGCCAACTTCATGGTCTTAGCGTGACAATCCAGTATAGCATGACATGGAGATAACCAATCCATACCCAAGATCACGTCGAAATCAACCATACTAAGTAACAAGAGATCAACTCTAGTCTCCAATCCCCCAATAGTCACTACACACGACCGATATACACGGTCCACAATAATAGTATTGCTCACTGGCGTAGAGACATGAACAAATAAAACTAAGGACTCACGGGGCATATCCAGATAATGAGCAAAATATGATGATACATACGAATAAGTGGAACCAGGGTCAAATAATACAGAAGCATCCTTGTGGCACACTGAGACAATGTTTGTAATCACTACATCTGAAGAAACAACATTTGGCTTGGCAGGAATAGCATAGAATCGGGCCTGACCGCCACCTGATCGGCCTCTCCCCCTTGGGCGACCCCTAGCTAGCTGGGCGGGTGGTGAAGTAACTGGTGTTGAAGTAGCAGCCTGACTCCTATGTTGCACTAGACCTCCCGGACGATGAGAACACTACCTACACATATATCCATACTCCCCGCACTCGAAGCAACTCCCGGTGCTGGTGGTGGGGACTAAAGAGAGCCCCGAGAACCGGGATAACTGCTAGAAAGACCTGGCATAGATGAACCCTGAACCGATGGAGCATGGGACGAACTCTGAGCTGGAAGGGAACAGAGAGATGATTGACCCTGATGAGGATTGAATGAACCATTGATGGATAATGCACCACGGTGAGCTGGACGAGTCATCTGAGCGTGCCTATAAGGATGACCCATGTTGTGGTAGAACTGACCCCCAAAAGGAATGCCGCTGAAACCACCCAATCCACGAGGCCTCTTGGCCTCCCGCTCACCACGCTTTTGATTGTGGACCATCTCTATCTGTCGAGCAATATCAACCACCTCATTGAAAGTAGCCCCGATACCCTCTCCCGAGTCATAAGCAACCGCAGCTGATATGTGAGGCCATCAATAAACCTCCTAATCTTGTCCCTGTAAGTGGGAACCAACCAAACTACATGATGAGCCAACTCAAAAAACCCCATCTCGTACTGGGTCACAAACATGCCCTCATGACGTAGTTGCTCAAACTGTTTGCGCAATTCCTCCCTGCGAGACTGTGGCACGAACTTCTCCAAAAAAAAGACGAAGAACTCCTGCCATGAAAGTGGTATTGCACTGACTGCCCTGTGCCTCTCATAAGCCTCCCACCATCTGAAGGCAGCCCCAGTGAACTGAAAAGTAGTGAACAAGACCCCACTAGTCTCCAGAATACCAGCTGTGCGAAGAATCCGCTAACACTTATCCAAGAAACCCTAGGTATCCTCTAATTCAGCCCCGCTAAATGATGGAGGCTGGAGCCTCCCAAATCTCTCTAGTCTCCTTTGCTCATCATCAGTCATAACGGGGACAATCTGGGCCTAAGCAGTTGCAATCAGATGGGTTGGTAGTACCCCCGGTGTCTGGAGTCCCTACATCACTGCTCTGGAGTATGATCGGCGGGAGTCTGAGTACCTCCCCTATTTGAGAAGTGGCTACTGCGATCGGAATAGAGACCGTCTGAGCAAGGCTGGTGCACACCGTCAAAATCTGAGCAAAGGCCTCCTGAAGGCCTGGAATCACAATGGGCACAGCTGGTGCCTAAGCTAGCCCCACTGGCTCAACCGTATCTGGTACCTGCTCCTGAGCTAAAGCGACTAGTGGATCTGCATGTGCTGCTCTATCTGTCATACGAGTTGTACCTCTGCCCCTACCGCGACCTCGGCCTCTCGCGGCCCTAGATGGTGGTACTGGTGGATGTCCGTCCTATCCGGTAGCACGTGTCCTCACCATCTGTGAGAGAATAGAATATAGATGTTTAGTTACTGAAATCAACAAGTCCGCATGACAAGAATACAAGAATGTGAAATTTCCTAAGGGCTCGGCAGCCTCTTGAAGATAGGTACAGACGTCTCTAATACCGATCTGGAAGACTATACTAAACCTGCTCATGACTCGTGAGACCTATGTAACTTAGACACTAATACCAACTTGTCACGACCCAAAACTTAGCTTGTCGTGATGGCGCCTAATGTGGTATTAGGCAAACTGACACTTCAAAACTTCCACATTTTTAAATAAAAAAATAAGAATAACACAAGTTTAAATCATCAAAACTCGCAAAATAGATATAAAGTCAAAACCAATATAGAAATTCCCAACATCGGGGTGTCACTCAGTACGTGAGCATCTAAACATCACAATTCTGGAAGTACTGTCTATAATAGTCTGAAATTAAATACATAAAGCGGAAAGATATGGAAGGAGAGACAAGGTCTGCGAAATGCCAGGCAGCTACCTTGAAATCTCCATACGATTGACTGTGCAAAGGAATCAACACCCACCGTGCCCGAAAATACCTGGATCTCACATGAAGTACAGGGTGTAGCGTGAGTACAACCAACTTAGTAAGTAACAAGACTAAATAAAGCGCTGAAAGTAGTAACGAGCTTCACAGTTATAGTTCAGTTACAGTAATTTCAACATAGGAAGGTAGGCATGCTTTCAAGTTCGACAATTTAGGCCACAACAGTTAATCCATATCAAGTTCAGGTGAAATATAATATAATCTCTCAGAAATTACAGGACGATGATATATGACAACTGAAGTGCAACAGAAATGAAAGTCAAATGCATCTTCTCAGAGCAACAATCAGTCAGTCCTCCCATTCACTCCAACCTCACTATCATTCATTCCTCACAGTCACTCATTCCTCTCAATCACTCAGCACTCGATACCCGATATTCGACATTCGCACTCAGTAGGTACCTACGCTCACTGGGGGTGTGTACAGACTCCGGAGGGGCTCCCTCAGCCCAAGCGCTATCACAAGCCAATCATGGCATAAATCAATGAAACATGTTGCGGCATGCTGTCCAATCTCATAAATATCCTCACAATCAGGCCCTCGGCCTCACTCAGTCATTAACCTCTCCAATCTCTCGGGCTCTCAGAAATTATGATAATCAACCCAAACAGCAATGACATAATGCATTAATAACGAACAATAGAGACTGAGATGGAATATGCAAGTGAAATTGTGACTGAGTACAAAATAACATTTTAGCAAATAATTCAACATGTTCACGACCTCTGTGGGTCCCTACAGTGCCAACACATAGTCTAAACATGATTTCTAACATGATTTGTAGTTCAATTTTCTCTAATACATGGAGAATGTACAGATAACAACAGATTATTCAACTACACAGTTTCATGGAATTGACCAAGCCACACGCTCGTCACCCAGCATATGACAAGCACATCCGTGTATTTTTCTTGATTTGAGTTGTGATGACCTATCTGGTGAGGTATATAATATATAGTCCGGTTGAGGAGGTATCTGCTTAGTGAGAGCTTGAGTTTACCGTTTATAGAAGGATTGTACCTCGTATTTATATTTGTTCATACCGTTTATCCGCTCTACTCCATATTTGTTTAGTTCTTATTGTATCTGTCTTATTGGACCACTAGTAAGTGTCGATGTCGACCCCTCGTCACTACTTCTACTAGGGTTAGGCTAGATACTTATTGGGTACGCGTTGATTTACGTACTCATGCTACACTTGCTGCACTTATTGTGCATGTATATATATATGTGTCTAGTGGCCCTCTGGGTGCAGAGGCGCGACTTTTTCTCCATCAGAGTTATTTATATTCCCCGTCTAACTTATATTCCATATGGTTGTTGTATTATTATTGTACTCCTTAGTAGATGCTCATCACTTGTGACACCGGGTTTTGAAGGTTCCTACTGGTTGTTCATTATTGTAGTTCATGTAATTATTATCATTTCACCTTGAAATTTATATTTTTATACAGGAATTGAAAAATAAAATCACGGATTTTCTACAAGTACCAGCTTTTATACTAGTTAATTAATGGGAATTATGATTTTAAATTAATCAAAATGAGTAATTAAGTTGATCGATAACCGTTGGCTTGCCTGATGGCGGCATTAGGCGGCATCACGACCTATAGTGAATTTTGGGTCGTGACAAAATTAATTTCAATTAATTAAGCCAACAGAATGAGTTCAAATAGTTCAATTATTACATAATAAAGTCCTACTCTACCCGAACATAAAGATGTTTTAGCTACGTACGGACTCTCGTCACCTCGTGCGTACGTAACACCCACAACTAGTAGCACATAAAAATTACATCACCTAGGGGGTAGTTTCCCCCTCACAAGGTTAGACATGAGACTTACCTCGCTCCGAAGTTCCATAACCGACTCCAACGCCTCTCTAACACCTCAAACCAAAAGCCCATCGATCTGGACTAGTCAAACAATCATGAAAAAACAATAAAATATACTCCAATATCATATTTAATTAATTTATAACAATTCTCAACTCCGCTCGAAAAGTCAATAGAGTCAACCCTCGGGCCCGCATGCCCGGATTCTAAAAATATTTGATGATAACCATTACCCATAACATTACGAACTCAAATATATAATTTATTCCTAATTCCATTTCTAAAAATCGCGGTCAAAATCCAAAAATACCATTTTCTAGGTTTTCTCTTAAAATTCCAAAAATTTCCACAATATTTCATGTTTAAATCCACATATATTCCATGTATGTAACTCATAACGGTAGGAATCACTTACCTCATGAAGGATGAATAAAAGGGCACTCCAAAATTTCCCCCAAGGTCGGCTCCAATGAGAGAAATGAGCCTAACCCGCGAACTTAAATCAAGCATTCTGCCTAGCGACTTTTGTACCAGCGGTCCATCAGCCGCATCTGCGGAAAAATCCACCGCAGGTGCGGTTCTCTCCAAGCCCAGGCAAATCCACTTCTGCGGACCAAATTCCGCTCCTGTGTGACCGCTTCTGCTATCCAGCCCTCGCTTTTGCGCACTCGCACATGCGAAGACCTTCCGCTTTTGCGACCCCAGCTGCCAAGCTCGCATTCCGCTTATGCGGAGCATTCTTCGTATCTGCGGGCTCGCAGATGCGGAAATATCCTCGCATCTGCGACCATCCCAACTCCAGTCCAAATGTCGCTTCTGCAACCACAGCGCCGCACCTGCGGGGTCGCACTTGCGGCCAAAGTCTCGCAGGTGCGATTACATTAGAAGCCTTAAGCTTCAGAAATCCTTTAAGTCCAAAAATCGATTCGATTCCCATCCGATTCGCGCCCGGCCCCCCCGGACCCCCCGGATCCCATCCAAACTTACCAACAAGTTTCAAAACATAATACGGACTTAGTCAAAGACTCAAATCACGTCAAAGAACATCAACACTACGAATCGACCATCGAAACCTTTCTTTAAACTTTCAAACATTCAAACTTCGCCGAACGCGTTCGAATCATACTTAAATATTCTGGAATGACGCTTTTACACATAAATTATAAATCACGATACGAACCTATTCCAAGGCTCGAAATCTCAAACGGACATTGATAACACCAAAGTCCACTTCAAATCAGACTTAAGAAATTCTTAAACCTTCAAAATGCCAACTTTCATAATAAGTGCCGAAGTGCTCCCGGACCACCCGATACTCAACCCAAACATACGCCCCAGTCCGAAATCATCATACGAACTTATTGGAACCTTCAAATCCCGATTCCGAGGTCATTTACTCAAAAGTCAAATATTGGTCAACTCTTCCAATTTTAAGCTTCCGAATTGAGAATTTTCCATCTGAATCTACTCCGAACTTACCGAAATTCAATTCCGACCACACGTATAAGTCATAATACCTGAAGTGAAACTATCAAGGCCTCAAACTGCCGAATGACGCGCTAGTGCTCAAAACGACCGGTCGAGTTGTTACAAGTAAATATCGTTTCATCTTCTTAAAATTGGATAATCTTGAGTATTTAATCTTGCATTAGGAGGGTGTTTAATTTTCTCATAGGTTATCACCGTTTATCATTGAAAGAACTTCCATTTTTTAAATTTTTTGTAATTCAAACACATTTTTAACAATCTTATGTGATTGCTTAAATTCTTTTTACTTATTGACATGGAATACACGCACAACGTGCGTGCCCCGAAACTAATTATTATAAAAGTGGAAACCCCAAACTAAATAGTTAAGAGACTTGAATGTCCTTCTAAATAATTTAAATACCATAATTATAAATAGAAAGAATTTTAAAAAATAACACGTACAAAGAACCCAATCTAATACTTCATGCTCCTTCACTAATAGTCATAACTAGGGGAGTCAATGTATATTTAAAAACCCACTAAACTGACCGAACCGTACCGTATCGAACCTATTTTTAGGTTTTTTTTAAATAAAATCTTAAATTTTATATAAATCTATAACCGTACCAAATAAATTTACATGTGAAAAATATATTTATATATTAAGTTTAAGAATAATAATGTATTAAAATTTTTCTTGGACCTTGGAATTGTGAAAACGGTTACAAGCAAACAAGTAATTAAACTCAAAATCTTAATTCTCAAACCTATAATGCTACTCCTATTGAAACAAACATATTCACTAGCAAGACACAAGCAATTATAGCGATTAGTAGCAAACTACAATGTATTGAATATATTTTCTTTCATATGATTTAGATTTATCTTTTTGAATATTTAATCTTCTATAAACTTTATTTTTGAGTTCCAGCTTGGATAATATATTTTCACTCGGTTAATATCTTTGTTTAGTTTTTTTTACGCTGCTGTAGAATAGTTGATTGATCTCTACTCTGGCCATCTTTAATATTTTCTTAATTCATCACCCTTTAAAGAGTAAAAATATCTAGAGAGTTTGCTAAGTCCTATAAAAGTACGTATGTTATTGCATTCTACTTCTACTGGTGACTTTTACATGACATTTAGAAAAAATACTAAAAACTAACCGAACCGTACTGATACCGAAGAGAAACCGACATGATTGGGACGCTTTCAAAAAGTTTAATTTTGGTTATGAATAATAGAATAGCCGAAAAATTAGTATGGTACAAATTTTAAAAAATAACCGTCTGAACCGAACCATTGACACCCCTAGTCATAACCATTCAAATAATCACCTTCTTTCTCACTCTTTTTCTCTTATTTACTTGATAGATAAAAAAATTATGAAAACATTACTACCATCCGTTGCCATTATGAGAGGGACTTTTGGTCAATTAGAAAAGCTGGCTTGCACAAGCTTTTCCTTGAAATTAAGGAGTATACGTTTGACGATTTCTGAACCTTCTTCGATTGTTAAGTTTGTTTCTATATTTTCATTCTTGTTTTAAATTTTAAGAGTTAAATAAGACCAATTTGCTTTCCTTTTAAAAGTGTCAAATTGATATGAATAGTTTTCATTTAATTTTTCCGCATTCAAACAGTTTTTTAGAGTCTATCACCCCGCTTAAATAATCTAATCTATTATGAACAAATGAACTAATTAGAAAAAGGAAAGCTAAACTAAGAGAGTATGATAATTGATGAGAATTAAAGACCAATTCTAGAGAACTTTTCGAAGAAGAATTTCAAATTGAAATTTTTTAATATTTTAAAACTTAAGTAATCGTTTTCTGTTCTCTCCAATACAGGTTTGAATATTCATACTACAAAAGAAAATTATATTACAAGTCACAACAACAGCCGCAGAACCACCATTAGAATTATTAAAAGTATGTGTAATTTAAATTAATGACAAAAATAAAAATAAAAATTGGCAAGTGCATGAAATTGTTTGTCACGACCCAAATTTTTGCCTATCCGCTTCTAGAGCTTATTTTTTATCAACTAAAAATAGTACAGAGGAAAAGACAAGGCTGCTCCCCCTCCGTAGGATGTCGTGACGGCACCTAGTATCTAAGATTAGGTAAGCCTACACTTACTAAATTAAAGACAGAATTTAACCAGAACAACTACGAAGCATGAAACTGAAATTTTCATAGTAAAACCAATGATCCTAAGTGCAATACAATATTCCAAAACCGGTAGTACAGGTCATAAGCTCTACTGAGTATGCTAGAAAATTCCTAAATATAAGTGTTCGGAATAGAATTAAATAGTTCAAGTACAATGTCAGAAGGTGACTCCAAGGCCTGCGAACGCGACGACAGGTTTACATTGAGTTTCCACAGCAATGCTCGACCAGCTAGCTAATTATCAACAATATCCGAGGCACCTGGATCTGCACAAAAATATGTAAAAGCGTAGTATGAGTAAACCACATCGGTACCCACTAAGTATCAAGACTAACCTCGGTAGAGTAGTGACGAGGAACAGTCAAGATAGTGACGAGAAACAGTCATTTGACTAAATAACCTGAACAAGTATAAATGTAGAACTAATATGGAACAATATCAATATAAAGCTAGGCATGATTACAATAATAATACAATGTGTGTAATAGGAACTAAAAGCAACAGTTAGCAACGAGACACAATAGGTAATAACACTGTAGAGTAAACTGATCACAGTTCAAATTCGGTGAAACCAAATAAAGAAAAACAAGTGACAACTCAATAGGAACAACCGCTTTCATACTGAGTTTATCCTAGGATTTCCATGAGGTACCAAACCTCAAAATCACAAATCACGGGTCCTAATTCGTGAACCCTAATCACTTGGCATCTTGTGCCCATATTATAATTCATAACAACACGGACGACTCACGTGTCAAAGGAGTGACAATATCTAATATCCGCATGGACCACTCACGTGCCAACAAGATAACTCTCACACATAAGGCAAGGACATGGGAGTACATGCAAATGGTCAAAACATCAGGATTCATCTTCTTAGACCGATATAGGTGGTTTATTTACGTGTATGCTTGTGCAAGTGTTCTACCACAATTCAAGTCAACAATTAAGAGTAGAGACAATGAATGACACATAAGAAACGATCACCACAAAATGTACATTGTAATAAAGACAGTAATGAAGTTGAAACAATGAATAGTACAACAAGATTAGCTACACAGAACTAAGCAAATAGTGCAACATAGAGAAAGACAATTAATAGTATGTTAAGGAAACAACAATCAAAGACAAGTACAAAAGAATAGGGAAATGTCAACAAGAGTCACTACCGAGGTATCGCCTCGTAGTCTCAAATCACAATATGAATCACAATCTTTTCTTATATCACCACGGGAGCCTTTACATTTAGTTTTGAAAATTATTTTTTTCAAAATAGCATCCCGTGTTTTAGCCCACCTTATAACACCATATGGCTTCTAGTAGTTCCCCTACTAGCCACGTGTATCAAGCCCACCTTATCTTACCGCATGCGTTTCAATACCCAGATCGTATACCACCGCATGTGTATCAATTGTAACAACAGCACGACAGAAATCTCGTGCAAACACCGAACAATCCTCCCAACAAGAACACGTGTGCCAAAATATAACAACTCAATAAAATGACTTTCACAATATGTGCCCATATGCCACAACATTTCTTCAAAATAGTTTCAATATCACAACCACGCATAGCCCTCGGCTCAACAACACTGAATACAACAACAACAATAACAATAACAATAACAACAACAATAATAATACGAGGATACGGCAAGTAAATCAACTCGAGAACTTCAGAACACAAATAAAAGGTAGAACGAGCTCACAAAGAAAGACACAACAGAAAATAATGGTCTCAACAAGAATAGCTCAACAAGGAAGAGATAATATACATCAATGATTCCACAAAAGTACAATTCTACGATAAGAGAGATAACATGAATCAATGATTCCAAATAAGGATAAGTCAACAATGAAAAGGGATAACAAAACTTCATTTAAGGTTGAGCAATTACGGAAGAGATACAACAAGTTCAATTAAAAATAAGAAATTACGAAAAAAATACTAATAACTTCAATTAAGGATAGACGATTACGGAAAAGATAATAATAACTTCAATTAAGGTTAAGGAATTACAAAAAAGATAGCATGGCAATAAAAGAGGCAACAACTTCAGTTAAGGTACATAAGGGTTTAATTGGCAATAAGAGTAGAACATGAATCAATTAATTTCAAATAGGACACATAAGGGTGAATTTAGTAAATGAGGGATTTAACATGACAAAACAACTTCATATCTAATGAACATAAGAACCTAAGAGCCTTAAACAATCAAATTTTCACAATTAAGCACGAGTACGTACTTGTCACCTTGCATACACGACCTTCACATGACACAATTAGCACAAATGACTCAAATCCTAAGGGTTAGTTCCCCACCACCACCAAGTTAGGCAAGATACTTACCTCAAAGAAGCTAAAATGTTACTCTAAAATGACCTTCTCGAGTGAAACAACCTCCGGACGTCTCAAATCTAACCAAAATAACTTCAAATCATAAATAAAACTGATAGGAAACAGTTTCGGATAATAAAGTTTCAATCTTTAATTAAAACTAAAAGGTCAACCCCCTGGTTTGCACCTCGGAACTCGATAAAATTCAAAAAAACCTGAACACCCATTCCGATACGAGTTCAACCATACCAAAATTACCAATTTCCGACATCAATTCGTTCTTCAAATCATCATTTTGCATTTTGAAAGATTTTTACAAAATTTCCTATTTTCTTCCTTTCAATTCACTGATTTAATGATATAAATAAGTATGAAATCATAAAATATAATCAATTTCAGTTAAGTAACACTTACCCAAATCAACTCGTGAAGAACCCCACAAAAATCGCCCAAATCCGAAGTCCACAACTCAAAATATGAAGAAAATAACCAAAACCTCGATTTATATGATTCTGCCTAAGTATGATCGCACCTACGGCATAATTAGCCTTTTTTGCGACGTCGCTTTTGAGACAAAAGAACCGCGCCTACAAATTCCACTAATCAGCTACTCTCTCGCACCTAGGTACATTCTTCCGCTTCTATGCAACCGCAAGTGCGCATGCCCAAAATGCTTTTGCGCTCCAGCTCGCCTCTACGTCCAATATCTCATTTTTGCGGAGCCGCAGATGCGTACCAATTTCCGCATCTGTGAAGACTGCCAAGCCCAACATTTCTCGCTTCTGCGCCTTCATCTTCGCACCTATGCCCAGTGATCCGCAGGTGCGACCGCACCAGAACTCAGTCCAAACCAGCCTCACCCAAAAATGCTCAAATTGATCTGAAGCGCGTACAAAACTCGCCCGAGTCCCTCGGGATCCTGTCATAATATACCAACAAGTCCTATAACATAACACGTACCTAATTGAGGCCTCAAATCATATCAAACAATGTCGAAACTACAAATCTCACCACGAATCGAACTTGTGAATTTCCAAATCTTCCAACTTCCAAAACCCGTGTTGAAGCATATCAAATCAACTCGGATTGACGTCAAATTTTGCATGCAGGTCCCAAATGACATAACGAAGCTAATACAACTCTCAGAATTACAATCTGATTCCGATATCACCAAAGTCAACTCCCGGTCAAACCTCTCAACCTTTCAAAACTTCAACATTTTAATTTTCGCCAAAATGCTTCAAATTACCCTACAGACCTCCAAATCCAAATCTGGATGCATGCCTAAGTCCAAAATCACCATACGAAGTTATTGAAATCATCAAAACATCATTTCAGAGTCGTCCACACAAAAGTCAAAACTCCAATCAACTTTTACCACTTAAGCTTCTAAAACATATATCTTTCTTCCGAATTGATCCCGAATCATCCGAAAACCGAACTTGATCACATACGCAAGTCATAACACATAATATAAAATTTTTTGAGACCTTAATCGGCCGAACGAGATGCAAATTCTCAAAATAACCGGCAAGGTCATTACATTGTTGAAGCAACAAATGTTAGAAATGAAACCTCAGCAATATCAAGGGCTATTAATGATAATGCTTTTCAAGGAGGTGCGCTTCATTTTCATATGATGACATGTTGACTTTTGTTACTAAAAATATTTAAAATGAAAAGTATCTAAATTAATTATACTATATTTTTTATTATTAAAATATACTAATTAGTTTGACTTGCCAAGAAGTTTATGAAATAAAGATTTTTAAAATTTGTGGTCTTAAACATATCATAATATTGTGTGAATATAAGACTTTTGAAACTCATAAAATATGCCATAATAGTTTTGATTATATAATATGTCATCAAGGGGAAAATATTAAGTTTAAGTTAAATTTTTATTAAATTTTAAAAAAGCTCATTCTGTTTGAAACAGACTAAAAAAAGAATAAGATCACACAAATTAATGAAGAGCATACATGTAGAATCAAAATAGGATAGGTGAAACAGATAAGTGCTATTTGAGTATTATTGTCACAACCTAAATAGGATGGCCACGACGGGCACCCGGTGCCTTACTCAATCGAGTACCAACGTAACGTATCTTTATTATCATACCATCATGGGTAAATAGGTTAGAAAGTTCGTCATGAGATAAATAGAATAAAACATAAGGGAATGCTCGACATAGGACGCCCCAATATGATATACAAGCTTATACATGTAACATACGGGCCTATAAGGCCGACATGATCATTTGTATACTCAAAACATAGGCCGACAAAGCCATATAAGTATCCATACACATGGCATCTCCCTAAAAGCCTCTAAGAGTATATAAACATCATAAAAGTCGGGATATGGCCCCGCCATACCAATCATTATATGTCCAAAACATACTGACCAAATAGGCAACTCCAGAACAAGTGGAGTGTACCAACACTGTAATGACTCGGCCGATCATCTTGAGTATTATAGCCATGTTCCCCCATTATTTGCTTATTCCTTGCTCATTGGGTGTTATGTGACTTGTCAGGGTAGTTGGTTTGGTTCCGGGGATATTTCAGAATAAATTGGGATACTTAGTCCCAATGTTAGAAGCCTAAGTTGAAAGAGTTGATCAGATGTTGACTTACATGTAAATGGATCTAGAATAGAGTTTTGATGGTTCTGATAGCTCCGTAGGGTGATTTTGGATTTAGAAGTGTGTCTGAATATTGATTTGGAGGTCCGTAAATGATTTTGGCTTGAATTGGTGAAAGTTGGAAAAAATAGAAGTTTGGAGAGTTGAGAAGTTTGATTGAGAGTTGACTTTGTGGTTACCGGACTCGCATTTTGGTTTCGGAAGTTCGAATAGGTATGTTGTGTCATTTATGAATTGTGTTCAAAATTTGAGGTTAATTGGAGTTGGTTTGATATGTTTCGGCATTAGTTTTGGAAGTTAGAAGTTCATAAGTTTATTAGGCTTGAATCGATGTGCGATTTGTGGTTCTAGTATTGTTTGATGTGATTTGATGCTTCGAGTGAGTTAGTATGATGTTTTAGGACTTGTTGGTATATTTGGTTGAGGTCCCGGGAACCTCGGGTGTGATTCAGATTATGTTCGGTGCATTTTGAACTTAGAGGGACTGCTGATTTTTTTGTGTTGGTTTCCTTATATGCGATCGCGAGTGGAGGATCACGATCGCGAACAATGTTTTAGGCAGCTGGGGAAATTTCTTCTATGAGTTTGCAAATAGGTTTCTGCGATCGCGAAGCTTTGAGAGTCAGTAGGAGGAGACTGGAGTTCACGCGATTTGTTCTTCACAGTCGCATGAGGTGGTTCGTGATCGTGTAGGTCGGGATGTATGTGTATCACGTTCGTGACTGTTGGTTCGTGTTCGTGAGGAGTACTTTGAGGGTAGCTTGATTTTTTTTCTTCGCAATCGCGAAGAGGAACACCTGGGTAGAGTATAAGTTTTCAAAAATGAGGGTTAGAATTAAATTTCATAATTAGACTTTGGGAGCTCGGATTGAGGTGATTCTTGGAGGGATTTTCAAGGAATTGATTGGGGTAAGTGATTCTAACTCGGATTTGGTTAATATACATAAATATATCATTATTTTCATCATTTAATTAGTGTTTTGGGTTTTTAAAAATGAGGAAAGTTGTAGAAACTTCATAGGCTTTAATTTGAGGATTTGAAGTCGAGTTGTGATCGGACTTGAGTAATTTTGCTATGGTTGGACTCGTGGTTGAATGAGTATTTAGATATTGTTAATTTTATCTGATTCCAAGATGTGGGCCTGGGTTGAATTTTTTTAGTTGACTTTTTTACCTTAGTTAAAGATCATAGCTTTATTAATTGAAATCAATTCCTATAACTTTTGTTGATAGTATTACATTATTTTTGGCTAGATTCGAGCCTTCTGGGGGTCGATACGTGTGGGAAGGGCTTGCTAGCAGAGTGATTTGATTTGCTTGAGGTAAGTATCTTATTGAAACTCAGATGAGGCACTAGTTTCCTGAATTGTTATGATAGCTACGTGCTATTGGGTGCGCATATGCGTGGGGATGAACCCATGTGCGGGCACCAGGGTCATTTATTCATGTTCGGGTTGTGCTCGGGATCTTATAAGCCTAGGATTGACTGTTAAGCTTTAAGATATGATATTTCTCATATTTGTAACATTTTGTGTGAACTATTTGAGCCATGTTTGAGGCTACATAGAGGTTTAATCCCTGAAAGAACTTGATAAATGCTTTTCAGTGATGAAATTGCCGATCTGAGCTATGATAGCATACTTTGCACATGCCTACACTATATCATGTCATTTATACCAGTCCAAGAATATGAGAATTTTGATTCATTCATCACATACATGTATACTTGTTTAATTGCCCGTGTATGATATGTTTGGACTGTAGGCCTGTGACCATATGGGGCAGATTGTGTTATTGGCACGTGAGTTGTCCGTGCAATACATGATTTGTTCGTGCGGATCCATGTATTGATGTTATTGGCATGTGAGTTATCCGTGCATCATGTGACTTGTCCGTGCAACACTTGAGTTGTCAGTGCGAGTTCTATTATTAGTATGTGAGTTGTCTGTGCAACACGTGAGTTGTCCGTTCAGTGTGTGGAAACAAATCCATCCCCCTAGGGTCACCCTCTCATGTTTCTCTCTTGATGGTGTACACGTGCTTATTGAGAATATTGATCTATGGTTTGGAAGGAATATGGAAAATTGAGGGAGTCTGGCCAATTTTATGTTGGATTTTGCATTTCCTTGATCATTTATCTGATTTATCTGCATATCACCTATATATGCCATGATATTGTCTTGGCAGAGTATTTGAGAAACTGTACACATAGACACAAGGATGTTTTCTGACAAAACTTGATGAGTTAGTTTTCAATATTGTTTTGTACCGGTTTAAAAGATGAAACTACACAAGTGATAGCTAGTATCATTAATAATTTATGCTTCTTTTACCGTGCCGTATTTATTTACGATACTTATTGAGTACATTGGGTCGGTTGTACTCATACTATACTCTGCACTTCGTGTGCAGATCCAGGTACTTTTGGGCACGACGATTGTTAGCTCTGAAGCTTTATCTATTTGGAGACTATTGAGGTAGCTGCCTTGGCGTCCGCAGACCTTGACTCTCCTTCTTTTCAGTTATTTGTATTGTTCTATATTCCTAGATAGTGTTTTAAGCAGTTAGACTATGTTGTCATTAAGATGCTCATTTACTTAGTGACACCTGAATTTTAGGGGATTATGTATTGAGTCGGGTATTTTCTTACTAGTTATTTATGAGATTTTGCTCTTAAGCTTATTTTATTATGTTTTCAAATTTAAAGATGCATGGTTTATTTTGATTATCGGCTTACCTAGTATTGCGATAGGCACTATCACGACATGTGAGATTTGGGTCGTGACAAGTTGGTTTCAGAGCCTAGGTTACACATGTCTCGCGAGTCATGATCAGGTGTAGTAGAATCTTGTAGATCGGTATGGAGACGTCTGTACTTATCTTCGAGAGGCTGCTGAACCATTAGGAAAATTTCACATTCTTTTGTTCTTGTCGTGCAAATTAGTTGATTCCGGAAACTAAACTTCTATTATTCTATTCTCTCACAGATGGTGAGGACACGTGCTACCGGATTGGGCAGACGGATACCAGTACCACTAGCTAGGGCCACGATAGGCCGGGGCTATGGTAGAGGCTGAGGTACAGCTCGTACATCAGCTAGAGAAGCACCTATAGATCCACTAGTTGCTCCAGCTTAGGAGCAGATTCAAGATGTAGTTGAGCCGGTAGGACCAGCTCAGGCACCAGCTATGCCTATTGTGATCCTAGGTCTTCAGGAGGCTCTAGCCCAGATATTGACTATTTGCACTAGCCTTGCTCGGGCGGTTTCAGTTTAGGCCACACGACCCATTTCTCAGACCGGGGGAGATGCTTAGACTCCCGCTGACCGTACTCCAGAGCAGGTGGTGCAGGGACTCCAGACACCAGGGGTAGTAACAGCCCAGCCGGTTGTAGTTGCTCAGGCCCATGTGGGTCCTATTATGAGTGATGAGGAGCAGAAGAGACTAGAGATGTTTGGGAGGCTCAAGCCTTCATCATTCAGTGGGGCTCAGTCAGAGGATGACCAGGACTTCTTGGATAGGTTCCAGCAGATTCTTCACACGACGGGTATTCTGGAGACTAGTGGGGTCTTATTTAATACTTTTCAACTGACTGGGGCAGCCTTTGGATGGTGGGAGGCCTATGACTGGAGCAAGCTAGCCGGTGCTGCACCACTTTCATGGCACAAGTTCTCTGTTCTCTTCTTGGAGAAGTTTGTGCCACCGACCCGCATGAAGGAGTTACGCGGGAAGTTTGAGCAGCTATGCCAGGAGGGTATGTCCGTGACCTAGTACGAGATGGGATTTTCAGAGTTGGCTCGTCATGCGATCTGGTTAGTTCCCACAGAGAGGGAGAGGGAGAGGATTAGGAGGTACATTAATGGCCTCAACTACGGGCTG
This sequence comes from Nicotiana tabacum, assembly GCF_000715075.1. Classification (NCBI taxonomy): domain Eukaryota; kingdom Viridiplantae; phylum Streptophyta; class Magnoliopsida; order Solanales; family Solanaceae; genus Nicotiana; species Nicotiana tabacum. The sequence continues at coordinate 115,424,437 of NC_134092.1, forward strand.
CGTTTTGTTATGACTCAAGAGAATGCATTAGGTGCTAGGTTCGACGAGGTGGTTGATATTTCTCAGCGGCTAGAACTGGTTCGTAGTCAGGAGCGTGAGGAGAGGGAGGCCAAGAGGCCTCGTGGTTTGGGTGGTTTAAGTGGTGTTTCTTCTGGGGGTAGTCCCATCATAGCAGGGGTCGTCCTTATAGGCCCGCTCAGATGGCTCGCCCGGTTCATTGTGGTGCATCAGTTAGCCATGGTTCTTACAGTGCTCGTTCGGGTCAGTCATCATTCAGTGCATTACCAGCACAGATTTCTTACCATGCTTCATCTTCCCAGGCTTCTACATGGAGTTCTTCGGGTTATCAGGAGCAGCAGCTCTGTCAGAGGATGGGTTATTTCGAGTGCGGGGACTTGAGTCATTTTAATAGGGATTGCCCTAGACTGTTAAGTGGGGTTCCACAGTAAAGTTCTCGGCCGATGATACCAACACCAACAGCTACACCACCCGCTCAGCCAACTCGGGGTGAGGCTCAGCCAGATAGAGGTCGCCCTAAAAGGGGAGGCCCATCACGTGGCGGTCAGGCTTGATTTTATGCTATCCCTGCCAGGCCATAGGTCATTGCTTCAAACGCAGTGATCACATGTATTGCTTCAGTGTGCCACATGGATGCTTCCACATTATTTGACCCTGGTTCTACTTATTCCTATATATCATCATGTTTTACTCGATATTTGTATATGCCCCGTGGGTCCTTAGTTTCACTTGTTCATGTATCAACACCAGTGGGTGATATTATTATTGTGGACCGTATGTATCAGTCGTGTGTGGTGACCATTGGAGGGTTGGAGACTAGAGTTGATTTCTTATTGCTTAGTATGGTTGATTTTGACGTGATTCTGAGTATGGACTGGTTATCCCATGTCATGCTATTCTAGATTGTCACGCTAAGACCGTGACCTTGGTGATTCAAAGGTTGCCGAGGATCGTGTAATGACCCGACTGGTCATTCTGAGCTCTAGCGCATCGCTCGGCAGTCTGAGGCCTTGAATAGCTTAACTTCATATTTTATGACTTGTACGTGTGGTCGGAATTGAATTTCGGAAAGTTCAGAGTTGATTTGGATGGAAAATTCTAATTTCGGAAGCTTTAATTTGGAAGAATTGACAAAGGTTTGGATTTTGAGTAAACAACCTCGGAATCGGGATTTGAAGGTTCCAACAGGTTCATATGATGATTTCGGACTTGAGCATATGTTCGGGTTGAGTATCGGGTGGTCCGGGAGTATTTCGGCGCCTATTATGGAAGGTTTGACTTTTTAAAGTTTAAGAACTTCATAAGTTTGATTTGAAGTGGACTTTGGTGTTATCGATGTCTGTTTGGGATTCCGAGCCTCGGAATGGCTTCACTATGTCATTTATGACTCGTGTGCGAAATTTGAATTTATTCCGCGACACAAGATATAGAATTTGAAAATTTTCATAAACTCATAAGTTCGATTCGAGGTGAGATTCGTTGTTTCAGTGTTGTTTGATGTGATTTGAAGCCTCGACTAAGTTTGTATTATGTTATGGGGCTTGTTGGTATATTTTGTTGAGGTCCATGGGGCTTCGGGTGGATTCTGTATGGTTAACGAATCAAATTTAGACTTGAAGCATTTGCTGGAATTCTGCCTTCTGGTGCAACCGCGCCTGCGGAATTTTGCTCGCAGGTGCGAGCTTGCAGAAGTGAGACAGGCTCCTCAGAAGAGGCCATGTGTTACTAAGGCAGTGGTCGCAGAAGCGGGGGACCGCAGAAGCGGAGTCGCACTTGCGACTGGTTGATCGCATAAGCGGAAAGTGAGAGGGACGGCTGCTTCGCAGAAGCGGCAGTGTTGCCATAGAAGCCAGTCCACAAAAGCAGACCTTTTGTCCACAGAATCGAGGGAAGCCGCATAAGCAAATGGGAGTATCGCATCTGCAAGAGCGCAGAAGCGGCCAAGTGTACCGCAAATGCGAAAATGTCGCTGCGCAGAGTTGTTTTAAGAACGGGATTTGGCCCTTCTTCTTTCATTTTTCACTTGTGTTGGCCTAATTTGGGGAGACATTTTGAGGGTATTTTCATCAAGCAATATAAGATAAGTGATTCTCACCTATTACAAGTTAAATACATGGTTTATATATGGATTTAAACACGAAAATTAGTAAAAATTTGAGATTTTGGTGGAAAATCTAGAAATTTGGTAATTTTGTATTTTGACCACGGTTTTGGAAATGGAATTATGAATAAATTATCTATTTGAGTTTGTGGTGTTATGAGTAATAATTATCTTAAAATATTCAGAATCCGGGCACGTGGGCCCAAGGGTGGATTTTAATTACTTTTCGAGCGAAGTTGAGAATTGTTATGAATTGATTTATTATGAGTATTAGAGTACATTTTTATTGGTTTGCACCTTGTCTGACTAGTTTTGGAGAGACGTGCATCGTATTGAGGTGTTTGAGTGGCGTTGGAGCCAGTTATGGAACTTCGGAGCGAGGTAAGTCTCCTGTCTAAATCTGTGATGGGGAAACCACACCTAGGTGATGTATTTGATATGTGCTACTTATTGCGGAGGCTACATACGCACGAGGTGACGAGAGTCCATACGTAGCTATATTCATGTTATGTCCGGGTAGACTTAGGTTACCGCCATGCTATAACTATACTACTTGAGTTGTCTCTTGTATATTAAATTCCTTTATTTTACGTTGCGACTTGAGACTAGACTGTGTAGAGTGATAGACTTGCTATTGTAGAGATTCGATGAGCTTCATGATTAGCCGTGAAATAATTGTACTCCACTTATGAATTTCTCCCGCGTTATGCATTTTCATCGAAAGGTTTCCCTTAAAAATATATAACTCATACGTCTATTCGTGAGTGGGGTCAAGCACCCGTTAAAGCTTCTTATTCTAATGGGATCGGGTCGTTCACCTTGGTAGTATAATAGATACATGTATGGTTCGTGCTGTTTGACCCTCGATAATGCGCACATTATATGGGATCGAGCCGTTTGCCTCGGCAGGATTATGTACCACACTCTCATGGGAGCGGGTCATTCGCCTCGGCAATATATATATGTATCTATGGTTCGTGTCGTTCAACCCTCGGCAGTGCACACATTGTGATGGGATCGGGCCGTACGCCTTGACATTTCTATAAAATACTCTTATGAAATCGTGCGTAATAACTGACAAGAAGCCAGTATATCTGTGAGTTTTCTTGATTTGAACTGTGACGACCCATCTGGTGAGGTTCAATATATATATATACACACACACACACACACACACACACACACTCTCCGATTGAGGAGGTAACTACTAGCTGAGAGCTTGAGTTATTGTTGAGAGGATAATTTTACTACGTATTTATACTTGTTGTTTCGTTTATTTGCCCCGGCTCACATCTATTTACTTCTACTGTATCTGTCTTACTGGACCACTAGTAAGTGTTGATGTTGATCCCTCATCATTACTTCTCTGGGGTTAGGCTAGATACTTACTGGGTATGTGTTGATTTACGTACTCATGCTACACTTGCTACACTTATTTTGCAGGTATATATATGGCTGGTGGTCTTTTTGGGTGCAGAGACATGACTATTGCGGGGACTTTAGCGTGAGATGCATTTCATGTTACGATCCGCAGCCTGTAGAGTCTCCATCAGAGCTATTTATATTCTCCTGTCTAATTAGTATTCCAGACAGAGGTATTTTATTATATTTCCTAGTTGATGTTCATGCACTTGTGACACCGGATTTTGGGTGTTCCTACAGGTTGTTCATTGTTGTAGTTCACATAATATTATCATTTTACCCTGTAAATTCTATTTTTATACTATTTAATTAATGGAAATTATGATTTCAAAAGTAATAAGAATGAGTAATTAAGTTGATAAATCATTGTTGTCTTGCCTGGCGGCGGTGTTAAGTGCCATCATGACCTTTAGCGGATTTTGGGTCATGAAAGATCGAGTGGAGACGTTCTCTGGATTATGTTCCCAGCAGGGTGATTTCATATTTCAAGGCCCAACGGATGGTTGGGAAGAGGTGTTTGTCATATTTGGCCTTTGTGAGGGATGTTGGTGCTAATACTCCTACTATTGATTCTGTTTCGGTAGTGCAAGACTTTTCGGATGTGTTTCCTGCAGACCTGTCGGGCATGCCACCCGACAGGGATATTGATTTTGGTATTGACTTGGTGCCGGGAACTCAACCCATTTCTATTCCTCCATATCGTACGGCATCAGCAGAGTGGAAGTAATTGAAAGAGCAGATTCAAGAGCTTCTTGATAAGGGTTTCATTAGGCCTAGTGATTCGCCTTGGGGTGCACTATTTGTGTTTGTGAAGAAGAAGGATGGTACTATGCAGATGTGCATCGATTATAGGTAGTTGAACAAAGTTACAATTAAGAGCAAGTATCTTTTGCCACACATTGATGATTTATTTGACCAGCTTCAGGGAGCTAGAGTGTTCTCTAAGATTGATTTGAGGTTTGGGTATCACCAGTTGAAGATTCAGGACTCGGATATTCTGAAGATGGCATTCATGGCCCGCTATGTTCACTATAAGTTCCTTGTGATGTCTTTTGGGCTGACCAATGCCCCAACAACATTTATGCATCTGATGAATAATGTATTCCAGGCATATCTTGATTCTTTTGTCATAGAATTCATTGATGATATCCTGGTGTACTCACGTAGCCAGGAGGAGCATGCACAACATTTGAGGATTGTACTACAGAGGTTGGGGGAGGAGAAGCTTTATGCCAAGTTCTCCAAGTGTGAGTTTTGGCTCATTTTGGTGGCATTCTTGGGGCACATGGTGTCCAGTGAGGGAATTAAGGTGGATCCAAATAAGATAGAGGCAGTTCAGAGTTGGCCCAGACCGTCTTCAGCTACTGAGATTAGGAGTTTTCTCGGCTTGGCGGGATATTAGCGCTGCTTCGTGGAGGGTTTCTAGTCCATTGCAGCGCCTTTGACCCATTTGACCCATAAGGGTGCTCCATTTAGGTGGTCGAATGAGTGTGAGGAGAGCTTTCAGAAGCTTAAGACTGCCTTGACCACAACTCTAGTTCTAGTTTTACCTTCAACGTCATGTCCTTGTACAATGTATTGTGATGCTTCTCGGATTGGTATTGAGTGTGTCTTGATGTAGGAGGGTAGAGTGATTGCTTATGTTTCACGCCAGTTAAAGATCCATGAGAAAAACTACCCTGTTCATGATTTGGAGTTAGCAGTCATCGTTCATGCATTGAAGGTTTGGGTATCACCAGTTGAAGATTCAGGACTCGGATATTCTGAAGATGGCATTCATGGCCCGCTATGTTCACTATAAGTTCCTTGTGATGTCTTTTGGGCTGACCAATGCCCCAACAACATTTATGCATCTGATGAATAATGTATTCCAGGCATATCTTGATTCTTTTGTCATAGAATTCATTGATGATATCCTGGTGTACTCACGTAGCCAGGAGGATGCATGCACAACATTTGAGGATTGTACTACAGAGGTTGGGGGAGGAGAAGCTTTATGCCAAGTTCTCCAAGTGTGAGTTTTTGCTCATTTTGGTGGCATTCTTGGGGCACATGGTGTCCAGTGAGGGAATTAAGGTGGATCCAAATAAGATAGAGGCAGTTCAGAGTTGGCCCAGACCGTCTTCAGCTACTGAGATTAGGAGTTTTCTCGGCTTGGCGGGATATTAGCGCTTCTTCGTGGAGGGTTTCTAGTCCATTGCAGCGCCTTTGACCCATTTGACCCATAAGGGTGCTCCATTCAGGTGGTCGAATGAGTGTGAGGAGAGCTTTCAGAAGCTTAAGACTGCCTTGACCACAACTCTAGTTCTAGTTTTACCTTCAACGTCATGTCCTTGTACAATGTATTGTGATGCTTCTCGGATTGGTATTGAGTGTGTCTTGATGTAGGAGGGTAGAGTGATTGCTTATGTTTCACGCCAGTTAAAGATCCATGAGAAAAACTACCCTGTTCATGATTTGGAGTTAGCAGTCATCGTTCATGCATTGAAGGTTTGGAGGCATTATCTCTACGATGTGTCTTTTGAGGTATTTACGAATCATCGGAGTCTCCAGCACTTGTTCAAACAATAAGATCTAAATTTGAGGTAGTGCAGATAGTTAGAGCTGCTAAAGGACTATGACATCACCATTTTTGTATCATCCTGGGAAAGCCAATATGGTGGTCGCTGCCTTGAGTAGAAAAGCGGTGAGTATGGGTAACCTTGCATTTATTCTGGTCGGTGAGAGACCGTTTGCATCAGATGTTCATGCCTTGGTCAGTCAGTTCGTGAGGTTAGATATTTCGGAGCCCAGTCGGGTTCTAGCTTGTGTGGTTTCTCGGTCTTCCTTATATGATCGGATTCGAGAGCGTCAGTATGATGATCCCCATTTGCTTGTCCTTGAGGACACGGTTCAGCATGGTGATGCCAAGTAGGTTACTATTAGGGATGATGGGGTGTTGCGAATGTAGGGTTGGATTTGTGCGTCTAATATAGATGAGCTACGCGAGTTGATTTTTGAGGAGGTCCACAATTCACGGTATTCCATTCATCTAGGTGCCGCAAAGATGTATCAAAACATGAGGCAGTACTATTGGTGGAGGAGGATGAGGAAATATATAGTGAGGTTTGTAGCTCGGTACAAAAATTATCAGCAGGTGAAGTACGAGCATTAGAGACCGGGCGGATTACTTCATAGGCTTGAGATTCCGGAGTGGAAATGGGAGCGTATCACCATGGACTTTATAGTTGGGCTCCCACGGACTTCGAGGAAGTTTGATACTATTTGGGTGATTGTGGATCGGTTGACCAAGTCCACGTATTTCATTTTAGTTGAGACTACCTATTTTTCGGAGCGGTTGGCTGAGATCTACATCCACGAGATTATTCGCCTTCACAGTGTGCCGGTGTCTATCATTTTAGATCGGGGCACACAGTTTATATTGCAGTTTTGGAGAGCAGTGCAGCAAGAGTTAGGCACACGGGTTGAGTTGAGTACAACATTCTACCCTCAGACGGACGGATAGTCTGAGCGCACTATTTAGATATTGGAGGATATGCTACGCGCTTGTGTCATGGATTTCGGGGGTTCTTGGGATCAGTTTCAGTCGCTTGCAGAGTTTGTCTACAACAAAAGCTACCAACCGAGCATTCAGATGGCTCAGTATGAGGCTTTTTATGGGAGACGGTGTCGGTCCCCAATGGGTTGGTTTGAGCCGGGTGAGTCTAGGCTATTGGGTACTGACTTGGTTCAGGATTCTTTGAAAAAGGTTAAGTTAATTCAGGATCGGCTTCGCATGGCGCAGTCTAGACAGAAGAGCTACCCTGATCGAATGGTTCACGATGTTGCTTACATGGTGAGGGATAAGGTATTGCTCAGAGTTTCACCCATGAAGGGTGTTATGAGGTTCGGGAAAAAAGGCAAGTTGATCCCTCGGTATATCGGGCCTTTTGAGGTGCTTGAGAAGATTGGAGATGTGGCTTACAAGCTTGCATTGTCGCCAGTCTATCGAGTGTTCATCTAGTGTTTCATGTTTCCATGCTCCGGATGTATGTCAGTGATTCGTCTCATGATTTGGACTTCAGCACAGTTCAGTTGGATGGTGATTTAACTTATGATGTGGAGCCGATGGCCATTTTGGATCGATTGGTTCGAAAGTTGAGGTCAAAGAACATAGCATCAGTGAAGGTGCAGTGGAGAGGTCAGCCAGTCGAGGAGGCTACTTTGGAGACCGATCAAGAGATGTGGAGCAGATATCCACGCCTATTTGAGACTCCAGATATGATTCTAGACCCGTTCGAGGACGAAGGTTTATTTAAGAGGGGGGATGTAACGACCCGGCCAGTCATTTTGAGTATTATAGTCATGTTCCCCCATTTATTGTTTATTCCATGCTCATTGGGTGTTATGTGACTTGTCGGGGTAGTTAGTTTGGTTCCGGGGATGTTTCAGAATGAATTGGGACACTTAGTCCCAAGGTTGGAAGCCTAAGTTGAAAGAGTTGACCGAATGTTGACTTATGTATAAATGGCTCCGGAATAGAGTTTTGATGGTTCTGATAGCTCCGTTGGGCCATTTTGGACTTAGGAGCGTGTTTGAAAAAAATAAAAGTTTGAAGAGTTGAGAAATTTAACCGAGAGTTGACTTTGTGGTTACCGGGCTCGAATTTTAGTTCCGAAAGTTGTAATAGGTCCGTTGTGTCATTTATGACTTGTGTGCAAAATCTGAGGTTAATCGGAGTTGGTTTGGTATGTTTCGGTATTACTTTTGGAAGTTAGAAGTTGATAAGTTCATTAGGCTTGAATCGATGCGTGATTCATGGTTTTAGTATTGTTTGATGTGATTAGACACTTCGAACGAGTTCGTATGATATTTTAGCACTTGTTTGTATGTTTGGTTGAGGTCCCGGGGGGCCTTGGGTGTGATTCGGATCATGTTCGGCGCATTTTGAACTTGGAGGGACTACTGATTCTTTTGTGCGGGTTTCCGTATATGCGATCGCGAGTGGAGGATTGCGATCGCGATCACGATCGCGATCGCAATCGCGAAGAGTGTTGCAGGCAGCTGGGGAAATTTGTGCTATGCGTTCGCGAATTGGTGTCTGCGATCGTGAAGCTTTGGGAGTCAGTGAATCGCGAACGCGTGAGCCGGGCCGCGTTCGTGAAGAAGAAAGGAGGAGACTGGAGTTCATGTGATTTATTCTTCGCGATCGCGTGAGGTGGTTCGCGACCGCGAAGGTCGGGGTGTCTGTGTATCATGTTCGCGACTGTTGGTTCACGCTCGTGAAGAGTACTTTTAGGGCAGCTTGATTTTTTTTTCGCAATCATGAGGGACTTTCCGCGATCGCGAAGAGGAACACCTGGGCAGAATATAAGTTTTCAAAAACGAGGGTTAGAGTAAAATTTTATAATTGGACTTTGGGAGCTCGGATTGAGGCAATTCTTGAAGTGATTTTCAAGGAATTGATTGGAGTAAGTGATTCTAACTCGGATTTAGTTAATATACATGAATATATAATTATTTTTATCATTTAATTAGTGTTTTGGATTGGAAAAATTGGAAAAAATTGTAGAAACTTTATAGGCTTTAATTTGAGGATTTGAAGGTCGAGTTGTGATCGGAATTGAGTAATTTTGGTATGGTTGAACTTGTGGTTGGATATATGTCCGAATTTTATTAATTTTGTCAGATTTCGAGACGTGAGCATGGGTTGACTTTTTGACCTTAGTTAAAGATCGTAGCTTTATTAATTGGAATCAATTCCTATAGCTTTTGTTGATAGTATTACATTATTTTTGGCTAGATTCGAGGCTTAGAGAGGTCGATACACGTGTGAAAGGCATGCTAGAAGAATGATTTGATTTGCTTGAGGTAAGTATCTTATTTAAACTTGGATGCGGCACTAGTTGTCTGAATTGTTATGATATCTACGTGCTATTGGGTGCGCACATGCGTGGGGATGAACCTATGTGCGGGCACCGAGATCATTTATTCATGTTCAGGTTGTGCTCGGGCTCTTATAAGCCTAGGATTGATTGTTAAATTTTAAGCTATGATATTTCTCATATTTGTAATATTTTGTGTGAACTATTTGAGCCATGTTTGAGGCTACATAGAGGTTTAATCCCTTAACGAACTTGATAAATGCTTTTTAGTGATAAAATTACCAATTTGAGCTATGATAGCACACTTTGCACATGCCTACACTTGAGCATGTCGTTTACACCAGTCCAGGAGCATGAGAATTTTGATTCATTCATCACATACATGTATACTTGTTTAATTGCTCATTTATGATATGTTTGGACTAGAGACATGTGACCGTACTAGGCGGATTGTGTTATTGGCACGTGAGTTGTTCGTGCAACATGTGAGTTGTCCGTGCGGATCCAGATATTATTATTGTGAGTTGTCCGTGCAGCGTGTGGATACGGATCCATCCCCCTAGTGTCACCCTCTCATGTTTCTATCTTGATGGGTGTACACGTGATTATTGAGAATACTGATCAGTGGTTTGGAACGAATATGGAAAGTTGAGGGAATCTGGCTAGTGTTGTGTTGGATTTTGCATTTCCTTGATCATTTATCCGATTTAACTGCATATCACCTCTATATGCCATGATATTGTCTGAGCAGAGTATTTGAGAAACTGTACACATACACACACGGATGTTTTCTCACGAAACTTGATGAGTTAGTTTTCAATATTGTTCTGTACCAGTTTAAAAGATGAAACTACACAAGTGATAGCTAGTATCATTAATAATTTATGCTTCTTTTACCTTGTTTATTTATGATACTTATTGAGTACATTGGGTCGGTTGTACTCATACTACACTCTATATTTCGTGTGCAGATCCAGGTACTTCTGGGCACGGTGATTGTTAGCTTTGGAGCTTTATCTATTTGGAGACCATCAATGTAGCTGCCTTGGAATCTGCACACCTTGACTCTCCTTCTTTTTAGTTATTTTTACTGTTCTATCTTCCTAGACAATGTTTTTAGCAGTTAGACTATGTTATTATTTAGATGCTCATGTACTCAACGACACCCGAATTTTAGGGGATTATGTATTGAGTCTTACCAGTTATTTATGAGATTTTGCTTTTAAGCTTATTTTATTATGTTTTCAAATTTAAAGATGCGCGGTTTATTTTGATTGTCGGCTTGCCTAGTATTGCGATAGGCGTCATCACGACATATTAGATTTGGGTCGTGACAAACACCTTTCGCTGAGTTGATAGCCTACTAGGAGGGCCGTCAAACTATCTAACGGGATCTACGGGCATGGAACACAAGGTCCCCAGGCAAAAGAGACGTCAGTTCGAATAAAGTACTGAGTATATAAGGCAGGAAAGCATAAATAAAAACAGTAATGTAAAGAGAGATAGAGAAGATACAACTTGTAACCTCTGAGTGCCTCTAAGGGAGACTGACATGAAATGCATGATATATATATATATATAAAATTTTAAAAATATACGCCTTTGTGGGCATTATCATCATCATATCGGTACCCGACTATAATAGGCTCGGTAAAAACGTACCCGACCATCATAAGGCTCGGTAGAATCGTATCTAGCTACATTGAACTCGGTAAAACCTAACTGATCAATGGTTGCATAATAGGTTCCGTACCCGACCGACTATAGCGCGACTCCGTAGAGTAAACCTCCCTGAGCCCATGCTCGTCCACCAGCTGTAAGAGTCCGTTCATTTCCTATTAGCATTAACTGAAGGTCCAACAAACGTTCCAAAACTCAAAGTCAAGCCCTCACACCCCTCTTCATTCCAAGCAAACTCTTTTCCATCATATTCGTACTTCCTCAGTACAGTTGCCACCATCCCAAATGAAATTCATAGACTTAGTCGTTTGTCCACCATGATCCCGAAATCGCTCTAAACTTTCTCAAAGCATGTGGCTATCCTATCATGGAATCCATACGTTGTTCTGCCACTCCCACTTCAGTTAAACCATCTCCTTAAGCAACTACTCGGCCTTTATTGTTCATACTTGACTTGCTAGCAATTCAACCACTGCGAGACACCTCCCACCATGTCCTTCCTCCCCCTTCGATACCCAAAATACTGCCTCAAATTATAATCCCTTTTTGTAGCACCCAAACGGATAAATTGCCACCAACTTTGAGCCTCCATAAAGATCATCCCTCTCGAGTCATCAATATTAGAAACACCGATTCGGCTCTGAAGTCGCCATACACCGCCATTTCTGACAACCGCTACTTAGGCACCTTTCCACAACACATTGCTCCGAGGGAAAATCAAAGGAGACCATACACCGATGAGCCTTAAAGCATGCCAACAAGGACGATGACACCACATCACAAATGAGAATTCCACCATGTCCGAAAATATCAAGTCTCGCTACTCTGTCAACCAAAGCATGAACACCCATAGTTCGATTGCCTTTCCTCCTCTAGAATTAAATCTCGAACCTCTAAACCATCAACCAAGAAATCCTCATTTCGAGGTATTCACTACCGAGATACATAAATGAGCAAACTACTATTCACAACAACAGAACGCGATAACAACGCATGAACCTCATAATACACTGTGCATAGCCTCAAAACCATAGGCAACACTAGCACTAGGAGGAAACGACAGAGCGCCCTTCCACAAGGCGACGATAATAGCCCACTTGAATACGTAGGGAGAAACATATCCTCGATGCCTAGTTGATAACAAACGCTCAACATCGTATAAGAGTGAGTATAAAGAAAATTAAAGCATAAGCTTCAATGGACTCAAATCGCACGACGAGGAATCAAGAAGGGAAGTGCTCCTAACATCCCTGTAGCCTCTCAAAGATAAGTACAGACATCTCTGTACCGATCCACGAGACTCTACTAAACTTGCTTATGACTCATGAGACTTAAGTGAACCTAGAGCTATGATACCAAGCTGTCACGACCCAAAACCCACTATAGGTCGTGATGGCGTCCAACGTCGCTGTTAGACAAGCCAACAGTAAACAATCTAAATAATTATTCATTTTATTACTTTTGAAATCACTAGTTTTATTAAATAAATAATTTAATGCATTTGAAATCATGGATACATACAATATTAGTAAGATATAAAATAAAAAGGTGACATTATTAAAGCAAAACCATTAACATCAACTAGAATATCCCAAAACCCGATGTCACAAGTTCATGAGCATCTACTAAGGAGTACAATAATAATACAACATATGTCTGGAATGTAAAATAGACAGGATAGAGTAAGTAAATATGATGGAGACTCTGTGGGATGCGACACGTAACATAGAATGCAACTCACCATGAAGTCCCCTCAGCAGTTGCGCCTACGCGCCAAGATTACCACCAAATGAACCTGTCAAATTCTGCACATTTAGTGCAGAAGTGCAGCATGAGTACATAAATCAATGCGTACCCAGTAAGTATCTAGCCTAACCCCGAATAAGTAGTGACGAGGGGTCGACATTGACACTTACTAGAGGTATAATAATAATAATATAATAATAATAATAATAATAATAATAATAATAATAATAATAATAATAATAATAATAATAATAATAATAATATATAGATAGATATGAAACACAACAGTAACCATGAGGTAAAAACTGTAACTCACATAATCCGGCAACATTTCTTTTAGCGATATAAATCTCTCAAATCTCATATGCTATCTCAACAGATTAGAAAATATCAAATGCAATTCTCAAACGGATAAGGAATATCATATAAATTTTAGGTCCCAATCAAAGGAGGATCTCATGAATATTCGGACACCTAGCGGTATCACTCACGATTATGCCGAGGTTGTGGACCCGATCCGGAGTGGTGTGTACACTGTCGAGGGTCAACCGGTGCGAACCAGAGATGCATCTCAATATACCGTCGAGGCGTTCGGCCCAATCCACAGGAAATAATTTTTTTTTGAATTACGAGCCACATGCTTACAACACAAGTACAGGAGCACAAAGTAAACATGACTTTTATCGTTTATGAAATATCTCGCCAAATAACTCAAGGTGATAAAGCTCGGCCTAATATATTCCCAAATCAATTTCAATTATAAATTCAATTAATTAAGCTAGCAAATTGAGATCAAATAATTCAAATATTATATGATAAAGTCCTAAGTCTTCCCGGACATAAACATGCTTTTAGCTACGTACGGACTCTCGTCACCTCGTGCGTATGTAGCATCCACAATTAGTAGCACAAGCTAATTTAATACCTACAAGGTAGTTTCCTCCTCACAAGGTCAGACAAGAGACTTACCTCACTCCGAAATTCGATAACCGGCTTCAACGCCTCTCTAACATCTCAAACCGATGCCCATCGATCCGAAACTATCCAAACAGCGTGCAAACCAATCAAAATATACTTCAATACTCATAACTTAACAATTTATAATAATTTTCAACTCCGCTCGAAAAGTCAACAAAGTCAATCCTTGGGCCCACGTGCTCGGATTCCAAAATTTTTCGAATATAAACATTACCCATGACACCAAAAACTCAAATATAATAATTTATTCCTAATTCCATGTCCAATTTTGTGGTCAAAATCAAACAATATCAAATTCTAGGATTTCTTCCAAAATCCCCCAGTTTCTACAAAATTCCATGTTTAAATTCATATATAATCCATGTATTTATTTTACAACAAGTGGGAATAACTTAGCTCATGATATATGGCAAAAATGATCTTCAAGAATCACCCCAAATTGCCCCATATGTGCTCCAAGAACTTAAAAGTGAAGAAAATAAGCTCAAAATCCCGAAATTAGATGTTTAATACACTTGCCAGGCCTCCTCCTTTACGATTGTGATTATTAGCCATGCGATCGCGGTTAACAAAAGTTCCAGCATCATTTCCTTCATCGCAATCGCGGCCAAAATCACGAGATCGCGATGTACAAATTTTATTTCCTTCTTCATAGACACCCTTCGGTATGATGGCCATAACTCTTTGTACAAAATTCCAAATGATATAAGGTTTAAGTTTTTGAAAACTAGATTCAAAGGTCTACAACTTTTATTTTTTAAATCATTCTCAAATTCCTTATAGAGTGCACGATATAAGCTCACAACGTCAGATCACTCACAATAGAAATTCCTTCTATGCGATCGCGACCTTCCTTTTGAGATCGCGATTCACAAGGTCTGGAACAACACTTTGTTCTTCACGATCGCGGCCCAAACTTCTGCGATCACATTTAATAACCTCGACACCAGTTATCAGTAGTTCCAAAATGCCTAAAAGTGGTCCGGAACCACCCCAAAACCCACCCGAGGTCCGAAGAACCCCGTCGATTCATTCTAACAATTTTATATACCCTATGTAAACTCGTCCGAAGGCTCGGAACATAAATTGAAACATTGAAACCAAGAATTAAAGATCAAACTAAATTTCTTAAACTCTCTTAACTTTCAAACCTTCATCCTTCACCAAACATATCCGAATCACACGTAAACATTTCGGAATGCCGCCAAATTTTACGTACAAGTTACAAGTCACAATACAAACCTACTCCAAGGCTCGGAATCCCAAACGGACATTGATAACACTAAAGTACACTTCAAATCAAACTAAAGAAATTCTAAAACCTTCAAAATGCCAACTTTCCACAATAAGCGCCAAAATGCTCTCGGACCATCCGATACTTAACCTGAGTATACGCTCAAGTCCAAAATTATCATACGAACCTATTGGAACCTTCAAATCCCGATTCGAGGTCGTTTACTCAAAAGTCAAACCTTGATTAACTTTTTCAACTTAAAGCTTCCGAATTGAGAATATTTCTTCCAAATCAACTCAGAACTTCCCGGAATTCAAATCCGACTACACGTACAAGTCATAATACATGAAGTGAAGCTATTCAAGGCCTCAAACCACCGAACGGCATGCTAAAGCTCAAAATGACCGGTCGGGTCATTACAGTAAGGTCGTTGCACCTTCGAGTAATATTTTGGACATCCATACTATCAATATGAACCTCAGTAGGATTCAAGGATCATACATACATGCTTAGAATAACTTTATAAGAAAAGAACAATATGGACAACCTTAGTTTGTAGGATTAGATCCGTTATGAATAGTGTATCATTTACGTTTATTTCACTTTAGATCATGCCAAAAGAAAAAAATATAACATACCTTTGCAATCTTCTCTCCAGTAGTCAACCAAGCTCAATATGATCTTACGTCTACAATGAGGAAACCTACTTCGTCGTCATCACATAAGCGTTGTAACTCTCATATGTCGAAACCAATATTCTACAAGAAAATGGAAAATACCTCCCTTGTTTGTACTACATACCGTAAGTTACTAAAAGTCACCAAAAATCCCAAACAACAACAATATAATTCACTATAAGCTCTCCGATTACCTTAACAACCTTTTGAGAGGCAAGCTTGATTTACGATTAACAAAATATAATTTAATCCTATTCCTTTTCCATGAATCCACCTACAACATCTATAACATCATACTTATGCTTATCATATCATTTTTATCCCAAAACATCATAAGAAAATCTTCAAAAATAGTCCACATGCCTAGCACCTTAACCTTTATCGTCAGCCTTTTGTTTTTTATGTTTTCTTATTCAATCAACTTAATTGGAGCATAGATAAGCTTAACAACATCAGACACAACATATTTCAAACTATATATATATATATATATATATATATATATATATATATATATATATATATATATATATAAAACCTAACACAACCCACAAAAAAAGATAACGATTCTTTATGCCATGTCAATTACTATCTTGTAAATTTTTACTCAGACAACTCAAACAACACATGATTAACATTAAGCACAATCAATAACAAGATTTACTTACCTTAGGCAGTAGGTACAACTTGAAATCATCAGCTGGTGTAGCTAACAACAACCCTCAATTACACCACAACACTATAGAAGTTGTATTCTCTTCTTGAATTAACTTTTGGTGTTCAAGTTGGTGTGTAAGCACTTGTATTGTTGAAACTATAATATATATGAAGGAAGGAGTGATTCTTAGCTTAATCAACAAGAATAACAATAAAACTAAGGTTACTTAACTTTGAAGAACCCTCCAAAATAGCCGCAAGAAGACGAACTACGATCTAGCAAGCACAGGAGATTTCTAACGTTGGATTCATGTTTTGATCTTTGATTTTCACTCTAGAATCATGGAGACTGCTAGAGAGCATCTAGGAGGGTTTAGGAACAATTTTGATCGAGAAAAATTAGTTAAAATGTCACGCCCCAAACTCGGGGAGCACGACCAACGCTCAACTAAGAGAACCCAGCCGAGCAAGCCTGTTAGATTTCCTTCTAACCAAACTCATCCATGAATAAAGAGGAGATGTACTCCATTAATCAAACACTGGAAAGATTTTAGTAACAACTTCCTTTTCATTTCCATTAGCAACTTCATTCATAATTTCCAAAATATTACGAGTTTATAGAATTAATGAAAAACATGATTTCCAAATACCAACATTTCTAGTTCAATTCCCAACATCAACCACAACCCACAACCTGTCTACGGAGCCTCTAAGTACAATAGAAGAGTAATGTGTGAATGCCGGCAACAAAGCCCCAGGCTATACCTCAAAATACAGTACATGAGAAACAAAAGATACATGACCCCAAAATGAAGCAGGGCTCACCAAATCAGCTGAAAAGAGTGTACTGCTATCATTGATCAATGCCGCCTGCTGTAGAACCACTTGTATCCATTAAAGATGCAGCGCCTCTGAAAAAATGGACGTTAGTACTGTCGAATAGCACTAGTATGTATAGCTAAAAGTCCTCTTTCAAAATAGAATGCCCATATACGAAAAGGCAACACATAGAAACAACAATTCACAATCAACAATATCCAAATGTCCAGTTAAAACATAATAATTTTTCAAAATATGAAGTTCATATCCAATTTTGGTTGGGAGATCATTAGCACTGATATACCACCATCTTTGTTAGCAAGGAGTCCGATCACGCCCGATCGGCTAGGCCATCTCCCCACGAATAATGTGGTTTGACATGTGATGCGAAAGAAAGTTGTTACCAAGAGTAGTACCACCATGTGCGCAACATGGCATTCGATCTCCACCCGATCAGCTAGGCCGCCTTCCCACATATGCCGTGTGGGTTGACTTTTTCAATCCACAATTATTACCAGTTTTATCCCAATTAAGGGGAATGATATCACAATTTCTCCAATATTTCAATTTCATCCCAAATAAGAGGAATAATCACAATCTACCCCTACACTGGAACATGTAGTTTTAGGTGTGGGCCTTATGACCCACCCTTCCTCGGTTTTGCTAATGATGCTTCCAAAAATATTTTTGATTTGATTTGCCTACAGAGGTAACATAAATACAATTGTACTCACCTCAACATCTTTCACATTGTATAAATTCTCATTAGTATTTCCAGTCATTCACAACAACAATATTTCTTTGGCTCATTTTGGCCATTCACAAGATTCTTTATTCCTGACACGATGGCCGTATTTGATATTCCACACTTTTACCTATTTCAATTTCAAAGATCACCATCAAATACCAATATACAGAATATTTCAGAAATCATATACTTCAAATCCATTTGTAATGGGAACTTTAAACACAATTGGTTTTTTCCCAAAAAATGGGGCATACCAACCAGCAATAGAAACACACATCAAAATCAAAAAAAATCAATACACCATTTATTCTTGCAATACTGTTCCCCAGAAATGACAATGTACAATTTCAACACACGAGTATGTAAGAACTCGAATCATACTGGATATATTTATAAAGCAAAGCATTAGTTAAAGCAGCCACTTATGGGCATGAATTGAGTACAAAAGCTCTTAGGCAATTCTATTTTTGAAGTCATTTTTAAACAATTGAGTCGAGGCTCATTTCATATTCTTTATCGCATCCTCTCAAATCATTTGCACTACTAGCCACAATCATAACTTTAATTCTTGGTACGTTGGCCACACTCTATATCCCCAATTCACTTATTTCACTTCCAACCATCTTTATAGATTATCAAAAATAAGACATTTTTAATCAAGACTTTAGGTACACATATGAGCAATTAAGAGTCGTAAGATCATTGAGATTTTCTCACACAATTTGGCATCATAACCTTCATTTGGAACACGACTCAATGACATAGCATTTTAATACACATATCATTCTTGAACACATTTTCAAAGGATAACATAATGTGATAGGAACATTCGGGACAAGTTTTGATTACACAATTCTCATCACTTTGCTTATTCGGGACAATCGAATTTATTGGGAACAACTCGGAACATAGAATAAGGAACTTGAGACAACCATACTTGGAACTTACGGGAACATCATGGAATTCAGATCCAAGAGAGAAAGTTTAGCCAACATACCTAGAATTCGCCCCTTAATGATACTACAACGATCCACTACACTAAGAAATTTCAATCTACAATAACAACATCCAGTGAGACCAATATTAGTAACAAATTCCATAATTTAGGCCATTTAGGCATTTTATCAAACACCTAGTAGGCATGAATCTCTACACCTCTTAACCATAGAATTAGTTCATCCAAATACTACCATATACCAATAATTTATCCCACCATCATTCTTAAACAGTTCATAACTTCCAATATCACATACATGACCATCCATGCACACCCAACCAATAAAATTCCATCAAATAATCACCTTTCAATCTCTACAATAGCTATGTATTTAAATTGGGAACTTATGGATTCCAATCACCATACCATAAGTTCCAATACTTAATTCATATTTATATTCCCATAATATATCCATACATGTAAGTCTAAGTGTGTAGGATTACCTTTTGGAAGAAATCTTGCAAAACCCTCCTTGGGTTCTTTAAGAAATTTCTTGAAGATCTAGGTATTTTATGTGTAGATCTCATCAATACTAGTGTGGAAATGATGGAATTTAACACCAAGATAATGGGGATTGCTTACCTTGAAAATGAGAGGAGTTTGTGGTATTGAGAGAGTAGAGAAGAGCTCCCAAATCCGTCCAAGTGAAATGGGGGAAATGAACCCCCAAGTTGAGTACTTAAGGGAAAATCTTCTGGTGGGGGTAGCGTGCCAGTGCAAGCGCCAAATGCCTATACTTCATTGGTTTTCAAAGTTGCTGAGAGAGCTAGCGTGCCACAATCCGCGCGTTGCACTATCCCTAGCACGCTCCCAGTTATTTTCTTTTCGATTTCTTGCTTCTCCACTCACCCTCAATTGATACCTTGCTATGATATAGACTCGAATTGACTTCCAAACCTTCATATAAGTATGAAACCATGTTTATATAATAACAACTTTTCCATTTAATGTATCCAACTTGTTACACACAAATTCTTCCCATTCACAAAACTCCTTAATATGTTCCAACACACCTTAAACATATATTTTCATTTCTAAATGATGTGGTTATATCCCATAGGTCTCCTTTAATACTCGAATATGTTATTTCCAAATACCACTGGCACATTTTAAAATCTTAAATTATTAAGAAATATTTTACGGGGTCTTACATTCTCCCCCACTTAGGATCATTCGTCCTCGAATGAGGGTCAAGATCCGCCATTAGCATCCAATGTGACCCAATTGTTACTTCACAACCATCAGTTCCAAATTTTGACTAACTCCTTAAATATTCAAAAATTTCGCCACATTCTCCCCTATAATTGGGCCTATCCACCTGCTAGAGAATCCCCAAACCACTCCTAACCATACGCCCGCAACTCAACAAGCATTACAATATACATCAATAACATTAATCTCAACATTACATACATTGTATTATCAAGAGTGATATCTG
This sequence comes from Nicotiana tabacum, assembly GCF_000715075.1. Classification (NCBI taxonomy): domain Eukaryota; kingdom Viridiplantae; phylum Streptophyta; class Magnoliopsida; order Solanales; family Solanaceae; genus Nicotiana; species Nicotiana tabacum. The sequence goes on from NC_134092.1 coordinate 115,444,816, forward strand.
GACATGAGATGCACATATTTAAATCATAATACATATAAAGTGCCTTTCGATCCACAATCATTTGACTATACAATCAAGTGAGAACATTTTATTTCCTTAATAATTTAGTCTTTCGAGATGGCCTCCTCAACTCACAAACTTCACCATAACACACGACGGAGGCAATATCAACTTCCGAACTCATCTAACAAGGATAAAAATTAAGTACCTCTCATAGGCCAATTATCCAATAACTTCACCTTCACTAGCTTTCACCAGAATGATAGACAAAGGATTTCCAACTACCTTCTTAGACATAGACACATGAAACACCGGGTATATGAAGGACAATGATGGGGAAATATCATACTCTTAGTTTGATCTATCTCCTTCAAGATTCCATAAGGCCTAATGTGACTACACATACTTTACCTTCCTTAACAATTCACCTAACATATTCATAGAGAAAATCTTGAGAATAACCCGTTCACTTTCTTTAACTCTAAATCCCTACGCAGAACACCCAAACAAAACCTTTGGCGACCTCCAACAATTACTCTAAGATGTGCTAGCTTAAATATTACCATAAAACTTCCTATCCAATATATTTAATCATGGGATGGAGCTTCTTCTTTGACATATTTGAACCTTCAACCCCATAGGTTATTATAAATAGGAACAACGAGGTTTCGAGTTTGAGCTGAAATTATCCAAGAATCCATCAATATGCCGAACAGGGCATTTCAGGAGGTTATATCCTTACAGACATGAAGGTTACTACCAATAGTGCTGACATAGTTAATCATTGTGATGACATCATTGATTCGATAAATGAGGTATAGAGTTGCCTAGTAAGCATTGATAATGTAGGGATCGTGTTCATGATTCTAATATTTAAAAGAAATGAGTCATGAAAAGGACAACAATAATTGTTTGATTTCATATGTGCCTTGTTCGGCAATAGTAGGCCTCAAGGAGAGATAGCCAAGTATATGACACTAGCCGCCTCTTGGAATGTAGGAAAAAAAAATCGGTTCAACTTGAAATGAGAATATTTTGGCACCCCGAATGCGATATAGGTTTCAAAATGCATGAAATTGCATTAGGGTCTTAACATTAACTGACACAAGGAATCTATGTCACAAGCCCATGGAGATGAAAAAGAAGTTGAACACTTGTGAGATTATTATCATTCTCACAACTTAACTTTTGCCAATAGTTGATCCTATATGAGAGGACTAGAGATACGACGAATTTGTCTTTAGATTCAATATGCTTATCATAAGGCTGCTTAACTTTCAACCTCACACACGTGAAATCATGTATTGGTTAGAGAGAATGAACATTTTGCTGTGAGCTAGACATGTTTTAGCCATAACAACTCTCAAGATGCAATACTAGGCCACTTCATGGGCAACTACAATGCTAGGAACAATGAGAGTTACTCACTAAGGCATGATCTAGGTGGACATAAAAGTCATACTGAGATGGGCGAACCACAAGATCTTCCTGTGACGAATTTGTGAAAATCTCAAATTTCCCAGAAACTTTATGCGGATAAGTGACTCCTTTCAATTGACAGGTATACATATGATAGGTGCTGAGATATGCTCTCATGTTACTAGACAGTGAAAAGGATTCATGATACTATTTATCAGTGTTTTAAAAGGCGTGGGCGTAAGGCGGGACATTTTACATATGCCTCAGCGAGGCGTAAGCCTCGAGGTACGGGGCATAAGCCCCATAAGTATTTAATTTTTAATATTTTATAAAATAATATAATAATAATAATAAATATTTATAAACAGGTAAAATTACATAAAAATTGAAGAAAACTATAAATATGTAAAATATATATGCTCCATCCCCACAAAACACTAGTCAAACAATCTATTATACGCTACTTACAAGCAATGTTTTAAAAGGCGGGGGCATGAGGCGGGGCGTTTTACTTGATATGGGGCGATGCCTAAGCCTAGAGGCGGGGGGAGGGGGGGAGCGTAAGCCCCATGGATCTTTAAAAATTTTAATTTATAAATTAATAAAATAACATAATAACACAAAAAAATATAAAATATAAATTAAAAGTTAAAAATTAAAAGAAAATTAAAGGAACTTATAGAAGAATAATATCCAGCATGATTCTTAAGTATAACTAATGCATACAAATCATGTATAACGTCTTTAACTTTCAAATAATTAAAAACTTATAATTTCTTTAAAAAAATGATCAAACTCCACATTTTACCTTCCTAAAAGTAAATAATTAATAAAATCTTATTAGTACGATAATTAAAATATTATTCCTTCATGAATAAATACAAATTAGTTGCTGAGAGGGCTGGCGTGCCACAATCCGCGCGTTGCATTGTTCCTAGCACGCTCCCAGTTATTTTCTTTTCGATTTCTTACTTCTCCACTCACCCTCAATTGATACCTTGCTATGATATAGACCCGAATTGACTTCCAAACCTTCATATAAGTATGAAACCATATTTACATAATAACATCATTTTTATTTAATGTATCCAACTTGTTACACACAAATTCTTCTCATTCACAAAACTCCTTAATATGTTCCAACACACCTTAAACATATATTTTCATTTCTAAATGATGTAGTTATATCCCACAGGTCTCCTTTAATACTCGAATACGTTATTCCCAAATACCACTAGCGCATTTTTAAATCTTAAATCATTAGAAATTTTTTTTATGGGGCCTTACATAAAACAATTATAATTGACTTAAATAAAGCTGGACTTTTCTACTAACTTTGTGGGTCCCAAGGGAGCTGTTTGCGCAGTCTCGCAAAAATACAAATATCTCTCTACTCCAATGTCGTATCAACAAACGGTTTAATGCGTTGCAAACTAGACTCGTAGATCTTCAATTTGTATGTGGATAATTCCGTAACTCCAAGTATATTGGGAGAAAAGGTCTGCTACATTTGACCTAGTTTTCAGCATATTTATGAATGTAACTTGTGATGACCTCTCGTCGACTTTTATTTCACAATTCGCTTGACTTCAAAACTCAGCACACGATTATCATACGACTATAATAACTCATAACATAACCTCCTTATCATGTTAAACACTCTAGTCTCACCCCAAAAGTACATGTTATAACATTTCCAACTTGTCGACTTTTGACAGAACTTATTTTCTTCAATTGGTTTAGCTTCTAAGCCTTCCAATCTTCTTGGTACTTGTTATTCATGATCTTAAATATTTATAACCTCTAAGGTAATATGATTAACTCACTTTATGTACCTTCAAAGATGATCTCATTACTTAGCTTACATCAATTGACTTACGACGTATTTTTACGTACAAAAATATGGGGGGTAACAAATGCGGAAAGAAGATACCTAGTAAGTAAAATCAAGTTCTATAGAACATTTATTAGACCTATTATGTTATAATGGAACAAAAGGGGAAATATAATGTCAAATGAAGCTTAATAATATTTATGTCTCTCGATAATTCTTTAATAATGTTGATTTAGTTAAAAATATTACATTAGTTGCCTAATACATACTCCATAGACTGTTTTAGTTTAAAGAGGTTATTCAATAATTTGCTTCATTATAAGTTAAAAATCATCAAATTTATGCATTCAACTTTTCCTAAATGCTCAATTTTGCCCTCCACCTTAATCTATCAATAAAAAACTAAATTCCAAATGCTTAATATAGTGTTATTGGCCCGTGCTCAGCACAAGCTACCCCTAGCTAGTATAAAATAGAAATAACAATAAGATAATGAGTTAAAAATATATGAGGGAGATTGGTAGCCGAAAAAAGGAAAGTCGGACAAAAGTTGAGTAAGAGATAGTAATAACAAAGATGAAGTAACCTAAGAAGGAGTATTGATACGTTCTCCGGTGGTTGGACGCCGCGTTGAGTTGAGTTCTGAAGCGACGCCGCCGTAAAAGGGAGGCGTAGGAACTCGAATTCGTCGTCATCGTTAAAAGAAAACTTAATACTTTCCGGCAATCTTGTAAATTCCTTCACTAATGGTAATGGTAGTGGAGAAAAAGAAAAGGAAAAGAAGAGGAAAAAAAAACTAGAATATCTAATATTCAATAAAGAAATCATGATAAAAATAAATTTTTAATAATATTTATACTCATCACTCTCTTCAAGAGACTGATTTACACTCTTGAAGTGGGATCAAAGGTATAATTGATAAAAAAGGGATAATTATGTTGTTATGAGATGAATGCACGTGATTGAGATGAATGCATTTGTCTATCCATTTAACGTACTTTGTATTCATGTACTCAATTAAGAAATACATTAACTTATAACCTTTGAATATATTTGTACCTTTATAAATAAAGAACTTTTGACCCTATGAAAAACACCCCAAGAAGAGAAATAACAAAATGTCATGACCCAAAATCCCACCACAGGTGTCGTGATGACACTTAGTCTCTAAGATTAGGTAAGACAATTACAATTACATTTCAAGCCATTTTTGTTTAATAGAAACTAACAATGGAAATAATTACAAACAACCTCCCAAGACTGGTAATACTGAGTCACGAACTCTAACTGAATACATGAGATGATCTCAAAGATCGAATCCTCAATACTGTTTGAATAATTATAAACAGTACAATAAAAATGGAAGGACTCCAAGGAACTGCGACGACCAAGCAGCTCTACTTCAAATCCTTGCGACCTCAATCTAACTCTGTCCGAGTCCGACATCTCCAATACCTGACTCTGCACAAAAATATGCAGAAGTGTAGTATGAGTACACCGCAGTCAGTACCCAGTAAGTATCAAGACTAACCTCAGTAGAGTAGAGACGAAGTACAGTCAAGACACTCACTAGTCTAATAACCTGTGCAATATGATAAACAAAATAATAAAAAATTGTGATGACCCAAAAGGTCATCTTATGTTTTAGAACTCGAATCTGCGCTCTTAAGCCTTAAAAATCTCATTTTTACCCTCCTCGATTTGCGTGCACAGTCCGGGCAGGTTTTCGAAAAGCTTTTATGTTGAAAACTAATGAAAATAATTTTTTTTACCTTAAAAGTTAATTTTAGTTGATTTCGGTCAATATTTTTGGTAAACGAGCTCAGATCCGTACTTTGACGGTCCCGGTAAGTCCGTATCGAATTACGGGACATGGGCGTATGCCCAGAATCGAATTTGGAGGTCCCTAGCTTGAGTTATGAATTTTTGATAAAAATTAAAAGTTTGGAAATTATTTATTTTTAAGATTTGATTGATATTTGGCATTGTTAGTATCGGGTCCGTATTTTGGTTCCGGAGCCCGGTACAGGTTCATTATGATATTTAAGACATGTCTGTGGAATTTGGTGAGAAATGGAGTTGATTTGACGTGATTCGGACGTCCAGTTGAGAAGTTAGAAGTTTTAAAGTGTTCTTGAGAATTTCATTTGAATTGGTGCTAAATTTAGAGTTCTATGTGTTATTTTGACGATTTGATCACGCGAGCAAGTCCGTATGATATTTTTTTACTTGTGTGCATGTTTGGTTTGGAGCCCCGAGGGCTCGGGTGAGTTTCGGATAGGCCACGGGATGTTTTGGACTTTAGAAAATCTGGTTTTCTGCAGATTCTGGTGTCTGGCATATCCTTCTTCACGTTTACGAAGGTCCTCTCGCGAACGCGAAGGGTAAACTGGGCAGCTGAGGATTTCTTCTTCGCTAACGCGAAGCGATGAGGGCGTTACCCTTCGCGAACACGTAGTGTTAGGCACTGGGGAGGGGGAGTCAACCTTTTCTTCATCGCGAACGCAACCAATGTCTCGCGAACGCGAAGGCCAGGGAAGGGTAGCCTACGCGAACTCGAGCACTGCCTCGCGAACGCGAAGTATTGGCAGCCTATGCACTTCACGAACGCGACAGTGCTCTCGCGAACGCGATGAACACTGTCTCCCAACACTTAACAGAACCCAAAAACGGGATTTTAGCCAAAAAACTCATTTTTCTCAAAAACCAAACGGTGAGAAGCGATTCTTCAAGAGTCATACCTTCCCCAAATTGTTGGTAAGTGATTCTAAATCATTTTCTTTCAATTACCCATTACATTTCTTGAATTTTTAACCTAAAATCTAGAGTTTTCATGGTAGAATTAGGGGTTAGGGTAGAAAATAGGGATTTCGAGAATTTGGGGATTTAGACCTCAATTTGAGGTCGGATTCCAAAACTAATTACATATTCGGGCTCGGGGGTGAATGGGTAAAAAGATTTTGGTTCGAACCTCGGGTTTTGACCAAACGGGCCCGGGGTCGATTTTCAAATTTTTTGGAGGAAAAATTGGGAAATTTAATTTATGCAATATAATTGATTCCTTTAGCTATATTTGATATTATTGAGTCATTTTTGAATAGATACGAGTGGTTTGGAGGTGAATTTCAAAGGAAAAGCTGTGATTGAGAATTAAGTGGCCTTCGAAACGAGGTAAGTGTTGTGTCTAACCCTGACTTGAGGGAATTAGGAACCTTAGATTATTTGTTAAGTGAAATTTATGTGAGCGGCATATATGTGAGGTGACGAGTACTTATGCGCCGCCAAATTTACCTGTTTTTCCATGTTTTCCCTGTTTTTCTTATATTGTCTCATTCTTATGCCAAATTTCTATGTGTTATACTAGTGTTGTTCCAATTATCGTTCTTATCATGTTTACGGAAATTTTCTGGTGATAATTGAGTTTTTATTTCCAAGTTGAGATTGATATTATGGAATCAAATATTGAAGTAAGGTTTGTACTTGTTATTCTATCTCCCTGTTGTTATTTATGCATTGCATTATGGTAAGGGAGACTGTTAATACACGAAGGATGATGCCGTGCCATATTATGAGTATTAATGCACGAAGGGTGATGCCGTGCCATATTGTGAGTATTAATGCACGAAGGGTGATGCCGTGCCATATTGTGAGTGTTAATACACGAAGGGTGATGCCGTGCCATATTGTGAGTGTTAATACACGAAGGGTGATGTCGTGCCATGATATGAGAGTAAAAGCACGAAGGGTGATGTTGTGCCATTTATATTAATTTTATGGTGAGATTGAGAGTAAAAGCACGAAGGGTGATGCCATGCATTTTTCTTTACTATATTCACTATTCCTGTTGATTCATGGTATATTGACTGCTCCGGTGATCATTCTGTTGTAGTTCTTTATCTTGTATTCCCCTTAGTATGTCTCCCCTCCCGACATTTTCTGTTTAGTTCTTCATTCCTGTTATTTGCGTATACACTGTTAAATTGTACAGGTTAATTGTAGGTGCCTTGCCTTAGCCTCGTCACTACTTCGTCGAGGTTAGGCTCGACACTTACCAATACATGGGGTCGGTTGTACTGATACCGCACTCTGCACTTTCTGTGCAGACTTTGATACCGGCTCAGGTTGATCGAGATTTGCTACTGGTCCGCTGTCCGGAGACTCAAGGTAGATCTGTCGGCATTCACAGACCTTGAAGTCCCCGTCTATCTTTTATGTCCTACTGTTTTCTTTCATTCAGACAGTTGTATTTCTTTCAGACTATTACTTGTAGTAAATTCTAGAATGTTCGTGAATTGTGACTCCAGATCCGGGTAGTAGTAATTAATACCATTTTATGATATTCCGCACTTATTATATTTTATTTGTGTTAATTATTGATATTTACTGAATCTAAATAAGAAAATGGTTTAATGATTCTCTAACGTTGGCTTACCTGGCAAGTGAAATATTAGGCGCCATCATGATTCCGTCGGTGGGAAGTTTCGGGTCGTGACAGAAACAAATAACAATAAGAGCAACACAAATCAACCAATGATATGCACAACAGGGCAACGAAAACACCATTAATATCGCTCAACGAATAATAAACACAGGTACAACCAATTAATCAAGTCCTTCAAAATATCCATCTTTTATCTATAAGTTTTTCAATAAAAGTCTCTAGAATATAATCCTTTTCAATAAATATCTTTCAAATAAATATCTTTCGAATATAATTCTTTCAAGTAAATATCTTTCAAATATAATTCTTTCAAGTAAATATCTTTCAAATATAATTCTTTCAAGTAAATATCTTTCAATTATACTTCTTTCAAGTAAATATCTTTATAATATAATTCTTTCAAAAAAATATCTTTCTAATATAATTCTTTCAAATAAATATCTTTCAAATATACTTCTTTCAAGTAAATATCTTTATAATATTATTCTTTCAAATAAATATCTTTCTAATATAATTCTTTCAAATAAATATCTTTCAAATATACTTCTTTCAAGTAAATATATTTATAATATAATTCATTCAAATAGATATCTTTCTAATATAAATCTTTCAAATAAATATCTTTTAAATATACTTCTTTCAAGTAAATATCTTTATAATATAATTCTTTCAAATAAATATCTTTCTAATATAATTCTTTCAAATAAAAGTCACCATTGTGACACCTCATTTAACTTTCCTGGCGTGAGAAATATATTCAACATATCATATCAAATGGCACGGCAATACCTTCGTGCACTTGTCTCATTCTCACCCAATATATATATGTAGATCAAATCAATTGGCAGGGTAACACCCTTCGTGTATTTATATCTTTCTCACCCTGCATACATATAACAGTTCCATCTAGGTGGGGGAAATGCCAATAACAATAAGGAAATAAGGTGGAGGCACACAGGAAGCATCAACGACTATAAGTCACATAAAAAACATAGGTGCATAATAACGTCCCAAGATAGAGGCATGAATGTATACACAACAAAACGATATCACAATATAATGTATGTCTCTCATCCTTGCCTGCACGGAAACACCATTCGTGCCATGAATATATGATAATATAAAAATAATTGCACGACATCACCCTTTGTGATTTTACTCTCATCCTCACCTGATAATATAAATGAAATGGCACGGCATCACCCTTCGTGCTTTACACTCTCAAATGGCACGACATCACCCTTCGTGCTTTACACTCTCCCTCACATGATAATATAATTCAAATGGTACGGCATCACCCTTCGTGCTTTACACTCTCAAATGGCACGACATCATCTTTCGTGCTTTACACTCTTCCTTACCAAGCACATGTATATCATTAACAAGCAAGGTAGGAAGCATAAATAACATCAAGAAGAGTGTTTAAACTACAACACAATACAACAATTCATATCGCAATTTGCCATTGACCACAACCAAATTTCAAATATGTAGCAGAATCAATATATTTCTCAACAAATAGTCCAAGGCTCCACGCAACATATATAAAACCTCAAAACAATCAACAGATATGGAAAATACTCAATATAGGGCAACACCCTCATTAATCTAAATCCTTAATAATTATATAAACACCTTTTCTTAAGCTTATTTAATTAATTAATTACAGATGGAAAAATCCATAATGAAATTAATTTCCAAAAAATATCAAATCATCAATTCACGGAATTCACATAAATATACAAGTAATAATCACATCAAATTGTCATATAAAAATAAATTTAACAAACACGAATTGAGGCATGGCAAAAATAGATGATATAATAAATGCCAACAATTATCTAATTTACTACACAATATGCCTAAAACCTTAACCCAATATATTTTGCACATATAAGCCCGATTACGTACTCGTCACCTCGCGTACACGGCTTTTCATATTTCACAAATGGCACATAAGACTCGATGCCTAAGGGAAAATTCCCCCACTCAAGGTTAGGCAAGATACTTACCTTCTTAAAGTTATGCCGATATTTCAAAATTGCCTTCTTGCTTGAATTGACCTCCGGACTGCTCAAATCTATCCAAATTAATTGTATAACTTTATTAAAATTCATCGGAAATAATTCCAGATAATAATACGTCGACTTAAAAATTAATTCCAAAAAGTCAACAAAAGTCAACGCGGGACCCGTCTCTCGGAACCCAACATACATTTCATGAAATCCGAACACCCATTCTGATACGAGTTCAACCATACCAATTTTATCGAATTCCAATAACAAATCGACCTCTAAATCTTGAATTTTCGTTTTAGGAAGATTTTGCAAAAATCTTGATTTCTTCCATTTAAATCCGAAATAAATGATGAATATAACAATAGATTCATGAAATATAATCACTTTAGGATATAGAACACTTACCCAAGCCAAAGTTTTGAAGAACTCCTCCAAAATCGCCCAAACACCGAGCTCCAAACTCCCAATCGAAAATGGCGAAATGACCATTTTTGGTCCTTAAACGTTTCTGCCCAGTTTCGCTTCTGCGGACAAACTTGTCGCACCTGCGAGCTCACTTTTGCGAGAAAATGCCCGCTTCTGCGAAGTCCACTGGCCACTTCCCTCTCGCACATGCGGAAGAATATCCTCTTCTGCGCACATCGCAGGTGCGAGACCATTCCCGCTTTTGCGCAACTGGCCGCTTCTGCGGTTCTTCTTGCGCTTCTGCGCACGAGGTGTTGCTACTGCGACCTTCTCAGCTCCCCCTCTTCAGTCAATTCTGCGAGAAGCATCTCGCTTCTGCGATCAAGCTTCCCCAGAAGCGATCACACCAGCAAGGCCAAAATTCCAGCAGCTTTCTTCAAGTCCAAATTGGTCCGTTAGCCATCCGGAATCCACCCGAGGCCCTCAATACTTTAACCAAATATACCAACATGTCCCAAAATACAATACGAACTTAGTCGAGGCTTCAAACCTCATCAAACAACTCCGAAATTACAAATCGCGCATCAAATCGAATTATGAGTTTTCAAATCTTCCAACTTCTATATTTTGCTCCAAAACATATCAAATCAATCCGGAATGACTTCAAATTTTGCACACAAGTCATAAATGACGTAATGCAGCTATTCCAATTTCCGGAATCAAAATCCGAGCTCATTATAAAAATTTCAACCTTCGATCGGGCTTTCCAAAATCTTCCATTTTCCAACTTTTGCCAAAATGCGTCGAATTATCCTACGGACTTCCAAATCCAAATTCGAACATACGCCTAAGTCCAAAATCATCATAGAAAGCTATCGACATCATCAATATTCCATTCCGGGGTCATTTGCTCAAAAGTCAACTCTCTAGTCAACTCTTTCCATTTAAGCTTCAAAAATAAGAATTTCTCTTTCAATTTAATTGTGAACCTTCCAAATACCAACCTCGACCACACACGTGAGTCATAATACATATTACAAAGTTACTCGGGACCATAAGTTGCTGAACGGGGTGTTAATTCTTAAAACAACAAGTCGGGTCGTTACATTCTCCACCTCTTAAACATACGTTCGTCCTCGAACGTGCCAAGAATCTTTCTGAGGACTTTAAATTACTGAGTGTATTCTTACACATATACTCATGGGGTGATTCTACGTCCCACAATTTAACATGGGTCCGACAGAACCATCTGAGTTGAGATTATTTCTTTTATCCATATTATAAACTTTTAAAACCAATTTCTTACACTCCAAACATTTTCAAAAGGTCTGATTTATACATCAACGCACGTTATTAGTCTCAACTGGCTATAGTAACTCGTGCCTACGCACACATCAACTTTGTTGATAGTGTTGAAGTGCTTCGAAATATTTTTGGGGTGTTACATTCTCCCCCGCTTAGGATTATTAGCCCCCAAACACAAAACATAACTTATCTTTTTTTTTGAACGTTCCAATCCCCCAAATTTTACTAACACCCAAATTTCAAATTCAAAAATAAAAGGAAAAAGATGCCCATTCATCCTGGTCTGATCCGAACAGATCTTTTCAGAAATTTCGGCAGATTCTCTTCTGTAATTGGGTCTATCCACCTACCAGAGTAACACCAAAACAATTCCTAACAACACATACACAACCCAACAAGGTACCACAATGTATATATCAATAACACTAATCTCAACGTTACAAGCACTGCGTTATCATAATGATATCAGAACATGAAGCACATCATACTGTCACGACCCAATTTCTCCCTCCGTGAACCGTCGCGATGACACCTAGTCTCTACGACTAGGTAAGCCTAACACTTTTGCATAAGTGAAACTAAAGCATGAACATTAACTACTAACAGTAACAAATATCTAATAAGCAACTGAATGCCACTCGGCATATACAATTATTAACTCTGAAAATGTACAAACAATTTCCCCAAAACCCGAAATGCCGTAAGTCACAAGCTACTGAGAAGTCTTAACTATTTTATACATCATTTCTCCAGAAGGAAGGAAAAATGAACATAGGTTAATAGAGGGGGGACTCCGAGGATCTGCGGGCACGGGCAGATGTACCTTAAAGTCTCCAATAAGCAGCAGCGACTGCAACTAGTGATGAGACTGGTAAGATGAACCTGGATCTGCACACGAAAAACATGTGCAGGAAAGGGCGTGAGTACACCACAACAGTACCCAGTAAGTGCCAAGCACAACCTCGATCGAGTAGTGACGATATCAGGTCAGGGCCCTACTGGTATAAATATAATGAAATAAGACAGAATGAAATATCGTAGTAAAATAAATACGAAAATCTAACAGGAATAGAATCAATGAAAGACAACAGCTCAGAACACAGTGATAACAACAGGGGATCTCCCGAGATACCGTCTCGTAGTCCCAAACATAAATGTGCAGGGGGATCTTTCGGAATACCGTTTCGTAGTCCCAAAATAAATATGTAAAACAGGGAGATCTCCCGGAATACCGTTCCATAGTCCCAAATTAAATATGCAGTGCAACCAACTGAAATAACAATTACAGCAAAAAATCCTACAGTTTAAACTAAGCTCAAGTCAAGGAAAGAAGGTAATTTCACTAAACATGTTGCACAGAGTTCAAATAGGCAGTTAAACAAGTAGGCAGCTATTCTAGTCTAAACAGGATAGTTACATATGCTAGTGTGTTTCAAATAAGGAGAAAACCAGTTATGACTTAGTGAAAAACGGAGTTTTACAACAAATAGCCCGTGTACGTACTCGTCACCTCACGTACACGGCGCTTAAATATCAAACAGTACCAAATCCTAAGGGGAGTTCCTCCACACAAGGTTAGGCAAGCCACTTACCTCGAACGAAGCTCAAATTAATCCGTCACAATGCTCTTTCCACAAATATCTGACTCCGAATGGCTCAAATCTATCCAAAACCAATTACATAACATAAATATAACTACAAGAAACTAATCTAGCTAACGAAATCAAAGCTAAGGCAAGAAATTAGAAAAACGCCCAAAATGTCTCCCCGGGCCCATGTCTTGGAATCGGGTAAAAGTTACCAAATATGAACACTCATTCACTCACGAGATCACTCGTACCAAAATTATCCAAATTCGATGTATAAATCCCACTCAAAACTCAGAAATTCGGTTGGGGAACCTTTCCCCCATTCTCCCAACTTTCTCACTCAAATTCCTTAATTAAATGAAGAAAACAAAAATAGATTAATGAAATATGATCAAAATCAAGTTAGGAATCGTTACCCCAAAGCTCTCTCTGAAAATCCCTCAAAGAATCGCCAATTTTCGAGCTCCCAAGTCCACAAATGGAGAAATGAATCAAACCCTCAAATTTTACCTTTTCTGCCTAGCAAATTCGCTCTTGCGGCCTATTCATCGCACCTGCGGCACCGCACCTGTGGAAATTCCATCGCAGGTGCGGAAATGACTTAAGGGACCTGGGACTGCTTTTGCGAGAAAGTGGCCGCACCTGCGCGTGCGCACCTGCGGAAACTGGTCCGCTTCTGCGGTCTCTCTTCGCACATGCGCTCCAGGGTCGCATCTGCGGACATCGCAGATGCGTAATATTACCTCGCATCTGCGATCCCTGAGCTCCTCCTTCCAAACCGCTTCTGCGCCTGATCTTCCGCACGTGCGAGTCCGCACCTGCGGTTCCCCAACTGCAGATGCGAAAACACCAGCAACCAGAAATCTTCAGCAATTGCATAAGTCTAAATTTCAATCCGTTAAGCATCTGAAACACGCCCGAGAGCGCCGGGGCCTCAACCAAACATACCAACCAATCCTAAAATACCATACGAACTTAGTCGAGCCCTCAAATCACATCAAACAATGCTAAAATCACGAATCACCCTCCAATTCAAACTTAAAGAAACTTGAAACTTCCAAATTCGAGAACTGATGCCGAAACCAACCAAACCACGTCCGATTGACCTCAAATTTTACATATAAGTCATATTCAACACTATGGACCTACCCCAACTTCCAGAATCGGAATCCGACCCCGATATCAAAAACTCCACTACCGGCCCAAAACTATAAAAATTCGACTTTCGCCATTTCAAGCCTAAATGAGCTACGAACCTCCAAAACACAATCCAGACACGCCCCTAAGCCCAAAATCACACAACGAAGCTAACGGAATCAACAGAATTCCATTCCGAAGTCGTCTCCACACAGTTCCGACTACAATGACAATCCTAAGGCTTAAACCTCCATTTAGAGACTAGGTGTCCCAAAACACTCCAAAAAACAATCAAAACGAAACCTCCCGGCAAGTCATAATAGTAGAAATACATATCGGAGAAGCAGTTAATAGGGGATCGGGGCTATAACTCTCAAGACAACCGGCCAGGTCGTCACATCCTCCCCCTCTTAAAACAATCGTTCGTCCTCGAACGAGTATAGAGACATACCTGAAGCAGTGAAAAGATGAGGATAACGGCTGCGCATATCCTGCTCGGTCTCCAAAGTCGCCTCCTCGACCGGCTGGCCCCGCCACTGAACCTTTACTAATGCAATGTTTTTTGACCTCAGCTTTCGAACCTGCCTGTCCAAAATAGCCACTGGCTCCTCAATTTAGGATAGATCCTTGTCCAACTGGACTGAGCTAAAATCCAACACATGAGACGGATCGCCGTGATACCTCCGGAGCATCGAAACATGAAATACCGGATGAACTCCTGCTAGGTTGGGAGGTAAGGCAAGCTCATAAGCAACCTCCCCAACTCGCTGCAACACCTCAAAGGGGCCAATAAACCTTGGTCTCAGCTTGCCCCTCTTTCCGAACCTCATAACGCCCTTCATAGGTGAAACCCAAAGCAGGACCCGTTCTCCAACCATGAATGTAACATCGTGAACATTCCGGTCCGCATAGCTCTTTTGTCTGGACTGGGCTATGTGAAGTCTATCCTGAATTACTTTCACCTTCTCCAAGGCATCCTGAACCAAGTCCATACCCAATAATCTGGCCTCGCCCGGCTCGAACCAACCCATTGGGGACCGGCACCGCCTACCATACAAAGCCTCATACGGTGCCATCTGAATGCTGGACCGATAACTGTTGTTGTAGGCAAACTCCGCAAGTGGCAAGAACTAATCCCAAGAACCTCCAAACTCCATCACACACGTACGAAGCATATCCTCAAGAATCTAAATAGTGCGCTCGGACTGCCCGTCCGTCTGCGGGTGAAATATTATGCTCAACTCCACCCGAGTACCCAACTCCTGTTGTACGGCTCTCCAGAATCGCGATGTAAACTGCGTGCCTCGGTCAGAGATGATAGATATCGGTATGCCATGAAGTCTGACAATCTCACGAATGTAAATTCAAGCCAACTGCTCAGAAGAATAGGTAGTCATCACAGGAACGAAATGAGCTGACTTGGTCAGCCTGTCCATAATCACCCAAACAGTATCAAACTTCCACTAAGTCCGTGGGAGTCCAACAGCGAAGTCCATAGTGATCTACTCCCATTTCCACTCCGGAATCTCTATCTTCTGAAGCAACCCACCCGGTCGCTGATGCTCATACTTCACCTGCTGGCAATTTAGACACCTACCCACATACTCTACTATGTCTTTCTTCATCCTTCTTCACCAATAATGCTGCCTCAGGTCCTGATACATCTTCGCGGCACCTGGATGAATGGAGTACCGCGAGCTGTGAGCCTCCTAGAGAATCAACTTACGTAACCCGTCCATATTGGGCACAA
Source organism: Nicotiana tabacum (assembly GCF_000715075.1). Taxonomy (NCBI): domain Eukaryota; kingdom Viridiplantae; phylum Streptophyta; class Magnoliopsida; order Solanales; family Solanaceae; genus Nicotiana; species Nicotiana tabacum. Next base: position 115,460,714 of record NC_134092.1, read on the forward strand.
ATAACCTGTCCTGCATCCTCAATGCACCATCCTCCCAAATAGTGACCTCCTTAGCATCGCCGTGCCAGACCATTTCCTTAAGGACAAGTAGATGGGGTTCATCATACTGACGCTCACTGATACGATCATAAAGAGAAGACCGAGAGACCACACAAGCCAATACTCGACTCGGCTCAGAAATATCCAATCTCACAAATTGGTTGGCTAAGGCCTGAACATCCAATGCTATAGGCCTCTCTGCTGTTGGTAGATATGCTAAACTCCCCAAACTCTCTGCCCGATGACTCAAAGCATCAGCCACCACATTAGCCTTCACGGGATGGTACAAAATATCAACGTTATAATCCTTAAGCAGCTCTACCCACCTCCTCTGACGCAAATTAAGATCCTTCTTCTTGAACAGATGCTGCAAACTCCGATGATCGGTGTAAATCTCACAAGAAACACCATACAAATAATGCCTCCAAATCTTCAAGGCATGAACAATAGCTGCTAGCTCGAGGTCGTGGACATGATAGTTCTTTTCATGCACCTTCAGATGCCTGGACGCGCAGGCAATAACCCTATGGTCCTGCATCAACACCGCGCTGAGGCCAACTCGCGATGCATCACAATAAACTGTATAAGACCCCGAACCTGAAGGCAATACCAATACTGGGGTTGTAGTCAAAGATGTCTTGAGCTTCTGAAAGCTCTTCTCACACTCCTCTGTCAACCTGAACGGAGCACCCTTCTGGGTCAGCCTAGTCATAGGTGCTGTAATAGAAGATAATCTCTCAACAAACCGACGGTAATACCCCGCCAACCCAAGAAAATTCCGGATCTCTGTAGCTGAGGACGGTCTGGGCCAACTCTGCACTGCTTCCACCTTCTTCGGATCCACCTTGATCCCATCACTCGACACAATATGACCTAAGAATGCCACGAAATCTAACCAGAACTCACATTTTGAGAACTTTGCATACAACTTCTTTTCTCTCAAAGTCTGAAGCACTGTCCTCACGTGTTGCTCATGATCCTCCCAAGTCTGGGAATACACTAGAATGTCATCAATGAATACGATGATAAAAGAATTAATATAGGGCCATATCACACTATGCATAAAGTGTATAAAGGTTGCTGAGGCATTGGTCAGCCCAAATGACATCACAAGGAACTCGTAATGGCCATACCGAGTCCTGAAAGCAGTGTTCGGGATATCTGGCTCTCGAATCTTCAACTGATGATAACCTAAACGCAAGTCAATATTGGAAATACTTTGGCACCCTATAGCTAATAAAATAGGTCATCAATACGAGGCAAGGGATACCTGTTCTTCATTGTCACTTTGTTTAACTGGTGATAATCAATCCACATACGCATAGAACCATCCTTTTTCTTCACAAACAAGACAGGAGCACCCCAAGGCGACACACTGGTCCGAATGAAGCCCTTATCAAGCAACTCCTGCAACTGCTCCTTCAACTTAGGAGGAGCCATACAATATGGAGGAATAGAGATGGGCTGGGTGCCCGACAACAAATCAATGCCGAAATCAATATCTCTATCGGGCGACATGCCCGGAATATCAGCTGGGAACACATCTGGATAGCCTCTCACTACTGGAACTGACTCAATTGTAGGGGTATCAATACTGACATCTCTCACATAAGCTAGATGCGCATCACACCCCTTCTCTACCATTCATTGAGCTTTAAGAAATGAAATAACTCGGCTGGGAGTATACTCTAAGGTACCTCTCCACTCTAATAGCGGTAAGCCTGACATAGCCAGCGTCACAGTCTTAGCGTGACAATCAAGAATAGCATAATGGGGCGACAACCAGTCCATGCCTAAGATAACATCAAAATCTATCATGCTGAGTAATAAAAAGTCAGCTCTGGTCTCAAAACCACTAAGAGCAATCAAACACGACTGATACACGCGGTCCACCACAAGATAATCTCCCACAAGACTAGACACATAAATAGGGGAACTCAAAGAATCCTGAGATAACCCCAAATATGGGGCAAAATAAGAGGACACATATGAATACGTAGAGCCTGGGTCAAATAATACCGACGCATCTCTATGACAGACTAGAACAATACCTGTAATGACAGAGTCGGAAGCAACTAACTCTTTATGAGCCGAAAGAGCATAATACCTGGCCTGGCCTCCCCCTCTAGGGCAACCTCGACCTCCCTGATCTCCACCACGAGCTGGCTGAGCAGGTGGGGCGGTAGTTGGTGCTGGAATCATGGCTTAAGGACCCGGTGGATCACGTGGTGGCTGAGAAGTCTGTGGAGGTGCAACCCTCCTAAGTCTGGGGCAATCCCTCACCATATGGCGGGTGTTGCCACACTCAAAACAACCCTTCGAAGGGCGTGGCTGCTGTGATTGACTCGAGCCAGGTCTGCTGGACTGGCCGCTAAAAGTACCCCGAACAGGAGGCACACTAGATACTAGCGGTGCATAATAAGGCTCCTAGGGCCTGGAAGGGGCTGGAACACCATTGGCAGCTAGAAGAGCTGAATGAATGGGGAGGCCCACATAACCATTACCATAGCGGGCTGCTGGGGAACGAGCTCCATAATAAGAACCAGTCTCTCGAGACCTCTTGTCCTCTCTCTCCTCTCGGTCCCGGGCAAGCATGTCCTCCAATCTCCTAGCAATACTCACAACCTTCTAGTAAGGAATATCCATCTCCAGCTCCCTGACCATACTAATCCTGATACTGAGGTGGAGCCCCTTAATAAATTGTCGAACCCTCCCTCGAACTGTGGCAACCAAGGCCGGTGCATGTCGGGCCAAATCACTGAAGCCGACTGCATACTCTGACACAGTCATAGCACTCTGCCACAACTGCTGAAACTCCACACGCCATGAGTCCTTGAGGCTCTGAGGGACATACTCTCTCAAAAACATGTCTGAGAACTGAGTCCATGTAAGTGAAGCTGCCTCATCCGGACTACTCAACTCATAAGCATGCAACCACTTATAGGATGCTCCTCTAAGCTGGAAAGTGGTAAAAGGAACCCCACTCGTCTCCGCTACGCCCATAGTGCGGAGAATACGATGACACTCCTCCAGAAAACCCTGAGCATCATCTGTAGCCAATCCGCTAAAGGTAGGTGTGTGGTACTTCTTGTACCTCTCAAGTCTGAGCTGCTCCGCCTCAGAAGCGGATGTCCTAGTCTTATGCTAAACCGGGGCCACCGGCGGCATAGGAATGAACTCTGGGGCCTGATCAACCTGGACCCTCTGCTCAGGAGTGTGGGCTGTGGGAATCTGTGCCCCTCCCCCGGCCTGAGATGTGGGAATCAATCCAACCTAAGCTAAGGTGCTGAACATGCTCATGAACTGGGCTAGAGTCTCCTGGAGGGCTGTTGCAGCAATAGGAACCTACGGTGCCTGCCCTCCAGCTGGAACTGCTGGGGGCTCCTCTGTCGCAGCTCGCGCGAGTGCTCTGGCTGCACCGCGTGGCCGTACTCTACCCCGGCCCCGGCCTCTGGCGGCTCTAGCAGGGGGCATGGGTGCCTGGTCGTCAGATCCTCTAGTACGGGTCCTCACCATATACGAGAAAGAATAGAATAGAGAATTTTTAGAATTTGATGCCAATAACTCGCACGACAAGGTATCAAAGAAGTATGTTTGTTCCTAACAGTTCCATAGCCTCCCCCCCGAAGATAAGTACAGACATCTCCGTATTGATCTACGAAACTCTAATAAACTGGCTTGTGACTCACGACTCCTATGAACCTAGAGCTCTAATACCAACTTGTCACGACCTAATTTCTCCCTCCGTGAACCATCGTGACGACACCTAGTCTCTACGACTAGGTAAGCCTAACACTTTTGCGGAAGTGAAACTAAAGCATGAACATTAACTACTAACAGTAACAAATATCTAATAAGCAACTGAATGCCACTCGGCATATACAATTATCACCTCTGAAAATGTACAAACAATTTCCCCAAAACCCGGAATACCGTAAGTCACAAGCTACTAAGAAGTCTTAACTGTTCTATACATTATTTCTACAGAAAGAAGGAAAAATGAACATAGGGGGATATAGGGGGACTCCGAGGATCTGCGGGCGCAAGCAGATGTACCTTGAAGTCTCCAATAAGCAGCATCGACTGCAATTAATGATAAGACTGGTAAGATGAACCTGGATCTACACACGAAAAATATGTGCAGGAAAGGACGTGAGTACACCACAACGGTACCCAGTAAGTGCCAAGCCCAACCTCGGTCGAGTAGTAACGAGATCAGGTCAGGGCCCTACTGGTATAAATATAATGAAATAAGACAGAATGAAATATCGCAGTAAAATAAATACGGAAATCTAACAGGAATAGAATCAATGAAAGACAACAGCTCAGAACACAGTGATAACAACAGGGGATCTCCCGAGATACCGTCTCGTAGTCCCAACCGTAAATGTGTAGGGGGATCTCCCAGAATACCGTTCTGTAGTCCCAAAATAAATATGCAAAATAGGGGGATCTCCCAGAATACTGTTCTGTAGTCCCAAAGTAAATATGCCGTATAGGGGGATCTCCCGGAATACCGTTCCGTAGTCCCAAAGTAAATATGTAGCGCAACCAACCGAAATAACAATTACAGCAAGAAATCCTACAGTTTAGACTAAGCTCAAGTCAAGGAAAGTAGGTAATTTAACTAAACATGCTGCACAGAGTTCAAATAGGCAGTTAAACAAGTAGGCACGCTATTCTAGTCTAAACAGGATAGTTACATATGCTAGTGTATTTCAAATAAGGAGAAAATAAGTTATGACTTATTGAAAAATAGAGTTTTACAACAAATAGCCCATATACGTACTCGTCACCTCACGTACACGGCGCTCACATATCAAATAGTACCAAATCCTAAGGGGAGTTCCCCCACACAAGGTTAGGCAAGTCACTTACCTCGAACCAAGCTCAAATCAATCCGTCACAATGCTCTTTCCACGAATATCCGACTCCGAATGGCTCAAATCTAGCCAAAACCAATTACATAACATAAATATAGCTACAAGAAACTAATCTAGCTAACGAAATCAAAGCTAAGGCAAGAAATTAGAAAAACGCCCAAAACATCTCCCCGGGCCCACGTCTCGGAATGGGTAAAAGTTACCAGCAACCAGAAATCTTCAATAATTGCATAAGTCCAAATTTCAACCCGTTGAGCATCCGAAACACACCCGAGGTCCTCGGCCCTCAACCAAACATACCAACCAATCCTGGTCCGTAAATCACATCAAACAACGCTAAAATCACGAATCATCCTCCAATTCAAACATAAAGAAACTTGAAACTTCCAAATTCGACAACCGATGTTGAAACCAACCAAACCATGTTCGATTGACCTCAAATTTTGCACACAAGTCATATTCAACACTACGGACCTACTCCAACTTCCGAAATCGAAATCTGACCCCGATATCAAAAATTCCACTACCGACCCAAAACTCCAAAAATTTGACTTTCGCCATTTCAAGCCTAAATGAGCTACGGACCTCCAAAACACAATCCGGACACGCCCCTAAGCCCAAAATCACACAATGAAGCTAACAGAATCGATAGAATTCCATTCCGAATTCGTCTTCACACAGTTCCGACTACGGTGCCAATCCTAAGGCTTAAACCTCCATTTAGGGACTAGGTGTCCCAAAACACTCCAAAAAAAAAAATCAAAACGAAACCTCCTAGCAAGTGACAATAGCAGAAATAGATATGTGAGAAGTAGTTAATACAAGCAATGTGTTATCATAATGATATCAGGACATGAAGCACATCATATGTATACCCATCACCACATCTCTGGTCTCAAAAGTTGTTCATAAATAATTCCACCATCATCAATTAACCTCATATTAACCAAAATCGCATTTAGAATTTTTCATAACACTAACAACAGAATGTGAGGCATGAAGACCTAATAATTATTTACCGACTTAACGAGTCATATTTAACGCCGCCTGGGCACTCACCTCGTGGGCTAAAACTCAATATTTTCCTCACAATTATGGATTATTATGCATAAAAACACAAAAGAATTATCAAATAAGCCTTAACGGGCATGACTTATTATTAATACTATAGTAAAAATTTTAATTTCACAAAAGGAGAATTTAAACCCATAAAATTTTTCACCACAAGGACCTCTTCCTTACATAACTTTCACCGCGGCTTGTAGCCCAGTTTAAATATTTCACCTCATATAAAAATGCGAGGATCTCGTCCTCAACTCTGAATCGCAAGTATTTTGCATATTGTGTCAACTGAAATTTTCAATTTTCTTTCTTTCTTCTTTTCTATAAATTTCGTAAATAATTTTTCTCAACACATAATAAACTCTCATACCGGTAGAGTATATAATTCATAAAATTGAATTCAATTATTCCGAAATCACGTCGAAACCTACTGTAGAGAGTAATAGAAAGTCACTTTTGGACTCATAGCCACAATGATGTACAAAACAAAAGTGATACACACAGGCCAACACCATAAAATCTCCCAACAGGGATAAACACGGGAGTGGAGTACAAATTCACTAATCCACTATGTATAAGGAGCAAGAAAGGAGTTCTCACCTCGATAATCGGAATCAAATCAAAATAAGAATGGTGCTCCTTTTATTATAAATTAAATCATACATGTACCTATACCATCTGGTGTATCGGCCTCAACCAATTCATAGCAATTATATCAACGGGTCGGGCCTCCACCTCTTAGGCGCCCTCTACCCACATGTCCTCCACCCCTAACTGGCTATGCACGTGGAGTATTAACTGGAATAAAGCTTGTAGCCTGCGTGTTCTGATGAAATCCACCCCTTCCAAGTCTGGTACAATTTCTCTTGATGTGACTAGTATCATCACACTGATAACAAGCCCTCTGCGGGTTCGACTGCTCATACTGAGTCTTTGACGGATAACTGGATTAACCACTGTAAGAACCCCGTGCTGGTGGTGCATTAAAAGAACTTACTGTAGTATCCCGAATATTCTGAAATTATTTTTGTGACCGCTCTGGTACTGAAATGCAGAATTATTAAGGACACGGGAATACCGCAAGCCCCAACATCATCCCATACAAATCTCACCTCTTCATCATATACAAGTTTCGGAGAACCTTTTAATACCACATAAATACATCTCAGGCCAAAACTGATATAGCACATGACCCCGCAATCTGATCATTGATAGTGGACTCCCTCACTTGGCGCGAAGCCATAGGACACATTCCGATGATCCATAATACTAACCTTCATCGCTCGTAGGATACCGGTCATAAGACAGATCAAGCCATTTATTTGGCACATGTCATCCTCGTGACAGTTAAACTCGCTTCTTCTAGTGCCTTGGCTGCGTATGTACCCTTCGCTAAATAGAAATCCCATACAAACTACATAGTCTCTAATACCACCAACTATTTCAGATCTACATTCACCTCGTGACCCTACCACGATTTTGACGATTGGCAATTAATTAAACCTTCTTAAGATCATACTTATCAACCAGATGTCAAATCCTGCTGCACCCCAATGTGCACAACTGAATGATCTCTCAATACTTCTGCATCCTCGATATGGATGACATGTTGTAACAATGGTTAAGCAACCCTGTCTCCCTTATAACTCCTCTGTAGTATCACGAACCGTTGGCGCATAGTTGATACCGAGTGCGCAATTTCATACACGAGTGGATGCAAAACAACATAAGATATATGCTTCAAGCTGAATAAATGCCGCATGATAAGGAATGAAATAAGTGAAAATTTTTCCTACTAGCTCTGTAGCCTCTCGAAGATAAGTACAAACGTCTCTGTACCGATCCGCAAGACTCTACTAAACTCGTTCGTGACTCGTAGAACCTATGAACCTAGAGCTCTGATACCAACTTGTCACGACCCAAAATCCCATCACAGGCGTCGTGATGGCACTTAGTCTCTAAGACTAGGTAAGACAATTACAATTACATTTCAAGCCATTTTTGTTTAATAGAAACTAACAATGGAAATAATTACAAACAACCTCCCAAGACTGGTAATACTGAGTCACGAACTCTAACTGAATACATGAGATGATCTCAAAGATCGAATCCTCAATACTGTTTGAATAATTATAAACAGTACAATAAAAATGGAAGGACTCCAAGGAACTGCGACGACCAAGCAGCTCTACCTCAAATCCTTGCGACCCCACTCTAACTCTGTCAGAGTCCGACATCTCTAATACCTGGCTCTGCACAAAAATGTGCAGAAGTGTAGTATGAGTACACCACGGTCAGTACCCAGTAAGTATCAAGACTAACCCTAGTAGAGTAGAGACGAGGTACAGTCAAGACACTCACTAGTCTAATAACTTGTGCAATATGATATACAAAATAATAAGAAACAAATAACAATAAGGGTAGCAAAAATAAACCAATGATATGCACAGCAGGGCAAAAAAAATACCATTAATATCACTCAACGAATAATAAACACAGGTACAACTAATTAATCAATTCCTTCAAAATATACATCTTTTATCTATAAGTTTTTCAATAAAAGTCTCTAGAATATAATCATTTTCAATAAATATCTTTCGAATATAATTCTTTCAAATAAATATCTTCCGAATATGATTCTTTCAAGTAAATATCTTTCAAATATAATTCTTTCAAGTAAATATCTTTCAAATATAATTCTTTCAAGTAAATATCTTTATAATATAATTCTTTCAATTAAATATCTTTCTAATATAATTCTTTCAAATAAATATCTTTCAAATATACTTCTTTCAAGTAAATATCTTTATAATATAATTCTTTCAAATAAATATCTTTCTAATATAATTTTTTCAAATAAAAATCACCATGTGACACCTCATTTAATTTTTCTGGCGTGAGAAATATATTCAACGTATCATATCAGATGGCACGACAATACCTTCGTGCACTTGTCTCATTCTCATCCAATATAAATATGTAGATCAAATCAATTGGCACGGTAACACCCTTCGTGCATTTATATCTTTCTCATCATGCATACATATAAAAATTCCATCTAGGTTGGAGAAATGCCAATAACAATAAGGAAATAAGGTGGAGGCACACATGAAGCAACAACGACTACAAGTCACATAGAAAACATAGGTGCACAATAACGTCTCAAGATGAAGGCATGAATATATACACAACAAAACGAGATCACAATATAATGTATGTCTCTCGTTCTTTCCTGCACGGAAATACCCTTCGTGCCATGAATATATGATAATATAAAATTAATTGCACGGCAGCACCCTTTGTGCTTTTACTCTCATCCTCACCTGATAATATAAATGAAATGGCATGGCATCACCCTTCATGCTTTACACTCTCAATGGCACGGCATCACCCTTCGTGCTTTACAATCTCAAATGGCACGGCATCACCCTTCGTGCTTTACACTCTCCCTCACATGATAATATAATTCAAATGGTACGGCATCACCCTTCGTGATTTACACTCTCAAATGGCACGACATCATCTTTCGTGCTTTACACTCTTCCTTACCAAGCACATGTATATCATTAACAAGCAAGGTAGGAAGCATAAATAACATCAAGAAGAGTGTTTAAACTACAACACAATGGTCCTTCGGACTTTCAAAATTGCAACTTCGGTCGGGCTTTCCAAAATCTTCCATTTTCCAACTTTCGCCAAAATGCGTCGAATTATCCTACGGACTTCCAAATCCAAATCCGAACATACGCCTAAGTCCAAAATCATCATACAAAGCTATTGACATCATCAAAATTTCATTCCGCGGTCGTTTGCTCAAAAACTAACTCTCTGGTCAATGCTTTCCATTTAAGCTTCAAAAATGAGAATTTCTCTTTCAATTTAATTCCGAACCTTCCAAAAACCAACCTCGAACACACATGCGATTCATAATACATATTACGAAGTTTCTCGGGACCTTAAGTCACTGAACGGGGCGTTAATTCTTAAAAGACAAGTCGGGTCGTTACACAAAATCATTCTCCCTCCTATATATCTTGTCTCCTTTACTATATTGTTCTAGTTTGCTCTCATTTCTTAATACATTATCAGCACGGAGTTCTAACCAACTGAGGATATCTGCTTCATTCGAATTTTATCTTCTTCCAAAAAGAGGTAGTTAATTTCTTTTCTGATTCAAGTATACATTCTTATGTTTATAACATTTCCACTAGGATCTTCTTTAACCTGCAATTTAATTACCATATGCATAACTTGTTTTGAATATGATTATAATAATTGCCTCGGTATGAAAACAATAAGCTTCGGTTAAATTGCTATTTCATTATATAATCTACGAAGAACTTTAAACCTACACATAAATAGATAGGTATTAAATTAAATTATCATGATTAGACTAATTAATCCCACATCCAAATGTTATGTCAGAATAGGCATTTAGAAGAAATTCTTGCAAAATTTATAAAAGGTTTAAACGTATCTTCAATGAATTTATCACCTAAGTATACAAACTAATTAATGACTTAACTATTAGATGAATCGTATTCAATGTTGAAACTTGGCAGAATTGATATCATCTAGTTTTATGCCTACTTAACTTATTGAAACGTCTTCTAAGTAGAACAAAATATACTAGTACCTATTAATGAGAGTACTTCAACTTATTTATTCTCTGAAAATATACTTACATGTCTAAAGTTCTTGTGTGTAATATTAAGTACTAATTCATCATCGCACTACACATAATTGTTTGTTCTAACAATTATATAGAGAATGTTAATACACGATTATGTTCTGCATTATTTTTTTTCATTGATAATAATTCTTATCATTCTAATTCACTTATTTTCTACGATAGTTTTCACTATGTCAAATTTGTCAAAATATGAATTTGTGGCACTTGAAATCTCTGGGAATAACTATTTGCCATGGGTGCTTGATGCTGAAATTCACCTTGACGCTAAAGGTCTTGGTGACTCTATTAAAGAAGGAAATGAAGCATCAAGTCAGGATAAGGCGAAAGCCATTATTTTCCTTCGCCATCATCTCAATGAAGGGTTAAAAAGTGAATATTTAACCTTGAAAGATCCATTTTAACTATGGACTATTTTGAAGGAACAATATGACCACCTAAAGGCCACGGTATTGCCAAGAGCTCGTCGTGAGTGGATGCACTTACGGCTACAAGATTATAAGACCATAAGTGAATATAATTCTGTTGGATATAGAATAATTTCCCAACTAAAATTATGTGGGGAACCTACGAATGATAAGGACATGTTTGAAAAGACTCTTTCCACTTTTCATGCCTCAAATATGGTGTTACAGCAGCAATACTGTGAAAAGGGCTTTAAGAAATATTCTGAGTTAATTTCATGCCTTTTGGTGACTGAACAACATAATACCCTTTTAATGAAAAATCATGAAGCCCGCCCCACTGGATCAACTCCATTTCTAGGAGCGAATCTGGGAACGATAGATCCAAAGTCTGAAAAAAGACAAAATAATTATCGTGATCGTATAAATATACGGGGACGTGGCAAGGCGCGAAATAATAATCGCCATGGTGGTGGTCATTATAAACAAGAGAACAATAAGGGTTTTCAGAATAATCCTTCAAAAGGCAAAGGTAATATTTTCCACTGATGTGGTATGAAAAATCATTGGGCACGAATTTGTCCTACACCTGAATATTTTGTCAAACTTTATCAAGCATCTATAAAAGGGAAACAAAATAAAGTTGAGACTCACTTGACCTTTCAAAATGATGTTGAGGCGGGCCTTATGAATAATCATGATAAAGTTGAAGCAAACCTTGCCTATAAAGATGATATTTTTTAAGGCCTTGTAGATATTATTCATTTAGAAACTGGAGACTTCTTTGAGCATCATAACTGAAGACTTATTATTGGAAAACATTATAAGAATAAATGTATTTTTTTTATGAAGTTCATGTTTTGAATAAAACTTTTTATGTTGTCAGTATTTAATTTCCTAAATGTAGTTTCTTTTGTTCTTAAATTTTTCAATATTACTTATGATGTATTTATTTTTTCTTTATGAAGAATATGAAAACTTCCCAGTCTTCAGTTGGCCATATGAATAATAAAGAAGAAATATGTCTTCTGAATAGTGCTACGACGCACACCATATTAAAAGATAAGAGATATTTCTCTTATTTAATTATGAAAGAAGCCAATATCATAACAATATCTGGTAGTACAAAATTAATTGAGAGCTCTGGAAAAGCGATTGTACTACTACCAGGAGGAACTATATTGGTTGTTAATGAAGCATTATATTATAGTAGGTCTCAAAGAAACTTGTTGAGTTTCAAAAATATTCGCCTAAATGGCTATCATATTGAGACCACCAATGAAGGAAAGGTTGAATACCTCTATATTACTACAATAAAAGCGGAAAAGAAGTATGTGCTTGAAAATCTTCCCGCATTTTTCTCCGGAATATACTACACTAGTATTAGTGTAGTTGAATCACATGCCATAGTAAACAAAGAGTTTACTAATGATTTTATTATTTGGCATGACCGGTTGGTCCATCCCGGTTATAATATGATGCGCAAGAAAATTGAGAATTCATATGATCATTCTTTAAAGAACCAGAAGATTCTTCAAACTAAGGAATTCTCTTGTGCTGCATGTTCTCAAGGAAAACTGATTATTAGACAATCAGTAATTAAAGTTGGAGTTGAATCTCCTGCATTTTTGGAATGTATACAAGGTGATATATGTGGGTCCATACACCCTCCATGTGGACCATTCACATATTATATGGTTTTGATAGATGCATCTACAAGATGGTCACATGTGTGCTTGTTATCAACCCACAATTTGGCCTTTGCGAGGTTACTAGCTCAAGTAATAAGATTAAGAGCACAGTTTTCAGATTATGCAATTAAGACACTTCGTCTTGATAATGCTGGTGAATTTACGTCCTAGGCCTTTAATGATTATTGCATATCAACTGGGATAACAATTAAGCATCTAGTTGCTCATGTTCATACTCAAAATTGTCTAGCGGAATCATTGATCAAACGCCTCCAATTAATTGCTAAACCAATACTTATGAGAACAAAACTTCCCATTTCAGCATGGGGCCATGCTATTTTTGTAACGACCCGACCAGTCGTTTTACTTTCTAGAACCTCGTTCCTCTAAATAATACTTCTCGTACTTGCTTTTACTAATTTATGACTTGCGGGGATGGTTGGTTAGGGATTTGGAAGAGTCCGGGTTGGAATCGGAACCTTGGTTCCTTAAGGTTGGCTTAAAAGGACAAGTTTGACTTCTGTCAACATTTTGAGTAAACGGACTTGGAATCGGGATTTGACGGTTCCACTAGGTTCGTATGATGATTTTGGACTTCGGCGTTTGTTCGGATCGAGTTTTGGGTGACCCGGGAGCGTCTTGGCACCCAATAGTGAAAGTTGGTTCTTGAAAAACTTTGAAGTTCTTTAAATTTGGTTTGGAGTGGGTTTTGGTGTTATCGAGGTCCAAATGAAATTTCGAGATCGGGAATAGTTCCGTAATATCATTTAAGACTTGCACGTAACATTTGGTGTCAATCCAAGTAGTCTAAGTATGATTCGACGCGTTCGGATTGATTTAGAACTTGAAGTTCTTAAGTTTGATCCAATTTGGTTTTGGGGCGTGATTCTTAGTTTTAATGTTGTTTCGGGCATTTCAAGAGTCTGAGCAAGTCCGTTTTATGATTCGAAACTTGTTGGTATGTTCAAGCGGGGCCCCGAGTATCAATCGGACGAGGCTCAGACCAAGTTGGAAATTGGGAGCCAAAGCCGAAGCTCCTAGCTGCTGTCATAATCGCACCTGCGCTTGGCCAGCCACAGGTGCGAACAAGGAGCCGCAGAAGTGAACAAGCCAAGGCTGCCCAGGATCCGCAGGAGCAAGAAGCTTGGCGCACCTGCAAGCGCACAGGTGTGATGCCCGTGTCCGTAGGAGCGCCCCCCTTGATGCAGAAGCGGACTCTACAAGTGCGGCTCTCCCCTCCGCAGAAGCGACCTTCACTGGCTTGAGGAACTCCGCAGATGCGGCCCAAGTGCCACAGATGCGGTACCACAAATACGGCCAAGGCACCACGAGTGCGAGAATCGCTGAAGGCAGTGGGTGTTTTAAATCGGGGTTTGAGCATTTCTTTGCTCATTTCTTACACTCGTGGGACGATTTTGGAGCTGGTTCGAGAGGGGATTTTCATCTCTAATTGATGTAAGCAATTTCTATACAATGTGTGTTTAATACATAGTTTATGGGTAGATTATAACATGTAAATTAGTGAAAATTATAGGTTTAGGTGAAAACCTAGGTTATTTTTGGTAAAAATGATATTTAACCACGAAATTCGTTATGGAATTTAGTAAAAATCATATATTTATGTTCCTAAGGTTATGGGTAACGACTTTCTTTAAATATTTCCGGAATCTGGGCATGTGGACCCGTGGGTAAATTTTAGGAATCTTGCAATTTAGGTTGGGTAATCACTTAGATAGTGGAATTATGAACTTTTGAGCATAGATTGATGTCACGACCCAAAAATCCCACCACATGCGTCGTAATGGCACCTAGTCTCTAAGACTAGGTAAGCCGATTTCAATTACATTTTTTTGGAGCCATTTGTTTTTTAATTAAATAAGTAACCAAAACTAACAGCGGAACAAATATGAATGTACAACCTCCCAAGACTGGTAGTACTAAGTCACGAACTCTAACTGAATACATGGAATGATCACGAGGACCGAATATACAATACTGTTTGATTAAAAATTAACAGTACAATAAAATAAAAAGATTCCAAGGGACTGCGATGACCAAGCAGCTCTACCTTGAATCCTTACGATCCCGCTTTAACTCTTCTCAAGCCCAATAACTCCAATGCCTGGCTCTGCACAAAAATATGCAGAAGTGTAGTATGAGTACACCACGGTCGGTACCCAGTAAGTATCAAGACTAACCTCAGTGGAGTAGAGATGAGGTACAGTCAAGACACTCACTAGTCTAATAGCCTGTGCAATATAATATATAAAATAATAGGAAGCAGATAACAATAAGGGCAACGTAAAACAATCAGTAATATGCACAACATACAACAAGAATACTATTAATATCGCTTAATAATTAATAAATATAATTACACACAATAAATCAAATCCTTTAAATAAATGTCTTTCACATATAATTCTTTCAAATAACTCTTTTTCAAATATAATTTTCTCAAATAATTACCTTTCAAATATAATTCTTTCATATAATACCTTCTACATAAAAATCCTTTCAAATAAATATTTTGAATATAATCCTTTCAATTAAAAAGTCACCATGTGACACCTCGTTTCATAATCATAAAAATACGGGTCTCATCCCATTTCTATATTTTTCGTAAACACGGGTCTCAACCCATTTTTCATATTTCCACGGCACCTCGTGCCCATAATTAAATCATCATATTTCCCCCGGCACCTCGTGCTCTCATTTCATATCACAACTGCACGGACAATTCACGTGCCAAATATCATTATCATTTAATCATAACACCCCGTGCCCACAATTCATATCACAACTGCACGGACAATTCACGTGCCAATATCCTCATTATTTACTCACGACACCTCGTGCTCACATTTCATTTTATAATCCGCCTGGAAATAACCACATGCTCTCAGTTTCAACATAAATCAGATTGTCATCAATTTACCAACAACAAGAAAAATTGCACAAGGTATAAAAATAAACACAAGAATATCACAACATAACATGAAAATCATCAACCCCATATCATCACATATCGTCCCTGACAATAGGCACCCTTATCGCTCCTATTGCCACCCTTATCACTCCTATATCCACCCTTATCGCTCCGCCTACACAATATCAATAGCCACCCTTATCGCTCCTATTGCCACCCTTTATCGCTCCGCCCAGACAATATTCCAACAAACACAACCACAATGAAATGCCACCCTTATACTCACATAATATTAAAAGTGAAATGCCACCCTTATATCTTCAAAATAATAATTAACACAACACAACAATTTATACGGAAAATTATCACGGCAACATAACAAAATCAATTCATATCACAATTTGCCCAATGGCTACAACCAAAATTTCAAAGATACAACCAAGTCAATTAATTTCACAACAAATAGTCGAATGCTCCACACAATGTGTACAACACCCAAAAACAATCAACAGAGATAGAAATTACTCAACATAAAGCAAAATATTTATTAACTCCAAATTTTTGATAATTATATAAATACCTCTTCTTAAGTTCATTTAATTAATTATTTGCAGAGGAGAAAATCCAAAATGAAATTAAATTCCAATAACTATCACATCAGCAAATTCATGGAATTTCATAAATAATCAAATAAAAATCACATCAACTTGTCATATAACAACAGAGTCAACAACAAGGATTTAGGCACGACAAATATATGATTAAATATATGCCAACAATTATCTAATTTACTACACAATATGCTCAAGACTTTAACTCAATAAAATTTACACATATAAACCAAGTACGTACTCGTCACCTCGCGTACATGGTTTTCAATTACACAAATTGCACATAAGACTCAATGCCTAAGGGGAAATCCCCCCACTCGAGGTTAAGCAAGACACTTACCTTTTTGAAGTTAGGTCGATATTCCAAAATAGCTTTCTTACATGAATTGACCTCCGGACGGCTCCAATCTTTCTTAAGCCTTCCTTACATTACTACGAGGTTCCAGAAATCCTAGCAACTTCAATCTATTTATAAACATAACAAAAGTGAACCATAATTAGGAAGATTTTCATGGTTTCAGCTCATTTGAGCCTTTTATCAAATACTAGGTGTGCAAATTTGGTTACAAGGTTCTTCTACAAGATTTTCTTCATTCCACAACCCAATCGTTACTTATTTGATCTCAACAATCTTCCCAAAAACCTTATTGGTACAAGCATATATACATAATACTCTTACACCCAAGAACCGTACTCCCAATTACCAATCTTTTACCCCAAACTCGAAATTGAAGACTAGGGGTTGAATCTTACCTCTTTGATGAAGATCTTGTAATTAGCTTCCTTGATTCTTGAAGATTGGATGATTAGAATGTTAGGTTCCCTCCTTATCTCTCTAAAATGCTCTTACCTCTCTCTAAAGCCCTCAGAAAAATACCCAAAATAAGTCCCAAAGCCTATTTATCAAAATGGGGCCGGGTTATGAAAATAGAAAAATTAACCCTCCGAAAGCAGGTCTGCGATCGCATAATGGACCGTAGAATGGGTATGCGGGCTGCAAAATTGATCGCAAAATCGGTGCCCAGAACTAGGCTCTTCTGGTCCATTCTGCGACCAGTTTGCGGTCACAGAAGCAGTTTTGCGATTGCATAATTGGTCGCAGAATTGTATTTTTCCAGCCTTTGATAATTCGGCCATAACGTATTGTAAAAATGTCCAAATGACGAACGGTTTGAAGTGTTGGAAACTAGACACATATACATTTCTTTTTCTAGGTAACACACCATATAAATCTTCATATCAAGAGAGGTATGATCGTTTGAAGTTAGGTCTTGTGCAAACTCACTTGAAATTTTAGTCTATTATAAAATTTCCAATTTTAACATTCGATGCCGAAACCTAACGAATCAAGTCTGATTGACCTCAAATTTTGCACACAAGTCATAAGTGACATAACGGACCTATTCAAATTTCCAGAATCAGATTCCGACCTCGTTATCAAAAATTCAACCTTCGATTGAACTTTCCGAAAATCGTCTATTTTCCAACTTTCGCCAAAATACATCGAATTGTCCTACGGACTTCCAAATCCCAACCCGTACATGCGCCTAAGTCTGAAATTACCATACGAAGCTATTGACATCATCAAAATTCTATTCCGAGGTCGTTTGCTCAAAAGTCAACTCTTTCCAATTAAGCTTCAAAATGAGAATTTCTCTTTCAATTAAATTCTAAATCTTCCGAAAATCAAAATCGACCACACCCGTGGGTCATAATACATATTATGAAGTTTTTTGGGACCTTAAGTCGTTGAACGGGGCATTAATTCTTACAATAACAAGTCGGGTCATTGCAATTGATTAGTTTATGTAATGTTTGACTAGCTTCGAGTCGTTTGGCATCAAATTTGGAGGTTTGAGCACGTTCTTGAATTGGGAAGTAGACTTTGAGGTGAGGTAAGTCTCATTTCTAACCTTGTAAGAGAAAATTAACCTCATAGGTGAATTAAATAAATGTTTGTACTTAATTGTGGGGGCTACGTGCGTACGAGATAACGAGAGTCCGTACGTAGCTACTATTATGCTATTGTCCGGGTAGTTTAGGACTCGTATCATGCTATACTTGGAATGTTTATTCCCTTACTTGCTAATATAATCACTTAGTCATGATAGAAATTGATAAAAGAATTTTATAAGGTTGAATTCACTTACTTGAAGGATTGTATGAGATACTTGACTATAAATGAGAAACTTGTATTTTCTTGAAAATATTTGTTATTTGTGGATCGAGCCGAGCTCCTCGGTAGTAAATAGATGCATCTATGCTCCGCGTCATTCGACCCTCCAGCAGTGCATAATTTAAATATTTTGTTGGATCGGGTCGTACGACCTCGGCATAATTGCGCATGCTAATTATTTGGAAATTCTCCATGATTTATTCTGCTTAAATGCCTTGAAATGTAAGTTGCTAAATGGTATTACTGAAATTTAAGTTATAATTATGAAAGAAGGGCTTATCTCTTCCTGTTGTTGAACTAACAGTATCATTCATGATATCCATGCTTAGCATAATACTTTAATTACATTATTATTGGCCTAGTAAGTGTCAAGTCGACGACCCCTCGTCACTACTTCTTCGAGGTTAGGCGGGATACTTACTGGGTACATATTGTTTATGTACTCATACTACGCTTCTGTACTTAATTGTACAGGATCTGAGGCTGGTGCATCTAGTTACCCGCCCGGTGCGTATACCTGATCTTGGATCGAGACTTCACGGTGAGCTGCCCCTTCTGAGTCATTCAGTAGCATGCCGTAGTTTCTCTTTTATTTTTATCTGTCTATTCTATTTCAGACAGTAGGAAAGTCATCTTTTGTATATTCTACTAGTTTCCCATACACTTGTGACACCAGACTTTGGCACATATTAGTAGACTTTAATTTTTGGGTTGTAATTCAATAGTTATAACTGCTTTTAGATGTTTTCGTTTGTTTGCCTTAAAAATCCTTTATTTACCAAATGTTTTAAAAAAAATAAGTAAAGCTAAATGGGAAATCACTAAGTTGTTCACTGTTGGCTTGTCCAACAACGGTGTTAGATGCCATCATGGCCTGACATAGAGTTGGGTCGTGACAATATGGTATCAGAGCACTAGGTTCACATAGGTCTCACAAGTTATGGGCAGGCCTAGTAGAGTCTTGCGGATCAGTGTGGAGACGTACGTACTTATCTTCGAGAGGCTATGGGGCGTTAGGAAACTACTCATTATTCATCTCCTATCGTGCAATTAATGGTATACTAAATTTCCTTCTTCTATTCTTTCACAGATGGTGAGGACGCGTACGGAGGATGTTCCAGACCCGGGAGGAGCTGCTCCCCCTATTGATAGAGGCCAAGGCAGAGGCCGAGGGAGGGCACCAGCCCGAGGTAGGGGACGAGGGCATCCCAGAGTTGCCCTACTAGCACCACCAGCGGATCCAGTGGAGGATCCCATTATTGAGGAGCAGGGCGAGGTGCCCGCAGCAGAGCCAGCCCCAGTCGATTTCATGTCAGCACCGGGCTTTCAGGAGGTCATGGGCCGTATGCTACGGTTCATGGATTCTATGACCCAGGCTGGTTTATTTCTAGTAGACCTAGCCACATCTCAGGCGGGAGGGGGAGCACAGGCCCCTACTGCTCAGGCTCCCGGGCATGCAACTACAGTGTATCAGACTTCGGGCACATTACCCTCAGACAGGGCCCAACCAGTTGCAGCAATGGTACCTGAGCCTAGACCGACCGCGGACGGCGATCCGCAGAAGTTATTGGATATATGGACTAGGTTACACCCTTCTATCTTTGGAGGCGAGCGTCATGAGGCTACCCAGGATTGCATTGATAGGTGCAGGGACAGACTGCACAACATGAGGATACTGGAGTCTCATGGGGTTGACTTCACTACTTTCCAGCTGGAGGGTAGGGGCCGTAGGTGGTGGCAGTCTTATCTTCTTGGCAGACCAGCGGGTTCTCCTCCCATGACTTAGAGCCAGTTCACACAACTTTTCCTGGATAGGTATATTCCACCCTCCGAGAGGTTGAGATGGGAACTTCTTATCAGCTGGTACTGGAGATTGCTTGGAGGATTGAGGGCTACCGTTAGAGAGGGAGAGAGAAGACGTAGCAGGACAAGAGGGTCCGTTTCTCTGGAGAGTTTAGAGGTGCCCCGGCTAGGGACAAAGGTCAGTTTGGGAGGGGTCAGCCTAGCTGGCCCCCATATTCATCACCACCACCTCCTCGAGGTGCTACAGCATGCCCCTATTTCAGTGCCATGCTAGAGAATTCTTACTACCCACCAGCCATCCAGGGTTCTTCCAGTGGGTACTCAGGTCACCAGGGTTCTTCCAGCTCCCATTTTACTGCCATGTCGGAGAGTTCATACCGCCCACCGGCTATTCAGGATTCTTCCAGTGGGTCGACAGGCCATCAGGGTCAGACAGTAGGGCAATAGATTACCACACCGAGGGGCTGTTTTGAGTGCAGAGATCTCGGTCACATGTGGAGATTCTGCCCCAAGCTTCGGGGCAAGGAAGTGCAGCAGGGCCAACAGCCCACGATTTCAGCACCGGCTGTCCGACCACCCAGAGGCGGAGGGCAAGCTGGTAGGGGCCATCCTAGAGGTGGAGGCCAGGTAGGGGGAGGCCAGTCAGCTACTGTTCAGTCAGGCGGGGGCCAGCCCGCTGGCGCTCCAGCTAGATTCTATGCTTTTCCGGCTAGACCAGATGCATTGGCCTCAGATGTTGTGATCACAAGTATTATTTCGGTATGCGGTAAGGATGATTCGGTATTATTTGATCCAGGGTATACCTATTCATATGTGTCCTCTCTGTTTGCTCATTTTCTGGATATTCCTTGTGAGTCCTTGGGTACTCCTGTTTATGTGTCCACTCCTGTGGGCAATTTTGTGGTTGTGGATCGGATCTACCGGTCCCGTGTGGTCACATTCTGCAGTTACGAGACTAGGGTGGACCTTCTGCTACTTGATATGTTCGACTTTGAGTTCATCCTGGGTATGGACTAGTTATCCCCATACCACACCATCCTTGATTGTCATGCCAAGACTATTACCTTAGCGATACCGGAATTACCGAGATTGGAGTGGAAGGGTTCCTCGGTTAGTACAACTAGTCGGGTCTTCTCTTTTCTGAAGGCTCGACATATGGTCGAGAAGGATTGTTTGGCTTATCTAGCTTATGTTCGAGACACCACCACAGAGTCTCCGATGATTGATTCAGGGCCAGTAGTCCGGGATTTCGCCGATGTGTTTCCTTCTAATCTTCTAGGCATGTCGCCAAATCGTGATATTGATTTTTGTATTGATTTGGCTCCAGGCACCCAACATATATCTATCCCACTGTACCGTATGGCTCCTAAAGAATTGAAGGATTTGAAGGACCAGCTAGAGGAGTTGTTAGCAAAGGGGTTTGTGAGACCAAGTATATAACCTTGGGGAGCACCAGTGTTGTTTTTAAAGAAGAAAGATGGGAATATGCGGTTGTGCATTGATCACCGCCAGTTGAACAAGGTTACCATCAAGAATAAGTACCCGCTGCCGTGTATCGATGATTTTTTTGACCAGTTGAAGGGTGCTAGGGTGGTTTCTAAGATCGACTTGAGATCGGGGTACCATCAGTTGAAGATCCGGGACTCAGATGTTCCGAAAACTACCTTCCGTACCAGATATGGTCATTATGAGTTTCTAGTAATGTCCTTCGACTTGACTAATACCCCAGCGACGTTCATGGATTTGATGAACAGAGTGTTTAGGCCTTATATTGATTCCTTTGTTATTGTCTTCATTGATGACATCTTGATTTACTCACGTAGCTTGGGGTAGCATGAGCAACATTTGAGAGTGGTACTTCAGACATTGTAAGAACATGAGCTATATGCTAAGTTCTCCAAATGTGAGTTTTGGCTAGAGTCTGTGGTATTCTTGGGGCATGTTGTATCAGGAGAGGGTATTAAAGTGGATCCCAAGAAGATTGAGGCAGTTCAGAGTTGGCCTCGTCCCACTCTGGCGACTGAGATCACGAGTTTCTTGGGGTTAGCAGGCTATTATCGCCGGTTTATGGAGGGCTTTTCATCCATTGCAACACCTTTGACTAGATTGACCCAGAAGGGTGCCCCGTTTTGTTAGTCCGATGATTGTGAGGAGAGCTTTCAGAATCTCAAGACAGCGTTGACTATAGCACCAGTTTTAGTGTTGCCTTCTGATTCAGGGATGTATACTATGTATTGCGATGCTTCACGTGTTGGCTTGGGTTGTGTATTGATTCAGGAGGGGAGAGTTATTGCATATGCTTCACGTCAGTTGAAGTCCCATGAGAAGAATTATCCTGTGCACGATTTGGAGTTAGCCGCGATTGTTCATGCTCTTAAGATATGGAGGCATTATCTGTATGGGGTGTCATGTGAGGTTTATACTGATCATCGCAGCTTACAACATTTGTTCAAGCAAATGGATCTCAATTTGAGGCAGCGTAGATGTATCGACTTACTGAAGGATTATGACATCACCATTCTTTATCATCCGGGCAAGGCAAATGTGGTCGCGGATGCCTTAAGCAGGAAGGCAGATATTATGGGTAGCTTGGCATTTATTTTAGCGGAGGAGAGGCCACTAGCTTTGGACATTCAGTCCTTGGCTAACAGACTTGTGAGGTTGGATATTTCGGAGCCCAGCCGTGTTCTAGCTTGTACAGTTGCTCGGTCTTTCTTTAATGGGGTAGATCAATGCCGGACATTTTGATGATCCGCACTTGGCAGTTCTTAGAGAGACGGTACTACAGGGTGGTGCCAAAGAAGTTTCTATTGGCGAGGATGGTGTTCTGCGACTCCAGGGTCATCTATGTGTTCCTAATATCGATGGCTTGAGGGAGAGGATTCTAGAGGAGACACATAGTTCTTGGTATTCTATTTATCCAGGTGCTACGAAGATGTATCGTGACCCGAGACAGCATTAGTGGAGTATGTAGCTAGGTGTCTAAATTTCCAGTAGGTCAAGTATGAGCACCAAAGGCCAGGTGACCTACTTCAGCAAATGACTATACCTGAGTGAAAATAGGAGCGCATCCCTATGGACTTCGTAGTTGGATTGCCACGGACCTTGCAAAAGTTTGATGCAATTTGGGTCATTGTCGGCAAATTGACCAATTCAGCACACTTTATTCCGGTTGTGACTACATATACTTCAGAGAAATTGGCCCAGGTTTATATTAGGGAGATAGTTCGGTTACACAGTGTGCCTGTTTCAATCATATTAGATAGATGCCCTCAGTTCACTTCATATTTTTGGAGAGCCGTACAGAGTGAGTTGGGGACCCGCGTAGAGCTCAGCACAGCATTCCATCCACAGACCGACGGCCAGTCAGAGCGGACAATTCAGATATTGGAGGACATGCTCAGAGCATGTGCAATTGCCTTTGGGGGACAGTGGGGTCAGTTCTTGCCGTTGGCCAAGTTTGCTTACAATAACAGTTACCAGTCCAGGATCGAGATGTCCCCTTTTGAGGCTTTATTTGGTCGGCGATGTCGTTCTCCCATCAGGTGGTTTGAGCTCGACGAGGCTATGTTATATGGTACTGATCCGGTGAAGGATGCCTTGGAAAAGGTAAAGTTGATTCAAGAGCGACTTCGCACAGCACAGTCCAGACAGAAGAGTTACGCAGATCAGAAGGCGCGTAATGTATCATTTATGGTAGGCGAGAAGTTCTCTTAAACGTCTCGCCGATGAAGGGTATTATGAGATTCGGAAAGAAGGGCAAGTTGAGCCCAAGGTTTATAGGTGTGATGACCCAAAATGTCATCTTATGTTTTAGAACTCGATTATGCGCTCTTAAGCCTTAAAAATCTCATTTTTACCCTCCTCGATTTACGTGCGCAGCCCGGGCCTGTTTCCGAAAAGCTTTTATGTTGAAAATTGATGAAAACAAGAACTTTTACCTTAAAATTTGATTTTAGTTGACTTCGGTCAACATTTTTGGTAACCGGGTCTGGATCCATGTTTTGACGGTCCCGGTGGGTCTGTATCAAAATATGAGACCTGGGCGTATGCCCTGAATCGAATTCGGAGGTCCCTAGCTCGAGTTATGAATTTTTGATGAAAATTAAAAGTCTGAAAACCTAATGTATTTAAGAATTTATTGATGTTTGGCATTGTTAGTACCGGGTCCGTATTTTGGTTTCAGAGCCTGGTACAGGTTCAATATAATATTTAAGACTTGTCTGTGAAATTTGGTGAGAAACGGAGTTGGTTTGACGTGATTCGGACGTCCAGTTGAGAAAATAGAAATTTTAAGTGTTCTTGAAAATCTCATTCGATTTGGTGCTAAATTCGTAGTTCTAGGTGTTATTTTGGCGATTTGATCGCGCGAGCAAGTTCGTACGATATTTTTAGACTTGTGTGCATGTTTGGTTTGGAGCCCCGAGGGCTCATGTGAGTTTCAGATAGGCTACAGGATGTTTTGGACTTGAGGCAGCGTAGATGGCTCGAGTTACTAAAGGATTTTGACATCACCATTCTTTATCATCCGGGCAAGGCATATGTGGTCGCAGATTCCTTAAGCAAGAAGGCAGAGAGTATGGGTAGCTTGGCATTTATTTCAGCGGAGGAGAGGCCACTAGCTTTGGAAATTCAGTCATTGGCTAACAGACTTGTGAGGTTGGATATTTCGGATCCCAGTCGAGTTCTTGCATGTGTTGTTGCGCAGTTTTCATTATTGGGGCAGATCAAGGCCGGACATTTTGATGAAATGCACTTGGCAGTTCTTAGAGAGACGGTACTACAGGGTGGTGCCAAAGAAGTTTCTATTGGCGAGGATGGTGTTCTGCGACTCCAGGGTCATCTATGTGTTCCTAATGTTAATGGATTGAGGGAAAGGATTCTAGAGGAGGCACATAGTTCTCGGTATTCTATTTATCCAGGTGCTACGAAGATGTATCGCGACCTGAGGCAGCATTATTGGTGGTGGCTAGGTATCTAAATTGCCAGTAGGTCAAGTATGAGCACCAAAGGCAAAGTGACCTACTTCAGCAGATGACTATACCTGAGTGAAAATGAGAGCGCATCCCTATGGACTTCGTAGTTGGATTGCCGCGGACCTTGTAGAAGTTTGATGCAATTTGGGTCATTGTCGGCAGATTGACCAAGTCAGCACACTTCATTCCAGTTGTGACTACATATACTTCAGAGAAATTGGCCTAGGTTTATATTAGGGAGATAGTTCGGTTACACGGTGTGCCTATTTCCATCATATCAGATAGATGCCCTCAGTTCACTTCACATTTCTGGAGAGCCGTACAGAGTGAGTTGGGGACCCGTGTAGAGCTCAGCACAGCATTCCATCCATAGACCGACGGCCAGTCAGAGCGGACAATTCAGATATTGGAGGACATGCTCAGAGCATGTGCAATTGACTTTGGGGGACAATGGGATCAATTCTTGCCGTTGGCCGAGATTGCTTACAACAACAGTTATCAGTCCAGGATCGAGATGTCCCCATTTGAGGCTTTATATGGTCGGCGATGTCGTTCTCCCATCGGGCGGTTTGAGCCCGGCGAGGCTAGGTTATATGGTACTGATCCGATGAAGGATGCCATGGAAAAGGTAAAGTTGATTCAAGAGCGACTTCGCACAGCATAGTCCAGACATAAGAGTTACGCGGATCAGAAGGCACATGATGTATCATTTATGGTAGGCGAGAAGGTTCTCTTGAAAGTCTCGCCGATGAAGGGTATTATGAGATTCGGAAAGAAGCGCAAGTTGAGCCCAAGTTTTATAGGTGTGATGACCCAAAATGTCATCTTATGTTTTAGAACTCGATTCTGCGCTCTTAAGCATTAAAAATCTCATTTTTACCCTCCTCGATTTACGTGCGCTGTCCGTGCGTGTTTCCGGAAAGCTTTTATGTTGAAAATTGATGAAAATAAGAACTTTTGCCTTAAAAGTTGATTTTAGTTGACTTCGGTCAAATGTTTGTGGTAAACGGGCCCGGATCCATGTTTTGACGGTCTCGGTGGGTCCGTATCGAAATATGGGACCTGGGCGTATGCCCTGAATCGAATTCGGAGGTCCCTAGCTTGAGTTATGAATTTTTTATGAAAATTAAAAGTATGAAAACCTAATGTCTTTAAGAATTAATTGATGTTTGGTATTGTTAGTACCGGGTCCGTATTTTGGTTCCGGAGCCTAGTACATGTTCATTATAATATTTAAGACTTGTCTGTGAAATTTGGTGAGAAACGGAGTTGGTTTGACGTGATTCGGACGTCCAGTTGAGAAAATAGAAATTTTAAGTGTTCTTGAAAATCTCATTGGATTTGTTGCAAAATTCGTAGTTCTAGGTGTTATTTTGGCGATTTGATCGCTCGAGCAAGTTTGTATGATATTTTTAGACTTGTGTGCATGTTTGGTTTGGAGCCCCGAGGGCTCGGGTGAGTTTCAGATAGGCTACGGGATATTTTGTACTTGAGGCAGCGTAGATGGCTCGAGTTACTGAAGGATTATGACATCCGGGCAAGGCAGTTGGGGACCCGTGTAGAGCTCAGCACATCATTCCATCCACAGACCGACAGCCAGTCAGAGCGGACAATTTAGATATTGGAGGACATGCTCAGAGCATGTGCAATTGACTTTGGGGGACAGTGGGATCAGTTCTTGCCGTTGGCCGAGTTTGCTTACAATAACAGTTATCAGTACAGGATCGAGATGTCCCCATTTGAGGCTTTATATGGTCGGCGATGTCGTTCTCCCATCGGGTGGTTTGAGACCGGCAAGGCTAGGCTATATGGTACTGATCTGGTAAAGGATGCCTTGGAAAAGGTAAGGTTGATTCAAGAGAGACTTCGCACAGCACAGTCCAGACATAAGAGTTACGCGGATCAGAAGGCATGTGATGTATCATTTATGGTAGGCGAAAAGGTTCTCTTGAAAGTCTCGCCCATGAAGGGTATTATGAGATTCGAAAAAAAGGGCAAGTTGAGCCCAAGGTTTATAGGTGTGATGACCCAAAATGTCTCTTATGTTTTAGAACTCGATTCTGCGCTCTTAAGCCTTAAAATCTCATTTTTACCCTCTTCGATTTGTGTGCACAGTTCTGGCATTTTTACGGAAATCTTTTATGTTGAAAATTGATGAAAATAAGAAATTTTGCCTTAAAAGTTGATTTTAGTTCACTTCGGTCAACATATTTGGTAAACGGGCCCGGATCCATGTTTTTACGGTCCCGGTGGATCCGTATCGAAATATGGGACCTGGGCGTATGCCCAGAATCGAATTCGGAGGTCCCTAACTCGAGTTATGAATTTTTTATGAAAATTAAAAGTCTGAAAACCTAATGTCTTTTAGAATTAATTGATGTTTGGAATTGTTAGTACCGGGTCCGTATTTTGGTTCCGGAGCCTAGTACATGTTCATTATAATATTTAAGACTTGTCTGTGAAATTTGGTGAGAAACGGAGTTGGTTTGACGTGATTCGGACGTCCAGTTGAGAAAATAGAAATTTTAAGTGTTCTTGAAAATCTCATTGGATTTGGTGCAAAATTCGTAGTTCTATGTGTTATTTTGGCGATTTGATCGCGCGAGCAAGTTCTTATGATGTTTTTAGACTTATGTGCATGTTTGGTTTGGAGCCCCGAGGGCTCGGGTGAGTTTCGGATAGGCTACGAGATGTTTTGGACTTGGAAAATCTGATATTTTTGCTGCAGCAGCTGTTCTGGTCTGTTCCTCTTCGCGTTCGCTTAGGTACTCTCGCGAACGCGAAGGGTAAGCTTGTCAGGGTGAGTTTTACACTTCGCGAACGCGAAGGCTTTGTCGTGAACGCGGGACCTGGGGGAGGGGTCTGTCTTTTCTTCATCGCGAACGCGAGCAAGGTCTCGCGAACGCGAATGCCGGGGGGAGTAGCCTTTGCTAATGCAAAGGGGGACTCGCGAACGTGTAAGATTGGCAACTCTGCTCTTTGAAAACGTGACAGTGTCCTCGCGAACACGATGAACACTGTCGCCCAGTTCATAAAACAGTCCTAAAACGGGACTTAAGCCATTTCTTCAACTTTTCAAAAACCAAACGGGCTAGAGGCAATTTTCAAGAGATATTTACATCCCCAAAGTGTTGGTAAGTGATTCTAAACCATTTTCTTTCAATTACCCCTTTACATTTCATGAATTATCAACCTAAAATCTAGAGTTTTCATGGTAGAATTAGGGGTTTTGGGTAGAAACTAGGAATTTCGGAAATTTGGGGATTTAAACCTCAAATTGAGGCCGGATTCCAAAACCAATTATATATCCGGGCTCGGGGCTAAATGGATAAATGGATTTTTGGTCCGAACCTCGGGTTTTGACCAAGCGGGCCCGGGCTCGATTTTTGACTTTTTGAAGAAAAATTTAGGAAATCTAAATTTATGCAATGTAATTGATTCCTTTAGCAATATTTGATATTATTGAGTCATTTTTGAATATATATATACGAGTGGTCTAGATCATTTCTGAATATATACGAGTGGTTTAGAGGTGAATTCTAGAGGAAAAGTTGTGATTGAGAATTAAGTGGCCTTCGGAGCGAGGTAAGTGTCGTGGTTAACCCTGACTTAAGGGAATTAGGAACCTCAGATTATTTGCTATGTGAAATTCCTGTGAGTGGCGTATATGTGAGGTAACGAGTACTAATGCGCCGCCAATTTACTTGTTTTTCCTGTTTCTCCCGTTTTTCTTATATTGTCTCTTTCCCATGCCTAATTGCTACAGGTTTAGTCTAATGTTGTTAAATTAATTGTTGTTATCATGTTTACGGATCTTCTGGTGATAATTGAGTATTTATTTCGAAGTTGAGATTGATATTGTGGAATCAAATATTGAAGTAAGGCTTGTACTTGTTATTCTATCTCCCTGTTGTTATTTATTCATTGCATTATGGTAAGGGAGAGTGTTAATGCACGAAGGGTGATGTCGTGCCATATTTTGAGTGTTAATGCACAAAGGGTGATGACGTGCCATATTGTGAGTGTAAAAGCTCAAAGGGTGATGCTGTGCCATATTGTGAGTGTAAAAGCACGAAGGGTGATGTCGTGCCATATTGTGAGTGTAAAAGCACGAAGGGTGATGACGTGCCATATTGTGAGTGTTAATGCACGAAGGGTGATGCCGTGCCATGATATGAGAGTTAATGCACGAAGGGTGATGCCATGCCGTTTCTATTGATTTTATGGTGAGATTGAGAGTAAAAGCACGAAGGGTGATGCCGTGCATTTTTCCTTTTCTGTATTCATTGTTCTTGTTGATTCATAGTATATTGGTTGTTCCAGTTATCATTCTGCCGTAGTTCTTTATCTCGTATTTCCCTCAGCATGTTTTTCCCTCCCGATATTACCTCTCTAGCTTTTCATTGTTGTTACTTGTATATACACTGTTAAATTGTACAGGTTGATTTGTAGGTGCCTTGTCTTAGCCTCATCACTACTTCGTCGAGGTTAGGCTCAACACTTACCAGTACATGGGGTCGGTTGTACTGATACTACATTCTGCACTTTCTATGTAGATTTTGGTACCGGCTCGGGTTGATCGAGAATTTTGCTGTTGGACTGTTATCTGGAGACTCAAGGCAGATCTGTCAGCGTTCACAGACCTTGAAGTCACTACCTATCTTTATCTGTTTTACTGTTTCTTTCATCCAAACAGTTGTATTTCTTTCAGATTATTACTTGTAGTGAATTCTAGAATGCTCGTGAATTATGACTCCAGATCCGGGTGGTAGTAGTTAGTAAAATTTTTGATATTATTCCGCACTCGCTATATTTCATCTTAGCTAATTTGTTGTTAATCACTGAATGGAATAAGGATTGGTTTAATGATTCTCTAACATTGGCTTGCCTAGCAAGTGAAATGTTAGGCGGCATCACGGTCCCAACGGTGGGGATTCTGGGTCGTGACAAGTTGGTATCAGAGCACTAGGTTGCCTAGGTCTCATGATTCACGAGCAAGCTTAGTAGAGTCTGGAGGATCGGTACGGAGACGCCTGTGCTTATCTTCCAGAGGCTATGAAGTATAGGAACAAATTTTACTTATGTTCTTCTCTATCGTGCAATTTTGTTTTCTCGATACTGATTGAACTCTCTTACTCTTATTGTCTCACAGATGGCGAGAACACGTACCGGTTCCTCAGCTGAGCAGCAGCCAGAGCCCCTAGTGGCAGCTACTACGAGGAATAGAGGTCGAGGCTGAGGCCGTGCCAGAGGCCGAGGCAGGGGCAGGGCTCATCCCAGAGCTCATGCAGCAGTACTAGAAGTGGAGCCTCAGGTAGAGTTGGGCGAGGAGGTTCCAGCCCAGACTATTCCTGCCGGACGAGCTCAAGTTTCGGAGGGGTTCATTGCCACCCCAGTACTTCAGGACGCTTTGGTCCATTTGGTGGGACTTATGGAGAGTGTGGCCCAGACTGGCACATTTCCCATGGCACCAGTCGTCTCTCAGGCTGGAGGAGGGGCCCAGACTCCCACTACTCCTGCTCCGGAGCAGATAGCTCCCCAGTATCAGGCTCCAGCAGCTCATCCAATAGGCGTAGTTCAGCCAATTGTTGTTCCCTAGGTATATCGGACCTTTTGAGATTCTAGAGAGAGTGGGAGAGGTGGCTTACAGGCTTGCGTTGCCACCAGGGTTATCATCAGTTCATCTGGTGTTCCATGTGTCCATGCTTCGAAAGTATCATGGCGATTCGTCCCATGTGTTAGATTTCAGCTCTGTCCAGTTGGACAAGGATTTGACTTACGAGGAGGAGCCAGTGGCTATTCTAGCCCGGTGAGTTTGCCAGTTGAGATCAAAGAGTTACCCTTTAGTTCGAGTGCAGTGGAGAGGTCAGCCTGTTGAGGCAGCTACTTGGGAGTCCGAGTCCGATATGCGGAGTAGATATCCCCACCTTTTCACCAGCTCAGGTACTTTTCTATGTTCGTTCGAGGACGAACGGTTGTTTTAGAGGTGGAGAATGTGATAACCCAAAAGGTCATCTTATGTTTTAGAACTCAATTCTGCGCTCTTAAGCCTTAAAAATCTCATTTTTACCCTCATCGATTTGCATGTGCAGTCTGGGCGTGTTTACGAAAAGCTTTTATGTTAAAAATTGATGAAAATAAGAATTTTTTCCTTAAAAGTTGATTTTAGTTGACTTCGGTCAACATTTTTGGTAAACGGGCCCAGATCCATATTTTGATGGTCTCGGTGGGTCCGTATCGAAATATGGGACCTGGGCATATGCCCTGAATCGAATTCGGCGGTCCCTAGCTCAAGTTATGATTTTTTGATGAAAATTAAAAGTCTAAAAATCTAATGTCATTAAGAATTGATTGATGTTTGGCATTGTTAGTATCAGGTCCGTATTTTGATTCCGGAGCCCGGTACAGGTTCATTATAATATTTAAGACTTGTCTGTGAAATTTAGTAAGAAACGGAGTTGGTTTGACGTGATTCAGACGTCTAGTTGAGAAAATAGAAATTTTAAAGTGTTCTTGAAAATTTCATTGGAATTGGTGCTAAATTCGTAGGTCTAGGTGTTATTTTGGCGATTTGATTGTGCGAGCAAGTTCGTACGATGTTTTTAGACTTGTGTGCATGTTTGGTTTGTCGCCCCGAGGGCTCGGGTGAGTTTTGGATAGGCTACGAGATGTTTTGGACTTGGAAAATCTGATATTTTTGCTGCAGCAGCTATTCTGGTATGTTCCTCTTCGTGTTCGCGAAGGTAATCTCACGAACGCGAAGGGTAAGCTGCTCAGGGTGAGGTTTTACTCTTTGCGAACGCGAAGCGATGGGGGCTTTACCCTTCGCGAACGCGACTAGCTCATCCCGAACGCATAGTGTTAGGGACTTGGGGAGGGGTCAGTCTTTTCTTCATCGCGAACGCGAGCAAAGTCTCGCGAATGCGAAGGCCAGGGTGGATTAGCCTTCGTGAATGCGAAGGG
The DNA here is from genome assembly GCF_000715075.1 of Nicotiana tabacum. Taxonomy (NCBI): domain Eukaryota; kingdom Viridiplantae; phylum Streptophyta; class Magnoliopsida; order Solanales; family Solanaceae; genus Nicotiana; species Nicotiana tabacum. The sequence continues at coordinate 115,492,941 of NC_134092.1, forward strand.
GGGCTCGCGAACGCGTAAGCTTGGCAACTCTGCTCTTCGCGAACGCGATGAACAATATCGCCCAGTTCATAAAACAGTCCCAAAACGGGACTTAAGCCATTTCTTCAACTTTTCAAAAACAAAACGGTCTAGAGGCGATTTTCAAGAGATATTTTCTTCCCCAAAGTGTTGGTAAGTGATTCTAAACCATTTTCTTTCAATTACCCCTTTACATTTCATGAATTATCAACCTAGAATCTAGAGTTTTCATGGTAGAATTAGGGGTTTTGGGTAGAAACTAGGGATTTCGAAAATTTGGGGATTTAGACCTCAAATTGAGGTCGGATTCCAAAACCAATTATATATCCGGGCTCGGGGGTGAATGAATAAATGGATTTTTGGTCCGAACCTCAGGTTTTGACTAAGCGGGCCCGAAGTCGATTTTTGACTTTTTGGAGGAAAATTTGGAAAATCTAAATTTATGCAATGTAATTGATTCCTTTAGCAATATTTGATATTATTTATTTATTTTTTAATAGATACGAGTGGTTTGGAGGTGAATTCTAGAGAAAAAGTTGTGATTGAGTATTGAGTGGCCTTCGGTACAAGGTAAGTGTCGTGGTTAACCCTGACTTGAGGGAATTAGGAACCTCAGATTATTTGCTATGTGAAATTCATGTGAGCGACGTATATGTGAGGTAACGAGTACTTATGCGCCGCCAATTTACCTCTTTTCCCTGTTTCTCCCGTTTTTCTTATATTGTCTCTTTCCCATGCCTAATTGCTACAGGTTTAGTCTAATGTTGTTAAATTAATCGTTCTTATCATGTTTAAGGATCTTCTGGTGATAATTGAGTATTTATTTCAAAGTTGAGATTGATATTGTGGAATCAAATGTTAAAGTAAGTCTTGTACTTGTTATTCTATCTCCTTGTTGTTATTTATTCATTGCATTATAGTAAGGGAGAGTGTTAATGCACGAAGGGTGATGTCGTGCCATATTGTGAGTGTAAAAGCACAAAGGGTGATGTTGTTCCATATTGTGAGTGTAAAAGCACGAAAGGTGATGCCGTGCCATATTGTGAGTGTAAAAGCACGAAGGGTGATGTCGTGCCATATTGTGAGTGTTAATGCACGAAGGGTAATGTCGTTCCATGATATGAGAGTTAATGCACGAAGGGTGATGCCGTGTCGTTTCTATTGATTTTATGGTGAGATTGAGAGTTAAAGCATGAAGGGTGATGCCGTGCATATTTCCTTTACTGTATTCGTTGTTCTAGTTATCATTCTGCCGTAGTTCTTTATCTCGTATTTCCCTCAGCATGTTTCCCCCTCCCGATATTACTTGTCTAGCTTTTCATTGTTGTTACTTGTATATACACTGTTAAATTGTACTGGTTGATTTGTAGGTGCCTTGTCTTAGCCTCGTCACTACTTCGTCGAGGTTAGGATCGACACTTACCAGTACATGGGGTAGATTGTACTGATACTGCACTCTGCACATTCTATGCAGATTTTGGTATCGGCTCGGGTTGATCGAGATTTTTGTTATTGGACTGTTATTTGGAGACTCAAGGTAGATCTGTCGGCATTCACAGACCTTGAAGTCCCCACCTATCTTTTTCTATTTTACTGATTCTTTCATCTAAACAGTTATATTTCTTTCAGACTATTACTTGTAGTGAATTCTAGAATGCTCGTTAATTGTGACTCCAGATCCAGGTGGTAGTAGTTAATAAAATTTTGATATTATTCCGCACTCATTTTATTTCATCTTAGCTAATTTGTTGTTAATCACTGAATGGAATAAGGATTGGTTTAATGATTCTCTAACGTTGGCTTGCCTAGCAAGTCATAAGCAACATCCCCAACTCGCCTCAACACCTCAAATGTTGGCTTGCCTAGCAAGTTAAATGTTAGGCGCCATCACGGTCCCGACGGTGGGAATTCCGGGTCGTGACAATAGGCCCATTTGAGGTGTTGAGGCGAGTTGGGGATGTTGCTTATGAGCTTGCTTTACCTCCCAGCCTATCAGGGGTTCATCCAGTTTTTCACGTGTCTATGCTCCAGAGATATCATGTTGACTTGTCACATGTGTTAGACTTCAAGCACTATTCAGCTAGATAGGATCGCCAGTTGATATCCAAGAGGATTTCCACAGTAAAGGTTCAGTGGAGGGGCCAACCAGTCAAGGAGGCAACTTGGGAGTCCGAGGAGGACATGGGGAGCAGATATCCACACTTATTCAACACTTCAGGTATGAATCTAAACCCGTTCGAGGATGAACGTTTATTTAAGAGGTGGAGAATGTAACGACCCGATCGGTCATTTTTCTTTCTAGAACCTTGTTCCCCTAAATAAGACTTCTCGTACTTGCTTTTACTGATTTATGACTTGCAGGGATGGTTGGTTCGGGATTTGGAAGAGTCTGGGTTGGAATCGGAACCCTTGGTTCCTTAAGGTTGGCTTAAAAGGCCAAGTTTGACTTTGGTCAACATTTTGAGTAAACGACCTCGGAATCGGGATTTGAAGGTTCCAATAGGATCGTATGATGATTTCAGACTTGGGCGTATGTTCGGATCGGGTTTTGGATGACCCCAGAGCGTCTTGGCGCCCAATAGTGAAAGTTGGTTCTTGAAGAACTTTGAAGTTCTTTAAATTTGGTTTGGAGCGGGTTTTAGAGTTATCGAGGTCCAAATGTCATTTAAGACTTGCACGTAAAATTTGGTGTCAATCCGAGTAGTCTAAGTATGATTCGACGCATTCGGATCAATTTAGAACTTGAAGTTCTTAAATTTGATCCAATTTGGTTTTGGGGTGTGATTCTCAGTTTAATTTTGTTTCGGGCATTCCGAGAGTTCGAGTGAGTCCGTTTTATGATTCGAAACTTGTTGGTATGTTCGGGAGGGGCCCCGGGTGCCCGAGTGTCAATCGGACGAGGCTCGGACCAAGTTGGAAATTGGGAGCCAAAGCTGAAGCTCCCAGCTGCTGTCATAATTGCACCTGCGCTTGGCCAGCCACAGGTGCGAGCAAGGTGTCGCATAAGTGAGCAAGCCAAGGCTGCCCAGGATCCGTAGGAGCCAGAAGTTTGGCGCACCTGCGAGCACGCAAGTGCGGTGCCCGTGTCCGCAGGAGCGCCCCCCTTGATGCAGAAGCGGACTCCGCAGGTGAGGCTCTCCCCTTTGCAGAAGCGACCTTCGTTGGCTTGAGGAACTCTGCAGATGAGGTTGGGTAATCACTTAAATGGTGGAATTATGAACTTTTGAGCATAGATTGATTAGTTTATGTAATGTTTGACTAGTTTCAAGTCGTTTGGCGTCACATTTTCAGGTTTGAGTGCGTTCTTGAATTGGGAAGTAGACTTTGAGGCATAAGAGGGAATTAACCCCATAGGTGAATTAAATAAATGTTTGTACCTAATTGTGGAGGCTACGTACGTACGAGGTGACGAGAGTCTGTATGTAGCTACTATTATGCTATTGTCCGAGTAGTTTAGGACCCGTATCATGCTATACTTGGAATGTTTGTACCCTTACTTTCTAATATAATCACTTAGTCATGATAGAAATTGATAAGAGAATTTTATAAGGTTGAATTCACTTACTTGAAGGTTTGTATGAGATACTTGACTGTAAATGAGAAACTTGTGTTTTCTTGAAAATAATTGTTATTTGTGGATCGGGCCGAGCACCTCGGTAGTAAATAGATGCATCTATGGTTCGCGCCGTTCGACCCTCCGGCAATGCACCATTTAAATATTTTGTTGGATCGGGCCGTGCGACCTCGGCATAATTGCACATGCTAATTATTTGAAAATTCTCCATGATTTATTCTGCTTAAATGCCTTGAAATGTAAGTTGCTAAATAATATTACTGAAATTTAAGTTATAATTATGAAAGAAGGACTTATCTCTTCCCGTTGTTGAACTGACAGTATTATTCATGATATCCATGCTTAGCATAATACTTTAATTACATTATTATTGGCCTAGTAAGTGTCAAGTCAACCCCTCGTTACTACTTCTTCGAGGTTAGGTGGGATACTTACTGGGTACATATTGTTTATGTACTCATACTAGGCTTCTGTACTTAATTGTACAGGATCTGAGACTGGTGCATCTAGTTACCCGCCTGGCGTGCATACTTGATCTTGGACCGAGACTTCACGGTGAGCTGCCCCTTCTGAGCCATTCAGTAGCATGCCGGAGTTTCTCTTTTGTTTTTATCTGTCTATTCTGTTTCAGATAGTAGGATAGTCATCTTTTGTATATTCTACTAGTTGCCCATACACTTGTGACACCAGATCTTGGCACATATTAGTAGACTTTGATTTTTGGGTTGTAATTCAATAGTTATAACTGCTTTTAGATGTTTCCATTTGTTTGCCTTAAAAATCCTTTATTTACCAAATGTTTTTAAAAAAAAGTAAAGCTAAATGGGAAATCACTAAGTTGTTCACTATTGTCTTGTCCAGCAATGGTGCTGGATGCCATCACGGCCTGACATGGAGTTGGGTCATGACAATTTTGCATGCAACAGCTCTTGTGCGGATCAGACCCATAAGTTATCATAAAGTCTCCTCAATACAATTGGCTTTTGGTCAGGAGCCAAATATTTTCCATCTTAGAATATTTGGATGTGCAGTTATGTTCCAATTGCTCCACCACAACGCACAAAGATGGGACCCCAAAGAAGATTGGGGATATATGTTGGGTATGAATCTCCTTCTATTATAAAATATTTGGAACCTATGACTGAAGATTTATTTACGGCAAGATTTGATGATTGCCATTTTGATGAATCAGTATACCCAATATTAGGGGGAGAAAATAAGCAATTGCAAAAAGAGATAGAATGGAATGCATTATCACTATCTCATTTAGATCCTCGAACAAATCAATGTGAACACGAGGTTCAAATGATAATTTGACGCATGAGAGACTTCCGTGTCTGCATCCGCGTTGATACTTTCGCGGCCGTACTTATTTGTCGCGGTCCGCGTTCCACACCTCTTGGCCCAGTTTTGGTTTTTGTTCAAGTTTTGACTCCTTTATGAGTTGATTATGGCTCCTTTGTCTCATTTTGAATAATCCCTGCAAGCAAGCATATTAAGTTAGTTTCCGGGAATACCTTCACGCATTTTTGGCCCAAAACACAAGTAAAAGGGAGAAATTAATAGGCTTAAATCCCTACTTATCAACTCCCCCAAACTTAAGCTTTTTCTTGTCCTCAAGCAAATAAGATAATTCCCACCTCCACAAGAAAAAGAAAAGGATATTTCAGTTGGCCTAAGGTGACTTCATCAAGCATCAATTGGGACTAACAATTACCCTCAACACAAATGAATTATCAACAACGTCATGTTATGACCTTTTGAGTTCCATAGTTCTAATGTGACACTAGAGCATCAAGAGTTGACTCAATTCATCAAGGAAGCTCACTCTCTCATGTAGGTTATTGTGGATCCCAAACTCCTCCTCCTCTACTCTCCATGAGAAAATCTCGCTTTTTAGAATGTAACACTCAAAACGAGGATTGTGAAGAAGTGCGCTAATCACTCTCAAAAGAATGCCACAAGTCCGGCTCTAAGTACCATAAGCTTGCCCCTTATGTAAATAGCCACTAATGTAAGCTCACTCAACTTGAAATCATATAGGGCTTTAGCAGGGATGTAATGAAAACTTTTGGATCAAGGTAGAACATAACGAACTATGATGGTTTCATCTTTCCTTAAGTACTCCATTTTCTCATTTCGGCTCATACTTTCTTGACTCTTTGAGTCATTTTTCTTCTTCCTTAGGGGAACTAGAGAGACAAACCGTCACTCTTTCTTACTCATGGCAATCATTTTTCAACTTTTCTCATCATTCCTTGCCTTTCATCATTATGTTCTTTGAATCCCTTCAACCTTCTCTTTCTTTTTGACGTATTTATTTTTTGGCTTTTCTTCCTTTTCTTTGCCTTTCCTTTTCAACAATTATTTTTATTTTTTGAACCTTTTATCACTTTCAAATTACTCATTTCTCACCCAAACTTATGCTTTTGCCAATTGTTCATCATGAATGCTAAGGAAAGATTGGGTGCCAAGAGAGGGTCATTATAGAACGGATAACGACTTGTAATGTGGCTATTGAATAAAAAAGGCTTAGGCTCAAAGGAGTTGATTAGGGATATCATATTGGTAGGCTACGGAAGCTTTCAAAGTTAAACTTGGACCAAGGAGAGCCTACAATCATTTCTCAAGTCGAGCTACACTTAGAATTTCGCCTAGACAAACATTCAGGGCAAGTTCTAGACTTATTGGCAAGGGACTTGGACTTGCAATTCAATACCTCACTTCTCAAGCTACTGGATCGTTAAAGAGAACAGAGTCGAGGACCCACAACAACCCTAGCTAAGATTGAAAATTACAAATGGCTCAAGGAAACCACTCGATGATTGTTTTAGCCAACGCAAGAGTCTAAAGGTCACAACTAGAGCTAATCTTTGCCAATCAACTTGTCTCTAACCATGAGGTCGAAGGTAAATATGTTAGTACCAAGTAAAGACTTCTTGAGATACCTTTATTCATTACTACTACTATATACACCAAACAAAAAGAAAACGGACTCGACCCCTTAAGAAGGTTGTCACGCCATCCATCGTTGGGAAGAGCCATCTGGTTCACACAACATCCCCCTTTGGAAAGAACTGTGGCATTAAGAAAACCAAAGGCTTATTGATCACGCAGAATGTAAAAAGAAGCTAAAAACTCAAAAATAAACTACTAAAGGAAATAAGAAGCTAAAAACTCAAAAATAAACTATTAAAGGAAATAAGAAGCTAAGCTATTAAGGAAAAATACAAAAGAAGTTATGAAGTAAACTACGTACAGTAAAATGAATATGCACAATAATGGAGTGAAACGAATATATACAAAATGGAAATGAATATATACATCGAATGGTGAAGTTATATACATACCAAAAGTGAAAAATAACGAAAGTAAAAATAACGATAAATAAAGGTAAAGAAAAATAGTATCATAGTTATTACGTACCAATGTCATCAAATCATAACCAAATCAAAATGGACTATCCTCCCAAATAAAAGATAGCATTGTCCTCAATGCTAATATCAAAATAAGATCGGTGAAGGGTTAGAGAGTAAAGAAAACTCCCTATGTGGTCTCTGTCTGCATTGGGTCAGGCACATGAGTGGGGTCCTTGGACTGCATAGGATCATCAGCTCCCTCCGGGTCCTCTAACTGGATCTCCAAATCCTCTGACTGGGGGACCACAAATCCTCTAACTGGAGCTCCGTCTGCCTCATGCTCTGCTACCTGTGCTGCTGGGGCAGTCTCCTCTATAAGCAAGTCAAGTGGGATATCTTCAGCAGAAGTGAACTTCTCTACCTCCTTCTTCAGCTTCTCCACTGACTCCTTTGAGGCATGAGTCTTTCTCATCTTCTTTACCTACTTGCCCAAATCCTTGATCACCTTGCCATGAGTATCCAAAGTCTCCAGGATCTTCTTTTGGTTGTCTAGGAGTTTCTTCTGGTTGTCCAGAAGCTCCTTCAATGAATCCTCCACTGATGGAGGTACCTGAAGATGTGCTGGGGCTGACTATGCTGCTAATGCACTGGATAAGACAGACAACTTTGATGTAGATGCCTGTATCCAGTTGTTGATGTTGGATAAGGTCTGAGAAACCCTCAGTGCAGTCTGGGGGTAAGGTGAAGATGAGGGCACAGATAGTGGCACAGTGATGGATGGCCCGGATGAAGGAGGAGGCATGGAAGCTGAAAGTCCCTCTGTTGTGGAAGGCTCTGGCCCGGTGGCCACTACCCTTGGCTCTTCAGACTGGCCAGTGGAGGTAGTGGCTCTACCCTTTGCTTTAGGGTTGTCCGGTCCTTGGAGGCCTATACCAGGAGAAAGGTTTCTTCGGCTTCACCTTCGTGTCATAGTGCCTCCCCTTTACCATTTGGTCCTCGAGATACATAGTGATGAAGTTGGGGTAGGGGTAGGAACTTTCTCCTTTTCCGGTTGCTTTAGAGATGTGGTGGGACATGAGGTTCCCCATATTTATTGGATACCCTGCCATGATGGAAGCTATTAGGATCGCCTGGGAGAGTGGGATGACACTATCATGCTGGCTAGGATCAAGCCGGCTGCATACAAATGTGCACCACCCTTTGGCTTCAAAGCTAAGGGTGTTTCTGGTGATTGGGACTCCAGCTGCGAGCCAGGACGGTGTTGTCCCTGGATGGCTATTACTTCCGCTAGCCAAGGCCGGGCTACTTCATCTAGGGCCATCTTCTCCAAATACTGTACAGCTTCCACATCCTCAAATCCGGCATATTTGTTCAAGGTGCCGCCATCAAACCGTATCTTCAAGTTCCATACATTTGTCACAGTGGTGCCCTTTTTGATGCGGGTAACATTTGCGTAGAACTCCTTGACAAGGTACTCATTTGCATCCGGAACCTTGCTGGTAAAGTACTTCCACCCTTTTATCTCCTCAAACTGTCTCTTGACATTTGGATTGTGGGGAAGGAGATCTCTGTCTATAAACTGTCACTCAAGGGTGAGAGACCTTTGGGGCCACCATTCGTGAAATTTGAGGTATGCTTTCTCGCTCACGAACCTATCTGCCCACACCTCAGTATTCTTTGATCTATCAAGACCACCCACATTGGTATCACCCCCTCTTCCGTTATCTGGGACCTCGTCATCCTCATGTACATTCATAGGAGCAACTGTTGAAGCCGGAGTTGCAGCAAGTGGGGAAGATGGCTCCGATGACTCACTACCTCCATCTGAGCCATCAGATGACCCAGAAGAGGAGGTAGCTTCATTGATTAGGCAAAAGGGTTATGATTGGGCCTCTTGTCGGGGTTGTGTAGATTCCCCCTCAGAAATATCCCGGGATGGGAGATATTCACTTGTGTCTGATGATTCGGCAGGAGGTCTAGTGAGGGTTTTCTTTTTGGTTATGATTCTTTGAGTTGCTAAGGGCAAAGCATGCTTTCCTTTGCCCCGGCCTCGGGAGGACTCTGCCCTCCCTTTTGATTTGTCTGCTCCTCCACGAGATCGCACCATTTTCTGCAACACACAATTAGTGAAAGATAATTTGAATTGGGGTTCAATCATGCCTTCTTGCAGTACAGATGAAATGAACAACAGGGCTTCTCAAAATAGGGCATCGCGGACCGCTGTTCATACCTTAGCCAGCCAGTTTGTAAATTGGATGTTTTTGAGCCGAGTTGAGTATTGGCTTGTGTGGTCTATTGGTCTTCTCTTTATGATTGTATCAGGGAGCGTCAGTATGATGACCCCTATCTGCTTTTCCATAAGGACATGGTTCAGTACGATGTTGCTAAGGAGGTCACTATTGGGTGGACGCGGTCGCGAAATGCCCATCGCAGACCGCGAAAAAGTGAACGCGGCCATGAAGAGGTCAGGTTCAGACTACTGACTCTCTGATCTTGGACACACGGGGGCCGCAAAAAATTAGACACGGCCACGAATGACCAACCGCGGACCGCAAAAAATTGAACGCGATCGCGAAAGCAATTAACAGACTCTTTGAAGTTCACAAGTGCGGACAGCGAAAACTTGAATGCAATCGCGAAGGACCAACCGCGGACCGTGATGGGCGCGGTCCACAGAATATTGGCCGCGCCCACGAAATTCAACGCGGTCCGCAAAAATTGGAACGCGGCCGCGATCTCTGAAGGATTTTTGACAGTCCAACTTCAGAGAGTTGGCATTTTGCTCTTTTCAAGTATGCATCCGCGGGCAAAAATGTGCTGCCACGAAATGCTCACGCGGATCGCAAAATTTTGGGCACGGTCTGCAAACTTCCAACACAGCCAAATTTTTCCCTGTCAAAATCCTGCACTGCACAACCAATTCCTACATACACTTCACAATAAGTTAATCCAAAACAATGTCTAATCTACGAAGAAAATCAAAAGCAAGAAAGAAAAACACATGGGTTGCCTCCCAAGAAGCGCCTGATTTAACGCCGTGGCACGACGCATGTTACCATCATCATTTGAAATGGATCAATGCCACAACATGGCTATCATCAATCTTTCCAAGGTATTACTTCACTCAGTGCCCATTGACTCTAAAGATCTCACCATTCTTGTTTTTCAAATCTAGAGCACCAAACGGAGTTACATGCACCACTTCAAAAGGGCCACTTCACTTTGACTTGAGCTTTCCCGGAAGCATCTGTAACCGAGAGTTGAATAGAAGAACTAAGTCACCCTCCTTGAATTCTTTGTTCCGGATATATTTGTCATGTAAGTAAATCATCTTGTCCTTATACAAGGACGAGCTGGAATAAGCATAGAACTGGAACTCATCAAGTTCATTTAGTTGCTCTACCCGGAGATTGGCAGCTACATCCCATTCAAGGTTCAACTTCTTCAGCGCCCACATGTCCTTGTGCTCTAATTCAACCGGAAGATGACATGCTTTCCCAAATACCAACCGGTATGGAGACATACCAATTGGAGTCTTGTAAGCTATACGATAGGCCTATAAAGCATCGTCAAGTTTCCTTGACCAATCAGTCCGGTTTGCATTGACAGTCTTGGTTAATATGCTCTTGATCTCCCTGTTGGAGACCTCAACTTGTCCAATATCTTGTGGGTGATAAGGGGTTGACACCTTATGATTGACACCATACTTAGAAAGTAAAGTGTCGAAGGCTTTGTTGCAAAAATGAGAACCCCCATCACTAATGATAGCCCTGGGGGTACCGAACCTTGTGAAGATATTTTTCTTTAAGAAAGCCACCACACTTCGTGCCTCATTGTTGGTTAAAGCCACAGCTTCAACCCATTTGGAAACATAATCAACAGCAACCAGAATATAAGTGTTCCCACATGAACTCATAAATGGCCCCATAAAGTCGATGCCCAACACGTCAAAACATCAATCTCAAGGATGGTGGTGAGAAGCATTTCATTCTTCTTGGAAATTCCACTGGCTCTTTGGCATTCATCACAATGCCTAACGAGCTCGCTAGCATCTTTGTACAAGGTAGGCCAATAGAATCCACAACTTAGGACTTATGTAGTAGTTCTCGCCCCACCATGGTGACCACCATAGGGCGAGGAATGGCAAGCTTCAAGAATAGTCAATTGCTCTTCTTCCGAAACACTTCTGCGGATAACACCATCATTGCAAATTTTGAAAAGATATGGCTCGTCCCAATAATAATCCAAGCAGTCCCGTTTGAGCTTCTTTCTTTGGTTTGAAGAGAGCTCATTCGGGACAATGCCGGTCACAAGAAAGTTAGCCATATCGGCAAACCAATGTATCCCAGTCACAGACACAGAGAGGAGTTGTTCATCCGAAAATGAATCATTAATCTCGAGGCCATCATAGGGACTTCCCTCCTCTTCTAAGCGGGACAAGTGGTCCGCCACTTGATTCTCACTCCCTTTTTGGTCTCTGATTTCAAGGTCAAATTCTTGTAGAAGAAGAACCCATCTCATCAACCTAGACTTAGAGTCCTTTTTACTCATCAAATAACGAAGCGCAGCGTGATCGGTGTGCACAATCACTTTGGCACCCATGAGGTACGGCCTGAACTTTTTCATGGCGAAGACAATGGCTAATAACTCTTTCTCGGTCACCGTATAGTTGACTTGGGCGTTGTTCATTATTTTTCTTACATAATAAACCGAATGAAATATCTTGTTGATCCTTTGCCCCAAAACCGCTCCTACCGCAACGTCGCTAGCATCGCACATGAGCTCAAATGGTAAGATCCAATTGGGTGCGGTAATGATGGGAGAGGTAGTCAATCTATACTTGAGAATCTCAAAAGCTTTCATGCAATCATCATTGAACACAAACTTTGCATCTTTTTCCAACAACTTGCACAAGGGGTTCACCACTTTTGAGAAATCCTTGATGAACCTTCGGTAAAACCCCGCGTGACCAAGAAAGCTCCTCACTCCCTTGACGGAAGTAGGAGGAAGGAGTTTTGAAATCACTTCAATTTTTTCTTTGTCCATTTCAATACCGTTCTTTGAGATCTTATGGCCGAGGACAATTCCCTCCTCGACCATAAAGTGGCACTTTTCCCAATTAAGCACTAAGTTGGTATCTTTACATCGGGCCAACACTTTGTCAAGATTATCCAAGCATTCTTCAAATGAATCCCCCACAACACTGAATTCATCCATGAATACTTTGAGGAAGTCCTCCACCATATCCGTAAATATTGCCATCATACACTGCTGAAAGGTAGCCGGTGCATTACACAAACCAAACGGCATCCGTGAGAATGCAAATGTGCCATACGGACAGGTGAAGGTGGTTTTCTCTTGGTCTTCAGGTGCAATGAAAATCTGGTTGTACTCGGAGTACACATCCAAAAAGCAATAATAAGCACGCCCGGCAAGTCCATCCAATATTTGGTCAAGAAATGGTAATGGAAAATGGTCTTTGTGGGTCACTGTGTTCAGCTTTCTATAATCCATGCATACCCTCCAATCGGTAACATTTATGGTGGGGATCAACTCATTTTTCTCATTTGTGATCACAGTCATACCCCCTTCTTCGGGACACATTGTACCGGGGAAGTCCATGAACTATCCAAAATGGGGTACACAACCTCTACATCTAGCCATTTGATTATCTCTTTCTTGACTATGGCTTGCATGGCCTCATTCAACTTTCGTTGATGTTACATGGATGGTTTGGCATCTTCCTCGAGTATGATTTTATGCATGCAAAAGGCGGGGCTTATACCCTGAATGTCAGCCAAAGTTCATCATATTGCCTTCTTCCTTCTTTGAAGTACCGCAAGGGTGGAATCTATATGCACGTTAGTTAAGCACGAAGAAAGAATAACAGGTAATGTGGAACAAGGGCCTAAGAATTCATACCTGAGGTGTGAAGGCAAGGGCTTCAACTCCAATGTTGGTGGCTCCTCGATTGAGGGCTTTGTTGGCAGAGTCTTCCGGTTCTCAAGGTCCAAGGATAGTTTACGGGGTCTATATGTGTAGGATCCCATTCCTTGCAAAGCATTTGCACATTCTATCAAGCCTGCCTTCTCATCATCCTCATGATTCAACAACACAGCTTCCAGAGGGTCTTCCACATTGATCATAGCACTCGTGTCATCAACAATCACCTCCGTCACAAGATCCACAAAAGAGCATACTTCATTGCTATTAGGCTGCCTCATTGACTTGCACACATGGAACACAACTTTTTCATCGCCCACCCGGAAGGTGAGCTCCCTAGCTTCCACATCAACCAATTCCTTCCATGTTGTTAGGAAAGGTCTCCCCAATATGATTGGCACCTCATAGTCAACTTCGCAGTCGAGAATCACAAAATTTGCGGGAAGAATGAACTTGTCGACCCGAACTAGAACATCATCAATAATCCCCAGCAGCTTCTTCATTGTCCGGTACGCCATTTGCAACCTCATGGAAGTAGGTATTGGTTGCCCAATACCCAATGTCTTGAACACAGAATATGGCATCAAATTAATGCTCGCTCCTAAATCACACAAGGCTTTGGCATAATCGGCACTACCAATAGTGCATAGAATTGTAAAGGCACCGGGATCTTCTAGCTTTGGAGCCATGGAATGCACAATGGCATTCACTTGATGTGTCATTTTGATCGTCTCACAATTCATTGACCTCTTCTTTGTTATCAAGTCCTTCATGAACTTGGCATATCCCGGCACTTGTTCTAGAGCTTCAACCAAAGGCACATTGATGGACAAACTCTTCATCATATCAATGAATTTCTTGAATTGGTTTTCATTGTTTTGCTTTGCAAGCTTTTGAGGATATAGTGGAGGAGGCCTTGGAAAAGGAGCTTTGGCTTTGGGCACTATCGTTTTCGGTATGTCTATCACGTGTTACCTAGACGGGTTCACATCATTTTGTGTCTCCTCCACGTTGTCATCAATGTCTATCCTCACTTCATCATTCACATTCCCATCATTGGCTTGGATCTCATCATCTTCTTGCACAACCACATCATCATTCACGATCTTTCTTGGATTGGAGGTACTAGCAACTCCACCTCTACCACTTCTTGTAGTCACCGCCATAGCATGGCCAGTATTATTTCTACCCTTCGGGTTTACTACCGTATCACTTGGTAGTGACCCCTTAGGGAGAGTATTCAAGGCTTGAGAAATTTTACCCATTTGGACTTCCAAGTTGCGGATAGAAGTGTTGTGGGAGGCTATTTGGGCATCAAAGTCGGCGTTTCTTTCCATCATTTGCTTGAACATACTTTCTATCCGTCCCATCTCATTGTTGGAAGAACTCTGCCCTTGTGACGGATATGGAGGCGGGTTGTTGGTTTGTTGATACATCGGGGGCCTTTGAGGGCCCGAACCCCGGTTCCCTTGATTATTGTTGTTCCAACCCCCTTGGTTTCCATTGCCTCCCCAATTGTTAGTATTGTTGCCTCCCCAATTGTTAGTATTGTTGCCACTCCAATTGCTATTATTGTTTCCTCCCTAACTGCCTTGTTGATTACCCCAATTTTGGTTGTTGTTCCCCCAATTTTTCGGAAATTCCCTTGGCCTTGGTTGCCCCAATTTTGATTGTTTCCTTGTGATATCCATTGTTGATTTGGAGCATTGATCCGTTGGCCTTGGTAATTATTGGCATATAAAACTTCCTCACTTTGATCATCATAAGAATCGTCTTGATTGTAGCCACTACCACTCTGCTCAAATTGCTCTTGATTGATTTGCACTTGTTGACCACGATGTCTTCTCTTATTGACCATTACATCCACTCCTTCCATGGCGTTTACTTGCTTTGGCCCCTGAACCTGCTGAAGCTGAGCCTTTGCTAACTGGTTCATAGTAGTTGTCAATTCTGCTATGGCTTTTTCGTGATTATGAAGTTCCATGTGAAGTTGGATGACACTAGGGTCACCCTGAGGAACGTTTGCCCGACATTGCCAAGCTGAGGAGGTGTCCGCCATCTCATCTAGAATTTCACATAGTTCTGAATATGGCGTGTTCATGAAGTTACCCCCTGCCAGCTAATTCACCACACACTGGTTGGTTGTGTTGATACCCCTATAAAATGTTTGTTGGATCATTGCTTCAGTCATATCATTGTTGGGGTATTCTTTTACCATTGTCCGGTACCGCTCCCAGATTTCATGTAAGGGTTCATTTGGCTCTTGTTTAAAGGCTAAGATCTCATCCCTCAATGTTGCCATATGACCCGGAGAGAAAAACTTTGCTATGAACTTCTCAGCCAACTCATCCCACGTGATGATGGAATGGTTGGCAAGCCTCTCAACCAATCCAAAGCCTTCCCTCTAAGTGAAAATGGGAAAAGCCTCAATCTCAAAGCGTCCTGAGATACATTCGTCTGCTTGCTCCCCCAGCATGTGTCTACAGAACCTTTGAGATGCTTATATGCGTTCAGATGTGGAGCTCCGGTGAAGAAACCCCTTTGATCCAATAGAGTCGGCATGACATTGGTTATTTGAAAATTGCCCGCCCAAATCCGGGGTGGGACAATTGCACTTGCGTAGCCTTCATTGGGTAGCACCCGGTGTGCTGCCCTTGGAGGAGGTGGGGGAGGGTTTGGCACGTTGTCATGAGGCAGGCGGCCTCTTCTTTGTACTTGAGGTTCTAGGTTGACCTCATCCATATCATTTTCATCTACCTCCTCCCCCTGAGGAATATGTCCGAGAACATCATTATGAGCCATTTGGTACCTAAAGCAATTGACACACAAAAATTAGAAAACGGAAGGAAAGAAAAACAAAACACACAAATAGTTAGATAGATAGCTAAAACTATCTAACTCCTCGCCTGTCACGCGGGTGACCCTGGTTCGATCCCCAGCAATGGCGCCAAAAATTGATCGGTGCCAAACCTACACCACTATTGAGTAGCGAGGATGGTTGATGCTGTTTTACCCAACAAGGTCGGGATCGATTTCCACACGGAGTTAATTGATTTGGAATTAGGTATTTATCTAAATCTAGATGTGTCTGTTGTTCCTAATTGCACTTCCAAACATGATGGTGTTAATTCTACTTCTAATTTTATTCTATTGTATGCAATGATTAAAGCTAAGTACAATATTTTTTATGTTGGTTTTCAAGTGTTTAAAAGGACTATGGTAGTGACTTTTGCCTAGGTGGACATCTAACGGATGGTAAGAATCTAGGGCAAGCTTGATTAATTTGGGATAATAATATAGCTATCACACCTAAGTACTCACTCTATATCTCTCGATAGTTTGAGTGATTTTGCCCAATTTGGCTTTCTCAAGTCCAACTGGTATTCATGCAGGTCATGTGATATTAGCTCAAGTCGAGTATTACTATCTCAAGGTTTAACCCTTTAATTGGGGCTATCAATTTCTTGAGTTCACCCCAATTCCTTGTTAGCCTAGTTTCCTAGACTTAGTCCCTCTTTCTCAAGAAAAGCCTAAGTCACAAAGGCATGAATCAGTGTTTGCAACCACTAATTCTACAATTCTAGCATGAACTAGGCTAAATATCACTAACCCATAAATAATCAAGCCCTAAAATTCAAGACCCATTAAATACCCACACTAGGGTTGGGTCACAATCCTAGCTATGGGTCTAGTTACTCATAATAATAGTAGAAATCAAAAATAAAGAGAAGATATAATCCATAATACTAAATTAAAAGATGAAAATCTAATGTTATAAGGTAAATCTTGTACAAAATTGCCCAAAAGGGAAAACCTAGCCGTCTCACGTACTCAGCAAAAACATAACATAACCTAAAATTGACAAAAAGATCTATTTATACTAAGCTAAAATTTTCGGACAAAAATACCCCTGCGGAAGTTTCGCGGCCGCGTAATTCTGACCGCGGCCGCACACATGCTTTTGCAACCGCATAATTTTGATCGTGGTCCGCATTTCTTTACATCTGGACCTGGGTTGAACCTTGTTTCACGGACCACGTAATTTCTACCGCGTCCGCGTGAGAGACTTCCGAGGCTGCGTAACTTTGACGCGGACCGCCCTTTTTTATTTCTGCTTGAATTAAGCCCTCTCTGAACCCTAGCAACCGCGGTCCGCAGAATTCCCATCGCGACCGCATCTTCTTGTCGTAGTCCGCGTTTATGTTTGTGCCCAAAACACCATCTCTGATTCTTCATATCGCGGACCTCGAAATAATGGCCGCATCCGCATTGATACTTTCGCGGCCGCACTTATTTGTCGCAGTCCGCGTTCCACACCTCTTGGCCCAGTTTTGGTTTTTGTTCAAGTTTTGACTCCTTTATGAGTTGATTATGGCTCATTTGTCTCATTTTGAACAATCCCTGCAAGCAAGCATATTAAGTTAGTTTTCGGGAATACCTTCACATATTTTTGGCCCAAAACACAAGTAAAAGAGAGAAATTAATAGGCTTAAATCCCTACTTATCAATAGCCTGAACACCTAAAGGAATAAAGGCAGTGGGATGCAAATGGGTTTTTTTGCGAAAACCAAATGATAAAAATGAAGTCGTTAGATATAAAGCACGATTTGTGGCACAAGGATTTTCGCAAAGACCTGACATTGATTATATGGAGACATATTCTCCTATGGTGGATGCAATCAGTTTTAGGTATCTTATAAATTTGGCAATCCATGAAAAACTTGATATGCGTCAGATGGATGTTTTCACAACCTACTTGTATGGCACATTAGACAACGAAATTTATATGAAAATCCTCGAAGGGCTTAAAGTTCCTGAAAATAATAAAAATTTTCAGGAAACTTATTCAATAAAGCTTCAAAAATCCTTATATGGATTGAAACAATCAGGGCGAATGTGGTATAATCGCCTGAGTGAGTATTTGCTGAAATAAGGGTATAAGAATGATCCAATTTGTCCTTGTGTATTTATAAGAAGGTCTGGACCTGAATTTGTTATAATTATTATGTATGTTGATGATCTAAATATCATTGGAACTCCGGGAGAGCTTCCAAAAGCAATAGACTATTTGAAGAAAGAGTTTGAAATGACAGATCTTGGAAAGACAAAATTTTGTTTTGGTCTACAAATTGAGCATATGAAAGATAAAATTTTTGTCCATCAATCAACTTATACCAAAAAGATCCTAAAGCATTTTTATATAGATAAAGCACATCCATTGAGTACCCTGATGGTTGTGAGATCACTTGATATAAATAAAGATCCATTTCGACCTCATGAAAATGATGGAGAGCTTCTTGGTGATGAAACTCCATATCTTAGTGCAATTGGGGCACTAATGTATCTTGCAAATAGGAGTGGCAAACGGGCGGGTCGGGTTAAATATGGTTCGGGTCGAAAATGGGTAATGAAAAAATGGATAAATTATCCGACCCGACCCATATTTAATACAGATAAAAAACAGGTTAACCGACGGATAATATGGGTAACCATATTATCCATGACTTCTTGAATATGAACACTTTTGGGAGAATTCCTAATCTCTCAAACTTGAGGAATCCCCAATTTGAAGCTTTACAAATGTAAAAGTTAAACCCATTACTTATCCATTGATTATCCATTTTCTAAATGGATAATATAGTTCTTATCCATATTTGACCTATTTTTAAAAAGTTCATTATCCAACCCATTTTTTAGTGGATAATATAGGTGGTTAACTGTGTTCTTTTAACCATTTTGCCACCCCTACTTGCAAATAATACTCGACCAGATATAACTTTTGTAGTAAGTTTATTAGCAAGATTTAGTTCATTTCCAATAACAAGACACTGGAATGGTGTTAAGCATATTTTTAGATACCTCCGAGGGACTATTGATATGGGATTATTTTATTCTTATGAGACCGTTTCACAAATGACTGGTTATGCAGATGCAGGTTATTTGTCTGATCCATATAAAGCCCGATCTCAAACAGGCTATCTATTTACTTTTAAAGGTACATCTATTTCATGGCATTCAACAAAACAAACTTTAGCTGCTACATCTTCTAATCATGTAGAGATAATATCTATTCATGAGGCTAGTCGAAAGTGTGTATGGTTGAGATCAGTGACTCAACACATTCAACAACTGTGTGGTCTTTCTTTAAAAATGAAGATTCCAACGATATAGTATGAATATAATGTTGCTTGCATAGCTCAACTAAAAGGAGGAT
This sequence comes from Nicotiana tabacum, assembly GCF_000715075.1. NCBI lineage: Eukaryota > Viridiplantae > Streptophyta > Magnoliopsida > Solanales > Solanaceae > Nicotiana > Nicotiana tabacum. Next base: position 115,512,049 of record NC_134092.1, read on the forward strand.
ATATCGAAAGAGACAAAACAAAGCACATTTCACCAAAGTTCTTTTTCACGCATAATCTTCAAAAAAATGGTGAGATAGATGTTCAACAAATTCGTTCAAGTGATAATCTGGCAGATTTGTTCACAAAGGCATTGCCAACATCAATATTGTCTCCATTCTCCCTCCTATATATCTTGTCTCCATTACTATATTATTCTAGTTTGCTCTCGTTTCTTAATACGTATTGTCCCTTATTAAACAAATAAAAAGGAGCTACCGAAGTAACCATAATAATATCCTTTTAAATCCTCTCTAGATTTTAATTTTCATAATTAAGGTGGGTAAAAAACATCTACCGTTTATTTGAGATTCTTTTAAAAACTTATATTTCTTGGTGTTTGATTGAAAATTAGTTTCCGAAAAAAAATATCTTTCTTCAAAACAAGTTCTCCCAAAAAAAAATGAAGCAACCGCAACTTTAGAATTAGAACAACTAATTAAACAAGATTGAACCACATGGAATATGGGATTTTATAATTAACTTAGCTTAGGTTTTGGAATTGGTAACAAACAATTTCAATTTACCTTTGGTTCCGACAGTTAAAACTTAAAACACCAAAGAAAACTAAAATCTAACTTATATTTTTTCTATGAACTTTCTTGTATACATAGTTTTTGATGTCGTGCTATAATTCCATATATTTTGATATTATTTACCCTACTTGCTTGTTGTTTGGATTCTAATTTATGCGACAATTGAGCTTAATAGAGCTTATTTCATGTGTAGGAATGTTTGGACATGAATTGGAGAAAAGTTGCACGAAATGGTACCTCAGAACCTCAAAATGGAGCAATAAAAGAAGACGTGCAAGGCAACGAAATGTCATGGCCATAGACAGTGCAAGGCATTGTCCAGGGCACTGTCATTGGCGCCCCAGACAGTGCCTCACGCAGAAACATTGGTGCCCCAGACAATGGCTCGCGCAGAAACATTGGCATCCCTGACAGTGCCTCGCGCAGAAATGTTGGTGCCCCTGACAGTGCCTCGCGCAAAAATGTTGGTGCCACTAACAGTGCCTCGCGCCGAAGATGTTATCCGAGCTAATTTTATTTTCCCACTATTTTTGGACGTGTAGACTTCGAACCCTATCTTATAAATACCTCATAAACTTAGTTTTTAGAGTAGAGGACACTATTGGAGAGGCAAAAGGCTACAAAACACTTGGAAGCAACAAATCACAAGAGTTTTCTCTTATGTTCTTCCTTAATCTGTATTTTATTTCTTTCAATTATTATCATGATTGTTAGTATGGTTATGAGTAGATAAACTTTCTCATCTAAGGTTTGATGGAACCTATTGAATGATGAATTTCTGTTATGTTTTAATATAATTTTGCCTTTGAATATCCCTACTTGTTCAACTACGTGTTTATTGTTGTTGATTGAATGGCCATCAATTAACTGTGCCTATTTATTATGTATTGTTTGAGAAATAGTGCATATTTAGGTTGTTATCGAACAACTTCACTCCCAAAGCATATAAGAGATCAATACAGCGGGTTTAAAAGTGGGATTAGAGATAACGAAACTTTGACGTGATCATAGTGAGCGGTGAAAAAGTGCGAGCTAGCATAATTCGAGAGAATATAACTAGTAAATTATTGTAGTTGCTTGAGAGAGAACGATAAGCCGAGTGCTCATGATCAGTAGAGAATACTTAGGTGAAATTGTAGGAGACGTAGCGGGAAGGATTCCGACAATTGGGGAAATCATAACTCTAGGCTTTTCCAATCTTGTCTCCAACCCTTAGTATCCTATTTATTAATTCACTACTTTAATTTGTTAGTTAATTAGTTAGACATAAGAATCTTAATATTTATAACTTAGGAATTGTTCGAGATTATCTTCTTAGTGATAGTAAACAGTGGTAGCTAAACCTTAGTTCCCTGTGGAATTCGACTCCGGACTTTTAGACCGGATTATATTTGCAGCGGCCGCTTATCCTTTTTAGGACAAGAGTTTGGCGTGATCAAATTTTGGCGCCATTGTTGGGGAACTAACGGTGTAGTTGTAGATGTATATATTGCTAGGTTTCAAGTTTGAACTTTTATTTTGTTTTGTTTTTGTTTTATTTTTTTAATTTTATTTTATTTTACTCGTTGATTTGAGAAACATGACATCTTGGAATTATGGGAGTTTAGGTGTTGATAATTCTACTATTGACCCTCATATATATTATGAAGGAAACCACCTGTGGCAAAATTATTAAAATATTTCCGAGAGCGAGTTATGTGCACCAACACAATCTTATTTGTGGAATGTATGTGATGTGTGTGGTAGTCAAAATGGTCAATTTCATGGTTGTGCTTATATTTCTTATCCTCCCCAACCCTTTACTATAATGGTTCTACTTTTTCTTGTGAAGTGAATAGGAACAAAGGACTCGGGGATGATGACCTGAAAGAGATCAAGAATATGCTAAGGTACCTTGTGGGAAATAATAATGAGACACAACTGCAGATACAAAGGCAAGAGGCAACTATTCGCAACTTGGAGGCTCAAGTGAGTCAAATAGTTGAAGCTTTCAATGCTCAACAAGTTAATAGTATAGATAGTAGCCAGGAGCAGTGTGCATAAGAGAAAGAAATTGAGGTGCCAATGGAGGGGTCTAGAGTAGAACACCAACACTCTAACCAGCTAGAATTTGATGATGTCAATGTTGAAGAAATAATACTAGAGTCAGGCAAGGATATTGAGGATACAAATTTAGATGACTCTAGTATAATTAGTGTAACGATCCGACCGGTCGTTTTGAGCTATAGCATGACATTCAACGGTTTGAGGCCTTGGGCAGCTTCACTTCAGGTATTATGAATTGTACGTGTGGTCATAATTTAATTTCGGGAAGTTTAGAGTTGATTTGGAAAGAAAATTTTAATTTCGGAAGCTTTAAGTTGGAAGAATTGACTAAGATTTGACTTTTGAGTAAACGACTTTGGAATCAGAACTTCAAGGTTCCAACAGGTTCGTATGATAATTTTGGTCTTAGGAGCGTGTCCGGATGTCTATTTGGAGATTCATAGGTCATTTCGGCGTCAATTGGTAAAAGTTGGAAATTGGATAATTTTGGGAAGTATGACCAGTAGTGAACTTTTTGATATCGGGGTCAAATTCCAATTTCGGATGTGGGAGTAGGTTCGTAATGTCAATTATGACTTGTGTGCAAAATTTGAGGTCAATCGGACTTGATTTGATAGGTTTTGGCGTCGAATGTAGAAGTTTGAAGTTCTAAAGTTCATTAAGCTTGGATTGGGGTGCAATTCGTGGTTTTAGCGTTGTTTGATGTGATTTGAAGGCTCGACTAAGTTTGTATTATATTTTGGGACATGATGGTATATTTGATAAAGGTCCCAGGGGCCTCGGGTGGATTCTGGATAGTTAATGGATCGAATTTTGAACTTAAGGAAAATCTGGGGATTTTGGTTGTTGGTGCAACCGCTTCTGCAGAAGCTTCATCGCAGAAGATGCCTCGCAGAAGTGAGACAGTGGACCGCAGAAGAGACTTGAAGTAAGCTGGGAAGAGGCCACAGGTGCGAAGGAATTCCCGCACCTGCGTGACCACAAAAGCGGTCTAGTGGTCGTAGAAGCGGAAGGGAATGAAGCAAGTTGAAGGCGCATGTGCGAGGCTTGTGTTGCACCTACGAGACCGCATAAGCGGATTTTTGGTCACAGGTAAGACTCCGCAGAAGTGGAGCCTGGTCCGTAGATATGAAGGCAGGGGGACTGAAGGAGGACCACAAAAGCGGTATTTGTGGCTGCATCTGCAGAACCGCAGAAGCGGTCAAGTGGCCGCAGGTGCGAGAGGTCGCTGGCCAGTGTGTTCTTTTAAGAACGGGGTTTGGCCCATTTTCTCTCATTTTCACCTGGTAGGGAGATTTTGGAGAGCTTCAAGGGGAGGTTTTCATCAAGCAACACAAGGTAAGTGGTTCCTACCTATTACATGATTTATATGTGGATTAGAATATGGGAATTAGTAGAATTTGGGATTTTGGTAGAAAACCTAAAATTTAGAAATTTTGGATTTTGACCACGAAATTGGACATGAAATTGAGAATAAATTATATGTTTGAGTTCGTGGAGTTATGGGTAAGGTTTATCATAAAACAAATTTCGAAATTCGGGCACGTGTGCCTGAGGGTTGACCTTGTCAACTTTTCGAGCGGAGTTGAGAATTATTTAAATTGATTAATTATAGGTATAAGAATATATTTTGATTGGTTTTCATGTTGTTTGAATAGTTTTGGATCGATGGGCATTGGTTTGAGGTGTTAAAGAGGATTTTGAGTCGGTTATGGAACTTCGGAGCGAGGTAAGTCTCCTGTCTAATTCTGTGAGGGGAAAACTACCCCTAGGTGATGTATTTGTTATGTGCTACTTGTTGCGAGGGCTACGTACGCACAAGGTGACGAGAGTCTGTACGTAGCTTGACTCATTTTATGTCCGGGTAGACTTAGGTTCCCGCCATGCTATAACTGTACTATTTGAGTTGTCTCTTGCCTATTAAATTCCTTTATTTTACATTACAACTTGAGACTAGACTTGCGTAGAGTGATAAACTTGTTATAGTAGAGATTTGACGGGCTTCATGATAAACCACGGATTAATTGTACTCTCCTTACGAAATTCTTCCGCGTTATGCGTTCTCATCGAAAAGTTCCCTTAGAACCTATAACTCACACGACTATTCCGTTCACCTCGGCATGATAGATATATCTATGGTTCGTGCCGTTCGAACCTCGGCAGTGCGCACATTATGATGGATCAGGTCATACGCCTCGACAGGATTATGTACCACACTCTCATGGGAGCGGGCCGTTTGCCTCGAAAATATAATAGATGTATCTATGGTTTGGAAATATCATGATGGATCAGGCCGTACGCCTCAACATTTCTATAAAATACTCTTATGAAATCATGCATAATAATTGATAAGAAGGTAGTATATTTGCGAGTTTTCTTGATTTGAATTGTGGCAACCTATCTGGTGAGGTCCATTATACATATTCCGATTGAGGAGGTAATTACTAGCTGAGAGTTTGAGTTATTGCTGAGAGGAGAATTTTACCACGTACTCATACTTATTATTTCATTTATTTCCCCTGACTCACATATGTTTACTTCTATTGTATCTGTCTTATTGGACCACTAGTAAGTGTTGATGTCGACCCCTCGTCACTACTTCTCTAGGGTTAGGCTAGATATTTACTGGGTACGCGTTGATTTACGTACTCATGCTACACTTGTTGCACTTATTGTGCAGGTACATATATGTCTAGTGGTATTTTGGGCGCAGAGGCACGGCTATTGTAGGGACTTTACCGTGAGCTGTATTTCATGTTACGATCAGCAGCCTGCAGAGTCTCCATCAGAGCTATTTATATCCTCATGTCTAAATTTTATTCCAGACAGATATTATATTTTATTATATTTTCTAGTTTATGCTCATGCACTTGTGACATCGGGTTTTAGGGGTTCCTACGGGTTGTTTGTTATTATAATTCGTGTAATTCTATCTCATACTATTTAATTAATAAAAATTATGATTTTAAAGTACTAGAATGATTAATTAAATTGATCAATCACTGTTGGCTTGCCTGACGGCGGTATTAGGCGCCATCACAACCTACAGTGGATTTTGGGTTGTGACAGCTTGGTATCAGAGCGTTAGATTCACTTAGGTCTCACGAGTCATGAGCAAGTCTAGTAGAGTCTTGCGGATTGGTACAGACACGTTTGTACTTATCTTTGAGAGGCGACAAGGCTGTTAGGAGCACTTCCCTTCTTGATTTCCTCATCGTGCGGTTTGATTCCATTGAGGCTTGTGCCTTTATTTCCTTCCTACTCAATCTTATGCGAAGTGAAGCGCTTGTTGTCAGTTGGAGATAGAGTAGTGGTATAGATACTACAGATGTGGTGCAGGATGTTTTTCCCTACGTATTCGAGCAGGCTATTATCGTCGCCTTGCGAAAGGGTATTCTGTCATTTCAGTTCAGTATTTGTACTTCCTATGGTTTTGAGGCTATGCACGAATTGCTATATTGTTCATGAGTTATTATCACACCGTGTTGGTTTAATGGTAGAGTGCTTATGTATGGATCACGACAATGAATGGCTCAGAAGGAGGATTTTCTCAGTACATGATTTAGAGGTTCAGCACTTAATTCCAACAAAGGAAAGGCAATCGAACGATGGACGTTTAGCTTTTGGTTGATGGAGTAAGGAGACTTGGTATCTTCGAGCGTGGTGGAATATTTATTGTGATGTGGTGTCGTCGCCCTTTTTTGAACGCATTACGGTTCGCCAGTGTTATGGTCTTCTTCGATTTTGCCTTCTGGGCAAGGTGTTATGAAATGGTGCCTGAGGGGCGGTTGTTAGAGATAGCGGTGTGCAGCGGCTCAGAATCGAATTGGTATTTCAAATGTTGATGGCTCGAGAAAGTTGATCTTCTAGAAGGTTTAGAGTTGGAAGCAATTCATTAGTTCCGGTGCTACATGTATGGATTTGATTTGAGGCAACATTTGGGCAGCGAAGTATGAGGAAGAATATGACGGGAGGTGTCTCGCGGCGGATAAATTACTAACAGGTCAAGCATGAGAAGCGGAGGTCAAGAAGTTGCTTAAAGGAGATGGCTGGTTTGACCAAAGTGGGAGTGGCAGAGTAGCATATGAATTATGTGGTAGGACAACCACGTACCTTGAGGAAGATTAGAGCGATTTGGGAGGCATGGTGGAAAGTGACTAGGTCCATGGATTTTAATTGGAATGGTGGTTACTGTACGGAGAAAGGTTGAATATGGCAGAGAGGAGTTTGCTTGAAATAAAAAAGGGTGTGAAGATTTGATTATCGTTATGGATGCAACATAGCTTTGAGTTCGGAAGGTATTGTTGAACTTTCAGTTGATGTCAGCGGGGAAGGAACAAACTTGTACAGCTGGTGGACGAGCATGGGTTCAGGAGGGTTTACTAAACTCGTGGTAGTTGTACACGGGGCAGCGTCGTTGAAAGATGTCGGCATGGAATACCACATGCAGGCTATCTCCTGTGGACATGTCAGCAGTTGTGTGATTTGATGAAGTTTCTACGTACTACGATACGGAAGGTCGAGTATACGATTATGGTTGATAATTCGGGATGTTCATGAAAAGTTTAATAAGAAACTACAAGAAGTTTGGCGGGTTAACAGTACAGGATTATGGTAAATAAGAAGGAAGAATCGTTGTGGGTTCTACATTATGTGATGGTAGCTTAAAGCTAAATGGGGGAGCCCCACTGTTTACGATTGGATTGCATGATTGTCTGCTTGTGCGATTTCTGGTTATCGATGCGTTGGTGGATTATTTACGACTAAGAAAAGAAAACATCAGGGGTAATTCGAGCAAGGAACTTGATAAATGTGTGCTATACTTCGCCTTATCGATTGAGGTGCGGGATTTGGGAAGACTCAGAGTTTATGCTTCTTGTGGAAGTAATGTACAAGGAAAAGAATTCAGTTGGTTGTTTCCTTGATAGGGTGTTCATGTGCTAGCAGAGCGTTGAAGTTTGGTCATGTAAGCACCTAAGTTTTGACTATATTTGAATTTTTATCACCTTCTACTATATAAATATTTTTAGAAATTTAATATATATTTTTTAGCCTTGTTATATTTTTTTTTATATAGGGTAAAAATCAAAAATAAATTATTACTATTAGTATTATTTTTTATTTTTATTTTTATTTTTATATTTATTTTAAAATAAAATAAATTAAAAAACCCAAAAAAAATATTTTTAAAAAATTTTCGGATGGGAATAAAAAAATAGGAAAAGTAGAAGTATGGAATTAAAAAGTAAAAGTAGGTGGAAATTATTTAATAAAAAAGTAAAAGAAAGTGGAAAATTAAAAAAACAAAAGTAAAAAAATATGAAAATTTAAAAAAATGAAAAGTAAAAGAAAGTTGAAATTAAAAAATAAAAGTAAATGTAGGCGAAAAATTTTTTTTAAAAAAAGTAAAAGAAAGTAGAAATTAAAAAAGAAAAGTAAAATAAGTGGAAAATAAAAAAAAAGTAAAAAAAGTGGGAATTTAAATATGATAAAAGTAAAAAAAGTGGAAAATTTAAAAATAAAAGTAAAGGAAAGTGGGGAATTTTTTTTTTAAAGCAAAAAGGGGAAGTGGGAAATTTTTAATTAAAAAATAATAAAATAATTAAAAAAAACTGAAAAAAATTCGAAATTTTTTCTATATATAGAAGAGAAAATGTGAGGAAAAAGAGAGAGAAAAAAGAGAGGAGGGAATTGAGAGAAATATTTTTTTTGCTTTTTCTACGCTAAGGGAATTTCTATTCGTGTCGTTCTTTCTTCGTCTTTCTTTCGAAAAGTCCAGCTAAAATTAACACCAAAACCCAGCTAGAAACACCTCGAAATAATCCCTTTTTTTAATCAAAATAGCAGCTTCAAGAGTTGAGATCGAAGGCGTCGTTCGAAAACTCCGGTCGTCGCGTCCGGTTGAGGACGTAGGCGAATGTTTTGTTAAGAATTTGTCCAGGTTTGAACTCAGATCTATCAATGTAACGACCCGACCAGCCGTTGCGAGAGTTATAGCCTTGTTTTCCCATTCCAGCTTCTTTATGTGTTGTTCAGCGGTGTTGAGTTGTATCGAGTTGGTAGGTTTGGGTCCGGAGTAGTTTTGGAGTGAAATGAACACTTAGTCTCTTAGTTAGAAAGTTATGTTAGAAAAGTCAACCGGAAGTTGACTTATGAGTAACGAATTCGGATGTGGATTTTTATGATTTGATTAGCTTCGTTGGGTGATTTTAGACTTAGGAGTGTGTCCGGAATGTAATTTGGAGGTCTGCGGTAGAATTAGGCTTGAATTGGCGAAAGTTGGAAGTTTAGAAGTTCTTAGGCTTGAATCCGAGGTTGATTTGGTGTTTTGGTATTCTTTTGGGTGTTCCGAAGGTTTGACTAAGTTCAGGTAGTGATATATGACTTAGAATTATTGGTTGAGGTCCCGAGGGCCTTGGGTGAGTTTCGGATAGGTTTGGGTTGTGTTGCGCTCGTTTTTCTTATGTTTCGACGCCGTTTCTTCAAGCATAAATGATATCATATTGACACAATGAGCTCCGATTTCTATTTTGATTAAAGCATTAGATCCGTATCGTAATTACGGAGCCATAGCAAAAATAATCATTGAATTTGGGCATCGTATGAGGAATTTATGGTCATTTTACTTAAAAACTTGGGTTGCCAGATTTGTTTTCAGATTAATTACAAAATTACCACTGACGGCGTATGTAAAAATCTGCACTATTTGCAAATATTTAAACCAACATATCTCCCTCACTATAAGGTCAAATTGAGTGATTCAAGCCTAACTTGACTAGAATTTCACAAGGAATCCATTGGAGGCATAAAAGATGAGTTTAGGGATCGTTTGGCACAGGAAACGAGGCAGAATAACTCGCAGAAAAATATATAAAATAAGGGTTTGTTCATTCGGTCATATTTTGAGTTGGGTAGCTCGGATTGGGGCGATTTTGGAGGCGATTTTCACCATAAGGATTGGGGTAAGATTTCTCTACTCGGTTTTGGTTATATTTCATGAATCCATATTCGTTTTTGGGATTTGATTGATGATTTCAAAGTGAAATTGAGGGAGTTAGGACTTGAGTTTAGAGAGTTTTAGGTAAGGATTTGAGGGACCAAACGGAGTCCGATTTTGATAAATTTTATATGGTTAGACTTGGGAGAGGACGAGGGTTTTGATTCTGCCATTGTTGACTGGTTCCGAGATGTGGCCCCGGGTGCCGGGTTTTGGCCGGTTTCGGATTTTTAGCATATTTTGTAGTTTTTATTATGGAATTCGATTTGTTAGCCTATGTTGATGGTATTAATCTGATTATGGTTAGATTTGGAGCTTTTGGAGACCGAGTCCAGAGACGAGGGCATCCTGGCGTAGGATTTTACGCTGTTAAGGTAAGTAACAGTTTTAACTCTGGTTTTGAGGGTATAAACCCGGAGAATTTGATATCGTGTGACTATTTGGAGGTGATACCCACTCTAGGTGATGGACGTGTGGGTGTATACCTCGAGGGATTGAGACTTGGTCCTTCCCGTGAGGCCTCATGGCCATCATCTGTGTTTACGTAATTACTTGTTGTTGAACTTGTCTGCCTTCATGTTAGAGATCATGCTTAGGCTTTATTCATGCTCACATTACTTGTACTCAGTCATAGAAATTATTGTACATGTTTACCTCAGTCTCTATTATTTGCTAATATGCTGTGATACTTGATGTGGGTCGTGTTCCCTTATTTGTTGATGATGGTGAGGCTAGTGAGGTACATGATTGAGTGAGGCCGAAGGCCTGGTTGTGAGGATATTAATACCATAGCGCGTGAGTTATCCACATAGCACGTGAGTTGACCGTGCGGGTCCAGGTATTGATACCATAGCGCGTGAGTTGTCCGCGTAGCACGTGAGTTGACCGTGCGGATCTAGTATTGATATGATGGCACGTGAGTTGTCCGTGCTTAGCGCTTGGGCTTTGGGATCCCCCCCGGAGTCTGTACATACCCCCAATGAGCGTAGAGTGTTGAGTGTCTTGAGTGTTGAGTGTCTTGAGTGTTGAGTGCTGAGTGCGAGTGATGAATGATGGAGTGACATTGTTGTGAGGTTGTATTTATTTGTGTTGTTGCTGCATTTATCTGTTAAACTTCTTTGTGGCATTTACTGAGTTATGGAATTTACCTATTTATTTCTGTTTATTTTTAAATTATGAAAATAAATAATTGGACTGTTTTACTTAGCTAGTCACTACTGCTCAGTTCCTTAGTTATTTTTGTTACTTGCTGAGGTGGTTGTACTCATACTACACCCTACACTTTATGTGCAGATCCAGGTGAGTTAGAGCGCGGTGATCATTGAGTTCAGGCCAGCTATCTGTGGAGATTGCAAGGTAGCTCCTAGCATCCGCATGACCTTGTTACTCCTTTTGTCATTTCTTCTTTTGGACAGTTAAACAGTTTATATATCTTAGTTTATAGTTTTAGATGATCATGACTTAGTGACACCCTGATGTTTGGGGCTCGTTTCCGTATTTTCTATAATTATATTTAGAGTTGATTTAGTTTATGAAAAAAAAATTAAATATTTTATTAAATTCTTATAATCGATTTAGTAGTAAAATTTTGGGAAATAGGCTTGCCTTGTAACACGATAGGCGCCATCACGACCATGGTTAGATTTTGGTTCGTGACAATCAATACAAAAGTCATTTTTCTTTTCCTTTTATTGTTAGTTGATACTGCACTTTGATTGGCCTTCTAAAAGCTTTAAACTGCTTCGTTATTTTAAATCTTCCGAAGTTTACGTTGATTGTTTGCTTTATCTTACTAAATTTTGAAAAGAAGAAATATGAAATCCCACCTTATTTATGGTTAATGCATAAAATTGGTTTCTGTTTTGCACATGTTAAAGTTCAACAAATTTTTTAATATGATGAGCATGAATAGCTAGTAATAATTCCTTTTCGTAGGCTCGTAGCTATTATAATGGATTAACTGTGTTAAGGAACAAGTTTGATTATAGTGATGTTTTTATAATTACAAAAGTATCCTTAGATTATTAGTTGTTCTTAAATTTTGATAAATTATGAGATTTAGTTATTAAAGAACGAAGGATCCTTATATTTTAATATGTTTGATGAAATATCGAGTGAACGGGATTTTGAATCGTTGGTTAGAACTGATGGAATGCTTTGAGTTGAGATTGTTTAATGAAGATCTAATGAGAATCCTTTATTAATTTTTAATTGAATAGAAAGGTTGTTGTAAATTCATTTGATATTCGGCATAGGATTTCTTACTTTTGCAAAAATACACTTTCGTGATAACATGATGCTGGCCCATTTCCCCTTTAATAACAAGAGGAACTACACAAAATACCTACTTGGGCCTATTATACTACCTGTTTCTACCCATCTTTAAAATAAGAAATTTTTACCTCCTATAGCAAAGGTTGATACCTTATTTATTTTAAATAAACACCCTTTTAAAAAATTATATTCTATAGTTACCTTTTTTATTTTTATAGCCAAATATCTATTTATGGTCACCTCCTACCCTTAAGCCATAAAATACGCTTTGTATTATTTTTCTCTCTCATTCTTTCAGAGTTTTCTCCACCATCTCTCTCTCAAAGCCATAAAACTCATGGATTCTCTCTCATCAGTTCATCCGTCGATCGTTCTTCCTCCTGGAAAGCATCTCCGCCACCATCACCATCAGCGGCGAATCTCCGCTCTTTCTTCTCACGCAAAGCCAAAATCACCATTTCCTCAATTCCGGATACCTAGGAGTTGTAATAGAATGAGGTCTATGGCTGTTTGTTGCAAATTGAGTAGCGGAGGAGACAAAGAAGAAGAGGAAAGTTCGACTGGTCTATTGTGCTTCTTAGATCTCTTTGGACTGGGTTCTTGATCAAAATGGGAACAATGACGTTTCGAGTCAGAATCGCGGCCCTCTCAACGAGACGACATTAGGGTTGTTCTTGAACAAAGACGACGGAGTTTGGGGCTGAGCAAATTGAAGATTCTGTTACCTTTTTTTTAAAGTGTATTTCAATGTATCTCGCTGTATTTCTATGTATTTCATGGCATTAATTGTCTTTTTTTTTCATTATATTTCAATATATCTCGCTGTATTCCATGTATTTCATTGTATTCACTGTCTCGCTGTATTCCATGAATGTATTCATATATTTTTTTAATTAATATAATTTATGTATTCAGATATATATATGTATTCAAATGTATCTGCAGTATGTATTCATATATTTTTGCACTATAGTTGAATCTCGATTTTTATTGGTTAAAAACAGAAACACCCACGAACGATATCAATAGAAAAGGGAAGGATTAGAAACTCAACGATTGCTCTGTTGAAAAATATTCAGCATATTTTACATCAAATACATATTATAGGTGATGTAATTGAGTTATTTGAGTTAAATTAGGAGTCTATTGTGTTTCACTTTCCGTTTAAAAACAGCTGAATAGACCACGATTTGCGCTATTTACGTTATTGTATTCATAAATACATATCGTGAATACAGTCAAATACAATAATTATCTAGCTGGAATTCCCTGTTTCACGCCGAGTTTTGCTACTGTATTCATGAATACAATGGCTTAAATACATCGAATACATTCTAAAAACTGAAAACATAGTTATAGGAAGTAATATAGTAAATGATAGCAACAACTAGTTAATAACCACTAAATAATAGTGGTTTGTGAAAATTTCTCTTAAAATAATTACATAAAATACCTATACGACCAAAATAAATTACCCGCCCACCCAAACCCCACTTAAGCCACGAGATCCATTTGTTGAGATTTTTCTGTTTTGGTAATCATTACATGTAAGCACGAGATATGAATTTAGCAAACTTCTTCTTCTTTATGGCAGATTATATCCACCTATAGGTCGTACGACAATTGACCTATATTTTAGCATTGATGAATTTTTCTTGCAAATAAATAATATTCAATTAACATACAAATCTCTCAAATAGGATTTTCTTTTATTGTCTTCTTAAATATTGTCTTCTCAAATATAAATAAACGTTTTTCTTCTATCTTTCTCATTTCATAATAGGATCTATGTGTCCATTGAATATTTTTTATTAATATATTCTCCATTTTAAAATGGTATATAGTATATTATTATAATATATCTAAATCTTAGTATAATCAATGACGCACAAAATTGAGTTAATTAGATTATGTGACAACTGATATAAATTCAGTTTAATAATTGAATTAAAAAAACTTTTTTAAACTCTTTGCGTACAACTGTATACCATGTTGGTATATCTATATACTATACTGGTATCATATGTTAGTTGGAACTTTTTTTGGTTGTATTAGCTATATTTAATTGGTACACTGTTTGATTTTTCTTTAGTAATAGTAAAATAGTACAATATCTTGATTTTTTAAAATTTTCCTTTATGCATATGTATTATGTAATTATTTTGATTTTTTCTTTAAGCGTTTGTTTTATATAATAGTATTATACTACAATATCTTGAAATATATTATTATATTAATATGTGGTACACTATTTTTTTATTTCTCTTTATGCATGTGTATTATGTAATAGTAGTATAGTCATATATAGTTGCCTGGATTAATTGGTAGAACTGTATACCCTATTGGTATAATTATGTAATGACCGAACCGGTCATTTTAACTTTTAGAACCACGTTCCCTAAAATAAAATACCCCGAATGTGCTTTTATTGATTTATGACTTGCAGGGATGGTTGGTTCAAAATTTGGAAGTGTTCGGGTTGAAATAGGAATACTTGGTTCCTTAAGCTAGCCTTAAAAGACCAAGTTTGACTTCGTCAACATTATGTACAAACGACCCCGGAATAGAATTTTGATAATTCCAGCAGCTCCGTATGATAATTTTGGACTTAGGAGCGTGATCGAAATTTTATTTGGAAGTCCGTAGTGAAATTAGGCTTGAAATGGATAAAATAGGAATTTAAAATTTGAAAGTTTGACCGGGGAGTTGACTTCTTGATATCGGGGTCGGAATCCAGTTCTGAAAATTTTCACAGCATTTATGACTTGTGTGCAAAATTTGAGGTCAATCGGACTTGATTTGATAGGTTTCGACTTCGAATGTAGAAGTTAAAAATTTTAAGTTTTATTAAGCTTGAATTGGAGCATAATTCATGGTTTTGGCGTCTTTTTATGTGATTTGAGGTTTCAAATAAGTTCATATATTATTTTAGGACTTGTTGGTATATTTGGTTGAGGTCCCGGGGGCCTCGGGTGAGTTTCGGATGGTTAACGGATAAAAAATTGGACTTAAACAACTGCTGCAATTTTTCCTCTTCTGTTGAACATTCTGGGCTGTGATCGAGCCCAGGGTTGACGAGGCTCAGGCTCGAGCTTGTGTATCGAAGCCATAATCGAAGGTCCAGCTCGAGGGCCATGATCGAAGGCAAGGCTCGAGGGCCAGGATCGAGACCCAAGATTGAGGGTCACAATCGAAGGCTCAGGCTTGATGCCAAGATTGAGGCTATGATCAAACGACCAGGCTCGATGCCATAATCGAGGCCATGACCGAGGTCCAGGCTCGAGCCTGTGATCGAAGCCATGATCGAGGCCTAGGATTGAGGGCCATGATCGAAGCCACGATCGAGGCCCATTTCCGAAGACTATCTGGGCAGTTTTATAAAAAGTGGGCATTCGTCTCATTCGCCATTTTTAACAAATTAGAGCTTGAGCAGAGGCGATTTTTGATAGATTTTTAAGGAAAAGACATTGGGGTAAGTGATTCTAACTTGGATTTGGTCTATAAACACGAATATATCATTATTCTCATCATTTAATTAGTGTTTTGAGATTGAAATTTGGGAAAAAATTAGAAACTTCATAGAAACGAATTTTTGAGATTTCGGTATCGATTCGGAGTCGGATTTGAGTGAAATTGGTACGGTTGGACTCGTAATTGAATGGGTTGTCGTATTTCATAACTTTCGCTGGATTCCGAGACGTGGGCCCCACGGACGAATTTTTAATTAATTTCGGGATTTTTAATAAAAATGTAGTATTTTCTTATAGAAGTGATTCCTATAAATTTTAGTGATTGTATCGAATTATTGTTGGTTAGATTCGAGTCAATCGAAGTTGGATAATCGAGGAAAAGGCCTCCTAGTGGATTAAATTGGAGCAAGACGAGGTAAGTCTCTTGTCTAATCTTGTGAGGGGGAAATTTCCCCATAGGTGATTAAATTAAATAATTATTGTTAATTGTGGGGGCTACGTATGCACGAGGTGATGAGAGTCCGTGCGTAGCTACTATTAATGCTAAGTCCGGGTAGTTTAGGACTCAAAAGCATGAATTACTTGTATAAATTGTATTCTTTATTTAATTAATATTATTTGATATGTATATATATATATATATTCTGAATTGTTAGATAAAAATATTAAAGGATGAAAATTTCATATACTTAATTTTTCTGTTTAAATTAATTAATTGTTAAGAGAGATTGTTCTTCCTCATGAATTTATCTTATAATAAATATACTCTCATTCCGGAGGTACATAAGAAAATGTCCTCCTTTCTTGTGGAGCGGGTCGAACGCCTCGGCAAGATAGATCCATCTATGGATCGTGTCGCACGTCCCTCGGCAGTGTACACGACATTCTGGATCGGGCCGAACGACCTCGGTAGAAATCGTGCTTAATAATAATAATTATACGATACCTTAATAGTTTATTTCAGCTTGCGAAGCTAATTGATAAATTGGAGAATCCTTGAAATTTTATGAATTATTATTCCTACTTTTTTAAGGAATTAATTGTTATTCCTGTAAATGAGATTAATTGATAAGTTGAAAATTATTTGAATTGAAGGAATTTAATTAATATATTGAGAATTGTTGCATTTGAAGGAATTTGATTATTTCTGTTGGTTAAATAAATTATTGTTAACTCTGTGAATCACGTTGATATAAATATTTCTAGTTTCATGATTATTTAATATTATTGACCATAGTGAGTGTCAAAGTCGGCCATCTCGTCTCTACCTCTTCGAGATTAGGCTTGATACTTACTGGGTACACGTTTTCGTACTCATGCTGCACTTGCTGCACATTTTATTGTGCATGTACATATTTGTCTAGCGGACTTGTGGACGCAGAGGTATGATTAATGATTGTGGGGACATAGTTGAGTTGCATTCTGTATTACGATCCGCAGCCAACAGAGTCTCCTTCAAAAACATTATATTTTTCTGTCTAATTTGTATTCTGGCCAGATGCTGTATTTTATTTTTAATTTCCTAGTAAATACTCATGCACTTGTGACACCGGGTTTTGGGATGATTATGGGTTGCACTGTATTGGAATTTTTTAAAGATATTATTACGTATTTTGTAAACTCCATCTTCTACTGTTTAATTGAGGGGAACAACTATGACTTCAAAAATATTAAAATGAGAATTTATTTAGTATTTATTGTTGGCTTGTCTGACAGCGGTGTCTGGCTCCATCACGACCTTTATAAATTTTGGGACGTGTCAAATTATATGTCATAGTGGTATCATATGGTAGTTGGAATATTTTTTGATTGTTTTGGCTACATTTTTAAGTGAATTCTATTCTGAAATGGTTTATATGATCATGTTTTGTTGTGTTGGATTTTCTTGTACCTATGGACATAGATTTTGTGTATTATGTAATAGTTTTTTATAGTTATATGCAGTTGTTGGAACGACCCCTTACAACTATTTACCCTATTAGTATAGCTATATATTATATTGGTATTATATGCTAGTTGAATCCTTTTTTTGGTTATATTAGCTGCATTTAATTGGTACACTATTTGATTTTTTTTTAATAATAGTAATATAGTACAATATCTTGTAATATTTTATTATATTAATATGTGGTATACTATTTTTTATTTTTCTCTATATGCATGTGTGTTATGTAATAGTAGTATAGTCATATAGTTGCCGAGAATTAACAAGTAAAATTGTATACCATGTTGGTATAGTTATATGCCATATTGGTATCATATGGTAGTTTGAACATTTTTTTGTTGTTTTAACTGCATTTTCAAGTGAATTCTATTCTGAAATTATTTATATGAACATGATTTGCAGTGCTGGAATTTTTTTGTGCCGATGGACATAGATTATGTGTATTATGTAATAATTTTTATAGTTATAGCCCATTGTTGGAACGACCACATACTACTATATACCCTGTTAGTATACGGAATGAGCAAGTTGCTTTGCGAATATTTAGCTTGCAATGTGAGCATGTAATTTTCTCATACTTATATTGCATCCTTTAATATTTTGGTACAATAGTATAGTTGCAGATAGTTATAGCAATATTCTAGAGCAATCATATACTCTGTTGGTATACATGTATACCATATTGGTATCATATGGTACTAGAAGTCTTTTTTGCTACTTATATTTTTATTGTATTTTCCAATATTTTATTATCATTTCTATTCTAACTATTATATATGGAGATTTGGCAGCCGTAGTTTATATTTTCTTGCTCCATAATTGGTTGCGTTACTGCTAATGGTAGAGTGTGTACTGATCTTTATAGGGAAGGAGATCAAGGTTTGCATGGCAATCACAGGGAATTAGAAAAGGAATAAGAAATAAGAAAAAAATAAAAAGAAAAAAAATAAAGGAGTCAAATTTGAGTGTGAAATAAGTTATGGTAAAAATAACAATAATACGATCTGAGCAAAAATAAATGAATAAAAGAGAAAAAAGTAAAAAATAAGAAGAAAACGAGAAAAAAGAAAAGGAGAAAAGAAAGAAAAAAGGAAAAAAGAAAAGAAGCATAGAAATAAAAAAGAATTGGAGAAAAAAGAGAAAATTCCCCACAAAAACTACTATGGGTAGGAAATGTAATTAGTTTGATGGGTAGAAAAATAAATGGATAGGTAAGGGTATATAGTTTTATTTTTGTGGGTAACTGTGTCATCCACCCTAATAACAAAGCTAACCCATTTTTCCATATTAAATTTATTCCGTCCACAATAAGTTCCATAACTAATGCCTCACAATGATCTCAGACTTAAACAAAATAAACAACTTAAAACATTTGTAGCTTGCTTTAGGCGCAATCAATAAATCGTCGTGACTATGGGTACGGTTCTCGTGGCATAGTCATGATACATAATCCCCAATTCAAGTACGTGTTTCACGCGACTTGCCCATAACTTTAAATAATAATAATAAATAAACATATTGTAAATCGCGGGTGCATTTCACGTGACGCGATTTGCAATGTGTACAAAAACAATAAGTGCGCAACATCACGACTTATTTAAATAAATTTCATAAATCCTAAAAAGCGATTAAAATAATTAATTAAAAGTGGTTAAAAAATAAAAATACACAATATGTTTTAAACATGTAATAATTTAGATAATTAGGCCAATTACTAATAGTTGAGCGACCGTGCAAAAATCACGAAATTCGGGAGTGCCTCACACCTTCTCCCGAGTTAACAGAATTCCTTACCCAATCTTCTGTATTCGCGAACCACAAATAGAGTCAAATTTCCTCGATTTGGGGTTTTAAAATAAACCGGTGACTTGGGACACCATAACAAATATTCCAAGTGGAGACTCTAATTGAATAAATAATCCCCTTTCGAATAATGTCACTTTAATTGAAAAAACTCCCTATCCCTCGGGAAAAAGGAGGTGTGATAGGTTATATTCGAGATCAGGTCAGAGTGGGTGACTCTCAACAACGGCCCTAGTGGGTTCAAGAATTTAAAGTGTAGTGCCTAAGGGTTTTCGGTCCATGGTATGGTTAAGGATCGTGTTTTCACAGTGGATTACGAGCGGGATTTGGAATACTCTGTGTTATCATCGGGTATGCGATGCAATATTGGAGGAAAGGAAGAAATAGCTTCTGATTCGCGGAAGGTCTTGCAGAATGGGTGTACCAGTTGGAGATGCTATTGTGCGCATAAAGAGGGTATGAGATGGTTCGTGAGTATTGAGACGATGTGACCTCGTAGCACGGGTCACTCGGGATGAGTACGGATTGAGTTTGTTATGTTATGAATGGAGCTATTATTATTTCTAAGGCAGGTCAAGAGTAAATTGAAAGAAGTTGGGTCGGTTAGTAATGGTTGAATCAGCATGATTGTGGCAAAGATCAGTTCCTTCAACGTGTGAAGTTATACAGGTGGTTTGTGGTTGTACACGCGGGTTTTACAGCCACCACAACTGGATTGATTTGGGAGGTATTTGATTCAAATGGCCTTATGGTGTAAATGGATTCCGGAGGAGTCATGGCGGTTTAGATCACAACTTGAGGTTTGTATTTTTTACGGTTTGGGAATTCAGTTGCGTGTTGTTTGGCCCTTCTGAAATGAGCTAAGTGAAAGGTTTCTAGCCAATGAAGTGTTTATTCTACTGGTAGTTCAGAGGTTATGATGGATTCTTGTATTATCACATAGCGGCATGATAGGTTCAGTGTTGATAAGAATGTCACGAGCTCGGATGAGCAGAGAAAAATTCAGATATTTAGAGTAAGCTGGCGTAATCTTAGTGTCGCTTGAGAATGGTATTCTGTTGAAGAGGCATTGTGTATTGAGTTACGGATTGTGATTTGCCTTACAGAATTAGTACGGCTGGTGGTATGGATATACAGACCTTGCTACCTGAGCGGAAGGTCGTGGGAGCGTACCCCACGGGGAGATTTGTATAAGTGTGGCATGTTAGTCACTTGATTATTAAGTATTAAGACCGAGTATGGAGGTTATGGTAATATCGCAAATGCAAGAGTTTATTCCTGAGAGGCGTCCTATTCCTTGGGTTATGGACTGTGTGAGTTTATTTCGGATTTGACGGCTTGATTATTCGCACACGTGTTGAGGTCCCATGTAGCTTGTGGTTCTATGTGAGCAGGATGGCTCTCGAAATGCAAGTCATTTATTGCACCTTAGTTATGCTTGGGTTTTGTAGCGTATGGCGTTATCCGTCTCCCCAGAGTTGTATTTTTGCACTTGGCGTGCTTGTGGCAGATATCCGGCATTCCGTGGGTAGAAACATTATGGCTTGATGAGTATGTCCTTATTAATTGTTATGAGTGGATCGGGTTGCACGCCGCAATGGTATCATGTTTGGATCTGGTTGCATGCATCAGTGTTATGTTGAGTACGGTTCCTAACATTTTGTTTCTCATTCTTTGAGGAGGGTTCATAACATTTGTTCGACCGTTTTATTCGTTATGAGGGCCATATAATTCTTTTCTAGAGTCTGTTCCTCCTTGTGTGTCATATTTGAGTTGTAGCTTGTCGGCGCATTGATGGCGTCATATGAGATCTGGGTCAGTGTTTGGGGTGGCTTATTGCCTGAGCAACTTGTACTGGGTGAGACGAGATTATTGGACCTGAAATTAGTGCAATCAGATTTATATAAGGTATATATAAGAGCAAATATCATTATTCACATCAGAATGAGGTAATGGTTCTTGTCAGAAGAAGAAACTCCATGATTTATTGATTCGGTAGGTGGATATTTGTTTCTACACATCTCCTCCGTTGTGGCAGTATTTCTGAGTTGGAACAATGTTACATCTCGCGTTTTCGTATGTTAAAAGTTTTGTCTTTAGTTAATTAACGTAGACTCGGGGATGAGATTATCTTGAGGTTAACGTATTTATGCTATTTATAACAAGCGGTAAATAGGCACCATAAAAGATAAAGGGTACACGAATTAAAGAAAATGAGTTTCGTTGAAGGTTACCGATTTGGAATGAAATACGGTCCGAGCTATAATATCCAATATTTATGGACTAGTACCATATATGGTACCATATGACCGTGATAGTATGATGTATAAAGTATATTAAAAATGAGTAGAATTTTAAGTAATTTAAGACAATTCTTAATTATGCGAGTAATTGGTTAATTATCGGGTAACGGAACATTACCTAATTACCTAATAAGTGGATAAAGATTTAAATTTTTTACCCCCACCCCACCCCAATGTGGCAGCAGGCCACTCCTTAAGCAAATGACTCTTAATCATTTCTTATTAGGTGACAACTTAATTCATTAAATACAAGACACCTCAACTCTAAGACTTACCATACGGACCATATAGACAATCAAAACAGTAGCATTAGAGATTAGTAAGGTGACTTTGTTCAAGTTGTTACCAATCTCGTGAGTATTCCTACAAAACAGTAGCATTAGAGATTAGTAAGGTGACCTTGTTTAAATTGTTACCAATTTCGTGAGTATTCCTACAAAACAGTAGCAGCGAGATTTCTTCAACCAAATCCATCGAGAATTATTAGAAGCTTAACAACATAAATATTTTGCGGTTCTAAAAAAGTACGGTGTAATCTTTTCTAAGAATATCATACGGATTTTTTCCTATCCCAGGTATATTAAGGTTATCTCTTCTTTCTTTTTGGAATGATCAATACGATACAAACGAAACGAGCAAATGCACAATTTCCATAAATGACTCTATTCATAGAAATATTAGGGGTGTCTATATTCTTGATTCCCCATGTGAATTATTATTATATCTTTTGTTCACGGTTCTCAGAAAAATACGTATTTGATAAAGTTTATCCGATAGACATATTATTTTTATGATATTCCGAGAAATCTTATTAACGTATTTCTTATGCATTTCATGCATTTATACATATAAATTGACCCATGACCAGATGGCGTTATATACGCGTATATTATATGTATATGGGATATGGAAAAAGGTTACGGCGTTATATACGCACCACCACCTGATCAGCTGGTATACGTTAATAATTTTGCCCACAGTGGCCGAGATGATATGATCGGATGCCCTCAGAGACCTGATGATGTTATGTACACCTATACCTATTCATGACACGACATTCATACGCACGTGTATGACGTTATAAATGTTTCATGATCTGCAAAGTTACGTGGATTTTACATGCGGAATTCGTTATTCCATGTTTCATCTATGTCTTTTATGTAATGATTTTCATGCATGACATACTCAGTACATTATTCGTACTGACGCCCTATTTCCCGGGGCCTACGTTTCATGCCTGCATGTGCAGGTAAGCAAGCCGATGGTCCCCCTATTTTAGGATCCTTGATCAACGAGAGTTGGCGTGCTCCACTTGATCCGGAACTGCTTTTGATTTTGGTACGATATGATTGTGTATGATCCACTTGATCCGGAGCTGCTTTTGATTTTGGTACGATATGCTTGTATATATATATATATATATGGGTATGATGTGGCTCAGTCCCGTCTTTGTACAGTTGTATTTCTATTAGAGGTCTGTAGATAGTTATGTATAGTTGGATAGTATGTGGCCTTGTCGGCTTTCAGTTTTGGGTATATAATTGTCTATAGCAGCCTTGCCGGCTCGCCCACTGTATTCCGTACATATATGTATATATGTCTTTTGGACAGGTTTTCCCCACGCATGTTATTCTCGTAATTCAGCGGATATTATTCATGTTTATATCTTAGTCGCATGCTTAAGGGTGTTCGACAGGTAGGACTCGGGCACTCGTCGCGGCCCATCAGTTTGGGTCGTGACAAAAGTGGTATCAGAGCAGTTTTGTCCTATGGTTGTCTACAGACCGTGTCTAGTAGAGTCTTGTTTATGGGTGTGTTGTGTACTGCACTTATAGACAAGAGGCTACATGACATATAGGATGTTATCCTCTCTTTTCATCTTAGATCGTGCGATATAAGAATTGTTCCTAACGATATGTTATATTTTCAGCGATGCCTCCAAAGACTACAGCCGCCCAGAAGGGAAAGTCTGTGGCTGGTGAGACTACTAGTCAAGCGCCACGAGTTACCAGGGCTCGGGGGGAGTCTCATAGTAAGATTCCATCTCAGACTTCACATACCTCGCCCTCTCCAGGAGAGCTCAGAGGGGAACCAACTCCAGCGCCCACCCCTGTATGTTCAGCCCCTCAGCTAGATGCACCGGGTCAGGAGATGAGAGATGTTATTCAGCTATTAACTCGATTAGTAGCCACACAGGCTCGGCGTCAGGAAGTAGGTATTCGTCATACAGATAGGTCAGTCAGTGCGAGGGTTCATGGTTTCATTAATTTAGACCCTCCAGTATTCACGGGGGCAAATCCAAACGAGGACCCTCAGGTAATTATTGATAGAATGCAGAGGACGTTGAGGGTAATGAAGGCCACTGCGATTGAGTCAGTTGAGCTAGCTTTATACTCCAAGATGTTGCAGTTAATTGGTATGAGTCTTGGGAATTATCCAGAGGTAAGGATGCCCCTCTAGTAGTATGGCAGGAGTTTACAGAAGCTTTTTTCGTCATTATCTGCCACCAGAGCTTAGACGTGCCATAGTTGATACGTTTTTTACCCTTCGGCAGGGTAACATGAGTGTTCGAGAATACAGTCTTCAGTTTGATTTGTTGGCTAGGTATGCTCCCACTATTGTATCTAAGATGGAGGATCGGGTTCACCGGTTCGTGAGGGGATTAGAGCCGCACTTGCTTAATGATTGTACGTCGGTCTCACTTTAGCTAGACATGGATATTTCTCATATTCAGGCATACACTCAGGGTGTAGAGGAGCGTAAGCAGAAGCAGAGGGGCGATCGTGAGCATAATAGGGCCCAGAATAAGAGAGCAAGGTCTTCGGGTCCTTCTGGTGAGTTTCGAGGTGGTCAAAGACCACAATACCCGAGGTATCCAGCCCAGCCATCGGCTAGCGCGCTCCCTCAGTTGGCGGTAAGAGATTTGATCGTTCCACATATTCAGGATCTGGTCAGAATTTCAGGGCCTCAGGTTCTCATTATAGGGGTGAGTCAAGTCAGATGAGGCTGCCCTTGTAACGATGTGCTCATTGTGGTAAGCAACATGCCGGGCAGTGCCGTATGGGGTTGGGTGTTTATTATACTTGTGGTTATCCGGGCCATGTTTTGAGGGATTGTCCGACGAGAGGTTATGCAAGCATAGCTCAGCTAGCGGGATCTGTAGCTGGTTCATCATTATCAGTATGGCCCCCTGGGCAAGGTTCACAAGTACCATGAGTCGTGGTAGAGGCAGAGGCAGAGCATCTAGCTCGAGCGGTCCTCAGAGCCGCATTTATGTGTTGGCAGGACGACAGGATCAGGAGTCATCGCCTGATGTTGTTACAGGTATATTATCAGTCTTCTCATATGATGTATATGCACTGATTGACCTAGGTTCCACCTTAATCGTATGTTACTCTGTTTGTTGCTAGCAAGTTTGGAGTAAAACCTAAATTGGTTAAAACTTTTGAGGTATCTACACTTGTTGGGGACTCAGTGGTAGTTAAGCGAGTATATAAGGGTTGTATAATAGTAGTTCATAGTCGATCTACCGTAGCGGACCTAATCGAGTTAGATATGGTAGAATTTGATGTTATAATGGGTATGGATTGGTTGGCTTCTTGTCATGCCAACATTGATTGTAGATCAAAGATAGTCCGATTTCAATTTCCAAGGGAGCCCGTTTTGGAGTGGAAAGGTAATACAGCGTCGCCGAGAGGTAGATTTATTTCCTCTCTCAAGGCAAGGAAGATGATCAGAAAGGGCTGTATTTATCACTTAGTTTGGGTTCAGGATATGGAAGTAGAGTCACCAACCATTCAGTCCATCCCTGTGGTTAATGAGTTTCCCGATGTTTTTCCTGATGAGCTTCCGGGTTTTCCGCCAGAACGAGAAATTGAGTTTGCTATTGACCTACTACCAGATACTCATCCAATATCTATTCCTCCCTATAGAATGTCCCCCATAGAGCTGAAAGAGTTGAAGGAACAACTAAAGAACTTGCTTGATCAGGCCTAGTACATCACCGTGGGGAGCACCTGTGTTATTTGTGAGGAATAAAGATGGTTCCTTACGGATGTGTAATGATTACAGACAGTTGAATAAGGTGACGATCAAGAATAAGTACCCGCTCCAGAGGATTGATGATTTATTTGATCAGTTGCAAGGTGCCAAGTATTTTTCAAAGATAGACTTGAGGTCGGGGTACCATCAGGTAGAGGTTAAGGAGGAAGATATTCCGAAGATAGCATTCAGGACCAGATACGGGCACTTTGAGTTTCGTGTTATGTCGTTCGGTTTGACCAATGCCCCAGCAGTATTCATGGATTTGATGAACTGTGTGTTCAGGCCCTTTTTAGATTTGTTCGTAATTGTATTTATCAACGATATATTGGTGTATTCTCGTTTAGAGGCTGAGCATGCAGATCATTTGCGTACTGTTCTCAGAGTTCTACAAAAAGGAAAGTTGTATGCAGAATTCACTAAATGTGAATTCTGGTTGAACTTTGTAGCTTTCCTTGGGCATATCATTTCGAGTGAAGGTATCTGGGTTGATACACAAAAGATTGAGACAGTAAAGACTTGGCCTAGACCCACGACACCGACGGAGGTTCGTAGCTTTCTCGATTTGGCAGGTTATTACATGAGATTTGTAGATGGATTTTCTTCCCTTTCAGCACCTTTGACAAAGCTGACTTAGAAGGGAGCAAAGTTTCAATGGAATGATGCTTGCGAACGGAGTTTCCAGGCATTGAAGGACAGATTGACTTCTGCACCGATTCTACGCTCCCAGAAGGGACCGATGGTTATGTTATCTATTGTGACGCCTCGGGCGTTGGGTTGAGTTGTGTAGTGATGCAACATGGTAAGGTTGTAGCTTATGCTTCTAGACAACTGAGAAGGCACGAAAAGAATTACCCAACCCACGATTTAGAGTTAGCCGCACTGATTCATGCACTAAAGATGTGGAGGCACTACTTGTATGGCATTCATGTTGATATCTATACAGATCATAAGAGCCTCCAGTGTATCTTCAAGCAAAAGGAATTGAATTTACATCAAAGGAGGTGGTTGGAGCTACTTAAAGATTATGACGTTGATATTTTATACCATCCGGGGAAGGCGAACGTGGTAGCCAATGCCCTCAGCCGTAGATCTATGGGTAGCCTGTCATATTTACAATCAAAGAAGAGGGGAATAGCCCATGAGATCCATCAGTTATCTAGTCTTGGAGTTCAATTGCTGGACTCATGTGATATTGGAATTACTATTCAGGATACGACAACATCCTTGTTAGTAACTGAAGTGAAGGAACACAGTACGAGGATCATGTGTTAGTTCATTATAGGGACACCACCCCTCAGAAGGAGAAGGCACCATTTGAGGGTACAGAAGATGGGGTCCTCAGATATCGAGGACGATTATGTGTCCCTAATGTTGCAGGGCTGCGCCGGCAGGTTATGGGAGAAACTCACTATTCTCGTTATTCTGTCCATCCAGGAACGACAAAGATGTATTATGATATCAGGGAAGTATATTGGTGGGACGGAATAAAAAAGGATATATCGGAGTTTGTTGCTCAGTGTCCTAACTGCCAGCAGGCTAAGATTGAGCATCAAAAACCCGGTGGATTATTGCAGGCTATGGAGATTCCGACTTGGAAATGGGAAGTAATTAATATGGATTTCATCATAGGCTTACCTCGTACCCAGCGTAAGTTCGATTCTATATGGGTGATTGTTGATAGGCTTACAAAATCAGCCCATTTTCTGCCCGTTAGGACTACATATTTCGCAGAGGATTATGCAAGGCTTTATATTAAGGAGATAGTACGACTGCATGGTATCCCTGTCTCTATTATCTCGGATCGAGGAGCTCAATTTACAGCTAACTTTTGGAGGTCCTTCCAAAAAGGATTAGGGACTCAGGTAAGTCTTAGTATAAAATTTCATCCCTAGACAGACGGACAAGCTGAGCATACTATTCAGACACTTGAGGATATGTTACAAGCTTGTGTGATAGACTTCAAGGGTAGTTGGGATGATCATCTGCCGCTTATTGAGTTCGCATATAATAATAGCTACCATTCTAGTATTCAGATGGCTCCATATGAAGTTCTTTACGGACGGAAGTGTAGGTTGCCTATAGGGTGGTTCGATGTTGGGGAAACTACGTTAGTGGGACCAGAATTGATACAGCAGGCAATCGAGAAAATTAAGCTTATACAGGAAAGGCTATTAGCAGCTCAAAGCCGTCAGAAGTCTTATGCGGATAATCGACGATGAGACTTGGAATTTCAGGTTGACGATTGGGTATTCCTAAAGGTATCACCGATGAAAGGCGTTATGAGGTTCGAAAAAAGGGGAAAACTTAGCCCTCGGTACATTGGACCATATAGGATCATACGCAAGGTAGGCCATGTAGCATATGAGTTAGACTTGCCTTCGAACTTGGAGTCTGTACATCCAGTCTTTCATGTGTCTATGCTCCGTAAATGCATCGGAAATCCTTCCAGAGTTGTGTCAGCTAATGACGTTCAGGTCACAGAGAAGCTATCATATGAAGAAACTCCCATTGCTATATTAGACAGACAGGTTCGGAGATTGAGAACTAAAGATGTAACTTCGGTGAAAGTACTTTGGAGAAACAACAATGTGGAAGAAATGACTTGGGAGGCCGAGGAAGACATGAAGTCTAGATATCCCTACTTATTTCCTCCTCCAGAGAAAGGTCCGACTGAGGCGTCATAACCTTAAGGTACATGTATGGATTCTTGTGTTAGTTATTGTCATTAGTCGTGTGAGGCCATTGTCGCTATTGAATTATTGAGTTTCTATAGGAAGAGTTGGTAGTAGTGTTGTTACAAAGGCGACTGCTAAAGTTATATAGATCCCGGGGAATTAAACATTCGAGGACGAATGTTTCTAAGGGGGGAAGGATGTTACATCTCATTTTTTCGTACGTTAAAGCTTTCGTCTTCAGTTAATTGACGTAGACTCGGGGATGAGATTATCTTGAGGTTAACGTATTTATGCTATTTATAACAAGCGGTAAGTAAACTCCATAAAAGATAAAGGATACATGAATTAAAGAAAATGAGTTTCGTTGAAGGTTGCCGATTTGGGATAAAATACGGTCCGAGCTATAATACCCGATATTTATGGACTAGTACCATACAAGGTACCATATGACCGTGATAGTATGATGTATAAAGTATATTAAACATGAGTAGAATTTTAAGTAATTTAAGATAATTCTTAATTATACGGGTAATTAGTTAATTACCGGGTAACGGGATATTACCTAATTACCTAATAAGTGGATAAAGATTTAAATTTTCCACCTCCACCCCCACCCCCACCCCACCCGCACGTGGCAGCAGGCCACTCCTTAAGCAAATGACTCTTAGTCATTTCTTATTAGGTGGCAACTTAATTCATTAAATACAAGACACCTCAACTCTAAGACTTACCATACGGACCATATAGACAATCAAAACAGTAGCTTTAGAGATTAGTAAGGTGACTTTGTTCAAGTTGTTACCAATCTCGTGAGTATTCTTACAAAACAGTAGCATTAGAGATTAGTAAGGTGACCTTGTTTAAATTGTTACCAATTTCGTGAGTATTCCTACAAAACAGTAGCAGCGAGATTTCTTCAACCAAATCCAACGAGAATTATTAGAAGCTTAACATCATAAAAATTTTGCGGTTCTAAAAGAGTACGGTGCAACCTTTTCCAAGAATATCATACGGATTTTCCCTACTCCAGGTATGTTAAGGCTATCCCTTCTTTCTTTGTGGCATGATCAATACGATACAAACGAAACGAGTAAATGTACAATTTTCATAAATGACTCTATTCATAGAAATATTAGGGGTGTCTATATTTTTGATTCCCCATGTGAATTATTATTATATCTTCTATTCATGGTTCTAAAAAAAATACGTATTTGATAAAGTTTATCCGATAGGCATATTATTTTTATGATATTCCAAGAAATCTTATTAATGTATTTCTTATGCATTTTATGCATTTATACATGTAAATTGACCCATGACCAGATGGAGTTATATACGCGTATATTATATGTATATGGGATATGGAAAAAGGTTACGATGTTATATACGCACCACCACCTGATCAGTTGGTATACGTTGATGATTTTGCCTACAGTGGCTGAGATGATATGATGGGATGCCCTCAGAGGTCTGATGATGTTATGTACACCTATACCTATGCATGACACGACATTCATATGCACGTGCATGACGTTATAAATGCTTCAGGGTCTGCAAAGTTACGTGGAGTTTACATGCGAAATTCGTTATTCCATGTTTCATCTATGTCTTTTATGTACTGATTTTTATGCCTGACATACTCAGTACATTATTCGTACTGACGCCCTATTTCCCGGGGCCTGCGTTTTATGCCCGTAGGTACAGGTAAGAAAGCCGATGGTCCCCCTTCTTAGGATCCTTGATCAACGAGAGTTGGCGTGCTCCACTTGATCCGGAGCTGCTTTTGATTTTGGTACGATAT
Organism: Nicotiana tabacum; assembly: GCF_000715075.1. Taxonomy (NCBI): domain Eukaryota; kingdom Viridiplantae; phylum Streptophyta; class Magnoliopsida; order Solanales; family Solanaceae; genus Nicotiana; species Nicotiana tabacum. Next base: position 115,541,980 of record NC_134092.1, read on the forward strand.
GATTGTGTATGTTGATCCAGAGCTGCTTTTGATTTTGGTACGATATACTTGTATACCTATATGGGTATCACGTGGCTCAGTCCCGTCTTTGTACAGTTGTATTTCTATTAGAGGTCTGTAGACAGTTATGTATAGTTGGATAGTATGTGGCCTTGTCGGCTTTTAGTTTCGTGTATATAGTTGTCTATAGCAGCCTTGCCAGCTCGCCCCACTGTATTTCTGCATATATGTATATATGTCTTTGGGACAGGTTTTTCTCACGCATGTTATTCTCGTAATTAAGCGGATATTATTCATATTTATATCTTAGTCGCATGCTTAAGGGTGTTCGACAGGTAGGACTCGGGCACTCGTCGCGGCCCATTAGTTTGGGTCATGACAAATAAGACTTATTTGCGTCATGGGGAGTATTGCGGGCATCAGATTCGTGAAATTTCAGCTATTGTGGTCAGAGGATGTTATTATGGACAATCGACTTATGCGGTGCATGATGTGATTTTAGCATAGGTGCACGATCATGTTTTAGTATAGTGTGTGGTGATTGGTACGGTGTTCGTATGTTAGAATCATGTCTTGTAGAGAAATTCGGAGGATGGAACTTGGTTCTAAGACTTATGAATTAAATAAAAGGGAGGATCTTCAATCTGACTCGAGCTAATGTGTTCAACTGGATTATGGCGGCACAGGTAAGTGCACGAGATGTTAAACTGTGATTTTGGACAACCCCGGAGTCATTCTTAGCACGTTCGAGGACGAGCGAATGTTTAAGTGGGGGGAATGTAACGACCTGACCGGTCGTTTTGAGCTATAGCATGTTGTTCAGCAGTTTGAGGCCTTGGATAGCTTCACTTCACGCATTATGAATTGTATGTGTGGTCGGAATTTAATTTCGGGAAGCTCAGAGTTGATTTGAAAAGAAATTTTTAATTTCGGAAGCTTTAAGTTGAAAGAATTGACTAAGGTTTGACTTTTGAGTAAACGACTTTAGAATCGGAACTTGAAGGTTCCAACAGGTTTGTATGATAATTTTGGTCTTAGGAGCGTGTACGGATGTCAATTTGGAGATCGGTAGGTCATTTCGGCGTCAATTGGCGAAAGTTGAAAATTAGATAATTTAGGGAAGTTTGACCGGGAGTGAACTTTCTGATATTGGGGTCAGATTCCAATTCCGGAAGTGGGAGTAGGTCTGTAATGTCAATTATGACTTGTGTGCAAAATTTAAGGTCAATCGGACTTGATTTGATAGGTTTCGGCATCGAATATAGAAGTTTGACATTCTAAAGTTCATTAAGCTTGGATTGGAGTACAATTCGTAGTTTTGGCATTGTTTGATGTGATTTTAAGGCTCGACTAAGTTAGTATTGTATTTTGGGACGTGTTGGCATATTTTATCAAGGTCCCAGGTGCCTCGGGTGGATTCCGGATAGTTAACGGATCGAATTTTGGACTTAAGGAAAAGCTGGAGATTTTGGTGGTTGGTGTAACCGCTTCTGCGGAAGCTTCATCGCAGAAGTGGCCTTGCAGAAGTGAGACAGTGGACCGCAGAAGTGGCTTGAACAGAGATGGTAAGAGGTCGTAGGTGCGAAGGAATTCCTGCACCTGCGTGACCGCAGAAGCGGCTTAGTGGTCGCAGAAGCGGAAAGGGGTGAGGCAGGCTGGAGGCGTAAGTGTGAGGCTTGTACCGCACCTGCGAGACCACAGAAGCGGATTCTTGGTCGCAGGTGCAACTCCGTAGAAGCGGAGTCTGGTCCGCAAATGCGAAAGCAGGGAGGCTGAAAGGGGACCGCAGAAGCTGTATTTGTGGCCGCACTTACGGAACCGCAGAAGCAGTCAAGTGGCCGCAGGTGTGAGACGTCGCTAGGCAATGTGTTCTTTTAAGAATGGGGTTTGGCCCATTTTCTCTCATTTTTATTTGGTTGAGGCGATATTTGAGAGCTTCAAGGAGAGGTTTTCATCAAGCAACATGAGGTAAGTGATTCCCACCTATTACAAATTAAATACATGATTTATATGTGGATTAGAACATGGGAATTAGTAGAATTTGGGATTTTGGTAGAAAACCTAGAATTTGATATTTTTGGATTTTGACCATAAAATTGGATATGGAATTGGGAATAAATTATATATTTGAGTTCGTGGTGTTATGGGTAAAGTTTATCATCAAAACATTATCGAAATTCGGGCACGTGGGCCTGAGGGTTAACCTTGTCGACTTTTTTATCGGAGTTGGGAATTATTTAAATTGATTAATTATGGGTATTAGAATATATTTTGATTGGTTTGCACGTTGTTTGAATAGTTTTGGATCGACGGGCATTGATTTGAGGTGTTAGAGAGGTTTTGGAGCCAGTTATGGAACTTCAGAGCGAGGTAAGTCTCCTGTCTAACTCTGTGAGGGGAAAACTATCCCTAGGTGATGTATTTATTATGTGCTACTTGTTGCGGGGGCTACGTACACATAAGGTCACTAGAGTCCGTACGTTGCTAGATTCATGTTATGTCCGGGTAGACTTAGGTTCCCGCCATGCTATAATTGTACTATTTGAGTTATCTCTTGCCTATTAAATTCCTTTATTTTACATTACGACTTGAGACTAGACTTGCGTAGAGTGATAGACTTGCTCTTGTAGAGATTTTACGGGCTTCATGATAAGCCGCAGATTAATTTTACTCTCCTTACAAAATTCTCTCACGTTATGCGTTCTCATCGAAAAGTTCCCTTAAAACCTATAACTCACACGACTATTTGTGAATGGGGTCGAGGACCTGTCAAAGCTTCGTATTCTAATGGGATTGGGCCATTCGCCTCGACAGGTAAGATACATCTATAGTTCGTGCTGTTTGACCCTCGACAGTGCACACATTATGATGGATCGGGTCGTATGCCTCGGCAGGATTATGTACCATACTCTAACGGAAGCGAGCCGTTCGCTTCGACAATATAATATATGTATCTATGGTTCGGAAATATCATGATGGATCGGGTCGTACGCCTCGACATTTCTATAAAATATTCTTATGAAATCATGCATAATAATTGATAAGAAGGCAGTATATCTACGAGTTTTCTTGATTTGAACTATGGCGACCTATCTGGTGAGGTCCATTATATATACTCCGATTGAGGAGGTAATTACTAGCTGAGTTTGAGTTATTGCTGAGAGGAGAATTTTACCACGTATTCATACTTGTTATTTCGTTTATTTCCCCTCACTCACATCTGTTTATTTCTACTGTATCTGTCTTATTGGACCACTACTAAGTGTTGATGTCGACCCCTCATTACTATTTCTCTAGAGTTAGGCTAAATACTTACTGGGTACGCATTTATTTACGTACTCGTGCTACACTTGCTGCACTTATTGTGCAGGTAACATATGTATGGTGGTCTTTTGGGCGCAGAGACGTGGCTATTGTAGGGACTTTACCATGAGCTGCATTTCATGTTACGATCTGTAGCCTGTAGAGTCTCCATCAGAGCTATTTATATCCTCCTGTCTAAATTGTATTCCAGACAGATGTTGTATTTTATTATATTTTCTTGTCGATGCTCATGCACTTATGACACCGAGTTTTGGGGGTTCCTACGGGTTGTTCGTTATTGTAATTCGTGTAATTCTATCTCATACTATTTAATTAATAAAAATTATGATTTAAAAGTACTAGAATGAGTAATTAAATTGATCAATCACTGTTGGCTTGCCTGACGGTAGTGTTAAGCGCCATCACGACCTACAGTGGATTTTGGGTCGTGACAATTTGGGTCGAGGAGGTTGAAAATCTTGAAGTTCAGGTATTTGACTGTGTCGGACCTCATTCCAAACACTTCTCTACATTATCTTCGGATGGTGAAATGAGAATTGATCCTTATGAGCATAAAAATGAGTCAAGGGAAGAGATAGATGAGCCTTATATTTTGAAACTTTCAAGGTCGTCTAGGCAAGGTGACACCCATCGGTCGAGAGCCAATAGGTGCATGAGAGTTTACTTAATTTTTGGCTCACAAAAATTTATACCGCCCCAGGAGAATAATCATAAGCTTGAATCAAAACTTGGGGTTCAATTCATAAGCTCGCGATGGAGGCAGAAAGTGGTTCACGTCGTCCCGCGATGTTAAATCAGGAGCTTGTTGGGAGGCAATCCAACTTTACTGCTTTCTTTTATTTTTAGTTTTTTTAAATTATTTTCTTATTGTATTATTTTTGTAGTGTCGTTTTTGATTTTTTTATGAGCATGAGAAGCATAGCTATTGGAAGGACGCAACAACAAGTCATATGGTTAGAACTAAGTGTGGGGTGCCCACACAAAGGAAAATACCCAGGAAAAGTCTGAGTACCCCATGCGATGCTAGTGCTTCGGCCTTTGGCCTACCAAGGAGTTTCTTTTACCCTCTTATTATTTATCTTGTGCATTGGGGACAATGCACAATTTTAAGTGTGTGGTAAGGAGATTGTCTCAGTGACGTTCTATGCTAATTTAGTTGTGTTAGTTTAATTGATAATTTTCTTTTTAGAAAAAAATTTTGGGCTTTTCCCAACGATGGATCTCCTAGATAGTGTTCTTGAGGGATTTAAATCTATATAATAAATACAAAAAAATTAGAAAAAAAATACAAAAATATCTCTTTTATTTTCCTAAGGTAGTAATAATCCCCCGTGATTTTTCTTAGTGTCTCGGTTCTTTTCCATGGGATGTAACTTGAACTGTGTAGTAGTTTTAATTTTTATTTTTTTATTTTTACTTTTAGAGTAGTATGTAGGAAATAAAGGAGAAGAACTGGTGTGATTTGCATCCTTTGACTTATTTGATGGTTGTATACTTAGGTTCTGGCATGTGTTTCACCTTCCCTTAGTTTTAAATATATGATGATATCTTGGTAAAAATGAATAGCATGTGGTATAACTCATATGTCTCGGTTACTTGACTTGTGTTCACTTTGTGCTTTATGCTTAATATATCTCTTGGCTGTGTGAATACGTGTTTGATTTAGAGTCCGAATGAAACCATCCTTAGGGAGTCATGTGCCATGTGTGAAGTGAAGCCTTTGCATAGTCCATGTTATTGCTTCTGAGTCTAGAACTTGCCCGAAATATGAATTGAATCGAAATCCTAGGTGTTGCTCGGTTTGAAAAGTGATGTTAGGCTTTCTTTGATCTTTTTGAGTTTTGTTGTCTATCACAAATAAAGTCATCCCTAGTTACCCTTTTAAGCCTATAAGTCTTTCTTTTGGTATCTGCATTATAAGCCTATCCCAGTTTATTCTTAAGTGAATCATTTAGATCCTTAAACCTCTTAAAACACTTGAATTGAAAAGAAGTAATGAGGAAACTTGGGGTAGCTTTTGAGTGGAACCAATAGAAGGAAGAAAAGTGCACTTGTGCTTTAAATAAAAATCCACTAGCGGCAAGGTAAAAAGGAAAAGAAGGAACAAAGAAATAAATAAAGGTTTCTTATTTTTGCTAGTGGGTGTAATCTGAAGCAGTGTGTAAAGAAGAAGGAAAATATCCTGGGGTGAGCTATCTTGTGGTGGTTGAAGTGGATTGAAGGAATTTTGCGCTTAAAGTTGAATGCATGATGTGTTAAAGTGCTTAGGAGGGTTAGCCATTATATCCTAAATATATCCTACCCGTCCCTTAACCCACATTACAACCATAATAAAGTCCTAATTGATTTCAGACCGAGTGGGCCAACATTAGTAGAGGTTTACATAATGGGCAAGCTTATGATACCTTTTGCGTGCATGTGACTTCTTTGAGAGAGTGAGTAATTTTTCTTCATATGTACGAGTTCTTAAAATATATTCGATCAGGTGATTTGGATGTGCGGACTGCTTACTCTTTGTTCTATTGTGAGGGAACATGGTTTCACAAAGGATAGGTAACATTATTAGACCTCTTTGTTAGATTATCAAGCCACGGGTGCATTGTGACATTGAGTTAGTTTTCGAGGCTAGGATTGTTATAATCATGTTGTTCCTGGGTTGGATGTTTTGAAATTAGGCATGAGTATGGGAAGTGTATTTTGACCGCATATGCTAGAGCTTAATTATTACTATCAACCATGGTCATATGTGTAGTGTGTTGTGAATATGTGACTTGTTGGGTTCTTGAAGAGGAAGTGTTTGGTTGGTTTACTCTAGGGCGAGACACATTTAAGTGTGGGGTGTTGATGTCGTACTATAATTCCATATATTTTGACGTTATTTACCCTACTTGCTTGTTGTTTGGATGCTAATTTGTGCGACAATTATGCTTAATAGAGCTTATTTTACGTGTAGAAATGCTTGGACATGAATTGGAGAAAAGTTGCACGAAATGGTACCTAAGAGCCTCAAAATGGAGCAATACACAGTGCCTCAAAATGGCCATAGACAGTGCAAGGCATTGTCTAGGGCACTGTCATTGGCGCCCCAAACAGTGCCTCGCGTAGAAACATTGGCGCCCCAGACAGTGCCTCAAGCAGAAACATTGGCGCCCCTAACAGTGCCTCGCGCAGAAATGTTGGTGCCCCTCACAGTGCCTCGCGCACAAATATTGGTACCACTGAAAGTGCCTCGCGCCGATGATGTTATCTGAGCCAATTTTATTTTCTCATTATTTTTGGATGTGTAGACTTCGAACCCTACCTTATAAATACCTCCTAAACTTGGGTTTTAGAGGAGAGGACACTATTGGAGAGGCAAAAGGCTACGGGACACTTGGAAGCAATGAATCACAAGAGTTTTCTCTTCTGTTCTTCCTTAATCTATATTTTAATGCTTTCAATTATTATCATGATTGTTAGTATGGTTATGAGTAGCTAAACTTTCTCATATAGGGTTTGATGAAACCTATTGAACGATGAATTCCTGTTACGTTTTAATATAATTTTGCTTTTAAATATTCCTACTTGTTCAACTACGTGTTTAAAAACTTGTTAGTTCCCCAAGTACACGCAAGTATACGTGGCCGTCAAGTAATAAAGTGACTCGAATGTCGGATATCGAACCCACAGAGACTTAGATGAATCGTTAACTAAACAAACTAAAATTAATTAACTGTCCAAGATAATCAACAATGTTGTTTATCTATTAAACTACTTTTGCAAATATTGAACAAGTAATTAGCTAATTTATTAGGGATGCAAACGGGTGTTTTGGATTTTACTCAGAGGAGATTAAGATTCCAGGGTTGTGATCGGTTTATCAACCCTATTAAGTTCAATAACCACACTTGTTAATGATTATCATTGATTGCTAATTTACCGGATCGTTTATATGAATAGCATGTTCCCACAATACTACTTGCTTGTCCACAATATATCAATTCTATATTCCTATGGTATTGAGTCTATCATAGATGAATATAATACGGTTTTTAACTAAGCAAGACTGTTAGGTATATTCCTATCCTAACTGCAAAATTGTTCCCCGAGCCACGAGTTCAGAAACAAGCTCTCTTTAATTCTACTCTAATCTAAACACGGCTTTCCCAAACATGACATAGATAGCAGGGTGAGTTAGTAGCTACTACAATTCACAAGTTAAAACTAGAATTAAAGAAATAACCATAAGATGTTAATCCGAATTAATGTAGATGTAATTAATAAATGTTAATCATGTCAACCACGACCCTAGAAACTAGCGTGTTTAGCCACTCATATTCGTAGTAACAACTTTTCAAGTATTTTGCATAAACAAATTACAAAAAAAAGATGAAGGAATGAAGAACTCGATGAATTTCTCCTCCAAAGAATGTTCCCAACGTCTTCTCTCCTTCAAAAATTAGGTCTAAAGTGTGTCCCAAGTTAGAAATTAACGTTTTTCATGTATTTATACCAAGTAAGGTTGGGTTTAGATGAAATCTCCTTTTCCTAGACGAAATAGGAAAACTTGCAAACTTATTGCTTTTCATGCATCGCACCGTGCGTCGCATTAGTGCTTTTTCCTGTCAGACCAAAAAAAAAATAGTCTCTGAACTTTGAAAATTTCTGACATAAAATTACACTAATGTGTCGCACTGTGCGTCACACTAGTGCATTTCCTCAACAGTTGCTTCTTCCTTGAATTTTGATGTCCATAATCGATCTTCGACCCCCGAATACGATCCCGGCTTACTCTCTTGGGCTTTTACTCAGACTTCAAAGTTCCAAATAGCTCGAATTAGTTCCACAACATCTACATAACTCGGAATCGCTCCTACAAGGCATAAAAGACCCAATAAGTGCAAAATACTAACAATTAAAGATCAAACACAATTAAAGTATAGCGAATTAGAGTACAATAAGCGACTAAAATACGAGATTATAGCCTACCATCACCACCCCACACTTAAACCATTTCTCGTCCTCGAGCAGTCAAACTACACTTTACAAAAATACGACCCTTTTAAACAACTCTCATAACTCATCACACCAAGAATATTTAAAATAGATTAAGTACTTTAATGTAACATCCTCGCCTCAAGATTTGACTCACAAGCACCACGTATTTTTCACAACCCGCTCACTTACTCTAACACAGAGGTCAATGACATTACCTTTCCTTCATGAATCAAGTGCCCTCACACAACAATAGAGAGTAGTTCCATACACAATAAAGTTTAAGAACAATCACGAACTCAAGATAGAAAGAATTCTCTCTCTCAGAAACAACATTCATATGCCAGAAAAAATGCACCATAGGCTTGCCCGTAGTGTACTACTCTACTAATTGAGTTCATTCAGTCAAGGATCAAGTAGGACTTTATTTGGTTGTAATGTAGGCTGCAGGACGGGTAGGATACATTTAGATATAAGAGTGACTACACCTCCCTAAGCACTTTTAATACATACCATTTACCATTAAAACCCCCACAATTATGTCAAACCAAACTCCACCTTCATATCAATATACATCAACTCCCTACTTCATTAAGCACAATTACATCAAGAGTTACCACTTATCAAGAAATATTTGCACAACAATACAACTAAAAAAAATTCTTTTCTTTTTCAATTCAAGTGGCTCTTACTTTTCCAAGATAATGCATTTTTCTCCTTATTTCAATAATTTCACTCAAAAGCCAAACCAACATCCCACAGTTTAACTTTGACAAAGTTCATAACAAATTCAAGTGCTCACAATAGGTACAAGGTTCAAATAAATGGTCAATTCAAATAAATGGGTAAGGCTTGTAATGTGGTTGTCAAAGAAACAGGATTACAGGCTCAAACAAGTTAACTACGATACATAACAATTAGGTGGGTAAAAGTATATAACTGGCTCAACAAAGAAATGCCTATATCACTTCCTAGACTAACCAAGACTACTAATTCACTTTGCAAACACACAGGGCAAGTTCTAGGCATCAAATGCAATGCACAGAATACACAAAAACCTCACACACACATCTGGCACATAATTCACTCAGGATTGGACTCATCTAGACACTCTAGTCAAAGCAGTTAGGCAAAATTAAGATCATACAATTTAAGGTACTGATACAAGAGTCAAAAAAAACTAAGCCTAAGTGTCACAACCAAAGTACTCACTATTCTCAAGGCATAACAAAGTCAAGAGATATTGCTTAAATTCCAATCACAGCACAAGGGATGCTACTCCTAAAAAAATAAAACTAACTACACCCGGTTCAAACAAAACCCTTGGAAAAGAACCGCGGCACAAATAAAAACCAAGGGGTAATTACTACACTACTTACAAAAGAAAATCTTTTTGTCCTTTTTCTTTCGACTTAAATCCCTCAAGAAAACAGTCTAGGAGATCCATCGTCGGGAAAAGTCCAATTTTTCTACCTTTTTTTATGATTTTTCTTAGAAGCTACTAAAATACTACACAACTACGAAAATAAAAACAAGAAGCTAAAATCAAAATAAGAAGTTAACATTTGTCTAACATACTACTACTAAATCTCCCACCCCCCACTTAAAGGAGTGCAGTATCCCCAATGCACAAATAAAGCAAAACAATAACGAGGGTGGACAAGAAACTCCTGAAAGGCCGAAGCAATAGCGGCTCATGGGGTACTCAGACTTCCCCTACCCCACACTTAGTTCTCACCATCTAACTCGCTTTTGCACTCTTCCAATGGCTTTGCTTCCTATGCTTATAATCCTAGAAAATAAAAACAGACACTATAAAAATAATATAATAAAAATAAAAGAAAGCAGTAAAGCTGGGTTGCCTCCCAACAAGCGTCTGATTTAATGTTGCGGCATGACACAGAATCTCGTCTAATCATTGGCAAGTAACACCTTCGACTTCTAACGATCAAAGTCACCTCCATAATAGTGTTTTACTCTTTGTCCGTTCACTAAGAACGTTCTCTTGCCACCTACGATGTGCAGCTCAATTGCACCATGTGGAGTGACTCTCACTACCTCAAACGGGCCCGACCATCTTGATTTGAGCTTCTCCGGAAAGAGTCCCAACCTCGAATTGAACAAGAGAACCATTGGCCCTGTTCGAACTCGCGATGGTGGATATGCTTATCATGCCAACACTTGGTCTTTTCCTTATATAACTTGGCATTCTCATGCGCGTGCAAGCAAAACTCATCAAGCTCATTCAATTGCATCAACTATTTTTCACCCGCTAATTCTGCATCAAAGTTCATCTTCTTTATCGCCCAATAGGCCTTGTGCTCAAGTTCCACCGGTAAATGGCATGCCTTTCAATAAACCACCTTGTAAGGGGAGGTTCCGATTGGAGTTTTGTAGGCGGTTCGGTATGCCCATAGAGCATCATCAAACTTTGCAGCCCAATCTTTCCTACTTGCACTAATCGTCTTCTTCAGAATCTGCTTTATCTCTCTATTTGACACTTCAACTTGTCCACTAATCTGAGGATGGTAAGCGGTCGCAACCTTATGTTTGACCCCGTATTTCTCTAAGATATTGTCCAATAGCTTGTTACAGAAATGGGTGCCCCCATCACTTATTATCACTCTCGGAGTGCCGAACCTCGTAAAAATATGCTTTTTCACAAAGTTGACCACAACCTTGGCATCATTGGTAGGAAGAGCAATGGCCTCCGCCCACTTCGGCACATAGTCAACGGCCACCGAAATGTACTTACACCCATTGGATGAGAGAAACGGACCCATAAAATCAATTCCTCGCACATCAAAAATTTTAACCTCCATAATACCATGCAATGGCATCTCATGCCTTTTCATAATTGTTCCTGTTCTCTGGAACTTATCACACCTCCTCACGAACTCATGGGCATCTTTAAGCAACTTAGGCCAATAGAAACCCGATTGCAACACCTTGGATGCCGTTTTGTCACCCGCATGATGACCACCATAAGGCGACGCATAATAGTCATGTAAGATAGTATTTATTTCAGATTCGGGCACACATCTTCTCATTAACCTATCGGTACAAGATTTAAACAGAAATGGCTCATCCCACACATATGATCTCACATCTCGCAAGAACTTCTTTTTAGCATGAGGTTCAAGATCAGGTGGCATTTCTCCACTTGCCAGATAGTTTACAAAATATGCATATCATGGCACCTCCTCAGCAGTAACGGCCAACAATTGCTCATCCGGGAAGGTTTCCTTGATGACATCTCCCTCAGTTGCATGATTCCGAGTTGCTAACCTGGACAAGTGATCAGCCACTTGATTCTCTATTCCTTTGCGGTCTCGGATCTCCAAGTCAATTTCCTGCAAGAGTAAAACCCAACGGATTAGACTTGGTTTAGCATCTTTCTTTTCGAACAAATACCTGATGGCTGCATGGTCTGTGTAGACGATGACTTTGGTGCCAACCAAATAGGCCCCAAATTTATCAAACGCCCACACTAGAGTAATCAACTCCTTTTCTGTCACAGTATAATTTATTTCAATAGGAGTGAGAGTTTTGCTTGCGTAGTAAATGGAGTGAAATATTTTGCTCCTCCTCTAGTCCAATACGACCCCAATTGCACCATCACTAGCATCACACATCATCTCAAATAGCTCGTTCTAGTCAGGAGCCACTATGATTGGTGCACTCACTAACTTCTTTTTCAGCTCCTCGAATGCTTTCAGACAAGCATCGTCAAACTTGAACAACATATCCTTCTCTAACAACCTGCACAAAGGAGAGGAAATTTTTGAGAAATCCTTTACAAATCGGTGATAGAAACCTGCATGTCCAAGAAAACTCCTAACTCCTTTCACTGAAATTGGTGGTGGCAACTTTTCAATTGCTTCCACCTTAGCCTTGTCAATTTCCAGTCTATCTTTGGACACCTTGTGCCCCAGCACTATACCTTCACGTACCATAAAATGACACTTTTCCCAATTCAGTACCAGATTAGTCTCCTCGCACCTAGCAAGCACTTTAGCAAGATTGGTCAATCATTCATCAAAAGAATGACCAAACACAGAAAAATCATCCATACACAAACCGTTCCACCATATCGGTGAAAATAACCATCATTTACCTTTGAAAAGTCGCAGGTGCATTACACAACCCGAATGGCATTCTCTTAAATACATAAGTGCCATAAAGGCATGTAAAAGTGGTCTTTTCTTGATCTTCCGGGGCAATAGCAATCTGATTATACCCTGAATAGCCGTCAAGGAAATAATAGTATTCCTGTCCGGCTAACCTGTCAAGCATTTGATCAATAAAGGGGAGGGGGAAATGATCTTTTCGTATAGCATTATTCAACTTCCTATAATCTATGCATATTCACCAACTAGTCACAGTCCTAGTTGTGATTAATTCATTTTGTTCATTCACTACAACATTCATACCCCCCCCCCTTTTAGGTACACATTGAACATGGCTTACCCACTTACTATCTGAGATAGGAAATAATATAATTGCGTCGAGCCACTTAATCACTTCTTTTCTTACCACCTCTTTTATGATTGGATTTACGCGGCATTGATATTCCACTATAGGCTTGTGTCCCTCCTCCATGAGTATTTTGTGCATGCATAATGCAAGGCTAATACCCTTTATGTCAGACATTGTCCAACCAATGGCATGCTTGTGCTCCCTCGGCACCCTTAAGAGCTTTTCTTCCTGCAAGTTCGACAAATGAGAAGAAACAATCACAAGTAGAGTGTTAGAGCTTCCCAAATATACATAATGAAGATGAGATGGTAAGGGTTTAAGTTCTAATTTTGGGGCCTCCTCAACTAAGGGTTTAGGGGGTGGGCCGATTGGCCGATCCAGAGGCTCAAATTGGGATCTTTCTCTGATGTATTCGCAAGATGCATCCAGAATTTGTAAAATCTCCTCAACCTTTTCTTCAAGTTCCAAGTGATTGAACAACATCAATGCCTTTTCTAGTGCATCTTCTTTAAACGCACTTGGCTTCTACGACTCGTTCATTTATCTCCACTACAGAAATCATGGCCAGGTCCTCGTAATGATGAGGTAACTGAATGGCTCGATATACATTGAAGACTGCTTCTTCATTGTCCACCCTCATGATCATCTTACATTCTCGGACTTTGATAATTGCATCTCTAGTGGCCAAGAGAGGTCGTCCCAAGATGATAGGAACTAACTCATCAGCCTCATAGTCCAGGATGATAAAATCTGTAGGGAAAATAAACTTCCCAATCTGCAGCAAGACGTCCTCAATTACCCCCTCAGGATAAACATAAGATCTATCAGCTAACTATACCCCCTCAGGTTTCTTTTTTCTTTTATTATTAATAAAAATAACTACTTGGCAACATGTCTAGTAGTATAATTTGCCTAAAAAAAAATTGTAGCATCACCGTGGTGGGTCTAGGAGCTCCTAAGACCAATTGTTTGAACACTGACAATGACATCAGATTGATACTTGCACCCATATCACACAAGGCTCTACCCACATCAATTTCACCAATCCTTACAGGGATGGTAAAACTACCTGGATCTTTAAGATTTTGTGGAAGCTTATGTTGAATCCTGGAAGTGCACTCCTCAGTAAGTGCGACGGTCTCAAACTCAATTAACCTCCTTTTATTTGCCACTATATCCTTAATATATTTTGCATATTTTGGGACATTACGGAGCATGTCCACCAAAGGGATGTTCAAGTGTATCTGCTTCAGCATATCTAGAAATTTGTGAAACATGTGGTCATCATTCTTCTTTCTCAATCTTTGAGGAAAATGGGATGGCACCCTCTCTGATATATGCTCAGACTCCATTTTGTTTCTCCCATCTACCTCTACAGGTTTTGGCCCTCTTTCTTCTTCGAGCCCAGATAGCTCATTTTTCTTCTTAGGCACTTCTACCGACTCTCTCCCATTTCTCAACGTCACTGCATTGACTTGAGGATTTTTCTCTGTATCACTTGGGAGAGCTCCAGCAGGTCTAATATTCTGATTGTTAGCCATTTTCCCAAACTGCCTCTCCAGATTTCTGAACTTTGTGCGCAATTATTGATTCTCAGCCATAACTTTCTGATTGTCTATCAAGAGCTTTTTCATCATGTCAGTCAAACTCTCTTCTGCTTGTTGTGGGGGTTTAGGTGGCTGATTGTAATTAGCTTGAGGCATGTTATTTTGATTTCCACCCCAAGAGAAGTTAGGATTATTCCTCCCGTTCGAATTGTATGTGTTACCATATTGAGCATTTTGATTCACCGGCCATCTAGCTTGTTGCCCCACATAGTAGATGGATTCAGGATTCACGTGGCATATGTCACTTGTGTGACCTTCCCACATAACTCGCGGCAAGCAGACATCTGTTGCACATGCTGTATTTGTTGTGCTTTGTGCATTGTCATTTTATTCATCTGATTTTCTAATCTCGCTATATCTGCCCTCATGGTTGAGAAATCATCAAGCTCAGTTACACTTGTTGTATGTGCTCTTCGTGGTTCCCCATATCCTTGCCAATTATTATCATTAGCAGTGAAATTATTTAGCAGGATCTGGATTTCACTATACGATCTTGCCATGTAACTGCCCCCACATGCTGAGTCAAGATTCATCTTTGATGTCTCATCCAACCCATCAACGAAAATGTGACCCAATACCTCATCAGTCTGACAATGATGTGGGCAGTCTCTGAGTAGCTTCTTGTATCTTTCCCAAGCTTGACGAAGAGTCTCGCCATCTCGTTGTTAAAACCTAAGAACCTGGCTCCTCAACGACTTTGTCTTCTTAGTGGGAAAAAATTTGATTAAGAATTTTAGTGCTAGATCATCCCAATTGTGGATCGAGTTTGCGGACTCCTTCTGCAACTATTCTTTGGCTTCCCCCAGCAGTGAAAAGGGAAACAACATTAGTCGGGCGTGTCTTTAGAAACATTCAGATAATTATAAGTATCCGTAATTTCCAAAAAAATCTGAATGTGTTGTTGCGGATCTTCATGAGATAGACCCACATACTTCCCTGTGGACCGAATCAGCTGTACCATGTACTGTTTGAGCTCAAAGTGACCCGTGATATCAGGCTTCACTATATACTGAATCATATTAGCAAGATTAGGCCTTGCGGCCTCGATCACTACTCGCTCTTCATTACCTGCCATCTTAAGTAGTTGAGGTTGAACTATGATGCCTAACTCTCCTTCTATTCTAGTTTTGGCTTCGACTTCCCTCCTTACCCTGTGAAGTGTTCTTTCTATTTCAGGATTATGAGGAAGGAGGTTGTTCGCACTTCTACTCCTTCGCATTCAAGAGAAGAGCATGCCTTATCAAAAATAAAGCAAACTAAAAATTAAAACTTGAACAAGTAACGAATAAAAGCTTAACTTAAATAAACAATCAATACTAAGTCCTCGACAACGGCGCCAAAAACTTGTTGGTTCCCCAAGTGCACGCAAGTATACGTGGCCGTCAAGTAATAAAGTAACTCCAAAGCCGGATGTCCAACCCACAGAGATTTAGATGAATCATTAACTAAGCAAACTAAAATCAATTAATTATCCAAGATAATCAACAATGTTGTTTATCTACTAAACTACTTTTGCAAATATTGAAAAAGTAATTAGCTAATTTATCATGGATGCAAACGGGAGTTTTGGATTTTACTCAGAGGAGATGAAGATTCCAGGGTTGTGGTCGGTTTATCAATCCTATTAAGTTCAATAATCACACTTGTTAATCCAGATTATCAATGGTTGCTAATTGACCGGATCGTTTATATGAATAGCATGTTCCCACAATACTACTCGCTTGTCCACAATATATCAATCATATATTCCTATGGTATTGAGTCTATCACGAACGAATATAATACGGTTTTTAACTAAGCAAGACTGTTAGGTATATTCCTATCCTAACCGTGAAATCATTCCCCGAGCCATGGGTTCAGAAACAAGCTCTCTTTAATTATACTTTAATCTAAATACGGCTTTTTCAAGCATAGCATAGATAGTAGGGTGAATTGGTAGCTACTACAATTCACAAGTTAAAACTAGAATTAAAGAAATAACCATAAGATGATAATCCGAATTAACGAAGATATAATTAATAAACGTTAATAATCATGTCAACCACAACCCTAGAAACTAGAGTGCTTAGCCACTCATGTTCGTAGTAACAACTTTCTAAGTATTTTGCATAAACAAATTACAAAAAAAAAAGATGAAGGAATGAAGAACTCAATGATTTTCTCCTCCAAAGAATATTCCCAGCGTCTTTTCTCCTTCAGAAATAGTCTTCTTAGGTCTAAAGTGTGTCCTAAGTAAGAAATTAACATTTTTCCATATATTTATACCAAGTAGGGTTGGGCCTAGGCGAAATCTCCCTTTCCTAACCGAAATAGAAAAACTTGCAAACTTATTGCTTTTCATGCGTCGCACGGCGCATTAGTGCTTTTTTCTGTCAGACCAAAAAAACTCAATCTCTGAACTTTAGAAATTTCTGACATAAAATTACACTAATGCATCGTACAGTGTGTCACACTAGTGCATTTCTTCAGCAGTTGCTTCTTCCTTGAATTTTGACGCCCAGAATTGATCCTCGACCCCCGGACACGATCCCAGCTTACTCCCTTGGGTTTTTACTCAGACTTCAAAGCTCCAAATAGCTCGAATTAATTCCACAATATCTACATAACTCGGAATCGCTCCTACAAGGCATACAATATCCAATAAGTGCAAAACACTAACAATTAAAGCTCAAAACAATTAAAGTAATTCGAGTGCAATAAGCGACTAAAATACGAGATTATAGCCTACCATCACCTATTTATTATGTATTGCTTGAGAAAAAGTGCATATTTAGGTTGTTGTCGAATAACGTCACTCCAAGGTATAAGAGAGATCAATACGATAGGTTTAAAAGCTGGATTAGAGATAACGAAGCTTTGACGTGATCATAGTGAGCGGTGAAAAAGTGCGAGCTAGTGTAATTCGAGAGAATATGACTTGTACATTATTGTAGTTGCGAGAGAGAATTACGATAAGCCGAGTGCTCATGATCAATAGAGAATACTTAGGTAAAATTATAGGAGATGTAGCGGGAAGGATTCCGACAATTGGGAAAATCATAACTCTAGGTTTTTCTAATCTTGTCTCCAACCCCTTAGTATCCTATTTATTAATTCACTACTTTAATTTGTTAGTTAATTAGTTAGACATAAGAATCTTAATATTTATAACTTAGAAATTGTTCGAGCTTGTTTTCTTAGTGATAGTAAAGCGTTGTAGCTAAATCTTAGTTCCCTGTGGGATTCGACTCCGGACTTTTAGACTGGATTATATTTGCAGCGACCGCTTATCCTTTTTAGGACAAGAGTTGGGCGTGATCGCTTGCAATGGCTACTTATGAAACATTACTTCCCAAACGTTTATTTTAATCCAAGTATATGGAGCATTTATTTTTTCAAAAATTCACCCTAGCTAACATTTTTTGGAGAGAATGTTCCTCTTTGAACAATTACAACTTTTCAATTTAAATATTTTAATTGTTAGAGGATTTTGTTTCTTAGAAATATCTCATTTGTCATAGTATCTTATTTTGGTTTCTCGCTGGGTATCCGATATCAGCATTAAAGTCCAATTAAATCTGAATTCGCGCTAAAAAATCACATATTAAAAATATAAAGTTAGCAACTTCATACCCATATCTCATTTGTCACGTCCTCTAAAATACTACTTTAAAATAGTCTTCCCACTCACACCTGAGCCTAGGGGTGTTCAAAACCGAACCGAAACCGAAAACCGAACCGAAACCGAAGCTTAATGGCTTATTGGTATCGGTTTAATGGTTTAACGGACGGGGAACGGATTGAAATTTTTTTATTAACGGCTTATCGGTTTGGGGGCGGATTATTCAATTTTCTTAACGGATAATCCGTTAACCCGTTAAGAATATATATATATATATATATATATATATATATATATATATATATATATATATATGTGTGTGTGTGTGTGTGTGTGTGTGTGTGTGTGTGTGTGTGTGTGTGTGTGTGTGTGTGTAAAATTTATTTTTATCCATATATATATTAAATAATCAAAAACCCTTCTTCCACTTCCAGTACTCTATCTATTACTAATTTACTATTAGACATTTAGTTATAATTTACTATTCCAGTTAGTTACTATTAGATCATTTTGATGTCATGTGTTATACCCAGTGTTCTCTTCTATTTCTTCTGATAGTTATAAGTTGTTAATAGGCTCATCCCCAGAGATGATTCTACTAGGAAATACGCTGGAATGTAGCTCTATATTTCTTCTATTTAGCTCTCTTCTTAGGTGCCATATTCTATAGACTGGAATGTAGTCTGCTGAGCATAAGAATTTTATTTTGAGTCACAGCGGTCAGCAAACAATCCGATAAACTGCCCGATAAGAGCTAAACCGATACCAATCCGCCCGATATCTTATCGAATGGCTAGCGGATTAATACATTTAAAAGCCGATAACCGATAAGCCAAACCGTTAAAAGTAAATAACCGCTCAATCCGCCCGATAAGCAGCCCTACATACACCTTCTCCCCACAAGGCCACAATAAAATCAAAAAGGCATCAAGCGGATCTGTAAATTTCTTTTTTCAAAATAAATATCCAAATGTTTGCTTTCTTTTAAAATTTTAAAAAACAGAAACAAAAGTAAAAAAGGAAATCCCAATATTCACAATCACAGCTCACTTTGCCAGTATCTATACTGTTTGCTTTTGCCGTCAGCTCAAGAATCTCCTCTCCACCACCCTACCACCCACTGACCACCTCCTAATATTCTTCGCCCTAAGAAAGAACATTGCCAATTCCCATTTCCCAATAAATGTAAAAGTTTTCACATTTGTACATATGGGATCATACTCTGATCTCTAACAATCTCTCTCTCTCTCTCTCTCTCACACACACACACTGTAAGACACATACTGTTTTTCTGTGTCTTTAAGCTTTTGCTCTCGAAATGCACGACTCCACGCGCCTTAAATCTCAACCCCACAATCGCCGCCGTGAACCGCCGCCGTCGCATCATCATCGCCGTGCTTGGTGTTGCTCCTTCACTATTCCACCACACAGCCCGGAAAACCCAATTCAAACTCCAACTCCGGCCGGTTTGCCCAAAAAGAACCAATCTTTACTAAAACCAGAAATAGCCACAAAATCTTCATCCAATTCCACCTTATCTTCTTTCGCTAATTCACCTCAAAACACCTCCAGACCCGGCATCGTGACCCGAATCGACCCGCGTCGGATCCTCTCACCGGGTCGGGTATCTCCAATTGATTCCATTGACGAAACCCTAAACCCGATTAACCCGGTTAATTTCCCTGAAATTCCTAAATCCCCGACTCCGGTTGATTGCGAGCAGCAAGTTAGTGGTGGTGGGCCCGGGGTTAGGGATGATTGTAATTTGGGGATCTTTGATGTGAGGTTGAATTTAAAAGGAAAGAATGGGAGTGGATTAGTATTGGAGCTTAATTCTGAGGTTCTTAGTACTAATAGTTGTGTTTTTGCTGACTTGATTGCGAAAAACTCGAGGGGGTTGTGTAGGATAGAGGTGCCTGAGGTGGAGAATTTGGGGGTGTTTCGCGAGACGATTGAGCTAATGTTTGAGGATGATATTCCCCGGAAACTTATCAGGATTGGTGCTTATCGCGCCATTGATGTGCTTGAGGTAATCTTCTCAAGATCCAGGATTTTTAAGTTCCCTAACTTATGTTTTTTTTTTTGAAAAGCATTAATACGTGATTATTAGACTAGGATAAAAATGCTATCAGGCTTATTGAGTTTTGTTTGCCAAAATGGGAAATAGATTATGAATAATTTGGTGGTCAAACTTAGCAGGTGAACATAGAGTAGTTAATTTCGGGAGAGAGAGGGGTGTAATGATAGTGATTCCTGAATGAATTACTTGTTCCTCAGAGAATATTGAACTTCTCCGATGATTTTGAACGATGGGAAGAGTATGTAGAGAAATTGTGATGAAGTTGGCATCTTTTTGATAAAGTGAAAGAAGTTGGTATCATACATTTCTTGTTTGAAGACTAACTAGGCACACTCAGTAGACTAATTAAGAATCGCGTTGGTGATTCTAAGAGTATGGAAGATCACGTATGCTTTTTAAAATAGAGAAGAAAACATGCAGTGGAGTTGACATCTTATATTTCATGCTTGAAGACTAATTAGGTTAGCTGCTAAGATTGGAGCAACCATATCGACTAATTAGAAATTGCATGGTTGGTTCAGTTTACAGAGGTTAGTTCTTGCACTGCTGGTTCTTCTGAAACTTCTTTCCTGTGTGCGTGGTATATTACATATGGCAAAGAAACTTCAGTGTTTTCCACATTCCAATGGCTAGCTAGAACATTGAATATATGTGCGATAACAATGCAGTCGAAAGGAAACTAGAGAGCTACCACATTCCGAATCCTAGATCTAGCGGAAACTAATCCTAATGTTTTGGTACTAGGTTAATTCAGTGTTCTTAATGGAAGTTTGACTATTTCCTTAATTCAAGTGTATGCCTGTGAGCATTCTCTTATAGGTAATATCCTATTGTAAATCTCTTCTTTATTCTTGAAAAAATAATTAATTAACCAACGAAAAGTTACATAAGCTCTTAACGTGGTGCAACCTCAGTTGCACGATGTAATCTGATCCTGCTGAGTGCTGCCTAACATGTCTGCTTTGCTGCATTCTTTGCTCCATTCGGTCAAACTCGACCTGATATTTCCATACCATTCAAAATCTCACAAAGATCTTTAGTTCCATAGCTTTCAGGATGTGCAGAATAAGGTGCCTGAAATGGCCAGAGCTTTACAAAATAGTGGAGCAAGTCTGTTGTCCATAATTGTCGCCTTCTTGCTTGTCATTTACAACTGTTGGTTTTCTTGCATAATTGCTCGCTGAAGAATTCTTCTTATTTATCTTAAAAAATCATTGATTTATGTCGTGTTAACTGCAGCCTCATTTGTGTTTGTGTACTGTTCATTCGACAAACATTTACCAAGAAATGGAGTATACTAACTGGATAAATCAAGCTCTTTTTAACACCTCACCCCCCCCCCCCCCCAAGAGGAAACAAAGGAAGGTTACTTTTCTAAAAAGTACGAATAAAGTAAGATATTCAAAAAAGATTAACAGATATGGAATAGAAGCTAAGATAGCTTTATTTTCTGTTAATTTTCTAAAAAAATTTTATTCTCTGTTTAGCTATGCATAATTTGGTAATGTTGTTCGTATAGGATTGAAAAATTAAGAAAAGGATTGGAAGTGGATGGATCTTTGTTTTTCCAAATGTGGAAGCAAAGGCTTATACAACTTTTCTTTAATGTGGAGAAAAATCTTGTAAGAATTTTCTCTAATTTCTAAGAATAGTTATAATGTATATCTGCAAAGTAATGCCATTTAGCTTTGCCTTGTGGCAGTAAAACCTATAAACACTTTTGGTTGGTATGTCTTCCCAGAATGCATTTGAATCCTTTGTTTCTTTAGTCTTCTAAATGCCTATCAAATCAGTCCTCTCGTCATGTTTTGCATTCTGCTAATTTCTATGCTGAATGACTTAAGGTTGCTACTTGTATCGCTAACTGAATTCAATGTGAAAGAGGGACCTCTTCTACTAGGTGTCTTTGTTTTGTAATTTGTTCTTTCTCTCTATGGAGCTTTAGGTCTCCGTGCCCCTTGTTCCACCATTTGTTTTACATGGCGACCCGGTAGCCAGTTTAAGCTTTTTGTTCATCTGCGTTTTTCCTTCATCATCTTTTAAGAGGTATAGCATTGTCGAACATATATTAAAGCTCCTCTTTTACTGAATAGAGAAATTCGACCTTACATCTTCAAAAAAGGAAAAGTATTCATTGTCTAGCTAACTCTCACTATTAGTTTTCACACAATAAAACCCGCCCCTGGTTGTTTGGCTAGTACTAGGCTTCTCTCTCTCCTATTTTCAACTTTGTCTTTGTTGTTTAATGCTATCCCTTGTTAATGTTAGGTATCAGCTGGAATCAAATTCAACCGGGGTGTTTTATCGTGTTTGAAGTACCTTGAAGCTGTTCCTTGGACTGAGGAAGAAGAAGAGAAATTGAGGAGCTTGTTTAATAAAATGAAGTTTGATCATGAAACTGCTAGAGACATCTCGGCCAGACTCTACACACTAGATATGGCAGATTCCCAACATACTTTGTCTAAGCAGCTTGTTTGGTCTGTTACTACCTGTGTCGATGCCAATTCCAGAAACGAGCTAAAATCCTTAGTCAGGGGTCTCCTGTGCAAAAGCTCAGTGTACAAAAAGGACTGCCCTGATTTGAACAAGGCGGATATATTTGCAATTTGCCAGTCTTGTATAAGTTCACTTGTTTGTTTGCTTGAGGAGGCCACTAGTACCAGTCCATCTAATAAATTTGCAAAGAAAGGGGAGAAACCCTTGATTGAGCGCATATCGAAGCAGGTTGACAACATCATTTGGCTGCTCGAAATTTTGCTTGATCACCAGATGGCAGAGGACTTGGTGGTGATATGGACCAATCAAAGCAAGTTGCTTGGAATGCATAAATGTGCATCTCCATTGGTCAGATACGAGCTTAGCCGGGTGACAGCTATGTTATTCATAGCAATGGGCACAGGGAAAATGCATTGTCGCTCTGAAGCAAGGTCGGGGCTTCTTCAGACATGGTTTAGGCCGATGCTTTTGGACTTCGGATGGTTACAGAGATGCAGAAAGGGCCTAGACATGAAGGCATTGGAGGAAGCCATGGGTCAAGCACTCCTTACTCTTCCTTTGAAGGAACAATATATTCTGTTTATGGATTGGTTCAAGTGTTTCTCTAAGCATGGTACTGAATGCCCTAACCTTAGCAAATCATTCCAGATATGGTGGCGACGATCGTTCTTGAGAGGGTCTGAAACTCATGCCACTGAATCTAGGTAGACTGGTGTTATTTAGTCCTGTTTTCTTTCTAGTGGAGTGCTGTACTTGGGCAATCTGAAACACTTGGGAAGTCAATAATGTAGATTAACACTGTAGATTTACTAATTGTTGTGAGAAGGAATGGAATGCCAATTCAGTATATATGGCGCTTTTACCATAATATCTACTTTTTAAAAGAATAAATACATATTATACTTAACTTTAATACTGGTTGATGCTTATAATGTTATACGTCAGATAATAGTATAAGGTGGATTTTGTAGAAAGGATAAAGTCTGATGATAACGTCAAACTCCAAATACTCCATCTTTTGCAATTGACAGTATTCCTCCAGTATTTTTCTCTAAATACATAGTTAAGAAAGTAAAACATTAAATTTATATAATAGGTAGTGCAAACTAATGAAAGAGCGTGTGAATAATAAAAAGGCAGTGGAGTGGGTTTTGGAAACTAATGAAAGTTTTCGCTACATTTTCTCTACATGTGCTAATTTTGTAAAAAAGAAATTACTATTTATGGAATAAACAAAAAGTGATATCATTTTCTTAAATAGTTATTAAAAACTGCTTAGCAGTGTAATTTTCCTTTTTGGGGAAACTAATGGAAGTTTTCGCTACATTTTCTCTAAATAGATAATATACTTTCTTTACAGAAAAAAAAAAAAAACGCTCTATTCAAATTTATTTTTTTAAAGAGTAAATTATACTATGTATTTAGAGAAAATGTAGCGAAAACTTAGGTTCTTAATTAAAAGAACTTATAGGTTTCTCTCCAAATTAAAATACTTATATCAGTACGTACCCAATGCAAGTATAAGACCAACGCCGAAATCACAATCTCAGCATTTTTTTAATCTATGACGAACCATAATCTCATGTTCTCAACATTATTTCTGTCTTATTGTGCTCCGTTCTTATATTTTTATTACTATTATTATTTCTTTTACCTATTGGAACGAGTCTTGAATTAATTTATCGCTCATCTCGTTCCTTATTATTATTATTATTATTATTATTATTATTATTATTATTATTATTATTATTATTATTATTATTATTATTATTATTATTATGTATTGTTTTATTAAAAACATAATTATTTCGTACTAACAGGGCGGCCCTTCCATAAAGCAAGTAAAATAACTGCTTTAGGCCCCATATTTACGGGGGTTCCACTTTATGCTACACCTAATAGGCTATGTATAAGTTTTAAAAAATATTATGTGAAGTGACAAAATTTGATTTCTTTCTTTAACAAGTATAGAGAAAAAGGATTTGCAACTGCTATGATTTCTGCCAAGAAAATTACACTTGAAATGAATATCGAATCCGATTTTCGTAAGAAACGTATGATATATAGGAAGTAACAATTTGGCGAGAATGTTGATAATAAAATCTCAAAATCTTTGAAAGAGTCTTTTGAATTGATTACTTTATACATAGTAGACAAGACTATTTTTTTCACTTAAAATAGATTCGAACAATTCGAAACATATAAAAATATATTTGGTTTTCTATTTAGCGGTAAAAGTTAAGATCACTAGATGATGAAAATTTGAAAAAATATTGCTTTAATCTTGAATGTTCCTTAAAACATAATAATCAATTCGATATAGATGGTTTAGATTTATTTTGGGAATTAAAAATATTAAGAAAAACTGTACAATTAGAAGATAACAGTTTAATTGATACACTCGGTCAAATAAAAAAATTGATTCTTTTCCAATGCCTATATTACTTATGCAATAATGGTAATAACTCTTGTTTTCGTCGTTTCAGCGGAAAGAAAATTTCAAATTAAAATTGATAAAATCACACCTAAGATAAACAATGTCTCAATAAAGATTAAATGGATTAACTATATTGTTAATTAAGAAATACTTATTTGAAGTTATTGATTATAAAAAAAATTATTAATAACTTTGTATCTAAGAAACGCTAGAAAAATAGACTTCAAATAAATAAATATATATATATTTTTTAAAGTTAAAGCCCCTCGTAAAATTTGGCCAAAAGGCCACAAAACTCGTCGGGCCGCCCGTGAGTCTATGGATAACCATGTCAGCTTATTTTCTCTTATTTTGACCATTTATGTATGCTACTTGCATTCTTTGCCGTTTATAATCTTTTACGATTGCATATCCTTCTTAATTTTCATGTTTCTACAATATCCATCTAGGTGGGCACGTTTAAACGAATTCAATGTTAGGACTCATTATATCATGACTATTTTTACGATGATTGTAATACAGTAGCGGAGACACCCCGACAACGCTTTGCAAAGTAGTTCATTTTATATGTATAAATAAATAAGCAATATCCTTTTAGAGAATTTATATATATATACAATGAGACAATGCTTTAAAATAATATAAGGTATTAATTTGGTACAAGAAGTAAAGTCTTGAAAGCACCACAATTCCAACCCATATATCACTTAAAGTCTTAAAATCTTGTATATCACTGTTGTGATTGTTAACGTATGGCAATCTTCCTTCTATATTTGGGTTTGAGACCAACTAAGCGAAGAGCACATAATAACTAAGAATAGATTTTTTTTAAGAATTTAAAGAGTGAAAATGCACTTATTTTTATTACTCACTGGTTTTCATTTCTCTATTCACTGGTCTGAATTATGTAATTTTACTTGAGACGTTATGCTATCTTTTTACTTTCTCTCCATTTAAAAGATTCTCTAGATACATGGTTCCATTACTTTAAATTCATCTAACATGCAGTTCGCCAAGCGTATCAAATTAAAGTTTCCGTGCATTTGCTCGTGCAAAAAGCTAGAATTCTTCATG